>NC_092401.1:8151483-8751483 GCF_030028105.1 Mobula birostris
GACCCTTTAGAACAGAAGTAAGGAGGATTTTTTTCCGCCAGAGAATGGAGAATCTGTGGAATGCTCTGCCACAGACTGTGGTGAGGCCAAGTCCATGGGTATATTTAAGGCAGAAGTTGATCATCTCCTGATCAGTCAGGGCATCAAAGGATATGGCGAGACGGCAGGTGTATGAGATTGAGTGGGATCCAGGATCAGCCATGATGGATTGGCAGAGCAGACTCGATGGGCTGAATGGCCTAATTCTGCACCAATGTCTTATGGTCATATGGCTGGAGAAGAAGGAATCTGATAGGAGAGGAGAGTGGACAATAGGAGAAAGGGAAGGGGGAGGGGACCCAGGGGGAAAGTAATAGGCAGGTGAAAAGAAGTAAAAGGTCAGAGTGGGGAATAGAGGAAGGGTGGGGAGAAATCCTCTTCACCAGAAGGAGGAGTCAATGTTCATTGGAAGTTATCCAGACCAGGGGTCCCCAACAGTTTTTGCACTGCAGACCGGTTTAATATTGAAAATATTCTTGCGGACCGGCCGACAGGGAGGTGGGGGGTGTTCAAGTAGGGTCGCCAACTTTCTCACTCCCAAATAAGGGACAAAAGTAGCAGCCAAATACGGGACACTTGTGTTTACCCCAAGAAAGACTACCATGACCATGAAGCCTTGCGCAGACACCTGTGTGAGCATACGTGTACGTGCCGATTTTTTTCTACAAATCGGTTTTGACTTAATCTTCCCGATTCTGATAAGTGAAACTACACTGTACATACATTATTTCTAACTTATATAGGCTGTGTATTTATCATATCATTCCTGCTTTTACTATATGTTAGTGTTATTTTAGGTTTTATGTGTTATTTGGTATGGTAGGTTACTTTTTTTGGGTCTGGGAGCACTCAAAAAATTTTCCCGTATAAATTAATGGTAATTGCTTCTTCGCTTTATGCCATTTTGGCACGAACGGTTTCACAGGAACGCTCTACCTTAGCGGGGGAAATACTGGACAAGGGCGGTCCCGTATGGGACAAACCAACTTAGCCCAATATACAGGATGTCCCGGTTAATACGGGACAGTTGGCAACCCTATGTTCAAGTTCAGCAGTGCGTGACAGGGAATGAGGAAAGGTGCAGCTGACTCATATAGCTTCATATCGCCAAATCATATCATTTCCTCGCAGCCTGATAGCACATGCTTTGCGGCCCGCTACCGGTCCACGGCCCGGTGGTTGGGGACCACTGATCCAGACGGAATATAAGGTGTTGCAACTCCACCCTATGGGTGGCTTAATCTTTATCAAGAGGAAGCCACGGACCAACACGTCCGAATGGGAATGGGAATCGGTATTGAAATATTTGGCCACTGGGAAGTCCGTCTTGTGGCAGATGGAGTGAAGGTGCTTGACTAACCAGTACCCCAGTTTACAACAAACCTCACCAATGTAGAGGGGGCCACATTGGGAGCACCGGACACAACAGACGATCCCAGCAGATTCGCAGTTGAAGTTTTGCCTCACCTGGAAGGACTGTTGGGGGCCCTGACTGGAGATGAGGGAAGAGGTGTATGGGCAGGTGTAGCCTTTCGGCTCTTGCAGGGATAAGTGTCTGAAGGGAGCAAAGCTTTCTGTGCTTGGGAGTTGCAGGTTTTCAAACCTAACAGATCTGCATTCTTTTCTCCTGTGGGTAACTCACAACCCAATAAAATTGCCACTGGATAATCAAAAGCTTCTGTCAATATAAGAGAAGCCAATCCAGATTGAGCCTTATCGCCCATTAACTCTAAATCACTAATTAGGGGAGTGAATTCTCTTCATAATCCCCATAAATCTATTCCCTACCCTTCTCTCTCTCCACTCTCCTTCACCAGAACATAAGACCATAAGACATAGGAGCAGAATTAGGCCATTTAGCTCATCGAGTTTCCTCCGACATTTAATCATGGCTGATCCTTTCTCCCCCTCCCCAGCTCCACTCCCTGGCCTTCTCTCCCATAGCCTTTGATGCCGTGTCTAATCAAGAACATATCAAGCTCTGCCTTAAATATACCCAACAACCTGGCCTCCACAAGCTGCCTGTGGTAACAAATTCCACAAATTCACCACTCTCTGGCTCAAGTAATTTCTTCACATCTGTTTTAAGTAGAAGCCCCTCTATCCTGAGGCTGTGCCCTCTTGTCCTAGACTACCCCACCATGGGAAATCTACTCTAGGCCTTTCAACATTCAGGAGGTTTCAATGTGAACCCTCCTTATCGTGCTACATTCCAGCAAGTACAGGCCAAGAACCATCAAACAGTCCTCATAAGATAACCCTTTCATTCCCAGAATTATCTTTGTGAACCTCCTCTGAACCCTCTCCAATGCCATCTTTTCTTAAGTAAAGATCCCAAAACTGTTCACAATACTCAAGGTGAGGCCTCACCAGTGCCTTATAAAGCCTCAGCACAACATCTCAGCTGTTGTATTCTAGACCTCTTGAAATGAAGGCTAACATTGCATTTGCCTTCCTCACCACCAACTCTACCTGCAAGTTAACCTTTAGGGTGTTCTGCTCAAGGACTCCCAAGTCACTCTGCATCTCAAATTTTTGGATTATCTCCCCATTTAGAAAATAGTCTGCACATTTATTTCTTCTACCAAAATGCATGGCCATGCACTTTCCAACATTGTATTTCATTTGCCACTCTCTTGCCCATTCTCCTAATCTGTCTAAGTCCATCTGCAGCTTTCCTGTTTCCTCAACACTACCTTCCCCTCCACCAATCTTCGTATCATCTGCAAACTTGGCAACAAATCCATCTATTCCATCATCTAAATCATTGATATACAGCATAAAAAGTGGTCCCAACACTGACCCCTGCAGAACACCACTAGACACTGGCAACCAACCAGAAACGGATCCTTTTATTCTGCCTCTTACCAATTAGCCAATGCTCTAACTGTGCCAGTAACTTTCCCGTAATACCATGGGCTCTTAACTTGGTAAGCAGCCTCATGAGTGGCACCTCATGTTTGATGCGATCATGTTTGCTGATGTGTGCTGGGGCAGCAGACTGAGGTCAGCAGACACCAACAGAATCAACAAACTCATTCGTAAGGCCAGTGATGTTGTGGGGATGGAACTGGACTCTCTCACGGTGGTGTCTGAAAAGAGGATGCTGTCTAAGTTGCATGCCATCTTGGACAATGTCTCCCATTCACTACATAATGTACTGGTTGGGCACAGGAGTACATTCAGCCAGAGACTCATTCCACCGAGATGCAACACTGAGCGTCATAGGAAGTCATTCCTGCCTGTGGCCATCAAACTTTACAAATCCTCCCTTGGAGGGTTTCCCCCGGGATCAATAAAGTATGACTATTACTATGACTATGACTATGTTCCTGGGTGTCAAATGCCTTCTGAAGGTCCAAATATACAACATCTACTACATCCCCCTTATCTATCCTACTTGTAATCTCCTTAAAGAATTCCAACAGGTTCGTCAGGCAAGATTTTCCCTTAACATCTTCAACCAAACATCATCCCACATGACCTGCAGAAAGTTGTTTAGAAGTGGGAAGTGAGCAGTAATCAGACTACTGGTAGTTACAAGAATCATTGCGGAACCAGAAGGCCACCGTTGTTATTCTTACTGAGTACAATACTGTATATTCTGCTTTTCTTTTTAAAACAATGCCTCGCACAGCCCCCACCATTCTGTGATATGTAAAATGACCTTACATGGAAGAAATCGTAATCTTGATAGGCTGGTGATCAGCCATAATTTTGACCCTTTTCTCTAAACAGTGATGTCTGTTGGAATGCGCTAACTTGCTTGCACATGTCAATTTCGAATAAGATTGGACTCAGCTGTCGTTTCCTTTTGACTCGGCTTAGACTATTGAACAATAATTAACTTGACTCTTCTCTGCCAGTAACTAAGTATGTTTTCCTGCTGTCCTCTTAGTGCACTGCAATGATAACCTTCAATACTAGCTATTTTCCTCGTTCTTCCTACAGTAATTCCCAAAAATAGTATCGTCATAGTATTGTTTTATTTGCTCTTCTCCCTAGCTAAATTATAATGACAGTAAATGTTCAGCATTCACAAAAAGAGCCCTCTCCCCCCCGCCCTTTAATAGATAAGTGAATGACCACATATCAGTGGCCACCTTATCTGGTACTTCCTGGATTTAATCACTGTTTATTATGTATTCAGAATCACTGACCTTTGTTTCTAAATTCCTTCTTGCACTTTCACCCATCCTTGTCCTTGTAATTTCCTCCATTCCTGCTGTCTTCCATAGACAGAAAGAGCCCTCCAGCATCCCCACCCCCAATATGTAAGACAATAAGACAATAAGACAAAGGAGCAGATGTCGGCCATTCAGCCCATCGAGTCTGCTCCGCCATTTTATCATGAGCTGATCCATTCTCCCGTTTAGTCCCACTCCCCTGCCTTCTCACCATAACCTTTGATGCTCTGGCTACTCAGATACCTATCAATCTCTGCCTTAAATACACCCAATATCTTGGCTTCCACTGCTGCCCGTGGCAACAAATTCCATAGATTCACCAGCCTCTGACTAAAAATTTTCTTCACATTTCTGTTTTGAATAGGCGCCCTTCAATCCTTAAGTCATGCCCTCTCGTACTAGACTCCCCCATCATGGGAAACAACTTTGCCACATCCACTCTGTCCATGCCTTTCAACATTCGAAATGTTTCTATGAGGTCTCCCCCATTCTTCTAAGCTCCAAGGAATACAGTCCAAGAGCGGACAAACGTTCCTCATATGTTAACCCTCTCATTCCCGGAATCATTCTCGTGAATCTTCTCTGTACCCTCTCCAATGTCAGTACATCCTTTCTTAAATAAGGAGACCAAAACTGCTCACAGTACTCCAAGTGAGGTCTCACCAGTGCCTTGTAGAGCCTCAACATCACATCCCTGCTCCTATACTCTATTCCTCTAGAAATGAATGCCAACATTGCATTCGCCTTCTTCACTACTGACTCAATCTGGAGGTTAACTTTAAGGGTATCCTGTACGAGGCCTCCCAAGTCCCGTTGCATCTCTGAACTTTGAATTCTTTCCCCATTTAAATAATAGTCTCCCGGTTTATTTTTTCTGCCAAAGTGCATAACCATACACTTTCCAACATTGTACTTCATTTGCCACTTCTCTGCCCATTCTTCCAATCTATCCAAGTCTCTCTGCAGACTCTCCGTTTCCTCAGCACTACCGGCCCCTCCACCTATCTTCGCATCATCAGCAAACTTAGCCACAAAGCCATCTATTCCATAATCCAAATCGTTGATGTACAATGTAAAAAGAAGCGGCCCCAACACGGACCCCTGTGGAACACCACTGGTAACTGGCAGCCAACCAGAATAGGATCCCTTTATTCCCACTCGCTGTTTCCTGCCAATCAGCCAATGCTCCATCCACATATGTAACTTTCCCGTAATTCCATGGGCTCTTATCTTGTTAAGTAGCCTTATGTGTGGCACCTTGTCAAGGGCCTTCTGAAAATCCAAATATACAACATCCACTGCATCTCCCTTGTCTACCCTACTGGTAATTTCCTCAAAAAATTGTAATAGGTTTGTCAGGCAGGATATTTCTTTAAGGAATCCATGCTGAGTTCTGCCTATCTTGTCATATGCCTCCAGGTACTCTGTAACCTCATCCTAGACAATCGACTCCAACAACTTCCCAACCACCGATGTCAAGCTAACAGGTCTATAATTTCCTTTTTGCTTCCTTGCCCCCTTCTTAAATAGCGGAGTGACATTTCCAATCTTCCAGTCCTCCGGAACCATGCCAGAATCTATCGACTTTTGAAAGATCATCGCTAATGTCTCCGCAATCTCCACAGCTACTTCCTTCAGAACACGCGGGTGCATTCCATCTGGTCCAGGAGATTTATCTACCTTTAGACTATTCAGCTTCCTGAGTACTTTCTCTGTCGTAATTGTGACTGCGCACACTTCTCTTCCCTGCCACCCTTGAGTGTCCGGTATGTTGCTGATGTCTTCCTCAGTGAAGACTGATGCAAAATACTCGTTCAGTTCCTCTGCCATCTCCTTATCTCCCATTACAATTTCTCCAGCATCATTTTCTATTGATCCTATATCTACTCTCACCTGTCTTTTGCTCTTTATATACTTGAAAAAGCTTTTAGTATCCTCTTTGATATTATTTGCTAGCTTCCTTTCATAGTTAATCTTTTCCCTCTTAATGACCTTCTTGATTTCCTTTTGTAAGGTTTTAAAAACTTCCCAATCCTCTGTCTTCCCACTAATTTTTACTTCCTTGTATGCCCTCTCCTTTGCTTTAACTTTGGCTTTGACTTCTCTTGTCAACCACGGTTGCATCCTTTTTCCACTCAAAAATTTCTTCTTCTTTGGAATATACCTGTCTTGCACCTTCCTCATTTCTCGCATAAACTCCAGCCACTGCTGCTCTGCTGTCTTTCCCGCCAGTGTCCCTTTCCAGTCAACTTTGGCCAGTTCCTCTCTCATGCCACTGTAATTTCCTTTACTCCACTGAAATACTGACACATCAGATTTCGGCTTCTCTTTTTCAAATTTCACAGTGAACTCAATCGTGTTATGATCACTGGCTCCTAAGGGTTCCTTCACCTCAATCTCTCTAATCACCTCAGTTCATTACACAATACCCAATCCAGTACAGCCGATCCCCTAGTGGGCTCAACAACAAGCTGTTCTAAAAAGCCATCTCGCAGACATTCTACAAATTCTCTCTCTTGAGATCCAGTGCCGACCTGATTTTCCCAATCCACTTGCATGTTAAAATCCCCCACAATTATCATAACACTGCCCTTCTGACAAGCCTTTTCTATTTCCAGTTGTAATTTGTAGTCCACATCCCTGCAGCTGTTTGGAGGCCTATAAGTAACTGCCATCAGGATCCTTTTACCCCTGCTATTCCTTAGCTCAACCCATAAAGATTCTGCACCTTCCGATCCTATATCACCTCTCTCTAATGATTTAATATCATTTCTTACCAATAAAGCCACGTCTCCCCCTCTGCCTACCTGCCTATCCTTCCGATATACCATGTATCCTTGGACATTCAGCTCCCAGAGACATGCATCCTTTAGCCAGGTCTCAGTGATGGCCACAATATCATACCTGCCAATCTGTAGCTGTACGACAAGATCATCCACCTTATTCCTTATGCTGCGTGCATTTAAGTATAACACCTTAAGACCAATATTTGATACGTTCGCTTTGATTTCACTGCAACTTTATTGCACTGTAACTCATCCCAATGGCTACAAATTTGCCCCATCACCTGCCTGTCTTTCCTGACATCTTTACTGCTCACTATCTTAGATTTATTTCTGTTTTCCCCTTCCTCCACTCTGTTATTCTGGTTCCCATCCCCCTGCCAAATTAGTTTAAACCCTCCCTAACAGCTCTATTAAACTTCCCGCCAGGATATTGGTCCCCTTCGGGTTCAGGTGTAACCTGTCCTTTATGAACAGGTCATACTTTCCCCAGAAGAGATCCCAATTATCCAAGAATCTGAAGCTCTGCCCCCTGCACCAGTCTCTCAGCCACGCATTCATCTGCCTGATCCTACTATTCTTGCCCTCGCTAGCACGTGGCACAGGTAGCAATCCCAAGATTACTACCCTGGAGGTCCTGCTTCTCAGCTTCCTTCCTAACGCCTGGAAATCTCTCTTCAGGACCTCCTCCTTTGTCCTATCTATGTCATTGGTACCAACATGTACCAAGACAACTGGCTGCTCACCCTCCCCCTTTAGAATATTCAGGACCCGTTCCGAGACATCCCATACCCTGGCACCTGGGAGGCAACACACCATGCGGCTATCTCTATCAGGCTCACAGAATCTCCTGTCCGTTCCCCTGACTATGGAATCCCCTACGACTACCGCATTTCTCTTCTCCCTCCTTCTCTCCTGCACAACAGCGCCAGGCTCAGTGCCAGAGACCCGGTCACCGTGGGCGTCCCCTGTCAGGTTATCCCCCTCAACAGCATCCAGAACAAGATATTTGTTGCCAAGGGGGACAGCCACTGGTGTGCTCTCCACTGTCCAGGCATTTCCCTTCCCTCTCTTGACAGTGACCCAGTTTTCTGACTCCTGTAGCCTAGGGATGACTACCTCCCTGTAGCTCCTGTCTATCACCTCTTCACTTTCCCTGATAAGCACTAGGTCATCAAGCTGCAGCTGCAGATCCCTAACACGGTCTCTGAGGAGCTGCAACTCGGTGCACCTGGCGCAGATGTGGCCATCAGGGAGGCGGGAAGTCTCCCAGGATTCCCACATCTGACACCCTGAACAAAGCACTAACCCTGCAGGCATGTTATCTAATTCTACAGGAATGAAACAGGAAAAATAAGTCTACTCACCCACTTACCTCGCTAAACAGATGAACTTTTTAAACCGTTAGCTCATACCGTTAGCTGTGAGAGCCCTGCTGTTCCTGTCTGTCCAGGCTGATTCGCGAAGGGCGGGGGGGGGGGGAGATGAAAAAAAAAGAGTTGGTGCCTCGCTCTCGCCTCTTCCCGTTTACCACCGAAGCCCGTTGAAGCCAAAGCCCTACACTCTGCTACCGCTCACTCCGCTGCCCGCTGTATAGGGTGGTTTCCTTTTTAAACTCTCCACGCGGTCCTGTTGACATCACACGCCTGCGCAGTCTCGCCCTTCTTGCACTCAAAGAAGTTTCTAAAAAAACTGCCCTCCTTCAGAATTCAGCTCCCACGACGCTCTGTAGTCCCGATCCAAAAGAGAGCCGTGGATCTGTGGATGACTACTCCCAATGGCCACCTTATTTGGTATCTCCTATATGTTCGTGCTCTTTTGCTGCTTGAACACATCTGCTTCGAGGTCCGATGTGCTGTGCATTCAGAGATGCTCTTCTGTACATTACTGTTGCAACACATGGTTATTTGAACACAAAATAATCTGCAAATGCTGGGGACACAGCAACACTCACAACACGCTGGAGGAACTCAGCAGGTCGGGCAGCATCCATGGAAATGATCAGTCAACGTTTCGGGCCGGAACCCTTCGTGACTGATCATTTCCACGGATGCTGCCCGACCTGCTGAGTTCCTCCAGCGTGTTGTGAGTGTTACGCGGTTATCTGAGTTGCTGTTGCCTTCCTGTCAGCTTGAGCCAGTCTGACAATTCTCCGCTGACCCTGCTCATCAAGAGAGGCTTGCGGTCACTCCTGACGGACAAAATGAGCTCCAGCAGTCGCTCTCCGCGATGCTGACGGAGGATGGCTTTTGAAGTTCTGAGGTATGTGATTATTGGTGTGGACTGTCGTTTACCTTGGTCTCCTTCCGCTTTCTGTGTTTTCTTTCATGTTGCTGATAGGCGGGTGGGTGAACGTTACTCTTTTGTGCGAGGGAGGGGTTGGGAATTTCAGGTCTGATGTTCTGGTTGGTGTTTTTCCATGTGAGCGCTCTGTTAGATTTTTGTGGGTGAAAGAGGTTGGCGATTTGATGTTATTGTCATTTCGGATCTCCCCCTTCCCCCTCCCACTTCCAAATCTCTCACTAGCTCTTCCTTCAGTTAGTCCTGACGAAGGGTCTCGGCCCGAAACGTCGACTGTACCTCTTCCTAGAGATGCTGCCTGGCCTGCTGTGTTCACCAGCAACTTTGATGTGTGTTGCTTGAATTTCCAGCATCTGCAGAATTCCTCGTGTTTGTGCTATTGTCGCTGTTTTGTTTTTGCATGGGGGAGCTTGGGGTTTATAGTTTGATGTTTTAGCCGTCATGTCCAGGTGGCTTTGTGTGAAGAAGGGGTTGGAGGATTTGGGGTCTGTAAGTTCTGTTTCTTTTTCTTTTTCATGTGGGGGGGTTGATGTTTTTTCTTTCAACAACTTCCATGGTTTTCTATATTTCATGGATATCTGGGGAAGATGAATCTCCGAGTTGTATTCTGCATACATAATAAAAATGAACCTTTGAACATTTAGCAAGGTGTTTTTGCCTACAGAACTGCCACTCAATGGATTTTATTTTGTTCGTCACACCATTCTTTCTAAACTCTAGAGACTGTTTTGTGTGAAAATCCCAGGAGATCAGTGATTTCTGTGATATTGGGGTGGGAAGAGGGTAATGAAGTAGATAGTCGCCCATTGTCATGCTCAATGTGGAACAGGGTAGCCGGGACAAATGGTCAACTTCTGCTCTTGTTTTCTATGTATTTAAAATCCCCAAGCTTTGCTTCTAAATTTCGTCACCTATCCTTGTCCTTGCAATCACCTCCAGGCCTGCTGTCTTCCAGGATCTTTTGTGCTTCCCCAATCTTCTTGCTCATTCCTCAGTCTAGTCCTTCGCCCATAGGCAGCTATATCCTCAGTGATGAGGTCCTAAATTCAGGAGACACTGGGGAGTGCAGATGCTGGAATCCAGAGCCATAAACAATCTGCCAGAGAGACTTTGAGTTCCTCCTGCAGATCATTTGCTGACTAAGCTCTGAAGTTGCCTCCCAAAACTTCTTCACTTTTCTACTTCTCTCTCTCTCTCCTCTATCATATTTTGTTATAACATAGAATATGACAATTCTGTCAATTAGTCTCTGCAGACTCCCTGAGGAATCCTATCAATCCCATTCCCCACTTATTTCCAAGTAACCAGTTCTCCCTTCTCAGTGCGTTAAACCATCCCCTCCCCTTGATTTTTCCCATCTACGCTAAAGGCAAGTGATAGAAGTTAACTAGTAAACCAGCTACCATATCTTTGGGACATGGGAGGAAACAGGAGCATTCAGGGTAAGTCATGCAGTCACAGAGAGAACATGCAAACTTCACACATACAACAAGGGAGAGCAAGTTCAGGTTTACTGTGAAGTTCAAGTTTATTATCATGTTTGTTACAGACATGACAAACACAAGTTCAATGGTTTAATTTAATATCAGAGAATGTACTGTATACAGTATACAACCTGAAATTCTTACTCTTCACAGAGAAATCCATGAAACATAAAAAACAATGAATGACAAGAAACATGAAATCCCAGCACCACCCATCACGACTGCAATAGCAAAGCCCAGAGACCCTGATCTAGATTCCATCAGAAAACTACGGTCCCTAACTCAACACTTCGCTATGTCAGACAGGCTCTCTCTCACTAGTGAGGGAGAGAGAGAGAGAGAGGTCACTCCTGCAACAAATGAGAGCAGGAGGCCAGCATCTCACTGTTCCGATGTTACAATCTTCCACATCGCTTCTCCAAGATCCCCGACTCGAGGACTGATAGCAGACATCCCACCTCTCCCGGAAGCTCTGGGAGTCTCCCGCATATTAATAGTGGCTCCCTGATGCCCGCAAATTATATACAATATCACAGAAATCAATTTTTTTGAGAGCGAGCAAGAGAAAGCAAGAGAGAACGCGAGAGAGAGCGCGCGCGCGAGAGAGAAAGCAAGCGAGAGCGTGTGAGCGAGAGTGAAAGCAAGTTAGAGCGCGCGAGCGAGAGAGCGAGAGAGAAAGCAAGCGCGAGCGCTTGAGAACGCGCAAGTGAGAGCGCGCCATGGCAGAGTGTTCCAAAAAAAATATAAAATGTATGTCACCCCAGACTACACTAAAGTGTACCCCTGCCTAACAGGGGTCAAACTAATGACAGTGTTGCTCGCTGCACTGTTTGCAACAGTGACTTTTCTATTGCCCATGGTGGGTTAAGACTGTAAAAGACATGTTGAGGTGAGTTTAACAGGTGTCATTCGTTCATTAGCATAGCTAACGTTATTTAAACTAGCTGGCCAGCTGCTAAGGAGCTACTCTATTGCAGACATCCCACCTCTCCCGGAAGTCTCCCGCAAATTGATGGTGCTACCTCCCTGAAATGAGTCTTTGCAGGGTGAGATGTCTGCGATAGGCTCTCAACCTCCATCGAGAAAGAGCGAGGGAGAGGGAGAGGGATCACTTGAGTACAGAGGCCTTCTTCCGACAGCACTGCCGACTGTTTCAGTCCCAATTAACATGAACTTAAATTAACATAAATGCAACTTAAAATAGCACAAAAATAAATAGATAGATAGATAATAAAGAACAAAACAAGTTGAAGCAGAGAGTGAGATGGTCTGAGATAGTGTCCTCATCAAACTCGAGTCTCTGGAGCCATGTTGCCACAGCTTCCCTGGCACCACGATGCCACCTTTAAACCGACTTAAAATTCTTTGACCGGCAGCCTAGACAGTTCCAAATATTATATGATAAGACCTCAGTGAAAACTTCCGGAAAAGTTATCATGTTAAATACGCATTCTAATTGCAAGCTGATTTGAAATTTATTACGTTGTGGATTGCTGTGGGACAGAGCCCAGGCTCCATCTGGTGGTGAAAGTAATTCCTACCAGTGGCGAGCATGTCAAGATTGGGCTAAATCTGATTATCTATTGACGACCAGTTACTGACGTAGCTACCTTACCTTCCGGCCATAACACGGCCCTGCAAACAGGATCCCTTCTCACTGCAGAAGTAGCATCCATCTGAACTCCAGCTTGTTGGCAAAGCAGTCACCTGCTTCTCTACTGGCCACTTCTAATTTTTCAGTCTTGGTACCAGCAGGCACCTCTACCAGTGATCCGAGCCCTCAGAGATTATCAGTGCACAGAATCTGCATGCCAATTGCCACTGTGTGGCAAAAAGACCCTGCTTGACTGAGACCAGGGCTCTCAGGAAGTTGTCTGGAACCAGGACTGGAGAAGGTTCATAATTATAAAGTAACAATTCCAAACTCTAAAGATTTTCCAGTATTATTTGCTTTCACATTAGCGCCACACCACTGCTTCCTCCTCCTTTATTATTGGGGTGCCTTTACTTTCCTAATTCTAATTTGTCCAGAACAAAGAAGCAGGCAGGAAAAATTCATTGTGGACACTACCCACCCAGCAAATTCTTTTTCCGAAAACTCCCTTCTGGAAAGCACTATAGGGCTATTAAAACAAAAAAAAAAATTGCACCACCCTGGAAGTTTCTTCCCCCATCAATTATTCTGATCAACCATTCTAATGATTCCCACCCCACTCCCCTCTATCTATAACCTCAGTCACTGTAAACACTTTAAGCCTCTTGTTATAATGTTTACATTGTAAATACATGTTGATATTTATGCTTTATGATATTTTATTCCATATCCATACGTCTGACTTTATTTTTATATGATTGTTATTGATTATATTTGTTGAATATTTTTGTTGCATATTGCTCCAACACACAGCAAACTCCTAATCCATCTTAATGTATATGGTGAATAAAGTTGACCCCTAGTCCTTGACTAGCTTTCACTCCTGGTATCAACTCTCTCTGTCAGCTGGGAGCTAAGGTTGAATACGATCTGACTACAGGTCAACATATAAGTGAACGACTAAGATGAAAATCACTTGGCTTAATAAAACAAGTTAATCTGCATTTGGAGGCCAGTTCTCAATATTCACAGCACAGCACAGAACACATCCTCTTCTTTTCTCTGTGTTCCACTCCACTGAGAGGATTAAATTATTTTCCAAGTTGATATGTTCAAAGTTCAAAGTAAACTTTACGATCAAAGTACATATACATACAACCCTGAGATTCATTTTCCTGCGGGCATTCTCAGCAAATCTATCGAAAAGTAATTATAACAGGATCTATGAAAGATCAACCAGACTACAGAAGACAGTCTGTGGGAGGAGAGAGAAGCAGCGCGCTGTGTGTGCGCAGCCCTCCGGTGAAAAATGATATCGTATCCATTAAATAGGGGCCGTGGACAATTCTGATTTGATGGAGAATGGACGTGAAAGCACAGAGGAACATCTGGAAAAATTTCTGAAACACTTGTTCGCTGCTGTCGTTACTGCGCAGTCGGGAATCTTTCAGAGGGAAGGCCTCACAATCCCTGGCTTTGCCTGCTGTTGGTAACCAAGATGGAGGTCGAATTGTTCAGATAGAGATGGCGCTCAGTACTCGGTGTCAGAGAGCTGATCAGAGCTTGAAGTTTTCAGATGGCTCCGAGTCGGATTGTGGTTGGCATGGCAGGGAGAGTTTTTCTTCCTGCTCCTGTCTGCGTGAGATGTGGGACATTTGAGAGACTTCGGACTTTTACTGTGCTCATGGACTTCTTCATCAAGTTATGGTATTGTTGCACTGTTGTAACTATATGTTATAATTATGTGGTTTGGTTAGTTTTTTTCAGTCTTGGTCTGTCCTGTGTTTTGTGATATCACACCGGAGGAAATAATGTATCATTTCTTAATGCATGCATTACTAAATGACAATAAAAGAGGACTGTGTGTCTTCATAATCTAAAGAAAACAAACTGTGCAAATGTAAATATAAATAAATAGCAGTAAATAATAATAACACGAGATAATGAGTTAAAGTCCTTAAAGTGAGATCACTGGTTGTAGGAACATTTCAATGATGGGGCAAGTGGGTGTAGTTATCTCTTTTTGTTCATAAGCCTGATGGTTGAGAGGTAGTATCCTGGTGGTGTGAAGCTCTTGTACCTTCTACCTGATGGCAGCAGTGAGAAAAGCGCATGGCCTGGGTGGTGGAGATCTCCAAGTAATGGATGCAGCGTTTCATTCAGATGTGCTCAGTGGGTTGGAAGGACTTCCCATTCAAAGGCATTAGTGTTCCCATATCAGGCCGTGGTGCAGCCATGATGTTATCTGTGATGTTATCCATTGATTCAGGAAAAATAATACTTTTATACTTAAACGTTGACCATCCAAGATCTTGCTCTTTTTATATCTGAAACCTCACCAGGAGTTGTCAGTCAACACCGCAGCCAGGGCAGTGGTATGCTCCTCCTGCAGAACGAGGGCACTCGGGGAGTCCTCTGTTGTCCCTGATGGCTATGTCTATGAGAAGGTGCTGTAGCCGCTGGCTGCAGTTCCTTACTGACCAGATTTGTGAACTGGATCTGGGTGACCTATGGGTCATTTGGAAGATTGAAGGGTTGCGAGACAGAAGTTACAGAGAGGTAGGCACGTGTAGATTGCAGCTGGGAGACCGTCAGGAGTGAGAAATGGGATCAGTGTAGGGTACCCCCGGGGCCATTCCCTTAATATGCTGTGGCCTCCGTCGGTCGTGGTCGACCATGGGGTACTGCGCCTCTGGTAGTCACTGGTTTGTTGAGCAGCGTCAACTGTGGCTATTGAGGCTGATCCTGGAATGGCAGGCTCTGCCACAGTTGCTGCAAGTGTAGGGCGTTGTGGAATTGTTGTCCGCAGTCCGCTGTGCTCTCCGTTTAGCTCTGCGCTCCTCAAACTGACTCAGGATCACTCTCTCGCCTTGCTCTAGGTGTTGCTGAAGAGTATCTCGCCATTTGTTGTGGTCATCTGCTGTATCCTCCCAGCACTCTGCGTTGATTTTTAAGGCTTTCCCGTCGCGCTTGCAGAGGTCCTTGAAGCGAAGCTGGGTCTACCAACGTTCCTCTTGCCTGTTGCTAGTTCTCCGTAGAGGGTGTCCTTTGGCAGTCTACCGTCCTTCATATGACAGACGTGGCCCAGCCAGCGCAGTCTGTGTTGTCTTAAAAGCATGAACATTGTGGGAAGTCCAGCGCGGGAGAGTACCTTAGAGTTTGGGACTTTGTCTCTCCAGGTGATGCCGAGGATGCGGTGGAGGTGAAAACTATTGAGTTTCCTCTCCTGCTTGGAGTAGATGGTCCAAGTCTTGCTACCATACAGGAGGGTGCTGATAATGCATGCATTGTACACCGCGGTCTTGGTCTTTGCAGTGAGTTTCAGATTCTCCCAGACCCGCGAGGAGAGTCGAGCAAGGATCGATGCTGCTCTGCCGATACGCCTATTGATTTCAGCTTCGAGGGAGAGAGTGTCGCTAATGGTCAACCCCAAGAATGTGAACTCGTGGGCCACTTCTAGATCGTAAATGTCGATGGTAATGACTGGTGTCTCCACTGCAAGGACATTTTGTTTTCTTTAGGCTGATGGTAAGCCCGAAATCCTTGAATGCCTTAGAGAAGCAGTCCACGAGAGTTTGTAGTTGCTGTTTGGTGTGTGAGGTTATAGCAGCGTCATCGGCTATAACGCTACTCTGAGCTCTACTCGAGGGAAAATGTTGTTAGCTCAGCCATTGATGCCATCGATTGTCTACCAGTCATGGATAAACTCGACTCCGAACCAACCATTGAGGACCTCAGCAAGGCATTTGACAGTCTGGCCCCAGGGAAAGCTGCTGGCAATGATGGGATCCCTCCAGACCTGATCAAACACTGCAAGAGCTCACTCCTCCAACCTTTACATGAGGTCCTCCGTCAGTGCTGGAAGGAAGGAGCCGTACCACAGGATATGCGCGACTCCAAAATCGTCACTTTGTACAAGAACAAGGGTGATACGGGCGACTGCAATAAATACAGGGGTATCTCCCTCCTGAGTATTGTCAGCAAAGTCTTTGCTCCTGTAGCTCTGGCACGTCTGCAAACTCTGGCAGAACGGGTCTACCCTGAGTCCCAGTGTGGTTTTCGTGCAAGGAAGTCAACTGTCGACATGATTTTCTCACTCCGTCAACTCCAGGAGAAGCGCAGGGAACAACAGAAACCCCTCTACGTCGCTTTCATCGACTCGACCAAGGCATTTGACCTTGTCAGCGGGGATGGGCTCTTTCAGATTCTCCTCAAGATCGGCTGTCCCCCGAAACTCCAAAGTATCATCAAGCCATCCCATGACGACATGAGGGCTACTGTTCAGTACGATGGCAGCACATCAGAACCCTTCGCTATTCGTAGTGGAGTCAAACAAGGATGCGTGATGGCCCCAACATGATTCGGCATCTTCTTCTCTCTGCTATTGAAGCACGCGTTTGGGACGTCGACAGAAGGCATCTACATGCACACCAGGTCTGATGGGCGGCTGTTCAACCCTGCGCACCTTAGAGCAAGAACAAAGGTGCGAAAGATCTTAATACGTGACATAATAAGTATATTGCTTTAGATACTGTTGGAGGGGTGGATAACTCAGGGAAAGCCGCAGCGGGCAGGACTCCGTGGCTCAGAAGGGGAAGGAGGAGAAGGGAAGGGCAGAAATGTAGGGGATTTATTGGTTAGGGGAACTGAAAGGAGGTTCTGTAGATGAGAATGAGTCTGCCGGAAGCCACGTTGCTTCCCAAATGCCAGGGTCAAGGATGACTCAGAATGAGTCAGCAACATTCTTAAGGGGGAGGATGAGCTGTCAGGAGTCACAGTAGACATTAGTATCAATACCATAGGGAGGAAAAGGGATGAAGTCCTGAAGACTAAATATGGAGATTTACCTCTCAATGGGCAAATATTTCAGTCACGGTGACCACAAATCCATTACCTTCAGCATAACCATAGACAAGGATAGGAGTGGACAATGTGGGAAGGAATTCAAAACACAGAAGATAGGACAGTAGTGCACAGTAGCAGGCCATTCGGCCCTCAATTTTGTGCTGAACCAGCTAAAAAGCAAATCAAAAGCACCCAAACGCAACTCCCTCCTACCTACACCATGTCCATATCCCTCCATCTTCCTTATATTCATGTGCCTGTCTAAACATCTTGTAAAAGCCTCCAATGTATTTGCCTCTACCACCATACCAGGCAGTGCATTCCAGTCATCCACCACTCTCCGAGTGAAAAACTTACCCCCACGTCCCCTTTGAACCTACCTCCTCACACCTTTAAATTATGCCCTCTTGTATTAGACATATCAACCCTGGGAAACAGGTACACTCTTATCTATGCCTCTCATAATCTTAAAAACCTCTACCAGATCTCCCTTCAACCTCAGGCGCTCCAGAGAAAACAGCCCAAGTTTATCCAGCCTCTCGTGTTAGCACCTGCCCTCTAAACCAGTCGGCATCCTGCTCAACCTCTTCTGCACTCTCTTCAAAGACTCTAACATCTTTCCTATACTGGGGCAACCAGATGTGGCCTAACCAAAGTTGTATAAAGTTGCAAGATAACCTTTGAACTCATTGCCTTGACTAATAAAAACAAGCTTTCATTAAGCCTTCTTAATCAGCTTATCGACCTGTGTAGCCGGTTTCAAGGGGCTATGAACTTGGATCCCAAACTCTCGCTTCTCAGCAACATGATCTTACCCTTAACAGTGTACTGTCTCCTTGCATTTGCCCTACAAAGGTACAACACTTCACATTTATCTGGGGTTAAACTCCATCTGCCACTTCCCTGCCCATAGCTGCAACTGATCTATATCATATTATATTCTTTGCCAGTCTTCTACCCTATCCACAACTCCATCAATCATGGCCCTGCACAAAGCCATGCTGGCTCTCCCTAATTAGGCCGGGGGTCCAAATGCCATTATGTCCTATCCCTAAGAATTTTCTCCAGCAATTTTCCAACAACTGATGTAAGACCCACCAGTCTACAGTTCACAGGATTTTCCCTCGTACCTTTCTTAACATTAGGTGCAACATTAGGTAGGAAGTTGTGGTCACTGTTCCCTTACTGCTTGCCCACTGAAAGGTCAGTCACCTTGGTTCATTACCCAAAACCAGGTCCAGTACGCACCCCCCCCCCCCATTGGACTACCCACATATTGATTTAAGAAACTTTCCTGGATACACTTAAGAAATTCTGCCCATCTAAAGCCCTTACACTAAGAAGATCCCAGTTTATATGAGAGAAGTTGAAATCCCCCATGACAACAACCCTATTACTTTTACACATTTCCTTAATCTGATATCATATCTGCTCCTCAATGTCCTGGTGACTATTGGGGGGGGAGGGTCTGTAGTACAATATTTAATTGGGGAAGGGCTAATTATGATTATATTATGCAGGAATCTGGGAGTGTAAATTGGGAACAGATGTTCTCAGAGAATCGTACAATGGAAATCTGGAGATTATTTAGCGACCTCCTGCACATAATTCTGGATAAGTTTGTCCCACTAAGACAGGAAAAGATGGTAGGGTACTTGACAAGTGAGGCAGGCTACAATCAACGCTAGAAGTCAGTCATTGGTGATGCAGTGTGAGCTTTAGAAAGAGCTCGGGTGTTTACTGGACTTTTTGGCAGGTTGCAGTCATAATGGTCTATGAGGCACTTGGGGGGACCGATAAAGGGAAATGAGGTGTAAGCACAGTAGACACTGCAGGAGTGGACAGTGTTAAGGCTGATTTATATTTGTGTGTACTAGCTTACGCTGTAGCCTACGCAAGTGGGCTATGCTGTTGTGAGCATTTATACTTGTGCTTTGGTGTGTCTGCGTCGCTCTGCAATTCACCGCCAAAATGCTAGTTGGCGGTGGGGTTTCTATGCCACTGTATTGAGTTTCTTTGTGTTGAAACTCAAACTTCAAACAATGGCGACGGAAACAGAAGGAGGGGGAATTTTCTGTGCTTGTCCGGCTGCTGAGAGACATGGACGAAGAAATGCATTTCAAATATTTTCGGATGTCGGCAGGTAGATTTGACGATTTGGTTCATCATCTCCAAGCATTTATTTTGCATCAGTGTACGCACAGTATACTCAGAGACTGGCAATCACCATTCGAGTTTTAGCTTCAGGTGGAAGTCAACAGGCTGCAGCAGCCAGCTACAAACTGGCGTCAAGCACAGGGTTCTCCACAAGTCCTCCATACTTTATGGAAAGCATTGCAGCCAGAGTTTCTTCCCTGCCCTTCAGTCGCCCAATGGGAAGCTATTGCAGCGTAGGAGGAAATGCGATGCTACCAAGCGGACCAATCACAGTTGTTGCGGTCTGAGTCGCCGCGACGCGTAGTTACATTTTTAGGGAGGTGCGCGTCAGGCTTTGGTTTAGGGTACACAGCTACGCCATACCCACAGCGTCAATTTGAAGCACAAGTATAAACTGGCCTTTAGAGTGATCAAGCTTTGGCCCAACAGGTTTAGGCAAAAATAGGCTTGTGCAAGCAAAGACAGAGGCATTTTTTTGTTAGTACATAGCTAGTGTGGCGAGAATGGGTCCAGAGTAATCTGTATGTTCTTTGTGTGAGATGTGGGAACTTTGAGAGAGTTCCAGTCTCCCTGATAACTACATCAGCATGAAACACACTGAGCTGAAGCTCCTGAGATCACATTAGGGAACTGGAACTGTGACTGGATGGCCTTTGACTCACGTGGGAAAATGAGGTGGTGATAGAGGAGCTACAGGAAGTTAGCCACCCCTATGTTGCAGGAGGCAGGTGCTTGGGTGACTGTCAGGAGAGGGAGCAGTGCAGAGCAGTACCCCTGTGACTGCCCCCCTCAATAAGTGTACAGGTTTGGATACTGTTGGGTCACCTACCAAGGGGAAGCCACAGCTGTCTGATCTCTGGTACTGAGTCTGTCTCTATGGAAGGGGGGAGAAGTAGAAGGATACATCAGCTCCCACTTTGTCACAATGGTTCTCTCAATTGATGCTATGTCTTAGTTTGGAGAAAATTAGAAGTCAAACCTTTGAATCTTTATTTGATTTTGAGAAAAGATGGGGCTCATTTGCTCGTTATTATCACTTGAGCTAATTGATAGATTTTTTCCATGATCTAATTGTAAACTCTTTTAGTATATTTTCTTTTCTTGCTGGCGGTTTGATGTTTATTTTTAGAAGCTTTTTGTATGACGCGTGGCTCCGGGGTTGTACACCTAATGGGTTTTTTTTTCTCACTTTTTCTGCTCAGTACGTTTTTTTTTTGTTATCACAATTTTTTTTCAACCTTTAAGATAATGTCTTTTTTGAGACATTGTAAGTGTTGTTACTTCAATGTACTCGTGTTATTTCTTTTGTCTAATATAACAATAAAAAGATCTGAAAAAAAAGTAAAGCAAGGAGGGTGAAGAGGAGGGCAGTAGTGACGGGGGATTCCATAGTTAGAAGAGCAGACAGCAGGTTCACTGAACATGGAAGAGACACCCAGGTGGCAGGGTCAGGGATGTTTCGGACTGGACGCAGCATTCTAGAGGGAGAGGTGAACAGTCGGAAGTCGTGGTACATATTGGTACCAACAATTTAGGTAGGAAAAGGGAGGAGGTCCTGAAGAGAGAAACAAGGAGTTAGGTAGAAAGCTGAAAAGTAAGACCTCCAGGGCAGTAATCTTGGGATTTCTGCCTGTGCCATGCACCAGTGAGGGCAAGAATAGGATGATCTGGCAGATGAATGTGTGGCTGAAGAATTGGTGCAGGGAGCAGGGTTTCAGATTTCTAAATCATTGGGATCGCTTCTGAGGAAGGTATGGCCTGTATAAAAGGAATGGGTTACGCCTTGAAGGCAGGTTTGCTAGAACTTTTGGGAGGGATTTAAACTAATGTAGCAGGGGGTTGGGAACCAAAGTGATAGGACTGAGGATGGAGCAGATGGTATACAAGTAGACACAGTTTGTAGTGAAACTGTGAGGAAGTACAGGCAGATGATATGGCAAATTAAAAGAACCTTTAGGGGGCATTGTTCATAATATGATAGAATTCTCCCTGCAGTTTGAGCAGGAGATGCTAAAACTGGATGTATCAGTATTACAGTGGAGTAAAGGGAATTACAGTGGCATGCGAGGGGAGTTGGCCGAAGTTGATTGGAAGGGAACACTAGCAGGAATGATGGCAGAACAGCAACGGCTGGAATTTCTGTGAGCAATTTAAAAGGCGCAGGAAAGATACGTCCCAAAGATGAAGAAATATTGTAAAGGGCTAATTTGATTGTGGACTACATTAAAAAGGTCAGCTCAACATTGTGGGCTATACAGTGCTGTATTGTTTTATGTTCTATGTTCTAGGATGCTATTTGGCCTATTTAGGATCCATGCCATCTCCCAGGAGAGAAATCCCTTTTCTCTCATTGTCCTCCTCTTTTCTGCCCGGCACCCCGACACCCAATTCTCTCATACACGTGTCCATCACTTTGTCTTTAATTTCCTTTTTGTCATTAGCCTTACTAAGATTAATCTTACAGAAACCAATAAACTCTGCGTGTCTTTGGGATGTGGAAGAAATTCTTTCAGCTCATGTCTGGTTAGAGTGTATTCAGTGGCTGTTTTATCAGATACACCAGCAAACCTGCTGGTTAATGCAAATACCTTATCAGCCGATCATGTGGCAGGAACTCAACGTGTAAAGGCTTGCAGACGCAGTCATGAGGTTCAATTGTTGTTCAGCTTGCTGGTGAACTGAATTGGAAAGAAACGTGATCTAAGTGATTTTGACCACGGACTGATTGTTGGTGCCAGATAGGGTGATTTGAGTATTTCAGAAACAGCTGATCATGTGAGATTTTTTGGTAAGTTTTGTAAGTTCAAAACATTAAACTAATTCAAAGGAAGACACGGGAGTCTGGGAAATGGAGGTCTAACTTTGTGTTTACTTAAAGTGAGGCGCACAAGTACCATGTGGTAGTGTGATGACGTATGCCTTCACATATTTATACATACAGAAAAGTCAAAGTCAAAGTGAAACTTTATGATCAGAGTACATACATGTCACCACATACGACCCTGAGATCCTTTTCCTGTAGGCATACTTAGCAAATCTATAGAACTGTAACTGCAAACAGGATCAATGGACAACAATCTGAGCAAATGCAGGTATAAATAAATAGCAAGAAATAATGAACATGAAATAACAAGATAAAATGTCCTTAAATAAGCGTAGTTATTCCCTTTTGTTCAAGAGCCTGAGTGGTAGTAACTGTTCTTGAACCTGGTCGTGCGAGTCCTGAGGCTCCTGTACCTTCTACCTGATGGCATCAGTGAGAAAAGAGCGTGGCCTGGGTGGTGAGGATCTTTGATGATGGATGCTGCTTTTCTACGGCAACGTTTCATGTAGATGTGCTCAATGATTGGGAGGGCCTTGTCCGTGATGTACTGGGCCGAATCCATAACCTTTTGTGGGATTTTCTGCTCAAAGGCTTTGGTGTTCCCATCCCAGGCCTAATGCAGCCAGTCAGCACACTTTCCACCACACATCTATAGCAGTTTGCCAAGGTTTTTGATGACATGTCAAAATGATGAAATTATTTAACTTAACAAGAATGTTAAGTCAACCAATATATATGCAAGATTACGCAAACATTGTTTAAATATTAAATACGGGAAAGTTTTCACACAGAGCAGTCTCTAGGTTAAAATTAAACCCAAAGCTTGACATGACAGCACCCCGACGACTCCACCAGGAGTTAAGGGCGCAAGGCAAGGCAGGTCTCTAGATTTTACCGAGAGTCATGTAATAAACAAAAACATCCAGAGATCCGCAGGAATGCGGGTGAAAACGCCTTGTTGATGAGAGAGGTCAGAGGAGAATGGCCAGACTGGTTTAAGCTGACAGGAAGGCGACAGTAACTCAAAAAAAAAACACACGTTACAACTGTGGTGAGAAGAAGAGCATCTCTAAATGCTCTACAAGTCGAACCTGGGAGTGGACGGGCTACAGCAGCAGAAGACCATGAACATACACTCCGTGGCAACTTTATTAGGCACAGGAAGTACATAATAAAGTGGCCACTGGGTGTATTTGCAATACTAGGAGGAACCCTATTTTCCACTTCACATGCCGTCTCTCCCCACGTCTGCTGCACACCAATGCAGCTCAGCTGAACGAGCGGAAATGCAATGGGATTCGGGCCTAGTAGTGACCCGTAGGCCATTAGTGATTCAGCTGGGTTTTGAACAATACCCTCGCTTCACACTTAGCTTTACCAAGACGAGGGTTTAATTTTAAATTACTGGAATTGCAGTTTCCCCAGATGCCTCGGTGAGATTTAAATGCCTGGATCAATAACCTGGAATCCTGGCTGCTTGTTCTGTAATTTAGTAACCATTTTACTGTTCCATTAAACTGTGTGTAGGGGGAATTCAGAGTGAATTAACTGGTTTATCTGATGATCTGACAATCCTTCTTAACAATGAATTTAGCTGTCAGACTGGAAAGTTGTTTTTTGTGAATTTGACGTTAGTTACGAGTAATCAGAATCAGGTTTAATATCACTGGCATACGTCGTGAAATTTGTTAACTTTGCAGCAGCTGTACAACGCTAAACAATGAATTCCAGTAAGTATATGAAATAGTTAGAATAAGGAGTGCAAAAAAAACTGGGAAATAAAAAAGTAGTGAGGCAGTGTTTGTGGGTTTAATGCCCATTCAGAAATTGGATGGCTGTTCCTGAATCGCTGAGTGTCTCCACCTGTCTGCAACATTTGTTTACCAGGAGCTCGACAATATGGGTGAGAGTGTGACAAGCCATGCACAGTGGGCCAGGCCTTCTGCTTCACAGTTCACACTGTAAACAGGAAGCTTTTACAGAAGTTTCCATAGGATGAGGATATCCCAAGGTAACAAAAGGTGTCAATTTTGAAGAGTGGCCAAGACGTATCTGACTATTCCGGCACCTCTGCGTCCATCTCTATTGTTCTTCTTGCTGTAACGAGAGTTGACTTCAGATTTTAGATTAGATTATGAGGACATGCAGTCCTCTTTTATTGTCATTTAGTAATGCATGCATTAAGAAATGATACAATTTGTTCCTCCAGAATGATATCACAGAAACACAAGACAAACCAAGACTAAAAAGAACTGACAAAAACCACATAATTATAACATATAGTTACAACAGTGCAAAGCAATACCATAATTTGATAGAACAGACAGTGGGCACGGTAAAAAAGAATCTCAAAGTCTCTCGAAAGTCACGCAGATGGTTGAAGGAAGGAAACTCTCCCTGCCATGAGTTTCCAGCGCCGCAAACTTGCCGATGCAGCATCCTGGAAGCACCCCATCACAGTCCGACTCCAAGTCCGTCCGAAAACTTCGAGCCTCCAACCAGCTCTCCGACACCGAGCACCGAGCACCATCTCTGCCGAGCACTTCGACCCCAGCCCCGGCGGCCAAGCAATAGGCAAAGCCGAAGATTTGGGGCCTTCCCCTCCGGAGATTCGCGATCGCACAGTAGCAGCGGCAGCGAAGCAGGCATTTCAGAAGTTTCTCCAGACGTTCCTCCGTGCTTCTCACGGCTGTCTCCATCAAATCAGGGTTGTGCACGGCATCCTACTTCACAAATACGATATCAATTCGGAGTGGCCGTGCGCATTGCGTCGCGCCGTCATCTTCTCCTCCCCTATGCCAATCTTCTCCTCCACCTGTGCCAATTTCCATGAATTACAGATTCATAATAACTAAGTAACCTGTCTTACTGGCCAATATTAGCCAGACTATCACGGAGGGCTCTTCACATGTTCTGAGTTTAACCTCTCATGCAATCTCACCCTTGGCTTTAGCATGGTGTCAGGGCACTGTACTGGTTCAGCCCGAAGTTCCTGAAGTGAATGCACAAACGTTTTACCGAGCTGGGCATATAAGCAGCCGTCTGGCAGGAGCTGGCATCTGGGGCGGGAAGGGCTCATGTTATTTGGCGTCTGAAACCCCAGGGTGATGAGCAGAAATTTCATTGCCAGACTTGCAGAGAAGAAGGTATTCTGCACCCAGCCTCAATTCCAATGTTATGCCTTTACATTGGCAACCCCTGTCACTGTGCTGCTCAAAATTACAGTTCAAAATTGCCCATTTTATACAGTTATTGATCCAATAGAAATATTGTGCCCTTTTAAATCCCTTCACTTGCATATTTAAATCATATTACATAGTATTTCAGGTATTAATAACCAATAACATCTTTGCAGTAAAGCCAATAACATCCTAGAATTGGTGAAAGAACTGTGCAATAGTTAAAAGTGTCAATGAGCTTTCATTACTTGGTATGCCTGGTGAGGTTGGGTTCCAGGCTTAAACAGAAAAGGCTGTACAAAGGAGAGTTTGGCTTCAGGGGTCGTGTCATCCTAGGTGACCGCACTATATCTGCATACTGTCTCTTTCAGCTTCTCATCTTGATTCTTGCCATACTGAACGTCCACAACATCACCTCACCCTTCCCTTTTCCCCCCATGGTCCACTGTCTCCTATCAGATTCCTTCTTCTTCAGCCTGCTACCTCTCCCATTGATCACCCCGCTCCATTCTCCCTCCCCCACCCACCCAACTTCCCCCTCACCTGCTTTACCTATCACCTGCCCGTGTGTACTCTTTCCCCTCCCCATCTTCTTATTCTGACTGAGACAAAGGGTCTCAGCCTGAAATACCAACTGTTTATTCCTCTCCATAGATGATGCCTGACCTGCTGAGTTCCGCCAGCATTTTGTGTGTGTTTTGCTCTGGATTTTCAGCATCTGCAGAATCTCTGGTGTTTAGATTCCATCAGCTGGTCAACAGCACACCTGCCTGCAGTCTAGATGACCAACATCTGAAGAATCCCTATGGTGAAAACATATACAGTATAGCTTACCAGAGGTTCTTACCCCTAATCCTGAGGTCCCACCATATGACCCTGAAAATCCGATCTCTCATTTTCTGAGAATCCCCTAACCCTCCCAATTCTGACCCCTGACCTTCTATCCCCAAAATAAAGAGCCCAGTTACAAAATATAAAATGTTTCATTATAAAATGAAAGCCCAACATCCCGAGACAGTACTTCCTGTACCAATGCATTGCAATAAAAATAAGTTTCCATCACAATTTTTTATGATAATGAAACAGCAAGCATTGATCAAAAACAGATGACCCATGCTCGAACGTGAAGCAAATCAACCGGACTGTTTAAATTGAATGCTTTATCAGAATCCACACCTAACTCCAACATAAACATTCCGGCCAGTTTATTAGGTACACCCGAACAACTGCTCATTAATGCAAATATCTCATCAGCCAATCGCATGGCAGCAGGTCAATGCATGAAAGCATGCAGACATGGTCAAGAGGTTCAGACCAAACACCAGAATGGGGAAGAGATGTGATCTAAGTGACCTTGACTGTGGAGTGATTGTTGGTGCCAGACGGGGTGGTTTGAGTCTCTCAGGAACTGCTGATTTCCTGGGATTTTCATGCACAACGATCTCTAGAGCTTACAGAGAGCGGTGTGAAAAACAAACAAAAAAGCATTCAGTGAGTGGCAGGTCTGTGGGTGAAAATGCCTTTCTGATGGAAGAGGTCAGAGGAGAATGGCCAGACTGGTTCAAGCTGACAGGAAGACAACAGTAACTCAAATAACCATGTGTTACAACAGTGGTGTGCAGAAGAGCATCCCAAAATGCACAACATGTCGAACCGTGAAGCTGGTGGGCTCAGTAACAGAAGGTCATGAACCTACACTCTGACTACTTGATTACATACAAGAGATACCAAATAATTTGGCGACTGAGTGTACCATTAACTTCTATCTATCTTGGGCTTCAGGCCCTACTAAAGTCACTATCCTCCCAACCCTGACCTCTGATCACCATGTGACCTTGACCTCACAACTCTGCCGGTGCCACACTCAAGTAGAGAGTCATGCAGGCCGCACCTTTCTTTATTCACTTTCCAACTGTGTGCTGTCAGAGGGCTGGAGATTCTACTGAGCAGCTCAACCTCAGCCCATACTGAAAACTGCTGCCACTGCCAATGGTCTGTTGTAACATGCTCTTCAGGCCTGTGTGGGGCGCCGGAGAGCATTGGGTTCTGAGGTTTATAGAGCACCCGGATTGGCAATTGTTGTTTAACGAGAGTTGTTAATCATTTAGAAATCCTTGTGTTTTTTCAAGTGTCTCACAATCTCCTGGTGCTTTCTGTTTAAGTTTATTTTGATAGGGTCAGGGACTCTATGTTACTTGTATTATTTAAGCAGTGCGAATCGTGGGGTCCTAGTTTTGAAAATGTTGCAGTTCGCTGTGTCGCTCAGTCGAGCCTCCAATATTCTGTTGGAATAAACTCTGGTTGCTGTCTCTACGTTGGAGTCTGTCTTTCCTCCGCACTTGGGTTCTGACATTGCCAGCACACGTCCTGGCTGTATGTACAGTGCTCTGCCATGGTTCAAAGTAATTTTATTAGCAGCATATGTATGTGTCACCAAATCCCACCTTGCAGTTCATTTTCTTGCAGACATTCAGGGAAGGTAAAGAAATACAATTGAAGTTGTCACGTGAACAACGTCACTGGAGAGAAGTAGCTGGTAGACATCTCTTTATTCAAAAAATGAGACACAGCAGGCATCATATTGACACCCTTTCAGAAGAAGAAGCCTGCTTGACCCAACACCACATGGCATTCTATCTGCTAAGATCAAAGGACAATTCGGGACAGTTCCATATTTACAATACATCCACAATGCTTTCTTTGAAGTACACACAAACTTCTCTCCTCCCACTTCGCACCCACACCACAGACACCCAAAAGAATTTAAATCAGCATTGTCCGGTCTTCCAATTATCTGTGGCTCACGGCTCCTAGGACCCACTGTTCAGAGCTGCATTTTGAATTTAATCTACAGTCTATGTTCAGATCTGAATATTGGTGGCTGAAGTTATTTGCTATATGTGCTAACCCCAAAAATGCCCTAACAAAGTAATGAAAAACTATACATAACAAAGACTGACAAGCGACACGCAGAAGACAACAAATTGTGCAAGTAATAAGAAAGTGGATAAATAAAACAGAATACATGAGTTGCAGAGCATGTGAAAGTGAGCCTATAGGTTGTGGAGCCAGTTCAGTGATGAGGTGAATGAAGTTATCCACATTCGTACGGGAGCCTGATGTTTGTAGGGTAATAACTATTCCTGAACCTGGTGGTGTGGGACCTAAGGCTGCTGCCCGATGGTAGTAGCGAGAAGAGATCACGATGGATGCTGTTTTTCTGTGGCAGTCCTCCTTGCAAACATGTGCAATGATGGGGAGGTCTTCACCCGTGATGGACTAGGCTGCACCCACCACGTTTCGTAGAGGTTTCTAAACCTGGCGATTGTTTTGTTTTCATACCAAGCTGGGATGCAACCAGTCAGGATACTCTCCAATAGAACTTTGTCAAGGTTTTAGATGAGATGCCAAATCTACGCAAACTTCGAAGTAGAGGCAGTGTTTTTCCTTCACTTGCTTGCTTTGCTTGCTATTTCCCGGATGGATCCTCTGATACAGTAATGGCAAGGACAGGCCCTCTTCACTTCCAATCCCCTAATGAGGACTGGCTCATCGCCACTGACTTCCTACAGCTGGTAGTTAAATGTGGTTGGGCGGGTGAGAAGGCACAACAGCTTAAGAAACTGCTGAGACACGAAGATTGTGACTGAGTGGTGCTGTGTAAGGTTAACGAAGACTAAGAAAGAGGAGGGCAATTATTCCCGCACAAATAGTTAATTATATACAGGAAAACCAGAAAATAATCCTGATTCCTTGGTGAGAAATCAGGAGTATTTCCTGTATCTTATTACAAATAAAGGGAATTTCAGTGAAGAGTTAAAGTTAACATGATACGTAAACAGTTACAGTACTCTCGCTAAGGAGGAACCTGGTCTAAAAGTGGGCAAATTTACCTTAACTGGGTTAGTTAACATACTGCTGGCTTAAAGCCAATTGTACTCGCGGTTTTATGAGTCAAAGACATCTTTATGTATCATGTTAACTTCAAAGACATCTATGATATTGGGAACTATGTGGACAGCGCATCTCAGGAGCTTGTTAGCACAAGGCAGACAGAGAGGGAGCATGTGACTGCTCGGCCGACAGGCTTTTGATGCAGGAGTTCCCTGTACTAACATTCCCCTCACAAATAAACATTCAGCTCTGAATGTCAGAACGTCCCGTACTTCCTCTAGTTTCAATAGGTGAGTAATCACTGAACTTGGATGCCAGGAGGAAGGGGGCTGGTGGTGCTTAATGGTGAATGTGTACTCAGGCAGTTGTAAAATCAAATAAAAGTTACTGAACGCTTCGGCACCATGAAATACATAAAATAAGTTGTTTTCAACAAGTTTCGACATGGTTTTATTGTAGAAAGTCGCAATTGTATGCCACTCTGCAGAAATACTGAATTGACCAAATGGGAAGTTTTATACAGCGGAGAATAGTACCGCAGAGTACAGACCATTCAGCCCACAACCCATTAATCTGCTCCAAGATCAATCTAACCCTTCCCTCCCACATGGTCCTCCATTTTTCTTTCATGAATGTGTCTATCTGATAGCCTCTTAAATGTCTCGACTGTATTTTTCTCTATCGCCACACTCCTACCACTCTCCATGTTAATAATCCTTACCCTGAAATGTCCCCCTGTACTTTTCTCCCAAAACCTTAAAGTCTGGACCCTTGCATTAGCCATTTCTGCCCTGGGAAAAAGTCTCAGGCTGTCCACTCTATCTATGCCTCTTATCATCTTGAACACATCTATCAAGTCACCTCTCATCTCCTCTCCAAAAGAGAAACGCTCAACCTACCCTCATAAGAGATGCTGTCCAGTCTAAGCACCATCCTCTGCACCCTCTCTAAAGTTTGTATGTTCTTCCAATAATAAGCCGACCAGGAGTGACACTTTCTGAATGAGCTCATCATGTGGAACCTTGTCCAATGCCTTACTGAACTCCACATACACCACATCCACCACACTACCTTCATCAAAATGGTTGTCACTTCCACAAGTAATTCAATCAGGCTCATGAAACACGACCTGCCGCTCCCAAGGCCATGTTGTCTACCCCTAATCAGACTATGCTTCTCCAAATGCTCACAAGTCCTGTCTCTAAGAATCCTCCCCAATAGTTTGTCCACCACTGACATAAGACTCATTGATCGATAATTCTCAGAGTTATCCCTATCACCTTTCTTGAACAAAGGAATCATATTTTCCACCCTCCATTCCTCTGGCACTCCTCCTGTGGCAGTGAATATGCAACAATCTCCAGCTGTGTCCTAGGTCGGGGATTCAAAGGATTCAAAGTACATTTATTATCTATGTTTGAAGTATACAACCCTGAGATTCATCTTCCCCACAGACTGCCACAAAACAAAGAAAACCATGGACCCCCTTCAAAGAAAAACATTAACCCTACCCCAACCCCAAAAAAAACTAATTGCACAAACAGCAACAAAGCATCAACCCACCCCCTGCAGAAAAAAAAACAAATCACACAAACGGCAACAAGAAAGAATGAGTGAGAACACAGAAAATAAAAGCACAAAGTTAAAAGAGTCCATATTCAGCGCAGCTCAATGTTCATTATCTGCAGACCACCCCCATTCAGAGTCACCTAAAATAGCAGCAGAAAAGGGAGCAACCAGGAGCTACGGTCCAATTCACAATCAACAAACCCAGAGCCGGTACCACCTTCTGACACAATTGAAGGAGAGAGAGAGACCATTCAAACGTAGGGGCCTTCCCTTGGGAGGAGTGAGTGAGAGAGAGGGAGAGAGACCATCATATACAGACGCCCTCCTCCGACAGCAGCGAGATGGTGGACAGTGCTGAACACTCACCGGTCTTCAATACTCGCCTCGATGTTATCAATCTTCATCGACACTTTAATCGGCAAAATCGGTGAGAAATGGAGTCAACCATGTCCTCTAAGTTTCTTGGCCTTGGGGCCGCTTGCTCCTGGAACCTTCTTGGAGACAGCAGAGCACCAGATCTCTCAATCAGCCTGAAAACACACCATCAAACTGTAGATCACAGGCTCCAACAGTACCAGAACCACATTTGAAAGAAAAAGACGACGTAAGTGAAAGAAACAGTTATGTAGGCTATCTGGAGAATGTCAGCTGTGGTAAGATTGTTCACTGGTGCCAAATTCTTCTGGGAGAGGAGGTGGGGGTGGGGGTGGTTGCAAAATTGGTGGGCAACTGAGAGAGAGTAAGAAAACAAGCATGAAGAGGTGAGCCTGGAATGCTCCTAGAGCTATCACAGACAATGGGCCAAATGGCCTTCACCTCTGTAGTAAGGAAACATGGACGGTTAGAATTATTAATGATAGAGAAATGCAGGTTTAAAAAGTCAAGGGTTAAACGTGTGCTACACAGAATAGCCAGCAGATGGCGCGCCTACACCATAATTTCTTCTCAGTGATGCCATAATACACCTCCCGCCCTCCCCTGCTCCCCACCCACACTCATACAAAGTTCCAATGCCCTTCTCCTCTGTTTTGTGGGGTACAAACTCTGCACCCTCAATAATCCTTGCTGGCCGTGTGGCTGTATTTCACGTCTGAGGACCATGAACACCAGGTTGCTCGGCCACCACAGGGGGGGATACGATGATGGAGCGGCCATTTGGAGAAGTTTGTGGCTCGTAAATTGCCTGACTTTAAGAACTTACCAAGGATTCAGATTTAAAGTGGCAAGATCTCCGTGAAGTCACTCTTTAAAAATGCGCACCAATCATTTCCGTTGTCTGTTAAAGGTATTAGCTGGCTTAAAGATGAACAAATTTCAGATCAAGATGAAGTTTCGCATTAAGGAGTTGGAGTTGGAACTAGATGAACTCTGGATCATTTGGGAAGCTGAGGGGGTGATAGACAGGACATATAGAGAGGTAGTTACACCCGAGGTGCAGGACACGGAACTGGGTGACAGTCAGGAAGGGGAAAGGGGTTAAGGAGCCAGTGCAGAGTACCCCTGTGGCCGTCCCCTTCAACAGCAGGTATATCACTGTGGATACTGTTGGTGGGGGTGACGGGCGATGACCTAACAGAGGAAAGTCACAGTGGCCGGGTCTCTGACACTGAGTCTGTCTCTGTGACTCAGAAAGGGTGGGTCGGGGGGGCGGGGAAGAAGAGGCACACTGTGGTGACAGGAGATTTGTTAGTTAGTGAAACGGACAGGAGGTCCTGTGGGTGAGAATGAGATTCCCGGACGGTCTGTTGCCTCCTGGTTGCCAGGGTCTGCTATATCTCGGATCGAGTCCTGAGCACTATTACGTGGGAGGGTGAGAAGCGGAGGTCGTGGTCTATGACACGGTGACGAGATCCTGCACAGGGAGTTCAGGGAGTTAGGTGCAAAGTTAAAGCGAAGGACCTCCAGAGTTGTGATCTCGGGGTTACTGGCTGTACCACGTGCTGGTGAGGCCAGAACTATGAAGATTATACAGTTTAATACGTGGCTGAGGAGTTGGTGTAGGAGGGAGGGCATCAGATTTTTGGATCGGGGGCTCTCTTCCAGAGAATGTGGAACACGTACAGAAGGGATGGTTTACACCTGAACTGGAAGGGGACTAATACCCTAGCGGGAAGTTTTGCTCGTGATGCACAGGCGGGGATCGGGGAGGAATTAAACTGGAGTTGCAGGGGGTTGGGAACCAGAGTGCCAGAACAGATAGTGGATGTTATTACAACCTCAAAGTCAAAAATTCAAAAGGTTGAGCATGGTGCGACTGATGTCCCGAGTTGCGAATATTTCAATGCAGGAACTATCACAGGAAAGGTCGATGAGTTTAGGGCAAGGATCAACACCTGGAATTATGATATTAGTGAGATTTGATTGCAGGAGGGGCAGCTCAATATTCCAGGGATCTGTTGTTGCAGATGTGACGGAGCGGGAGGGATTAAACGAGGAGGGGTGGCGTTACTAATCAGGGAATATGTCACGGCAGTGCTCAATCAGGGTAGACGGGAGAACTCGATTGGTGAGGCGCTGTGGGTGGAACTGAGAAATAAGAAAGATATAACCACATTAATTGGGCTATATTACAGACCACCCAATAGTCCACAGGATTTAGAGGACCAAAATTGTAGAGAGATCGCAGACTGTTGCAAGAAACATAAGGTTGTCATAGTAGGTGATTTTACCTTTCCAGTTTCGCAGTTATTTTATAAATAACACTATTCTTTGTATTTCTGATCAGATGCTAAATGCATTTCATTGGCTTTGTGTCTGTACTCGGCACAATGACAATAAAGTTGAATCTAATCTAATCTAATCACATATTGACTGGGAATCCCTTACTGTAAGAGGAGTAGACGGGATAGAGTCTGTCAAATGTGCTCAGGAAAGTTTTCTTAATTAGTACATAGAGGTCCCAACCGGAGTGTGTGCGATACTTGATCTGCTGTTAGGGAATGAGACAGGGCAAGTGACAGAAGTTTGTGTAGGGGAACGCGTTGCATCTGGTGATCACAATAACATTAATTTCAAAGTCAATATGCAAAGGGATAGGTCTGGTCTGCGATTTGGGATTCTAAATCGGAGAAAGGCCAATTTTGACGGCATCAGAAAAGATCAGGCAAGTGAGGATTGGGACGGGCTGTTTTCCAGTAAAGGTGTACTTGGTAAGTGGGAGGCCTCCAAAAGTGAAATTTTGAGAGTGCAAAGTCTGTATGTGCCTGTCAGAATAAAAGGTAAAGATAACCGTTGTCGGGAAATTTGGTTTTCAAGAGATATTATGGCCCAGGATAGGGAAGAAAAGGAGGTGCATTGCAGGTTTAGGCAGGGAGGAACAAATGAGGTGCTCATGGAGTGTAAGAAATGCAAGTTGAAATGGAGTATAGAAGAGGACGCAGGAGGGTTAAATGAAGGCATGAGGTTACCTGAGCAGACAAGGTGAAGGAGAATCCCAAAGGATTCTACAGGTATGTTAAAAGCAAAAGGGATTGAAAGGGACAAAACTTGTCTTATGGAGGATCAGAATTGTCATCCGTGCATGTAGTCAAAATAAGTGAGGAGAGTTTAACTGCATTTTTTGTATCTGTATTTACTCAGGAGACAGACACGGAGACCATAGGAGTGAGGCAACCTCATGGACCCTATACACATTACAGCAGAAGAGGTATCTGTAGTCTTGAGGCAAATTAGGGTGGATAAATCCCCAGGGCCTGACTAGGTGTTCCTTCAGACCCAACAGCAAGTGCAGAAATTGCAGGGGCCCTAGCAGAGATAAAACACCCTTAGCGAAAAGTGAGGTACCAGAGGATTAGAGGATAGCCAATGGTGATCCACTGTTTAAAAAAGGCTCTAAAAATAAACCAGGAAATTAGGTTGGTGAGCCTGACATCAGTGGCGGGAAAGCTATTGGAAGATATTTTAAGGGACCAAATATATGATTATTTGGATAGATATGGGCTAATTAAGGATAGTCAGCATGGCTTCATGTGTGGTTGGTCATGTCTAACCAATCTTATAGTTTTGCGAGGAAGTTACCAGGAAAGTGGATGAACGCAAGGTAGTGAATGTTGTCTACATGGACTTTAACAAGGCATTTGACAAGGTCCCGCATGGGGGGTTGGTCAATAAGGTTCAGTTGCTCAGGATTCAAGATAAGGTAATAAACTGGATTAGACATTGGCTTTGTGGGAGAAGCCAGAGATTGGTAGCAGCTGGTCACCTCTCTGACTGGGAGGCCCCTGACTAGTGGTGCGCCGCAGGGATCGGTGCTGGGTCCATTATTGTTTTTTATCCATGTCAACGATCTGGATGATAATGTCAACGATCTGGGTGATAATGTGATTTACTGGATCAGAAAATATGTGGATGACACCAAGATTGGGGGTGTAGTGGACAGCGAGGAAGACTATCAAAGCTCGCAGCAGAAACTGGACCAGTTGGAAAATGGACTGAAAAATGGCAGATAGAATTTAATGCAGACAAGAGCGCGGTGTCGCACTTCAGGTAGGTCTTACACAGTGAATGGTGGGGCATTGCAGAGTGCAGAAGCACAAAAAGATCTGGGAATACAGGTCCACAATTCATTGAAAGTGGTGTAGATGGTTTTATAAAGAGAGCCTTTGGCACATTGGCCTTCATAAAACAAAGTATTGAGTACAAGAGATGAGATGTTATGTTGAAGTTGTGTAAGACATTGGTGAGGCCTAATTTGGAGTATTGCGTGAGGTTTTGGTCACCTACCTACAGAAAAGATAGGAAAATAAGATTGAAAAATTGCAAGGATATTGCCAGGTCTGGAGGACCTAAGTTATATGGAAAGATTGAATAGATTAGGACTTTATTCCTTGGAACATAGAAGACTGAAAAGAGATATGATAGAGTTATACAAAATTGTGAGGGGTATAGATCGGGTAATTGCAAGCAGGCTTTTCCCACCGAGGTTGGAAGGCACTACAACTAGAGGTCATGTGTTAAGGGTGAAAGGTGAAAAGTTTAAGGGCAACATGAGTGGAAACGTCTTGACTCAGAGGGTTATTAAAGTGTGGGATGAGATGCCAGCACAACTGGTGCATGCGAGCTTGATGCCAATGTTTAAAAGAAGTTGGAATAGGTACGTGGATGGTAGGGGTATGGAGGGCTATGGTCCCGGAACAGGCTGATGGGAGCAGGCAGTTTAGGTGGCTTGTCACGGACTGGATGGACCAAAAGGCCTGTTTTTGTGATGTACTTTTCTATAACTCTATGACTCTAAGTATATCCCAAAGGGGCGGGGGGGGGCAAGGGAGAGATTACTTATTTGACAGAAATGTTGAAATCTTCTCTGGCATGGAAGAGAAACCAGACAACTGGAGGTCAAAGAATTTGGTGCATTTGTCCAAGAAGGGTAGCAGAGATAGCCAGGTAATTACAGTCTGATAAGTCTAGTATTAGTGGTAGGGAGGTTTTATTACTGTTATAGTTATTAATGCTATTATTATTATTTAAAAATTCTAAAATGCAGGATTAATCTGCATTTGGAGCTGCAGGGCTAGCCAGCTTGCTGCTGTCAAGGGAATGTCATGTCTGAGTAATTCAAATTTTTTGTTTGAGATGGTGACAGTGTGTCAGTAATGGCAATGTGGTTGATGTAATCTCCATCAGCTTAAATAAATCTTTAACAAAGGTCCGTGTAGGTGCCTTGTAGGAGCCCAGATGGAATACAAGGTGATTTGGCAAAATGGATCAGAAATTGATTGGATGATAGGAAACCGCTTCAACTTCCTGGGCTTGAACAGAGCAGAAGCCTAACACGCTGATGCAGTCGTGAAGAGAGCATGCTAGTGGCCCCACCTTGTGAGGAGCTTGCGGAGATTTGGGACATCTCCAAAGACTCTTGTGGATGTCTACAGGTGTACAGTGGATAGCATTCCAACTGGCTGCATTGCAGCCTGGTATAGAGGCTCCGACGCATTGGATCACTGGAGACTCCAGGGGCTTGTGAACCTGACCAGTGCCATCATGAGCACAACTCCCCCTGCCATCGAGGGCATCCTCAAGGGGCCGTGTCTTAAGAAGGCAGCACCCATCATTAAAGACCCTCACCATCTGGAACATGGCCTGTTTGCGTTACTACCACCGGGGAAGATGTACAGTTTCTTCCCCTCCACCATCAGATTTCCGAATGGTCCCTGTTCTTACGAACATCACCTATTTACCCATTTTCTACTATTTGTTTATTTATTTGTAACTTACAGTAACTTTATGTCTTTGCAATGGACTGCTGCAAACCACCCGGTGTCTGGACAATTTAAACCCTGGGCCCGATGGACTGAAAAGGCAGGGGTGTCGGGACCAGAGGCAGGGGTGGGGACTGGAGACAGGGGTGTCGGACCGGAGACAGGGGTGGGGACCAGAGACAGGGGTGACCAGAGGCAGGGATGGGGACTGGAGACAGGGGAGGGGACCGGAGACAGGTTGTCAGGACCGGAGGCAGGAGTGGGGAACTGGAGACAGGGGTGGGGACTGGAAGCAGGTGTGGGGACCAGAGACAGGGGGTGGGAACTGGAGACAGAAGTTGGGGACCAGAGGCAGGGGTGGGAAACCGGAGACATGGTTGCGGACCGGAGGCAGGGTATCAGGACCGGAGACAGGGGTCGGGACCGAAGACAGGAGGTGGGGACTGGAAGCAGGTGTGGGGACCAGAGACAGGGTGTCAGGACTGGAGGCAGGGGTGGGGACCGGAGACAGGGGTGGGGACTGGAAGCAGGAGTGGGGACCAGAGACAGGGTGTGGGGCTGGAGGCAGGTGTGGGGCCGGAGGCAGGGGTGGGACCAGAGACAGGGGTTGGGACCGGAGACAGAAGTTGGGGACCGGAGGCAGGGTGTGGGGACCGGAGACAGGGTGTGGGGCCGGTTCTGCTCACTGCCCCACGGTGTTTATTCCGCTCTCCACAGCACCCAGGCTGAGGCTGGGAGACTGCTCCAGGCTTCGGGTCTACGGACTCAAGTTCATCCTGAGTGCTGCTTACTCGCTTTCATTGTTTGCACAATTAGTGATCTTTTTTCTCTCTTTCTCTGTCCATTGGATGTCCGTTGGTCTTGTTTTTTATAATAAGGTTCTTCCCGATTTCTTGTTTTGTGGCTGCTGTAAGGAGACAAATCTCAAGGTTGTATAATTTATACACATTTTGATAGTCAATGTACTTTTTGCTTCACATTTCACAACATATGTCAGTGACAATAAAAGTGATTCTGATTCTAAATATACATTAGGGATTTAACATCCAATAATCAAACATCTACAGTTTCTGAACGACCCAGATTATCGGAGGTTTACTGTAATAGTGCTTGGCCTTAGGTGCTGAATGATGAGGACCCTCTCAATCAGGGTTGACCATGGGTATTGCATCCTAGCTGTTCAGATACGCAAAGCCAGGGCGGTCCAATGTGGAGAGCAGGGTCCACCTCCCCACATGTCTGACGAGTCCAAAGGAACAGGAGACCAATACGGTTTAACACCAGCAGTCGCCAGTCAGTGTTGAACTCAACGTAGGACTGCCTTAGGGACTCCGCTCTGATTTTACCCTCGGGTTTTACTCCCAGACCCTTCCCCATGAGTGGGTATAGTGGCAAGGCCGCGGTAGAGGTTTGAGATTAGAGTTTCCCGTGGTGGATAAGCACTATCTGCCTGAAGTGACTGGTTGTAAGGCGCCTGTAACCCACCTTTGCTCACTCGCCTGTCACTAGAAATGGTTCTGCCGGGCTTAGCAGTTGAACCACACGTGGAGGCCAGGAGCTGGACTTGGTTGTCAGAGGACAGCAGATGGTGAGTGTAGAAGAACAGAGGGATCATGGTGTACATCTCCAAAGATTCCTGAAGGTGGCAGTACTGGCTAATAAAGCACAATGGATACTTGCATTGATTGGCTGGGCGAAGATCACAAGAACAGGAAGTAATATCACACAAGCAGTTCTGAGGATGCTGGAAATTCAGAGCAACGCGTACAAGATGCTTGTGGAACTAAGCAGGTTTCAGGTTGAGATCCTCTGAAGGGTCTCGGCCCGAAACGTCCGCTCTTTATTCCTCTCCATAAATGCTGCCTGACCTGCTGAGTTCCTCCAGCATTTCAAAGTTCAAAGTAAATATTATTATCAAAGTACATATGTCACCATATACAACCCTGACATTCAGTCTCCTGTGGGCATACTCAACAAATCCACAGACAGGATCAGCGAAAGATCAACCAGAGTGCAGAAGATAACAAACTTGTGCAAATACAGATATAAATAAACAGCAATGAATAAAGAGAATGTGAGATGAAGAGTCCCCAAAAGTGAGTCCGTTGGTTGCGGGAACATTTCAACGATGAGGCATGAAGCAAAGTGAAGTTGTCACCTTTTGTTCACGAGCCTTGTGTATGTGTTACTGGAGCAGGAAGGCGGTGATACACTACTCGATAGTTTGGTAACAAGCAGAAAAGTGTACGCAATTCTGGTCATCCTACAGTAAAAAGAGTGTTATTGTCCTGCAGGTGGGCTGCAGGATATTCTCCAGGACGTTTCCAGAGATGGAGCTTTTCAGCCAGGGGGAGAGACTGATTAGGTATCCACAATTCAGCTCGGCAGTTTGCTGAAGTCACTAAACCAGCCGAGATTCTAAATAGAGAGGAGAATATAAAAAAGCTTTTCGGAGAGCTTCAAGCGGAATGAGTGGGCAAGAATACAGCAGATCAAATATAACATCTAAAAATGGGGAATTATCCACATTGCTGGATATAAAAGAGATTGTGCAGTGTTGATGTTGGAAAGGATTTAGATGTAGTTGCACACTAGGACACCATTGAGACGCCAAATTTTATGTTAAGTTTTATTAATGAGGACCCGACCGCAGGGGTAAGAAAGCCTCATTGCAGTTGTGTAGGACTTTGGCGAGACCGCACACAACATTGTGAAAAGTTCTTTTTCTTTTTGCCTAAGGCAGAATATACTTAACACAGATGGTTCCACTATTGGCCTGTCTGTCAAACAAAGAGAGATTGTGTATGCTTGGTTGAGCTCCCTGGAGTTAAAACAAAGGAAAATGAATTTTAGGTTTGTATGTGGTGACATATATGTACGTTGATAATCAAATTTACTTTGAACTTTGGATTAATAAAGTATCAGTTTATTCAGTGAGTTCTATCACTAGCCATCGTTCTTAGCTATAAAATCTAGGAAAACAAAATAAGCTCATCATTAAATACAGAAGATTCACTAAGGTCCAATAAAGGAGGATGTTCTCTCATCACATCCTGTTGACCCAGGCCACCGCTGAGGAGATTTTCCAGTCGCTTCATAAAGTAACATGTTCAGTGCTGAGTGCTCTGGACACTTTGGAGCTAAGACACTGGACACCAGGCACAGTGGATCTGATAACCTGTCAGATCAGAGGAGCCAGTCGTATTTCAACAAAAGTGCAATCAGTAAACAGATCGTGCTAGAGCTGTGACTTATCCTCTCACTGATCGTTATGCCACTGGTGTTACGGGCAGCAAGGAAGGCCCTCCATCCCTGTCTGTATAGAAGGATCCTTCAATTCTGTTTCCATAGCAACCGTGTTTTGACCAGTCAGCGTTGTTGTTAGCCCTGAGCTGAACCCCCTAAACCTGGAAGGCCGGTAGACCACTCCCAGTCTGGTCTCTACCCTTTGACCTGTTTGACTTGAGTGACCCTACCAAGAGCCAAAGCACAAGGCCCTGCCTCCAGCCAACATATCTCTCCGAGTCGTTGAGACTCGCTGGCCTCCAAACCCAATGACAAGGTTGTGGTCCTCTTGGAGGAGAGCTATGTCTACCTAACTTAAAAAACAGTAGAAACCCAGAAAATGATTTCATCTACACAATGGATTACGTAACAATCACATTGATTTGCTTCAAAGAATGGTTGCCACATGACATGGTTTGAACACCTTTTCATGACACTGAACAAGTCCAGTTGCCCTGGTGGCTCCTGGGGTTAGAGCATTTGCCCTCCCTTCCATCACCTGTACCCTGTGCCTTATTGTCTTTTACACTCTATGATTTTTCTTTCACTTAGCTCCACCAACTTTCAGAGAAGCCTGAGATCACAAGTCACTTACTTGTGGAGGGTAACATGCCAGTTGTAAAAAGTGACCTGGGCCTGTTGGGACTTTCTGCGGAGCTGGAGATCATTTGAGTTATTAGGCACTTGGTATGGGCCAGTTAAAATAAACTAGGTTTGAGTGGAGCAGTCATTATGGGAGCGGTTATTGTTGGAGTGGGCTGGGGTTACAGTGGGAAGCTGAGGCTTCGTCTCAAGTGGCTTCGGCGAGAAGAAACGGAGGCTATGAAGTTTCTGGTAAGTTTGTTTATTTATTTATTTCTCTCTTTCTTTCTTTCTTTCTTTTTTATTGCACAGTTAGAGCATCAGGAATGACGGTTGGGACAGTTGAGCACTCCTCTTGTGGGACGTGGGAAGACAAGGAGACCTCCAGTATCCCTGACAAACGTACCGGAAAGAAATGAATCCAGCTGCAGCTTCTCAAAAACATATTAGGAAACTGGAACTGGAAGTCGAATGACCTCCAGATCATTCTGGAGAAAGAGAGCTTGATTAACAAGAGGGAGGTACATTACTGGACAAAAGTCTTAGTCACACATACTGTAGCTGGGTTGCCTAAGACTTTTGCACAGTACTGTAGTAATCTTATATACTGCACGGTACTGCTGCCACACACAAAAAGAAGAACTTCATGACATGTGTGAGTGGTGATAAACCTGATTCTGATATGGGTCTCTATTGTGGAGTGAGAGTGGAAAAGGGGCAGGGAGAGGGGAATCATGGTTGGGAAAAGGGGAAGGAAGAGGGTAGGGAGTGGGAAGCAGCAGAGGGACATTCTGTAATGATTAATAAACCAATTGTTTGGAATCAAATGACCTTGCCTGTTGTCTCATGACTGGGTGTGTCTGCACCCACACCACTCCCCACCCTGGCACTCATTCTCTGCCACCTGTCCCAGACCCCTCCCATTGCCAACACCTTCGCTGCTGCCAGATTTACACACTCACCCACTCCCTGCTCCATCTTGATGAATACAGTACTGTGGAAAAGCCTTGGCACCCTGGCTACACATATGTGCCTAAGACTTTTACACGGTACTGTATTTGTCAACATGGAGTGGAGAGCGAGTTTGTAAATCTGGTGGGAAGAGGAAATGCTTGCTGTCCTGGGGAAAATTAGGATGGATAAGTCACCAAGGTCTGACATGGTGACCCTCTCGGACCTTGGGGGACGCTGGTGCAGAAATTGGGGGGAGCCTGGCAGAGATATTTAAAACATCCTTAACCATGGATGAGGTGCCAGAGGTCAGGAGGATTGCTAACATTGCTCCGTTGTTCAAGAAAGACACTAAGAATAAAAGAAATTATAGGTCAGTGAGCTTATTGTCAGTACTGCCTAAACTATCGAAAAGTGCTCATAGGGACAGGATGGGAAAGGACAGTATTTGGATAGACAGGACTGGAGTAGGGATAAGCAACACGGGTTTGTGTGTGCAAGGTTGCATCGAGACAATCTTATAGAGCTTTTTGAGGAGTTTACCAGGAACGTCAATAAAGGAAAAGCACTGGACCTTGTCTACATGACTTAAACAAGGCCTTTGGTAAGGTCCCACGTGGGAAGCTGGCCCAGGAGGTTCAGTCATTTGGCATTCAGGATAAAGTAGTAAATTGGATTATACATTAGGGGAGGCCAGAGAGTGACTGTAGATGGTTGCCTCTCCGACTGGAGGCCTGTGACTAGTGCTGTGCCCCTGGGATCAATGCTGCTGTTTGTTATCTGTATTGATATTGGGGTGGCCCGGTAGTGTATTGGTTAGCACAATTCTTTACCGCACAGTGGTTCAATTCCCGCCACTGCCTGTAAGGAGCTTGTATGTTCCCCCCATGTGTTTCGTCTGGGTGCTACGGTTTCCTCCCACAGTCCAAAAGTTGTTAGGTTAATTGGTCATTGTAAATTGTCCCGTGATAAGGCTAGGATTGAATCGGGGAATTGCTGGCCAGTGCTGCTCAAAGGGCTGGAAGGGTCTATTCTGCACTGTATCTCAATAACTAAATTAATTACTTAATGATGTGGATGATAATGTGATAGATTAAATCAGCAGATTTGCAGATGTGGCCAAGATGGGGCTGTAGTGGACAGCGAGGAAGACTATTAAAGCTAGCAGTGGGATCTGAACCAGCTGGAAAAACGGCAGATGGAATTTAATGCAGACAAGTGTGAGGAGTTGTACTTTGGGAGGACCAACCAGGGTAGGACTTATACAGTGAATGGTAGAACAAAGGAATCTGGGAATATAGATCCATAATGCCTTCAAAGTGGCTTCACAAGCTGACAGGAGGGTGGCAGTAACCACACAATACAACAGCGGTGTGCAGAAGAGCATCTTGAATCCACAACACGTCCAACCTTGAAGTGGATGGGCTACAGCAGCGGAAAACTACAGATATACACTCAGTACCTGCTTTATTAGGTTCATGAGGTGCATCTGGTTTGTAATGAAGTGGCTCACTGAGTGAGGGTTGCGGAGATTGGAGAGTGCGGATAGTAAATGGTAAAAATCTGGCAGGTGGAATGTAAACATGGGCACATGAAATTGTCCATTTTAGCAGGAAGAATTAAAATAATCTAAATAACAGAGATTGCAGAACTCAGGCTTAGAGACATCTGAATATCTAGACCATGATCCACAAAAGGCTAGTTTGTAGATAAAGCAAAAGGCTAATAGAATGTTACAATCTACAATATTACAATTGCAGTAATTATTAATTACAATTATACAGTAGCTAGGAAAGCTAATGCAATGCTCTTGTTTATTAGTGGGGAGAATTTAATGCATAAGTGGGGAGGTAGCTTTTTCATTACATTGGTTGAGATCACATTTAGAGTCCTTTGTAAAGTACTGGTCCCCTTATTTAGGGGCGTAACTACCCAAAATACAAAGTATATTTGTTATCAAAGTATGTAAGCTACATACAACTGCCTCTTTACAGGCAGCCATAAAACAAAGACTTAAAGTACACTTATTAACAAAGTATATATAAATTATACAACCTTACAAGCAGCCATAAAACAACACCCAGAAGAACCCAATTTAACAAAAAGACCAACTCCCAATGTGCAGAGAAAGAGGAAAAACACACAAATCATGCAAACAATTGAAACAAGCAACAGCATTCAGAACCAAATTGAGTCCTTATAGACCCAAAAAATCCCATTCTAAAAAAGAACCCCCAATGTACGTTTGTACAAAGAGGAAAGAAAAAACAAATCCTGCAAATAACATACAGAATGAAAATGAGTCCATAGACCCGAAGCCTGGAGCAGCAGGAGCTGGTCACAGCCTTAACCTCAGTTCAGCACAGAGCCGAGTAAACATCACACGGCAGCAGGCAGAGTCGGCCCGACCCTCGCCTCTGCTCCCGACACCCTTCCTTCTCATCCATCTGGCCCACGTTTAAATCGTCCAAACATCTGATCGTTCCTCGCACAAGGGTCTGGGCCTTGTCGCATCAATACGTTCTGGGCCTGGACCCCGCCACATTTCGGACTGTACTTTGCCTTTCCAAGTCAGCCTGGCACTTTGATCGGTCAAACCTCACTATCTGTTTAGGCGGACGGGCTTGGAATCTGCCCCTACTCCACTCTACTTGCCTTGACCTCCTCTCGACCTTGCCTCACACCCGTAGGATTCAACACAGCCTTCGCTCACCTCTGTTTGTGGTGATCGTTCACCATAACTTTTACAAGAAAAGGTGTTATTAATAAAGTATTTAGTTCAACACACATAAAAGTTGCTGGTGAACGCAGCAAGTAAAGTATTTCCTCGTGGTAAAGTATTTAGTTGTTTTCTTTCTTGCTAACACCAGCGATATCTTTTCAATATTTTTATTGAATCTATATAGAAGAATACAAAGTCCAAGAAATTACATAGTGTTATAAAAAAAGAAAAAATATAATAATACCAACTACAGTATATTGAATCACATTAACAAACTCCTTACTCTATATTCATATAGATTAGATTAATTCGTATATTAGAATGTAAACAATTTTATTAAAAAAAGATCTATACCCACACCAGTGACATCTTAAACCATCAGAAGTAGTTTAGAGGTTTAGTAAGCTAATAGTTGGAATGGGGCGTTTGTCAAACGAGGAAAGGTTGAACAGTTTCAGTTTGAAATATATGAGAACCTGAGAGGTCTTGTTAGAATGTGGAGAGGAGGTGCTGTGGAGAATATTCTAACTGGGGGTGGAGGAGGGGGCTACTGTACAGGATTGCAGAGTTATAAAATTAGTCAGCTCCATCACAGGCACTATCCTCCTTAGTATCCAGAACATCTTCGAGGAGCGATGCCTCAAAAAGCTGGCATCCATCATTAATGACCCCCCCCACCCCCCATCACCAGGACATTCCTTGTTCTCATTGCTACCTGCAGAGGGGAGGTACAGGAGACTTGAAGGCACGCACACAACGATCCAGGAACAGCTTCTTCCCCTCTGCTATCCGATTTCTGAACGGACATTGAAGCAGTGAACTCTACCTCACTACTATTTTTTATTTACTATTTTTCTGCATGACTTATTTAATTTCACACACACACACACACACACATATATATATATATACACACACATACACACACATATACATACATATATACGCTTGTGTATAGACTTACTGTAATTCACAGTTTTTTTCTCTCTATAATCACGTATTTACTGCTACAGCAAGGTTAATAAATTTCACTACATTTGCCAGTGATATTAAAACTGATTCTCATTCTGAGGTTTCTTCATCAAGATTCAAGATTTAAGATAGCTTATTGTCTTTCTTCAATAGGCAAGTGTAAAGGAGAGTGAAATGTTAGTTATGCCAGATCTGATGCAGCATAAAAGAACACAATAAGTACAAAGAATGCGATAAAAACACATCAAATATAAATACATAAGATTTGCTTGAATACAGACCGATTGTAAGTACATTAAATGACGCTAGTCCTGAACTAGGGCCATTAGTTACCAATAACACAGAGGTGAAGCAGAATATTTTTCTCCAAAAGAATCTAGGTGTGTTTGGAATGCCTGCCGGAGAAGTTGGCAGAAGCAGACACTTTCGATACTTTTAAGGCAGAGATAGACATGTTCTTGATAAGCAAGTGAGTGAAGGGTCACCATGGCTAGATGGGAATACAGAGTTAAGATCACAATCAGATCAGTCATAGAGTTACTCAATGTCAGTATAGGCATAGATGATGTTTGCCTGGAACCTAATGCTATGTTTGAATTTCCTGGAATTTTCCATCATCAGTCTGAATGCCGTCCGGCAGTTACTAATGGGAGGATGAAATGTCCACCAAGGCATGATAGGAAGACAAGGAACATTTTGGTGGTTTGGTTCTAGGCCCAACATACAGCGCCTATAAAAGTATTCACCACCCCACCCCACCCCCTTGGAAGTTTTCATGTTTTGTTGTTTCACAACTTTGAATCACAGTGAATTTAATTTGGCTTTTTTGATGCTGATCAACAGGAAAAGACTCTTTAGTGTCAAAGTGAAAATAGATCTCTACAGTGATCTGAATTAATTACAAATATAAAACACAAAATAACGGATTGCATAAGTATTCACCCCCTTCAAGTCAGTATTTAGTAGATGCACGTTTGGCAGCAATTGTAGCCTTGAGTCTGTGCGGATTGGTCTCTATCAGCTTTGCACATCTGAACACTGCAACTTTTCAAAACCGCTCAAGCTCTGTCAGATTGCATGGGGATCGTGAGTGAACAGCCCTTTTCAAGTCCAGCCACAAATTCTCAGTTGGATTGAGGACTGGACTCTTGACTTGGCCACTCTAGGACATTAACTTTGTTGTTTTTAAGCCATTTCTGCGTAGCTTTAGCTTTATGCTTGGGGCCATTGTCTTGCTGGAAAACAAATCTTCTCCCAAGTCACAGTTCTTTTGCAGGATTTCCCTGCATTTTGCTGCATTCATTTTACCCTGTTACCCTCTACCCTCTATAGAATTACTATTCTATAGATTTACTGAGACTCCAATGCAAAAGGATCTCAAGAGGCTGAAGAGCATTGCAGAATCAGCCAGCTCCATCACAAACACAATTCTCCTGACCATCGAGGACATTATCAAGGGACAGCGCCTCAGGAAAGCAGCTTCCATCAGTAAGGACACCCATCATCTGAGACATGCTCTCTTCTCATTACTACCTTCAGAAGCCTGAAGACCAACCCTCAGGGATCTGGTCCCCTCCATCATCAGATTCACGGCGGTCCATAAACCCACGAGCACTACCTTGTTATTCATTCTTTTTTGTAACTTAAAGTAACTTTATGCCTTTGCACTGTACTGCTGCCACACAACAACCAATTTCATGCCAGTGGTGATAAACCTGATTCTGATACTGAATATAACTGCAAGGAGAAAGCAAGAACTTGAAACCAAAATGACAACAGAAACAATCGTTTCGGATTGAAGGCCTTGAAAGTGAATGGAGCTGAAGTTGTTTAAAGTGACAACGCTTATGGCAAGTAATTGCACTTGTGGGGAGAAACTGGTTGGACCTTTGCTCCAGGAAGAGGTAGAGGGCCCTGAACTTTGGAGTGGTCCAGGTTAGGCCAAGGAATAACAAGCTGAATAATCTCCAGTTTGCTCAGACACTTTTCATTCACTGGACCGATGAGAAAGATCCATCAGACTGGGCTGGAGTTAAGCCCTGTTGTAAGACAACATTAGAGGGGGCTACTGCCTTGAGGTGTCCTGGATGGAATTGTTAATCTGTCCTGTGTTCTTTTTGCGGCAGACCATGTAGTAATTAGGTTAATGGACACGCAAATTAAATTCTGAACACTGGTCTGGGGGCATGAATTTGAGTCTCAATGTTGCAATGAGAGAATCTAATTTCTCACAATGATCTCACTGTCAGGACTGTTTATCTCATTATCTCATGTCCTCCCTATTTACTCCTAATTATTTATGTTAGCATGTTAGTTTGTTGTCTTCAGCACTCCGGCTGATCTTTCATTGACCCTGTTATAATTACTATTCTATAGATTTACGGAGTATACCCACAGGAAAATAAATCTCTGGTTGTATATGGTGACGTATACTGTATGTACTTTGATGATAAAAGTTACTTTGAACTTTGAAATCTGGAAGCTAATTTTTTTAATATCAAAAGCTCGTCATAGTAACAATAACCTAAAACTATTGATTTGTTGTAAAGACTCTTCTTGGTCACGAATGTTCTCCAAATAAGAAAGTTAGATATGGCATGTACTCCTGAGTGGGGAAAGCAGTATGACTCAACACACAGTCCAATAATGTAGTCAATTAGAGATGGACAATAAATACCACATGTCCACATCCTGTAAATGAATAACAATACATTAGAGAGAACGCTTTACTCTTTCTTTAACCCATGGTGTGCCTGTCTTGGCGTGTTTAATGGCAAAGACTGAAGCCAGAGGTGGTGATCTTTAGCCAGAGGGTAGGGAACCTGTGGAATTCATTGGCACAGATGACTGCAGAGGCCAACTCATTGGGTATATTTAGAACAGGAGTTGACAGGTTCTTGATTAGTAAGGACGTTAAAGATTACATTGAGAAGGCAGGAGAATGGGGTTTGAGAGGAATAATAAGTCAGCCATGATGGAATGGCAGAGCAGGCCAGATGGGGTGAATGGCCTAATTCTGCTCCAAGGTCCTATAGTCTGTAGGGAGTTTTTATCTGACCCTGCACTGTATCTGTTTAGTGGGTTAATGAAGACGGATTGTTACTCTGCACTTGACACCTACAGTGTTTGTCTTCAGTATGTCTTCTGGGAAAGTGTAGAGGGGACTGTACAATTAACCCACACTGTACCATCCCTGGGAGTGTCTGAATGGAAATGGAGTTTAACCCTGTAGCCAGCTCTACCCTGGCTGTGTTTCTCAGGCTGTAAAGAGAAAGCAATTGTGCGTTTGGATCCTCGATCTCCTCATTTGCGGACCCCAGTCATTTTGGTTTGGCAACGACACCTCCTCCACAATCTCCATCAGCACAGAGGAACCACAAGGCTGTGTGCTTAGCCCCCTGCTCTACTCGCTTTACACTTATCACTGTGAGGCTAAGCACAGCTCCAATGCCAGATTTAAGTTTGCTGATGACACCACTGTGGTAGGGCAGATCAAAGGTGGTGACAAATCAGCATATCGATTGAAAATTGAAAATCTGGTTGAGTGGTGTCACAATAACAATCCCTCACTCAATGTCAGCAAGATGAAAGAGTTCAGGAGGAGGAAAGCAGAGGTCCGTGAGCCAGTACTCATTGGAGGATCAGAGTTGGAGAGGGTCAGCAACTTTAAATTCCTTGGTGTTATCATTTCATAGGACGTGTCCTGGGCCCAGCTTGTAACTGCAATTACAAAGAAAGCACAGCAGCACCTCAATTCCTTAGACATTTGCAAAGATTTGGCGTGACATCTAAATTTTTGACAAACTTCTACAGATGTGTGATGGACAGTATATTGACTGGACACATCACAATCTGGTGTGGAAGCACCAATACCCTGGAATGGAAAACCCTCCAAAAAGTAACGGATATGGTCCAGATTATCACCCAGTAAAGTCCTCCCACCATTGAGCACATCTACATGGAGCATTGTTCCAGGAAAGCAGCGTCCCTCATCAGGGACTCCCACCACCCAGGTCATGCTCTCTTCCCACTGCTGCCATCAGGAAGAAGGTACAGGAGCCTCAGGACTCACACCACCTGGTTCAGGAACAGTTACTACCACTCGACCCACCAGAATCTTGGATCAAAGGAGATAACTTCACTTGTCCCATCACAGAACTGTTCCCATAATCTACGGACTCACTTTCAAGAACTCCTCATCTCTTCTTCTCAATAATTATGTATGTATGTATTTATACTTTCTTTATGTACTTTCACATTTTGCACACCAGTTGTCCCCCCGGTTCGTGCAGTCTTTCATTGACTCTATTGTGGCATATTGGATTTATTGAGTATGCCTGTAAGAAAATGAATGTCAGGGTTGTATATGGTGACATATTTGTACTTCGATAATAAATTTACTTTGAATTTTGAACTTTGAAAGTTTTCCACTGTATTGTAAGAATGTTTAATGGGACAATTAAGATACCTTGTATCTAACTCTCCAGACCCTACCTGTGTCTGATTTACGAGACAGTTGTATAGGCAGCTTTACTCTGTATCCAGGTTCTGGTCATGTGGACTTGGGATCCACTGATGGGATATATCAGAGCGATCTTTACTCTGTATGTGAACCTGTGCCCCATGAAGAAAGCAGGATCCCTAGCCTACATGTGGATCTGGAAAGAGCTGAGAACGCCAACGCAGAATGTGGTGGGTCTTTCAGCCATTCCAGTCTGGGCAGAATTATTTCACTGTTCTGGACTCTAAGCCATACACTGCGGCCTGGCACTTTGCGATCTCCAGGAGCAGCCTGGAAGACTTGCGCCTTCGGGGAGCCGCCCCGTAGACGACCTGGTTCCTCGCCAATGTCACCAACTGAAGCGTCGCTGGAGACTGAAACATCAGGACAGCAGGCTGCATGTGCTGAGGTCAGAAGAAGGCCCCAATATTCAAGCAACTTCTGCTCCCCTCTCTCTCTCTCTCTCTGTCTTGATGGATGGTGAGAGCCCATCAGTCCCTGAATCGTGGAGCTTGGAGAACCAGCACAGATGACTGTAACGTCAGAACCAGGAGTTGCTGGTCTCCACCCTCACTGTTGCAGGAGAGTGACCTCTCTTTCCCTCGATGGGGAGTGAGAGAGAGAGAGGGAGAGAGAAAGCCTATCTGAGACACGGGAATGCTGGGAAATGGACTGTAGTTTTGCTGGACCCCAGACCAAGGTCTCTTTGAGGGCTTATGAGGAACATATGAGGAACGTTTGTTCGCTCTTGGACTGTATTCCTTGGAGTTTAGAAGAAGGAGGGGAGACCTCATAGAAACATTTCGAATGTTGAAAGGCATGGACAGAGTGGATGTGGCAAAGTTGTTTCCCATGATGGGGGAGTCTAGTACGAGAGGGCATGACTTAAGGATTGAAGGGCGCCCATTCAGAACAGAAATGCGAAGAAATTTTTTTAGTCAGAGGGTTGTGAATCTATGGAATTTGTTGCCATGGGCAGCAGTGGAGGCCAAGATATTGGGTGTATTTAAGGTAGAGATTGATAGGTATCTGAGTAGCCAGGGCATCAAAGGTTATGGTGAGAAGGCGGGGGAGTGGGACTGAATGGGAGAATGGATCAGCTCATGATGGAATGGTGGAGTAGACTCGATGGGCCGAATGGCCGACTTCTGCTCCTTTGTCTTACGGTCTTATGGCTTTTGCTATTGCTTGCTGCTGGGCGTGGGAGTCAGTGCTCTTGCCGGTGCAAGTGTGGGCAGGGGAGGAGTGTTGCTTCCACTGCTGCCTGTCCCCACTCTTGTAGGGTCAGAATGCTGGCACCTTGCCAAGCTGTCGTCATTCCACACCATGAGCCTCCATAAGTTCCTCTGTATTTTTTCGCCAAGAAAGACTTCCGTCCATCAGTGTCACCAAGAAGATACGGCCGCAATCATCACGAGGAAGTGTTGGAGATGGACTGGGCAGCTGATGAGAAGAGGGGCCAACTCCTTCATCAAGATGGCACTTCATGCATCCCTAAAGGGCAGAGGAAATTCAGAAGCCCAAAGACAACTCGGCGCCGTACCATAGAGGCAGAGATGAGGACCCTGAACCACACTTGGGGCACGATACAGAAGATGGCGAAGAACAAACAGAGATAGACGACCTTCATTTCTGCCCTTAACGCCAGTGATGTAACAGGCGATAACTAAATAGTACATAAGAGGAGAAGGGGGGGGCTTTAGGTTTCTGAAGTTACTATCATTCATTCTTTGGGGTTTTTGCTTCATGGATGTGTCTGTGAAGAGTAAGAATTTCAGGTTGTATACTGCATATATTTTCTGATATTAAATTGAACCATTGAAACATTTGCTTCCCCACAATTACCAGACAGCTGGAACTTGCTGATGTTTTACACAATGATTCATTGGTTTGGTGTTTCCATTTAATGTCAGAGAATGTATACAATATACAATCTGAAATTCCATTTAACAGAAGAAGACCCCCAAAGAATGAATGACAGGGAAATTTTAGCATTCCCAAAGCCCCCTACCCCTCCCACGCACAGGCTGCAGTAAAAGCATCTACCTTCCCTCTCCCCCTACCCCACCTCCTTCAGCAAAAGCATCAGCACTCCCACCCTCACCATGCAAGCAACAGCAAATCCCCCAAAGAGACCATGATCGAGAGTCCATCAAAAAACACTGTACTTTCACTTTGACATCCCCAAGCTCTCTCTTTCACTACAAAGGAGAGAGAGGTATCATTCCTGCCACAGCAAGAGGGGAGATCAAAAGCTTGCTGTTTTGATTTTACAATGCCGCTTACTTCAACAGCAGCATACACTGCTGTCTCGACATTTCAATCTCCCGTGACACTTCAGTCAATGACACCGGCAAAGAATCCAATTCCAACATCGACCTCCAAGAGCAGGAACCCACTGCCATGAAGAACTGCAGTTTGCGGGCAGCTGTAGATCACGGACTCCAACAGGACCCCAGCCACCTTGAAATGGAAAGAAGAGACATTAAAGAGAAGAAAGAAAATGTAAACTGTTTCACAGATGAACTCAAAGAAGTCTCCCTCTGGTGCCATCTTTAGCTCCTCAATGTCTAAGATCTCTGGTTCTTCTCTGGAAATGGCGCAAACTGATTAGGAGGAATTTTTGGAAAGCAAACAACTGATGTGAACGTTAGCAGCCCCATGACTGCATCATGAGTTTGAAGGCATCCAGTTTGATATTGTCAGGATAAGTTGAAACTTGTCTGTTTAGGTTGCCGTCACGGCTGCTATTCCAGCTATTGTTTACTTAGCGTAAGTATGACTGCAACAGTATTGAGTTAAAAAGCTTTGAATTAAATATTGTAGACTCCAGCAATGAAAACAGAGTCTGCACCATTTTACCAGAGACAAGATACAGCTGGTGATTTTGGCAGTGTGCTGTTCAAGTGATGCAAATGGAACACACAACAAGTCATGTAAAACCATCCTTTCAAAATGTTTCCCATTCTTTTAACCCTTTCAGGATCTTGCTTCTCTCCAGAGAAAAGTGCTCTCGTGACTTTGGGTCCAGACAATGGCGGTACAGGAAGAGGGCGGAATAGTGCCGCCCTAGTGGTCAGCGCTAAGAGCAGCATGGCAGACGCTCAGACATCAGGAATAAAAGGGTATCTGTTCACTTTTTATTATCATATTTGTTTCCTTTTTGGAAAAAGTTATAGGTAGCATCCTTTTCATGAGCATGAATGTGTGGCCAGTACTGTCCTGTGCTCCACTGGCGAACCAAGGTAGTCAGAAGTGATAATGAGCCTAGGTTAAGGCCTTTAGGGGGCTGGGCAGTAGCAGTAGGCAGAAGATTTCCGATTTCCATGCATGACCTCATAAAAAGTTCCAGCTTTTTTGATCTGTTGAGATACTGGCTTAAATCCACCCATGGATACAGGAACGTGAAGTCACCAGTGTGAAATTGACTCTCGGCCTCGTGTGCTCATGTCGGAAATGAGAACACGGACGGATAGGGTGTTGGGAGCCAGATCCAGAGGTGATCTGATTTTTTTTATATATCCAGAGGGAGGTCAGAGACCAGAATACTGTCTGAGGGAACAGTAGAGGGAACCACTCTCAAAACGTTCAGCAAGTTTTGGGATGAAGGTGAATGATCGAGGCACAGGCAGCTATGGGCCAAATGCTGGAAAACAGCACTATTCCAAACGATTATTTAGTGGCCGGCACGGATATCGTGCGCCATAGGGCCTGTTACTCTGTCGTGAACCCATGGCTATTTTCAGCTCTTTATTTTATCGGGTTGGCTTGTGACTGTTGCAAAACCAAGATGGCATCGATAGCAAAAGCCAAAGACAAAGCGGAAACCGGGACAGTTCGTGAAAGCATCCTGAAAGCCAGTACAGACCCCTAATCTTACAGATCATTAAAGCAAAAGCTCCCGGCAGCAACTACAAGGCAGCAACACAGACAGCCCCAGACACACAGGTAGCCACCCAAGTGGATCTAACAATTCAGGAGAGCGTAAAGCGTGTGACCGCAACCGTGATAAGAATTCACATCAAACACATATACTTTAACTCCTACTTTCGCAGAAACGCCCAGGTCGTATCCCTCCATACAGTGGGAACAGTTCCACCGATGTTATCTACAGCCTGCATCACGGTGGCATGCTCAAGGAGACAGGCATTCTCATATGACCATGTTGCACAGTCCATTTCCCGTCTATAATGAGGCAATTAAACCCTGCAGGTATGAACTTAGCCAGTTTGCAAAGTGTCTGGTGCATCAAAAGAAAGAGGCATAAAGCCTGCACTTCACCAGCACCTGCGGGCCGTGATTTCTGTTTAAACAAACAAAACTTGAAAAGCCACGAAGAGCCTCTCCACGTGAGAGAATTGATTACCAGTAGCTGGAAACTTAGCTGCATTGAGAGAGGTTTCTTCATATTCCTCATTAGCAGAGATAGTGCCCCCATCTACAGTGGAACCAGAGGAATTTATGCTTTACTTTAGGGTGATTGGATAATCATCAGTTTTACACATTGTACAGCACAGGAGTAGGTCCTTGGCCCACCATGCCCACAACAGGATACCCAAACTCCCTTCCGTCCCGGCCTACAGGAACTCACAGAGCGAAACAGCATGCAGAAGGCCAGTTCCTTTGAAACTTGGGCCTTGACAAGAGTAGAAAGTTGCTCCTAGTGAGGTTTCACCGTACTCAGATCCCAGTCACACTTAGAGCCCCACACTATGCAGACTGCTATCCAAAATAGTGAAATAAAAACATGGTTATGCTTTCAATCGGACTTGGCCAAAGTTTTACCGTAGGCTTTGCAAAACTTTTCGTGCAGTCTTTATCGTCCCGAGTCGTTTGAGTCTGAGAGATAAGGGCACACTTACCTCCACTCGAACTGTCTGCACTAAACATGAAACAGTGAGACGCTGCATTCCTGATCAGCTGCTGTCAGCAGAAATCAAGCTCCTTCCTGATCAGATTAATGCTATTAAGTGTGTCTGTGGCCAGAACAGTGAGCAACCACATCCAGAGGTAATGAACCTGGTCTATCACGGCACTGCGTACAGGCTTTCTGGGCGTCTGGTCTTGCATGCCTCTTCATTGGCTATCTTCTGTGAGGATGTAACTTTTGAAGAGGACACTTGGGTAGTTTTCCTTCATTGGCCTTGGCAAAGAATAAGAGCTGGGATGTCATGAATGGCTTTATAGAGGTGGGCTACACCTGGAGTATTGTGTGCAGTTCTAGTTGCCCTCATAGAGAAAGGAGGTTACTGTGCCGACTAATAAAGGCCAGTTTACCATCCGCCATTTTGAAGAGATTTTTGCAAAGGTAACCAGGCAGGTGGGAAAGGTCAGGGCCTGGAGAGGAAGGAATCTGATAGGAGAGGAGAGTGGGCCATGGGAGAAACGGAAGGAGGAGGGGACCCAGGGGGAGGTGATCGGCAGGTGAGAAGGGATAAAATGTCAGAGTGGGGAATAAAAGAAGAGGGGAGGGGGAGGGAATTTTTTATATCAGAAGGGGAAATTGATATTCATGCCATCAGGCTGGAGGCTACCCAGGTGGAGTATAGGGTCTTACTCCTCCACCCTGAAGGTGGCCTCATTGTGACAAAGAAGAGGCCAAGGGCCAAAAGGGTGGCCAGGTAGCATAATACTGGTGACCTAGCTTCAATTCCCGCCGCTGACTGTGAGGAGTTTGGACGTTGACCACGTGGGTTTCCTCCCACAGTCCAAAGACATAGTGGTTAGTAGGTTAATTGGACTTTGTAAATTGTCCTGTAATTAGGTTAGGGTTAACAACTGGGGAGGGGGGGTGTGGGGGTTTGCTGGGCAGTGTGACACGAAGGGCCGGAAGGACCTATCCCACACTGTATCTCGATAAATAAAAATAAATTTAGCGTTGTTTGTCACATGATCACTTGTCACTTGTCAGATTGTCACATAAACATCGAAACACCATTTGCATCAGTGGCCCACACAGCCCAAGGAAGTGCTGGGGGCAGTTACAGTGCCAACATAGAACGCCCACAACCGACCAACCCATATGTACCATACCGACCAGCCCACAACCGACCAACCCATATGTACCATACCGACCAGCCCACAACCGACCAACCCATACGTCTTTAGACTGCGGGAGGAAACCGGAGCACCCGGAGGAAACCCACGCGGTCATGGACCGAGCGCACAAGCTCCTTGCGGGCAGTGGCAGGAATGGAGCCGGACTGCCGGCGTTACAACAGCAGTACACGAACCGCCACGCGACCGTGTCGCCCTGAACATGGAAATTTTGAAGAGGATGCGTGGGTTGCCTGTGCTGCCATCTTCAATGATTTTTGGACGTGTATACCAAGGTTCTTCTGTTCCTCAAAACTTCTGAGAATCTTATCATTTATGGTGTATATTCTAACCTGCTCGGTACTTCCAAAATGCATCATCTAACATTTAAACCTTACCTTTATCAGACTACTGATCTGCTATTTCTCAGTCTGGTTCACTGATTCATGTGACACATTGGTGTCACCCTGCAGCTTAAGACCATGCTTCGTACTGTCAGCAACTTCACAACGCCTAACATTTTTTCTGATCAAGCCTCCCATATCCAAGTACAGATCATTCATGTATGTTACAGACAGCCAGGGTCCTGCACTGTTGCCTGTGGGAAAATCATTGGCCACAATCACAAAGACAGAAGTTTAGTATCATCCTCTAGCTCCTGTCAGCAAACAGATTAGAACATTGAAGAGTACAGCTTAGGAACAGGCCCTTCAGCCCTCAATATTGTGCTGAACCAGCTAAAGGCACCCGAACACTAGTCCCTCCTACCTACGTCATGCCCCTATCCCTCCATCTTCCTCACATCCATGTGCCTATCTAAACGGCTCTTAAAAGCCTCTAATGTGTTTACGTCTTTCACTTTACCAGGCAGAGCATTCCAGTCATCCACCTCTCTCTGAGTAAAAAATTTACCCCTCACATACCCCTTGAACCCACCCCCCCTCTCACCTTCAATGCATGCTGTCCGGTATTAAGACACTTCAACCCTGGGAAACAGATACTCCCTGTCTACTCTAACTGTGCCTCTCATAATCCTATAAACCTCTCTCAGATCTCCCCTCAGCCTCCAACACTCCAGAGAAAACAACCAAACTTTGTCCAGCCTCTCGTGATAGCACATGACTGCTAAACCAGGCAGCATCCTGGTAAACCTCTTCTGCACCCTCACAAAGCCTCAACATCCTTCCTATAGTTGGGTGACCAGAACTGTATGCAATATGCCAGGTGTGGCCTAACCAGTTTCAAAAAGTTGCAAATAACCTCTTGACTTTTGAATTCAATGACTCGACTAATAGAAGTTGGCATTCTGTAAGCCTTCTGAACCACCCCATTGAACTATGTAGCCGCTTTCAAGAAGCTATGAACTTGGATGACATGATCTCTCTGCTCAGCCACACTATTAAGGATCTTGCCCTTAACAGTGTATTGTCTCCTTGCATTTGCCCTATCGAAGTTCAACACCTCGCATTTATCTGGACTAAACTCTATCTGCCATTTCTCTGCCCTTATCTGCAACTGATCTATATTGTGCTGTATTCTTGGCCAGCCTTCCCCACTATCCACAACTCCACCAATCTCGGTATCATCCACAAACTTACTAACCCACCCTGGAGAGGAGAGTGGACGATAGGAGAAAAGGGAGGCGGAAGGGACCGAGGGGGGATGTAATAGGCAGGTGAGAAGAAAGTAATAGGTCAGAGTGCAGAATGGAGGGTGGGGGAGAGTTTTTATTCACTGGAAGGAGAAATCGATATTCATACCATCAGGTTGGAGGCCACCCAGACAGAGTATAAGGTGCTGCTCCTCCACCCTGAGGGTGGCCTCATCTTGGCACAAAAGGAGGCCGCGCATCGTCACGTCAGAAGAGGAATGGGAATCAGAATTAAAATGCTTGTGCAGAAAGACCCACTTGCGGTGGATGGTGCTGAGGTGCTCGACAAAGTGCCCCCGCCCCAATTTACGATGGGTTTCGCAAAAATGTAGAGACCTCGTCGGGAGCACTGGACACAACAGACGATCCCAGAAGACCACAGTGCTTTAACCTAAAGATAAAAAGCAAACTGTTGGAAGAGCTCAGCAGCTCAGGCAGCAGCTACAGAGGCAGAAGGTCAGGACCCTTTATCAGAACAGAGAGCGTAGAGGGTAGGCAGAGAGTGTAGAGGTGAGGGGGAGAGGGTGAAGCATAGGCTGGCAGAAACAGGTAGGGAGGGAGATAATGTCTGGATGGAGGGCGGAGTGAGACAGGGACGGTGGAGTTGGGAGAGCATGGATGATAGAGGCAGGTAAGAGTAGAGGGGAAAAGAGCAGGTGGAGCTGTGTGGGAGGGTCGGAGGTAAAGCCAGTGGCTGGAAGGGGATGTGGACAAATGTTTATAAATGCACAGTAGAGAGTATCCAAACTGGTTACATCATATGGAAACACCCAATGACTTGGCCTCCACAGCCCTCTGCGTAAAGTAGCTCCACTCACGTACTACCCTCTGTCTGAAGAAATTTCCTCCTCATCTCATCCACTCCTGCAGATTTAGCTACCTTTAAACCTGATAAGAAATAAAGAACTGACTCCCCTTCTCTATTTTACCTTCCCCTTCACCAAGTTCTCCATTTTCAAAGTCCATTTCCTTTGTGAATGCTGATGGAAATCGTTTATTTACAATCTCATGTATAACTTTTGTCTCCGTACACAGATTGGCCCTCTTGCCTCTACTAGGCCTTAATCGTACTTTTTTTTTTGTCAATACACTGATTTAACACCTTTGACCTCTCCACCATCAGACTTCTGAATGATGCATGAACCCCTGTACACTACCTCAGTAGTTTGCTCTCTTTTTGCACAATATATATACACACACGTACAGTGGATTCCAGTTATCTGGGACACTGGAACCAGTACACTTTGGCAGCACACTGGAAGCAGCTGCCCCAATTAGCCATAATTTCATGGAAATAGTTAAAAGGTATAAAAAAGGCAAACTACATAGAACATAGAAACATAGAAAACCTACAGCACAATAAAGGCCCTTTGGCCCACAAAGCTGTGCCGAACATGTCCTTACCTTAGAACAACATAGGCTTACCCATAGCCCTCTATTTTTCTAAGCTCCATGTATCCATCCAGGAGTCTGTTAAAAGACCCTATCGTATCCACCTCCACCGCGGCTGCCGGCCCATTCCAGGCACTTACCACACTCTGCATAAAAAACTCACCCCTGACATCTCCTCTGTACCTGCTTCCAAGCACCATAATACTATGCCCTCTCATGCTAGCCATTTCAGCCCTGGGGAAAATCCTCTGACTATCCACACGATCCACACTACCATTTAACTGAATAACAAATTATGCATTTAAATGAAATGCAGAACAAACTAGAGCATTATCAATACGATTACAGTTCTATAAAACTGTGTATTAGTTCATAATAGTTATCAACGGAGGAATTCATCCAGTAAATGCTGCCATGTTCTTTTGATTGACCGTAAATGAACAAAATCAGTGCAGACACCTACTGCAGATAACGGACTGCCTTCATACAATCCTTTTGATGATTATGTCCTTTAAACCTTCATTTTCATTGTAACTTTCAAGGTAATTGTTGATATCTTCAAATTTTTCATACTGTAGTTCTTAACTTGTTGAAGGAGTGAAGTCATTTCATTTTCACTCCCCACTGTTTCTGGCATCTTCAAGCCTGAATGCTTGAAACCATAGTGAGCAAAACAGTTCTGAATTGCCTTTCTGTTTATTTCTTGTCAACTATCAGTGACAAAAAAATCACTGCTTTTTGAACACAAATACAACTGATGCTATTTAAAAACCCTTTGCTCAAAGCAGTGTTGTGTTTGTAATGGCCACACAAGTGCTCACGACTGACGCTAGTTAGAAACCATTTGGCAACAGTCTCTTCTCCCAATTAAGTAGCACAGTGTCCCAAATAAATGACAGGAATCTCGGCTATTTTCTTGAATAGTTACTGCTCATAACTTAGAGTAATGTTTTTATGTATTGAACAGTGTTGCTGCCACAAAAGAACAAATTTCACAACATATGTCAGTGATAACAAACCTAATTCTGATTCTGAATTTACTGTAATCCTGTCTGCAGTGATGTTTCATTACCTCTCTTTCCTTACTAATTCCTTTTTAAGGATCAACCCTTAATTTGCCAAGGGTCTTGGCCTGAAAAGTTGATTGTTTACTTTTCCATAGATTCAAAGTATTCAAAGTATATTTATTATCAAAAAATGTGTAAATTATATAACATTGAGATTTGTTTGCTTACAGGCAGTCACAAAGCAAGGAACCCGAAAGAACTCAATTTTGAAAAATAAAGACCAACCCCCAATGTGCACAGAGAAAGCGAAAAAAAAAAGCAAATCATGCAAACAACTGAAGCAAGCAACAACAACAGTATTCTGAACCAAATTGAGTCCTGAGATCCAAATCCCCAGAGCAAACCAGTGTAGGCCCAAAGCCTCCGTATTCAGTTCATCATATTAGCGGGGCAAATCGCAGCCTGACCTGCTGAGTTCCTCCAGCATTTTGTATGAGTTGCTTTGGACTGCAGAATTTCTCATGTTTCTATATTCTTGATGCGTCTCTCTTACCTTTAGTTTCCTTTACCTGCTTTCTTTCTTTCTTTATTAAACTTGTTATTGATTTTAAAAAAAGCATAAATATAATCGAGGAGAATTAGTTCAAATATATATATCAGTAGCAATATAAACCAAGATTAAGACAAACATTGTCAAAATCATAGATATTGTTAAACTAGTACGTGCTATATGCTTCTTTTCTCTTTATCCAACCTTCAAATTTCCTCGATATCCGGGATGCCCTGTACTTGTTTTCCTTGGCTCTCTCCCTCACAGGAACACATTAGCCTCAATTTCTCACTGTTCTCTTTTGAAAGCTGTCAGTAGATGCTTCCAGTTTACCTTTGCCAGGTCCTGCCCCGTACTAATGAAATTGTTGTGTCTGGAACCTTATCAGATCAAAAGAGCCCGAGGGGACCAGATATCCCGGACAATGGGGCTACCCTGATTCTGCTTTCTTTTGCAGGACCTCAGCACATTTTGGCCCCTAACCTGCAATAATAAACATGATTTAGTAACCAGACGGTAAATAATGGCAGCAGCAAACAACACAACTTCACAGCCGGAGAGGCTGAAAGACATGGCTATACCAAGAACAAAGACAATTTCCTGGCCGCACTCCAATCCCATCATACTCCACCAGACCCAGAGCGAATCTTCTGCTCCTTTTCGGTACCGGTGTAGGACCGGGAGTGTAACCAGGAGCACCCTGCATGTACGGTGCGGATATTTGCCCAGACATCTTTGGAAAAAAACAAGAGTGTGCTTGCAGCTATCAGATTATGAGTGTTTGCATGGCTATCTACAAGCATTGGCTTTGTGCCCGTTTGTTTAAGGTACTGAGTCCGTGCACTGGAACCCATGGGTGTTGCTTGTGTGGGGTACTTGGACTATGCTAAGTATCTGTGAGGTACTAAACTCAGCCTGGGTACCAACTGGATACCTTGTACTCTCCTAGCCATCACACCTGAGCATTTGAGCACTGAATGTATGCCCAGGTGTCTATGGAATGCCACCTGTTTGCCCAGGTATTCACACTCAGTGGCAGTTTATTAGGTATCACCTGTACCCAATAAAATGGCCACTGAGTGTATGTTTGTTGTCTTCTGCTGCTGTAGCCCATCCACTTCAAGGTTTGACGTGTTGTGCATTCAGAGATACTCTTCTGCATACCACTGTTGTAATGTGTGGTTATTTGAGTTACTGTCGCCTTCCTGTCAGCTTGAATCTGTTAACTGATCTCTCTCGTTAACAAGGTATTTTCACCCACAGTACTTCCACTCTCTGGATTTCTGTTTCAGCATTTTTGCACCATTCTCCGTAAACGAGAGTGAAAACCTGCTGTGTGTGAAAATCCCAGGAGATGAGCAGTTTCTGAGATACTCAAACCACCCTGTCTGGCACCAACAATCATTCCATGGTCAAAGTTACTTTGATCACATTTCTCCCCCATTCTGATGTTTGGTCTGAGCAACAACTGAACCTCTTGACCATGTCTGCGTGCTTTTATGCATCGAGTTGCTGCCACATGATCGACTGATTAGTTATTTGCAATAACAAGCGGGTGTCTGGGTGTACCTGATAAAGTGGGTGCTGGTGGTTTCCCAGGTATTGGTGTGATACCAGGTTTGTGCCTGTGTATGTCCAGTTGTCTGTGTGTTGTGGACTATACACAGGAACGCAGTCCGAGTGATGACCGTTACACCACAGTTTTTTACTCTGGAAAGCCAGCAACAAAACGTTTTCTCAGATTTCTCAGCCTATTAATAGCATCAACTTCCCGTCTCAGTATAAACTCTGCCGATAATCTAATGCCTCTTTGTTGTTTGGGGATATTCTGGGTGACCTTCCAGTTGAATAAAACCCTTTTAAAAGCTCTCACAGTGCCGGCTCCACAGATAGGCATTGTTTGGCTGATTGTACTTGTCACTGTTGTGTGGCCACTTCTGTTTCTAACTCACTGTATGTTAAATGTGCCCTTTTCTTCCCACAGGTCCTTCTGTTCTGTCCTTGTCTATGCCTACACGGTAGCTCCATGTCTTTAGTCACCATATTAACCTTTATACTTTACTATCAGATTCCTCCTCCTTCAACCCTTTACCTTTTCTACCTATACCCCCCCCTCACCCTACCTGCCCACCTTTCCCCCTCACCTGGCTTCTCTTATCACCTGCCAACCTGTACCCTTTCCCCTCTCCCACCTTCTTATTCTGGTTTCTTCCCACTTTCTACCCAGTTCTGATGAAGGGTCGCGGACTGAAACACTGACAGCCTATTCCTTTCCACAGATGCTGCCTGACCTGCTGAGTTTCTCCAGCACTTTGTACGTGTGTTGCTCCCTTGCTCCCGTGTTTAATGCCTGTGATTGCAGAAACTTTCACGGTCGCTGCCTGGCTTGCTGACTGTTTGGTTTTATTTCAGGTTTTCCAGCATCTGCAGAGTTCTGATTTTCAAACATATCACTCCCTCGGATCCTGCTCCGAAAGCCCTCAGGATACACGGCGTATCTTTCTAGCCTACTGATAATCCCACGAAGCTTTCATCCATTGCCCCTCCACTCCCATTAATAAGAATAAATGGGGAGAAACCTTTGAATCGTTCCTATTTGGGAAGCTGCCTCCCTCTTTGTCTTCTTCCCACCAGTCTTTCCTCTACTTCTTCCACATTAAACATAAACACTTATTATCTAGAAGTTTCTCTTGGTTTTCCAGGCTCATCGGTCCCAGGAGACCCAGCTCCTCGGTTCTTATTCTTTCTACCACAAGAATCCCGATTCTCAAATTTGTAAAAACTATCCTCGTATCCTGGATGGTTGCACCCAGTCTCAGCTTCCTGTTCTAACCCTTGCCTTAATTTTAAGCCATTTTCAATCCCTCGTCTCCTAGTCTCCTTTCTGCTGCCCCCCAGCCCCATTACTCTGACCACAATATCACAAGCATAGTAGCCGCCAGGCCCGTCCTCGCTGGAGTTTAAAATAATTCAGGGGGATCTCATTGAAGCCTATCAAATATTGAAAGGCCCAGACAGAGCGGATGTGAAGAGGATGTAATGTTCCAATAGGGAGAAAATCTAGAACCACAGGGCGCTGCCTCAGAATCAAAAATGCCCCTTTAGGACAGAGGTGAGAAGGGAATTCATTAGCCAGAGGGCGGTGACTCTCCGGAATTCATTGCCACAGGCAGTTGTGGATGCCAAATCGCTGGGCATATTTAAAGTGGAGGTTGATAGGCTTGTGGTTGGGAAAGATGACAAAGGTTAGCGGAAAAAGGCAGGAGAATGGGACTGAGGGGGAAAATAAGTCAGCCGTGATCAGATAGCAGAGCAGACTCGATTGGCTGAACGGCCGACTGTTGGCTCTGTGCTTAACTGGATGCATTTCTTCTCTGCCCCAATCTTTATCCGGTTCAGCCCCATCCTTCCATACCCCCCTTCCCAAAACCTCCGTGGCTGTTCCAAACTTAAACCTCTCTGTAAATACCATGTTAAACTATGCCCTCAGATATTTGTTTGATTTCTATTTTCATGGCTAGTTATCTGCTTATATATACTTCATGTACATAATACATAAATAAACATCTGTCCTCATTTTCCCATTTCTCCACGTCAGCAATATCCGTCTTCCTGTTACCCAAGAAATCAAACAAACCAATGAGTGTTATAGGGTAAATGCAAGCAAGCTTTTTCCACTGAGGTTGGGTAGGACTACAACTAGAGGTCATGGGTTAAGGGGGAAAGGTGAAAAGTTTAAGCGGAACATGAGGGGAAACGTCTTGACTCAGGGAGTTGTGAGTGAGGAACGAGCTGCCAGCACCTGATGCATGTGAGCTCGATTTCAATTTTTAAGGGAAGTTTGGATAGGTACACGGATGGAAGGGTTATTGAGGCCTATGGTCCTGGTGCAGGTCGATGGGAGTAGGCAGTTTAAATGGCTTGGTATGGACTAGATGGGCCGATGGGCCTGTTTCTGTGCTGTACTTTTCTATGACTAAATCAGTGTGGCCACAGTGGCTGAGGATAAGATCTGGAATGTACAGGAAGATACTATTGCATTGACTAATCCAACCTTCAGTGTGATTATGTGGTATTCGAAAATCTTCAGAACAGTTCTCTCCTTCACCAAATACATTCGCCAAGACTCTTGGCAGTGTGGAGGATCAGAGGGATCTTGGGGTCCGAGTCCATAGAACACTCAAAACTGCTATGCAGGTTGACTCTGTGGTTAAGAAGGCATACGGTGCGTTGGCCTTCATCAATCGTGGGATTGAGTTTAAGAGCCGAGAGGTAGTGTTGCAGCTATATAGGACCCTGGTCTGACCCCACTTGGAGTACTGTGTTCAATTCTCGTCGCCTCACTACAGGAAGGATGTGGTAACCATAGAAAGGGTGCAGAGGACAGTTACAAGGATGTTGCCTGGATTGGAGAGCATGCCTTATGAGAATAGGTTGAGCGAACTCAGCCTTTTCTCCCTGGGGCGACAGAGGTGACCTGACAGAGGTGTAGAAGATAATGAGAGACATTGATCGTGTGGATAGTCAGAGGCTTTTTTCCACGGCTGAAATGGCCAGCACGAGAGGGCATAGTTTTAACGTGCTTAGAAGTAGATATAGAGGAGATGTCAGGGGTAAGTTTTTTACACAGAGAGTGGTGAATGAGTGTAATGGGCTGCTGGTGACGGTGGTGGAGGCAGAAATGATAGGGTCTTTTAAGAGACTCCTGGATGGGTACATGGAGCTTAGAAAAATAGAGGGCTATGGGTAATCCTAGGTAGTTCTAGGGTAAGGACATGTTCGGTACAGCTTTGTGGGCCGAAGGGCCTGTATTGTGCTGTAGGTTTTCTATGTTTCTATGTTCTATGTTTTACTTCCACAAGCTTGCTCCTTTCGAATTTTAAATGCTGCCTGACTATTTGCTTATGATAGAGAAGGAAGTCATCAATTGCATGCTGGCTCTTACCACTTCCCCACTGAGTTCCCCATAGCTTATTTCATCTGCATCTCCACTAACTTCCTTAACTGCCTTTTAATCACCTTAGTACACTAGGGGCTATTTAGAGTATCCAGCTAACTTACCACTGTTGTAACATGGATGGAAAGCAGTGCACAGAAGTGAAACCTAGTCACAAAGAGAACGTGCAAATTCCACGCACGCAACTCCAGAGATCATGTCTGAACTCTATCTGTTGTGCCGCCGAATCAGCTCTGCCCTTGCTTTATTGTCAGACACGGCAGAGGAGGTTTGACTCAAAAGCAGAGCGGCAGAGGCAGCTTATCAGTAAACAATACCTTAATAATAAACTGCAAAATAACAGGCCACAAGGGGCCACACAACAAGAGAAAACAGAGAGTTAACACAACAGGGCAACAAGGTAACTGAAGGCTAGGAGCAACTGGTTGAGGCTGGCTGGTTTGCTGGGCGAACAAAGGGCTGCGGATGAGAACTGGGTTTAAATAGGCTGCAGGTGATGCTGGAAATGAATGATGGGTGGAGACTGGGAAGTGCCAGCCTGTGCAGTCCTGACGTTTACTTGCTTTAGCTCTGACTTGCCATGGTCAAACTCCTCCCATATCACTCTCCCAATCCCCACATCCCAGCACTCTGCTGTGCCCAGTCTTTACAAATCCCATTCTATTCATTCCTGCTTTCCTTACATATCCATCTACATTTAATCCTGACATCTGGTGCTCTCTATGTGGTGTTTGCAAGTTCCTTCCAGGACTGGATGGGTTTGCCTTGGATGCTTCAGTTTTCTACCGCATCCCAGAGATGCATGTTAACTGATTATTGTAAATTTCTCCTGGTGCAGGTTGATTTGGGGTGTATGGGGTGTCCAGGGAAAGGTAGCACCTCTAGTTGAGGCGTTTGTCGTGTCCATTCTTGAGCAGCTCACTCACCTTTGGTCCACTTAGACCTCACCTGTGGCTGTAAGTAGCTATTTGCAAATGACAGCGACCACACCCTAGTGCACTGCTCTGACAGGCAGGCTAAACCCGGTGAAGGTAGCTGTTGGGTTTCATATCCTAGTGTACACTGTCAGTTCTGACAGACTGGGCAGATGAGATCAACAGTGAGATCCAACGGCCAGGGAGACAGTCCTGCAATGCTTTATGGAGAGCGTGAGACACAACAAGGCACAAAAGAAGTCATGGTCATCCACTGCAACCAAGGAAAACCCCAGTTGAGATAACTACTCACACCACAATACCTAGACTTCCATGGTTGAGAGAGTGGGACTGCCCCACTGCCATGGCTTTCCACTTTAAAAGCTCTCCCACACAGGTTCCTTTCAAATGGCATTGTTGGATATGACAGACAACTAATTGATCAAGTTGGTGACAGGAAAATCAGGGCAAAGTTGATGATTATTTGAGAGAAGATTCTACCGGATGACATATGAGTTGCAGTTGCTCTGTGAGCCAACATGGAGCTGATAGTCTAAACAGTCTTGGCAAAGGGTCTTGGACCAAAACATTGACTGATCCCTCTCCATAGATGCTGCCTGGCCTGCTGAGTTCCTCCAGCATTTTGTGTGCGTTACTCTGGATTTCCAGCATCTGCAGAATTTCTTGTGTCGATGCTGTGAAAAAAGATTGAGAAATCTGGGAAATCTGATTTGGTATTCTGTAGCAACCCCTCCTTCCTCATGTCCTGATTTCACCAGTATCAGGAGAGAGAGCTTCCAACGATATGACTGGACAGACTGGAACTGATATCATCCACCTTAAAAAAAAACTTCCTGGAAACTTTGTTATCCTCGCCCTGCCTTCTGTCTCGAGTCTATCACTTGGTGACTGCCTACGCCTTGTTAAGGATGCAATCAAATGTAAATTGACATCTATTATTGGCCGGGTTACAGAGTGGGAGAGCCAGCGGAGGTGATAACGCAGATTGCTAAGGGCGGAGAAAGTGGCTGGAGAATGGTTGACATTAATGAGCCCCAGCTCAGCACTAAAGAGCCCGTGACATCAGAACTGTCAAGATAAGCCCTCAGAGCCAAGAGTATTTCACATGGGCCTGATTAAAGTACTTACAGATGTTGAACGTTCTCTATTCGGCAAGTCAAATAACACATAATTCAGCTACTGAGAACAAAAGAGCAAGGGAGTGGTGGGGGCGAGTCTTCGTAACGCTGGAGATTTAGACACGGCATAGGTTGAATCTACAAGTGGGGGGACTGCGAGAAGGTGGGAGTCAAATGTTAACTGTAAAATGTTTCAAACTGAATGGGCGGGCAGCTACTCATCCCCTTGTTTCCTATCCGCTTAGCTTTTTAACCTTATAAACTATGAGAGCTAATGAGATCAGACTTTGAGGCAGATGTTGACCACTGACCCAGATCCTGCTGCTAAATGCTGTTGAACCTTCAGAACCAGGTTTAATATCACTGACATACGTTGGGAAACTTTTTAACTTAATGGCAGCAGTGCGGTACAATACATGATAAATAAATATAGAGAAAAAAACTAAGTTACATTAAGTATATATGTCGATTAAATAGTTAAGTTAAAATATGCAGTGCAAAAAAAATAACAGAAAGAAAAAGTAGTGAGGTAGTGTTCGTGGGTTCAATGTCCATTCAGAAATTGATGGTAGAGGGGAAGAAGCTGTTCCTGAATCATTGAGTGTGTGCCTTCAGGCTTCTGTACCTCCTTCCCGATGGTAACAAAGAGAACAGGGCATGTCCTGCCACTCTGCCCATCATATCTGTGCTGGTTCTCTACCAGAACGACTCCCCGGTTTCACCTATTATCCCTTTGCCCGTGCAGATGTTTCTGCCGTCACAGTATTTCCTCCGCTCGTTCTTAAAGGCCGCAATAAAACCTGCCCCCACTACGTCTGCAGATGGTGCACTCTATACTCAAATCTCAAAGTTCAAAGTAAATTTATAATCAAAGTCTATATATGTCACCGTGCACCATCCTGAGATTCATTTTCTTGTGGGCATTCACAGTAGAACAAAAAAATACAGTAGAGTCAATAAAAACTACACAGAAAGACGGACAAACAACCAATGTGCAAAAGACAAACTGTGAAACCAACAAGTTAATAAATGATACTGAGAACATGAGGTGCAGGAGCAACCACGAGGAATTCTGCAGATGCTGGAATTTCCAGCAACACAGATGAAAGTTGCTGGTGAACGCAGCAGGCCAGGCAGCATCTCCAGGAAGAGGTACAGCCGACGTTTCGGGCCGAGACCCTTCATCAGGACTAACTGAAGGAAGAGCTAGTAAGAGATTTGAAAGTGTGAGGGGAAGGGGGAGATCCAAAATGATAGGAGAAGACAGGAGGGGGAGGGATGGAGCCAAGAGCTGGACAGGTGATTGGCAAAGGGGATATGAGAGGATCATGGAACAGGAGGCCCAGGGAGAAGGAAAAGGGGAAGGGGGGGAAACCCAGAGGATGGGCAAGGGGTATAGTGAGAGGGACAGAGGGAGAAAAAGGAGAGAGAGAAAAAGAATGGGTGTATATAAATAAATAAATAATGGATGGGTACGAGGGGGAGGTGAGGCATTAGCGGAAGTTAGAGAAGTCAATGTTCATGCCATCAGGTTGGAGGCTACCCAGACGGAATACAAGGTGTTGTTCCTCCAACCTGAGAGTGGCTTCATCTTTACAGCAGAGGAGGCCGTGGATAGACATACCAGAATGGGAATGGGACGTGGAATTAAAATGTGCGGCCACTGGGAGATCCCGCTTTCTCTGGTGGACAGAGCGTAGGTGTTCAGCGAAACGATCTCCCAGTCTGCGTCAGGTCTCGCCAATATATAGAAGGCCGCATTGGGAGCACCGGACACAGTATATCACCCCAGCTGACTCACAGGTGAAGTGTCGCCTCACCTGGAAGGACTGTTTGGGGCCCTGAATAGTGGTAAGGGAGGAAGTGTAAGGGCATGTGCAACACTTGTTCCGCTTACAAGGATAAGTGCCGGGAGGGAGATCAGTGGGGAGGGATGGGGGGGACGAATGGACAAGGGAGTCACGTCGGGAGCGATCCCTGCGGAAAGCAGAGAGAGTGGGGGAGCAACATGCTCAAAATGCTGGAGGAACTCAACAGGTCGGGCAGCATCTATGGGAAAGAATAAACAAACAATGCTTCGGGCTGAGACGGGCTGAGTTCCTCCAGCATGCTGTAAGTGTTGCCTTGGATTTCCATGCATCTTCAGAATTTCTCATGTTTATGAGTTGTAGGTACCCTGAAAGTGAGTCCATAAGTTTGGAATCAGTCCAGTTATCCAGCCTGGTTCTGGAGCCTGATGGCAGAAGGGTAATAACTGTTTCTAAACCAGCTGGCGTGGGACCTAGCACTCCTGTACCTTCTCCCCACATATTTCAAAATGAAGTTTTCCCTCACGTCATTTGTCATCCTTTCCCCTGTTATTTTACTGTGACCTACGACCCATAATCCCTCCACCAAAGGGAACAGCCTCTCACTCTCCACTCTGTCCAGACACCTCATCATTTCATATGCTTTCATCAAACCATCCCTTGGCCTTCTCTTCACAAAAGTAACTATTCCTAGCCTCTCTAATCTAGCCTCTAACTTTGTCCCTACCCCAGGAAGCAGCCTTGTATCCAAAGCATTTGCAACCATCGCGGTACTTTGAAATCAGTGCAATCTCCCTGAGGGGGTCAGAATCTCTGAGGATCTATCCCAACATATCGATGCAGCTCTAAAGAAGGCACAACAGTGACTACATTTCATTCGAAGTTTGAGGAGCTCTGGTGTGTCACCTAAAACACTCACAAATTTCTACAGGTATTCTGACTGACTACATCACTGTCTAGTATGGAGAGGGGCTACTGCACAGAATCATTATAAGCTGCAGAAAGTTGTAAACTTCGTCAGCTCCATCATGGGCACTAGTCTCTGTAGTATCCAGAACATCTGCAAGCAACGATGCCTCATAAAGGCGCTTCCATCAATAAGGACGTCCTCTTCTCATTGCTACCATCAGGGAGGAGGTACAGAAGCCTGAAGGCACACACTCAGCAATTAAGGAACAGATTATCTCCTCCGCCAGTTGATTCCTGAATGGATATTGAATCCATGAACACAACCTCATTCACAACTTTTTTTAATTTCTGTTTTTGCACAACTTATTTAATTCCACTAGTGTGTGTATATATGCTGTAATTCACAGTTTTTCCTCTATTATTCGGTGTTGCATTGTACTGCTGCTGCAAAGACAACAAATTGCATGACATGTTCTGATTGAGACTGCAGTGGTGATGGTTATAGTTTATACAAATGTAAAATGGTCTAAATCCAAGACTGTGGGCCTGACGGATGATCTTTCACCAGAGAGCCAGCTTGGAACCGAGATCTTCTAAGATAAATTTCTGTACTCTGGCAGACGGTGTAAATATTTCCATGTCAGCTTTGAGAATTTCAAATCCAACCTTTTCTAAGGAAATGAAAGCCTCCTCACACTTCATCTTTGCCCTGATTTATTCTTGTTTGGTTATGACTGAGTCAAGGGCACAACTTAATTTTGCAAATCGTAACTCACAGCCACAAGCAATCAGAGAGAAAGAACTCGACACAGAACACCAGGCCCATTTGAAGTTCCTCTTCTTAAATGAGGCCTCACAGTGGGAGCTGTGTCGGAGAAACGACTCCATCTGACATAAGGATAATCAGGGCAACTGTAGAGCCACAGAGAGGCTGAAAGTTGATAGATTCAAATAAATATGATTCCTTATAGCTATCACCTCCCATCCCTTCTCTCTGTTTCCCTTCCTCCTTCATTTTCTCCCATAGTCCACTCTCCTCTCCTATCAGATTCCTTCTTTTTCAGCCTTTTACATCTTCCACCTATCACCTTCCAGCTTCTGACTTCATTCCTCCTCCCCTTTACCCAGTCTCTCCTATCACCTGCCATCTTATATTCCTTCCCCTCCACCCACCTTCCTATTCTGCCTTCTTCCCACCCCCACCTTTCCAATCCTGATGAAAGCCGTCGATCCATGCCGGGTTCCTCCAGGGTTTTGTATGTGTTGCTCTGGGTTTCCAGAGAATCTCTTGTGTTTCTGACTTTGGGGGGGTGTTATCAGTTGCGATAATCATCCTGTCACCCCATGAAACCGTAGTGAATTCCATTAAGACAGTGCGAAATAAAGAGTTAATGAAACTCCACAAAGCCACATTATTTTAATGTGTATCACAGCGACTGCAGAGCACAGAAGACTAGTTACTGAAGGGTAATAGTGGAGTGACAGTGACAACCTGTATTCATGAATAATTATCGACAAATCTGCATTGCTTTGCTTTGTACCTACCACCTGTTACACTGTTGGCATCTAGGGCAGCAATGAAGGGATTCCATCTCAGGCGGTGGCCAGGGCTTCCTTCATCATGTCATTCGCTTCCCCTCGGTTTTCACTACAGTCAGTTGTGCAAGTCCTGGATGGAGACTCTGGAATACCGTCACACTCAGATGCGGGAGGATTTTTCATGGCTGTTTCCATAACAATTTTGTTTTACCAGTCAGGGGTGTTAGCCCTGAGCTGAACCCCCTGAACGTGGACTGCTCTTAGTCTGGCCTCTACCTTTTGACCTGTTTGGCATGGGCGACCCTACCAAGAGCCAAAGCATAAAGCCCTGACTCCAGCTAAAATCGCTCTCCAGGTCATTGAGGCACGCAAGTCTCCAAACCCAACGACAAGGTTGTGGTCCTCCTGGAGGTGCTTCCCTTGGTCGATCAAGTGACTGTTACTCTTTTCCGTAGATGCCGCCCAGCCTGCTGAGTTCCTCCAGGATTTTGTGTGCCCGTTGTGTAAGCCAGAGTCTCATGGAAAGAAATAAATATGCAATGTTCATTCATCAGGACTCAGGATTTGTATTTTTATTTATTGCCCTGCTTTGTAACCACAATCACTGATAGCTTTTATGTGGCTTCATAGAAATTAGACCACCGGATGAAGGAGTTATTGGTATCGCATATGAGAAGGGTGACAGAAGTGCTGACATTTAAAAATAAGAGCGCACCTTATAAATGTTGAATCTTCTTCAATTGTACCTTATTCTGTTTTAACCAGAGAGATTCAGCTGCTGATACCTGCTAAAGCAAGCCGGTATGAGTTTGCTGAGTATTTTTGCAGTCAGTATTGAGTGATTCTGCCTAATCAGACGCTCACAATGTCAGCCTATGTACACACACAGCACAGTTAAAGGACGGTAAAACTTCACGACACCAGCATTATTTTGTCCATATTTACAGCGTTGTGAAAGATAATCACAGGCTTTGTCTGAAATGGGGGTCAGAAACGGCTGCTCCTCTGGTGTCTTGTCGTGCTTCAGTCACCTCCGACAGAATTCTAGGAAGCCAATTCATTTTACCAAAAATAGCCGACTTCTGCAGAGAACCGTCTTAATCAGAACTTGTTCAAATTATTAACTCTTTGATGACAAGTTCCTCTTTCTCTTCAAATGAGTTATCTTTAGTTTCCTGGAAGTTTAAAAAAAACATTAAGGGTCACAATGGGATTTATTTTACAGAAATTGCTGGGTCTGGAGGACCTGAGTTATATGGAAAGCAGGAGTTATCTTTTCTTCAGTATAAGTTCTTTGTTGGATATCTTCAGTACCATGAAAAAGCTGTTCAAACACATTTTGTGGAATGACTGAAATAGCCAAGCTGGTGTCCAATTCCATTTTAATTCATTCATTGTTCACTTCTAGTGTAAGCCATATTGCTTGTCTACTGTTAGCCTTTATATTATAGATCTCAGGTCTACTTAGTTCCTGGACAAGAGGAAATCTGCAGATGCTGGGTTCTCTTGTTTGTGATTTGATTATTACTCTGGATGCTGCCTGGCCTGCTAAATTCCTTCAGCATGTTGTGGGTGTTACTCTACTTAGCCCTGTGTCACTCTCATTATTATCAGATTTTTTTTTAAATCAAAAGTATACAGATTACTGCTCTTTTTGAAACTGCAATTTAATTTTTTATCTTTTCTCTCTTCCCTGTGCTTTTTGCTTTTGTCTGCCCGACATGATCTTTGTATGTGTCCAACTTTGTTGCCTTTTCTGCAAGATTCACCTTTAAACCTACATTGGTCTGGTGTATGTGAGACCCTGTCACAAAGGTAACACAATTTGTTCAGCCAGGCCGGTTTCTGTTTACATTGCAATTTTGTTCACGCTCACCTTCATTCCTGACTGCAGCTTAATTGCATCTCTGTCTGCTGTTTCCATTGATACGGTAATTTTAACTGCTCTTTTAAATGTAAATTGTACTTCACTTAGAAGTCTTTTTTGAATGTTTCCTTGTAAGATTCCACAAATTAATCATTGGATTGACAATACTCAGAAGATCTCTTCAGTTCAGACACATACACTAACATAGTCATAGTCATAGTCATAGTCATACTTTATTGATCCTGGGGGAAATTGGTTTTTGTTACAGTTGCACCATAAATAATAAATAATAATAGAACCATAAATAGTTAAATAGTAATATGTAAATTATGTCAGTAAATTATGAAATAAGTCCAGGACCAGCCTATTGGCTCAGGGTGTCTGACCCTCCAAGGGATGAGTTGTAAAGTTTGATGGCCACAGGCAGGAATGACTTCCTATGTGTTGCATCTCGGTAGAATGAGTCTCTGGCTGAATGTACTCCTGTGCCCACCCAGTACATTATGTAGTGGATGGGAGACATTGTCCAAGATGGCATGCAACTTAGACAGCATCCTCTTTTCAGACACCACCGTCAGAGAGTCCAGTTCCATCCCCACAACATCACTGGCCTTACGAATGAGTTTGTTGATTCTGTTGGTGTCTGCTACCCTCAGCCTGCTGCTCCAGCACACAACAGCAAACATGATAGCACTGGCCGCCACAGACTCGTAGAACATCCTCAGCATCGTCCGGCAGATGTTAAAGGACCTCAGTCTCCTCAGGAAACAGAGACGGCTCTGACCCTTCTTGTAGACAGCCTCAGTGTTCTTTGACCAGTCCAGTTTATTCACAATTCCTATCCCCAGGTATTTGTAATCCTCCACCATGTCCACACTAACCCCCTGGATGGAAACAGGGGTCACCGGTACCTTAGCTCTCCTCAGGTCTACTACCAGCTCCTTAGTCTTTTTCACATTAAGCTGCAGATAATTCTGCTCACACCATGTGACAAAGATTCCTACAGTAGCCCTGTACTCAGCCTCATCTCCCTTGCTGATGCATCCAACTATGGCAGAGTCATCCGAAAACTTCTGAAGATGACAAGACTCTGTGCAGTAGTTGAAGTCTGAGGTGTAAATGGTGAAGAGAAAGGGAGAAAAGACAGTCCCCTGTGGAGCCCCAGTGCTGCTGATCACTCTGGCGGGCACACAGTGTTGCAAGCACACGTACTGTGGTCTGCCAGTCAGGTAGTCAGGAATCCATGATACCAGGGAAGCATCCACCTGCATTGCTGTCAGCTTGTCCCCCAGCAGAGCAGTGTGGATAGTGTTGAACGCACTGGAGAAGTCAAAGAACATGACCCTCACAGTGCTCGGAGTCCCCTTCCTTTTAATTCTGCTCCTGAAACCTAAAGTGTTCTCCAATCAACAATTGTTTTGGTTCTAAATGTTCCTGCATTACTTTTAAGATATCAGCAAAGCTCATTTCGGCTGGTTTAGTTGGAGGAGTCAGACTCCTAACTAAACTGTATGTCTTTCCACCCAATGCACTCAGCAAAACTGGCACCTGCTTCTCATTGATTATTTCACTTACTTCAAAATACTGCTCAATTCACTCAGATTACAAGATCCCGTTGTCTCTTGTGCAATCTAATGTGTTAATCTTTCCAATGTAGCCAGCCACTTCTGCTCTTGTTTTTAAATGTATTCTTATTATCACCCAGTACTCACTGTTTATAAACCCATGAATATATCTGTTTCCTGCCTTTTCTTTAACCCTTTCATCTCGTTCTCCTTTTCTGAAAAGACACGCACTGCTCTGTTTATTTAACTTGAGTGTATTTCCGTGCTTCAGCAGGTAGGCTGTCATTTCTGGTTTGTTTAAAACTTCCTTGTCACCACGCTTATGATTTGTAATCCAGAACACAAAAACTAATTGAAAGGAAAATTAAGTCACCAAGAGTGCAAGTCTAGCTTCGTTTTTACTTTAAACGAACATATAACCAGTAATAATCTATGCAAACAACAAAGAATGCTCAATCAAACAATATATCTACAATATTACTCAAATATTACTGAAATATTAAATACACAACACCAACCAACACACCCAGGGATGTACTAAAGACAGCATGCAAATGTCACCACCCATTCCGGGGCCAACCTAGCAGAACAGCACAGAAAACAACAAACAAGGCAACAACGACAAAACATGCCTCATTGCTCCCCCTCCCCCAGCAACCTCCCACCCATCCACGCACACAGACAGTTCTCCAAATTATGGGTTCGCAGACACTAGGCCCTGACTTACCCCACAGACTTGTGGAGACTTGCATACTGGGGCTTCAGCTTTCAGGCCTTGACTTCTGTACCTTCAATCAATCTTCAGGCTTTGATCTGGACCTCCAATCAACTTTCAGGCTTCACTCTCCGGCACTGGCCCAATTCTCACCGATGATGAAAAAATAAGGACCGTGGATGAGGGTCCAAACTCCAGGCCTCAAATGCTGGACCCACCAATGATGAGCACTAGGGATGAGGGCCTGAACTCCAGGCCTCGTGCGCTGAACTCGCCAATGATGAGGACCATGGATGAGGGCCCAAACTCCAGGCCTCGAATACCGGACTCGCCAATGATGAGAGCCTGAAAGCTAGGCCTTAAACTGTGGTGTCATCATTGTCAGGACCCTGAACGTAGTCGCCGGTATGCCAGCCCAAAATCCAACCATGCCCATACCACTAGCCTTTGAATGCAGAGTGGAGGCTTAGACTCTGTCCTGTTCTCAAATGACCCTATATCCAGGTCCCTAAATCATAACCTGACCCCTAACCACCTTCTCTGGCCAAACAACATCTCTATACCTGTTCATCAGGTATAAATCTCAAAGTTCAAAGTTCAAATTTATCATCAAAGTATAAACAATCATAAACAACCTTGAGATTCATCTTCTTGCAGGCGCCCACAAAACAAAGAAAAACAATAGGATCCACGAGAAGCCACACATAACAAAGATCGACAAGCATTCAATGTGCAAAAAAGGGCAAATCGTGAAATAAACAAATAGTAACGAGAACGTGAGATGCATAGTCCCTGAAAGTGAGCCCACAGCCGCAGTGCTGAGGTGAGCGAAGCCCGTCCAGGAGCCTGATAGCTGTATGGCAACCTAGCGGTGTGGGACCCGGGGCTCCTGCGACTCAGCCCAATGGTTGTAGCGGGAAGAGAGGGAGACGGGTCAAACGCCGGCAGACAGCTCTGAACACCGGTCTGTTTTCCACTCTCGGACCTTGATGCAACATCTGACGCTAGCGATGACTGAACCTGCATTCTCAAGAGTAAAATCTCTGGTTTATTTAGACATTTTGGAACTACCTCTGCTTTAAAGGCTCTGCTTGTATTGCCCTTTCAGCAAGAGAATTTCAAGGACTGCAAGATAAAACAAATTAAGTGGGCCGCCACTTTTTTAAAAAATAGTGGCCCTGTAGTACTAGATTCTGCCACAAGTAGAAACATCTTCTCCACTCCACTCTTTCTCATACGCTCAATACGTTTTGATCAAGACCTCTTTCACTCCTCTAAGTTGTAGATACAAGCTTTTCCTCATAACTCAACCCATCTATTCTAGGTACTGGTCAAGTAAATATTCTCCCTATTGTCATAATGTATTGACATTCTTCCTCAAATAAGAAGACCAATACTATACCAGCAGTCAAAAAATGATTTCTCCAATTCCTTCAATAACTGAAGCATAACTTCCCTGTTTTTGTATTCAATTCCTCTCACAATAAATAACGTTCACTTTGATTTCTTAATAATTTGTTGTACCTGAAAACGAGTCTTTTATGAATCATGTACAAGAACATCCAAGTGCATCTTCAAACTCTACAATCAAGAAAGAGCCCCAGGACTCGCACCACCAGGTTCAAGAACAGTTACTACCCCTCAACCATCAGGCTCTTGAACAAAAGAAGATGACTACACTCATCTATTGAGATGTTCCCACAGCCAATGATCTCACTTTAAGGGCTCCTTATCTTGTTATTTCATGTTCCTGTTATTTATTGCAAATGCAAATATAAATAAGTAGCATTTGCACAGTTTGTTGTTTTACGCTCAACTTGATCTTTCGTTGATCCTGTTATAGTTACTATTCTATAGATTTGCTGACTATGCCCACAGGAAAACAAATCTCAGGGTCGTATGTGATGACATGTATGTATTCTGATAATAAAATTTACTTTGAACTTTTATGCTTCTTTTTTTAAATCTCTTGCCAAAAGAAAATGTTTCCTATGGTGGGGGAGCCTAGGACCAGGGGGCACATCCTCAGAATAGAAGGATGTCCATCTAGAACAGAGATGAGAAGGGATTTCTTCAGCCAGAGTGGTGAATCTGCCAAATTCATTGCCACAGGCAGATATGGAGGAGGCCAGGTCACTGGGTATATTTAAAGTGGAGGTTGATAGGTTTTTGGGAAAGGGGTTAAGGGGTGAAAGAAGGAGAATGGAGTTGTGTGTGATAATGAAACAGTCATGATGGAATGGTGGAGCAGGCTTGATGGATTGAATTCTGCTCCTATGTTTTATGGTGTTATGGTCTAAAATGGACAATTTCTCATTGTCTCGCATTCAACCACATTTGCCAGATATCTTCCCATTCACTCAACATATCTACAGTATCCATTCCCAGCAGCCTTATGTCATTTTCCTACCAATCTACGTACAATCAGCGAATTGGTCAAGCTTACCTTTGAACCTTTTTCCTCCAAGTGAGACCGAAGCACTGGTCCAGTGACGTAGCAGTCTTTACACCTTGCTAAGCAGAAAGAGGCTGATTGAAATATCAGTGGTTTTCATTGCCACAGAACATATGCTGACAGCTGAACAATTCTCATGCAACAATTCACAGGGTTAGCGCTGAATCAACATTGTTGCTGACTTCTTTGAGAGGAAGATGGATTTGCATATCCAACTCAGATCAAGCATTAAGTCAAAGTCAAAGTCAAAGTAACATTTATTATCAGAGCACATATATATCACCATATACAACCCTGAGATTTATTTTCCTGTGAGCATACTCAACAAACCTATAGAATAGTAACTATAGCAGAATCAATGAAAGATCAACCAGAGTGCAGAAGACAACAAATTGTGCAAATGAATAGCAATAATTAATGAGAACATGAGATAAGAAGACAAAGACTTCTTAGAATTCTTAGAATTGGTTGTACGAACATTTCAATGACGGGACAAGTGAGTGTAGTTAATCCCATTGTTTAAGAGCCTGGTGGTTGACGGGTAGCAACTGTTCTCGAACCTGGTGGTGTCAGTCCTGAGGCTCTTGTACTTTCTACCTGATGGCAGCAGTGAGAAAAGAACAAGGCCCCTGGGAGATGAGGATCTCTGATGATGGATGCTGCTTTCCTGTCACAGTGTTTCATCAGTGCTTGGGAGGGCTCTCCCCATACTGGGCCGAATCCACTACCTTTTGTAGTATTTTCTGTTCAAAGGCAGAGGGCTGCTCTATTTCCCCACACCGTCATTGAACAAGGTAGTCAACTGCCAGAAATGCCTGATAGATATCTTTTCCCTTTAAAATTTTTAATGCATTTTCTTTAATACCCAATATTCGGTCTTGATACCGAGAATAAATCTAAAGTGTCATCCATCCCTCTGCCCCCATGGATGTGACCTGACCTGTTGAGATCCTTGAGAAATTTGATTTTTTTTTGGTATCAGTTTACAATATTTGTGCTTTTTTTGTGTCAACCTCCCCGAAATCTTACTCATGATGTTTTTTCCTTCACTATAAGGCTGCTCTGTCTTACCATTAACGTACACCTCTCTGGCAGTGGCCCAGGGGCGTGTGTCTCACAGGGTGTGGAGATCAGTGTGTGTGAGGTGAGGAGAGCAGGTGGGAGAGTGAGCCCAGTTGTTTAGCCTGGATTTCAGAGATGACAGGCAGACTCGAAAGATCATGAGCCATTAATTTTGCAGCTTGTCACTCAAAGCTATAAAGAAGGCAAGACTGCGGTTATATTTCATCATGAGTTTGAGCAGATTTAGCATGTAACCAAAAAACACACTCAAGCTTCTACAGAGGTGGAAATGGAGAGCATTCCAACGGGCTGCGTTAGTGCCTATATGGGAGGGGCGGCTACCGCACAGGATAGAAGTAAGCTGCAGAGAGTTGTAAACTCAGTCAGATCCACCATGGACACCAGCCTCCATAACATCCAGGACATCTTCACGGAACAATGACTCAAAAAGGCAGCAGCCATCACTAAGGCTCCCCACCACCCAGGACATGCCCTCTTCTCATTGTTACCATCAGGAAGGAGGTACAGGAGCCTGAAGGCACACACTCAGTGATTCAGGAACAGCTTCTTCCCCTCTGCCATCCGATTTCTGAATGGACATTGAACCCATGAACACTACCTCAATACTTATTATTATTTTTATTTTTGCACTATTTATTTAGCTATTTATATATATACTTACTGTAAGTTTTTCGCTCTCTATTATTATGTATTGCATTGCTGCAAAGTTAACAAATTTCACAACATACGCAGCTGATATTAAACCTAATTCTGATTCTGAAAGTTGTTATTCTACTTTCTATTCAATGCATACTTTACCAGGGTGCGACTTCATGCCCACTGGCAATATTATTCAGTCAAAAATCAGCTCAAACACATGCTTGCACTAAGCACGGCATTTTCCCTTCAGAGGAACAGTGAAATCATACTCAGTGGCCAGTTTATTAGGTACACCTGCTCGTTAATGGAAATATCTAATCAGCCAGTCGTGTGGCAGCAACTCATTAGCTGTATAAAAGCATGCAGACATGGTCAAGAGATTCAGCTATTGTTCAGACCAAGCACCAGAAAGGGGAAGGAATATAATCTGGGTGACTTTGACTGTGGAAATTGGTGCAGGCAGGGAGGTTTTAGTATCTCATAAACTGCTGATTTCCTGGAATTTTCATTCATGGCCATCTCTAGAGTTTACAAAGAGAAAAACAAAAATAAAAATCCTTTGAGCAGCAGTTCTGTGGGTGAAAACTCTTTGTTAATGAGAGCGGTCTGGGGAAAATGGCCAGACTGGTTCAAACTGACAGGAAGGTGACTAACTCAAATGACCGCGCGCTACAATCGTGGTGTGCAGAAGAGCGTTAAACCTTGAAGTGGTTGGGCTACAGCAGCAGAAGACCACAAACATACATTCAGTGGGCACCTTGTCAGGTAAGTGGCCTCTGAGTGTACATTAGAGTGTTTAGGGGAAAATTAATAAAATTAAATTCTGATCAAATTGCTGCAATTTTACAACAGGAACATGAACTAAGTTCCCTAATTTCCCTTCATAGTACTTGCTTGATCTTGCAGCAAGACATAATCAAGAAAAATCTAAAATACAAAGTAAATGTATTATCAGTGTATTTGTATTGTCATCATATACAACCCTGGGAGTCACTTTCTTGTGGGAAATCACCGAAAGTACGAGAAGCACAACAGAATGGATGAAAGACTGCAGCCAACAGGGCGGACAACAACCGGTGTGCAAAAACAAAACACAAAAAATGTAAATGCGAATGAAAAGAAGAAGGTAAAATAAATAAGCAATAAATATCAAGAACCTGAGATGAAGAGTCCTTGAAAGTGACCCCTTCTTGCTCAGGAGCCTGGTAGTTGGGGGGATAATATCTTTTCCTGAACCGGATGGCGTGGATCCTGAGGTCCCTGTATCTTCTTCCTGATGACAGCAGCATGAAGAGAGCATGATCTGGGCGGCAGAGGTTCCAATGAAGGATGATGCTTTCCTACAACAACACAAGTTACAGCTAATCATTACTCATCACGTGGTTAATTTATGCAGAAGTTATTTTCTTGCTCATACCCTTAAAGTGTACAAATCTGTCATTAAACCACAAATCAGACATGGCTCAAGCAGTACAAATGTTTCCTGTACCTTAAAGCAGATAGTATTGGTCGTTGACAGAGGTTCAACACATTCAGAAACCTCATTCAAATTCGGCAGTAAAGATAACATAATCATACCACGAGGAAAGTTCTAAATATCAAAACCAAACACATTCCCCCATCCATCACAGATTCAAAGAAAGACAACACATCACACTCTGAAGTGATGAAAAGAGTTTAGTAAATGCACAACAGAGTCCGGAAAGTACTGACATAAAACTCATTATGAAAGCACGTTGTTGTCACATGAAGAAAGTCACTGGGAAAGAACCACAGGTAAATAAGAAGTAGTACTGGTAGATATGGGACACAGGAGGCATCATATTGAAACTCCTTTGGAGGAAGCGGTCTGCTTGACGCAGTGCTACATTACATTTTATATGCTAAAGATCAAAGGACAATTCCATATTTACAATACAGTGCTTCCTTTGAAGTACACACAAACCTCCCACCTCCCACATTGCACCCACACCATAGAGACCGAACTGAATTTTAATCAGCATTGTCAGGTCTTCCCATCAACTGTGATTCATAGCTCCTAGGAACCCATTGTTCAGATCTGCATTCTAAATTTAATCTACAGTCTATATTCAGATTTGAAGATTGCCAGCTGTAGTTGCTGATGTTATTCGCTCTATGTGCTAACCCCAAACAATGCTCCAATGCACAAAGCCATCAAAAATTAAAAGATGTTCTCTCTACTTACGTTCTCCTTGCAGTGACTAAGTCAACAGAACATAATTCATTTGGAAAACTTGGAAATCAGGAGACAGATCTACGGCACAACACTAGAGGTAGGTATTTCACAGTAAATCAGTTATTACGTTGAAACTTCAATAACTTGAAATAATATTTGTAATAGTAATGTCCTCGTTTTCTGTGTCTCGTCTCATGATGAACTTTGTTAGTGTCTTTCAATGCGTTTATATATCCTGGATGTATACCCATTCAACATTAACAACCACTTCCATTTATCTATTCCTTTCAACAGAGCAAGAAACACTTACAGCTGCTTTATTATGGAGCAAAGTTTGACATGAAACTACATAAGGGTATACTAGAGTGGATGCCTAAAAGTTTGGCCAAAGCCGCAGATTTAAGGGGAAAGAGTCAGTTTGCTGGACGAATAGAAGGCTGAATGTTGCCATAGGTCCTCCAACAGGACCACAAACTTGTTCATATGATTTGGAGGCTTGCATGCCTCAATGACCCAGAGAGCTATGTTGGCAGGAGTCAGGGGTTTATGCTTTGGCCGTTGGAGGGTCACCTGTGCCAAACAGGTCACAGGGTTAAAGGTCAGACTAAGAATGGTCCACTGGTCCTCCAGGTTCGGGAGTTCAGCTCTGGGCTAACAATCCTGACTGGTGAAACAAAATTGTTATGGAAACAGCAATGGTGAATCCTTCTACATCTGATGGGAATAAGCAGTTGATGTTTCGGGCCGAGACCCTTCATCAGGTCCTGAAGAAGGGTCTTGGCCTGAAACGTCAACTTTTTATTCAATTTCGTAGATGCTGTCTGACCTGCTGAGCTCCTCCAGCACAGAGTGTGTATTACTCTAGATTTCCAGCATCTGCAGTACCTCTTGTGTCCTTCTACATCTGACTGCGACAGTATTCCTGAGTCTCCACCCGCGACTTGTATGATTGACAGCAGTGAAATCCGAGCCACTGGCACGATGAAGGAAGCCCTGAATGCCATCAGAGATGGAGGACCTTCCTTGCTGCCCAAAAGCCCGTGGCATAATGGGCAGCAAGTAGGCAGGTAGGTTGCCAGAGGTAAAACAACCAAATTCAGATTTGATCCAGAGGCCAAGTGAGCAGAGCACAGTAATCGAAGAAAGGTGAGGAGACCACAGAGGCAGGGAAGAGAGAACAGGACATAAGGACACAATTTAAACATAGAACATAGAATAGTACAGCACAGTACAGGCCCTTCAGCCCACAATGTTGTGCCGACCCTCAAACCCTGCCTCCCATATAAGCCCCCACCTTAAATTCCTCCATATACCTGTCTAGTAGTCTCTTAAACTTCACTAGTGTATCTGCCTCCACCACTGACTCAGGGAGTGCATTCCACGCACCAACCACTCTCTGAGTTAAAAACCTTCCTCTAATATCCCCCTTGAACTTCCCACCCCTTACCTTAAAGCCATGTCCTCTTGTATTGAGCAGTGGTGCCCTGGGGAAGAGGCACTGGCTATCCACTCTATCTATTCCTCTTATTATCTTGTACACCTCTATCATGTCTCCTCTCATCCTCCTTCTCTCCAAAGAGTAAAGCCCGAGCTCCCTTAATCTCTGATCATAATGCATATTCTCTAAACCAGGCAGCATCCTGGTAAATCTCCTCTGTACCCTTTCCAATGCTTCCACATCCTTCCTATAGTGAGGCTACCAGAACTGGACACAGTACTCCAAGTGTGGCCTAACCAGAGTTTTATAGAGCTCCATCATTACATCGCGACTCTTAAACTCTATCCCTCGACTTATGAAAGCTAACACCCCATAAGCTTTCTTAACTACCCTATCTACCTGTGAGGCAACTTTCAGGGATCTGTGGACATGTACCCCCAGATCCCTTTGATCCTCCACAGTACCAAGTATCCTGCCATTTACTCTGTACTCTGCCTTGGAGTTTGTCCTTCCAAAGTGTACCATCTCACACTTCTCCGGGCTGAACTCCATCTGCCACTTCTCAGTCCACTTCTGCATCCTATCAATGTCTCTCTGCAATCTTCGACAGTCCTCTACACTATCTACAACACCACCAACCTTTGTGTCGTCTGCAACTTGCCAACCCACCCTTCTACCCCAACATCCAGGTCATTAATCTTTGAAATCTAAACCGTTTGTTGACATCGTGACCACTCAGTAGAAAGTTGGTCTTGTTTGTCATAGAAACACAGAAAGATTTAGCATGGAAACATTCCCCTCAGCTCACCCACGCCCACCATTTACTCCCATCCTGATTCATCTTGTGTTTAGTTCTCACATTGTCATTAACTCTTCCAGATTCTACCAATCACATGCACGTTTACAGTACCAGTCAACCTATCAATGGGCACATTTTTAGGAAGTGGGGGGAAACACAGCACTCAGGGGAAACCCACATGATCACAGGGAGAACATGCAAACTCCAAATATGTGTACACACAGTACTGTGCGAAGGCGCGAGGGAGGAGAAGATGGCGGTGCGACGGCAGCGCGTGCGGCCTCTCCGGTGAATGATATCTGTAATCTGTCTAGTAGGGGACCGTGCACAATCCTGACTTGATGGAGATGGACGTGAGAGCACAGAGGAACAGCTGGAGAAACTCCTGAAATGCCCGCTTCGCTGCCGCTGCTACTGTGTGGTAACCGGAATCTCCGGAGCAGAAGGCCCTGAATCCTCGGCTTTGCTTGTTTCAGCGGCTGGGACTAGGTCGAAGGCACTCGGCAGAGGATGGTGCTCGGGAGGCTGTATCGGAGGCTCAAAGTTTTTGGACGATGGACTCAGTGTCGGCTGTGGTCGGCTGCTTCCAAGGCATCGGCAAGTTGACGGTGCCTGGAGGTTTATGGCAGGGAGTTTCTCCCTTTTGCCGCCTGCTATCGGGGACTCGGGAGTCGATCGACTCAGGAACTTTGAGACTTTTTTTTACCGTGCCCATGGTTTGTTCTTCATCAAATTATGGTATTGCTTTGCACTGCTGTAACTGTATGTTATAATTATGTGGTTCTGTCAGTGTTAGTCTTTGGTTTGTCTTGTTTTCTGTGATATCACTCCGGAGAAACATTATATCATTTCTTAAATGCATGTATGCATTCCTAAATGACAATAAAAGAGGACTGAGTGTTCTCATAATCTAATCTAATCTAATCTAATTTTATCTAATTTTAGGCACATATATACAGCTAGGATGTCGAAGACCTTTGGACAGTATTGTGGTAATTTTATGTATTGCACAGTACTGCTACGACAAATATACAAATTTCATGACATATGTGAGTGATGATAAACCTGATTCTGATATGGTTCTCTATTGTGGACTGAGAATGGAAAGGGGTCAAGGAGAGGGGAATCATGGTTGGGAAAAGGGGAAGGAAAAGAAGAGGGAGCAGGAAAATCCAGAGGGACATTCTGTACAGTCAATAAAGCAATAGTTTCAAACCTTGTGTGATGTCTTAGGGCTGCGTGTGTCTGCACCCGTGCCACTCACCCCCCAGCACTCCTTCTCTGCCACCTGTACCGCACCCCTCCCACAGCACTCCACCCTCGCCATCCCCAACATTGTTTGCTCCCATCAGATTTAGAAACTCACTCTCTACTCCACGTTGACAAATACAGTAACGTGCAAAAGTCTTAGACACCCTTGTTATATATGTGTATGTGTATATATAAATCGTCTGTGGCTTTTGCATGGTACTCTGTGTATAACAGGATCAGTTGACAACTTGTTAGGTGCTAGCCAGTGTTTACTTGCAGGGATGTGACAGATGCTGAAATGTTTAAGTTAACAATTGGTGGGGTAGACAAAGGGAAGTAATTTCCCACAGAATTCAAGAGAAAATTGGACCCAGGAAATGAAATGTTGGTCTTACAGAATCAAAATAAGGTTTAATATCACCGGCATATTTCACAAAATCGTGAATGGATGAAAGATATTTGAACCCTCCCTCTGGAGGTTGTGGACATTGTACCTGCTGAAATATTCAAGACTGAAATCGATAGTTTTTTTTTTGTACTGCTACTGACATTGCACATTACAATTGGTTCTATTTATATTCTTACATAGTCTTTGACTCAGCAGGGTTGAAAGAAACCTGCACTACATTATTCAGGCAACACGCACAAAATGCCGGAGGAACTCAGCGGACCGGGCAGCATCTAAAGAAAAGAGTACAGTCGACGTTTCGGGCCAAGGCCCTTCAGCAGGATTCATATATTATTCAGGTAGGATATAAGTGATTAAATCCCTCTTTAATCTTTCACCTGGGATATCCATCCAAGGCACATGTTGATATAAAATCCGCAGCACTCTTGAAGACTATCTGAGGCCTATTCTGTGTCCAGGTAACATTTGTCTCTGAAGTTTTCATTTTCTGCTACGTGCTTACTTTCTCCCATAGACTGGAACTCAATCAGTGCAGACTACGAGGGAGGAAGGAAACCCAGCTGAGACTTCTAATTGTCTTCGATCTAAATATAAGCTTTGCATTGACCCCTGATTAACACCTTTCTGCAGCAAAGGTGCTTCTTTGAATTGGTTACCAAATCATTTTATTTTAAATAATATTCTCAGTTATTTCAGTGAAGTTTCATTAAGTCTTGCCACTATGATAGTTGTATGTATTTCCCATGGTTCAAGTCAACAAGCAGTCCCAATGAGAGCTACAGTAACCATGGTTTGGGCCTGTCATGTTATTGTGTAGGTAGACGTAATTCTCCCTCCGGTGCTCCTCCCTCTTCTCTTTCTTCCATAGTCTTCTGTCCTCTCCTATCAGATTCCCCCTTCTCCGGCCCTTTATCTTTTTCACCAATCTACTTCCCAGCTCCTCACTTCACCCCCTCCCCCTCTCCCGGTTTCACCTATCACCTGCCACTTTGTGCTTCTTCCTCCCCTACCCCCCCCCCACCTTCTCATTCTAACTTCTCCCCTTCCTTTCCAGTCTTGCTGAAGGGTCTCGGCTCGAAACGTCGACTGTTTACCCTTTTCCATAGACACTGCCTGGCCTGCTGAGTTCCTCCGGCATTTTCTGTGTGTTGCTTTGTCATAACTCTCATTGTGTTGAAGATTTGTGTCTGTTGTGCTGATATCTTGTTTACCTTAATATGAGTTCTGCCAGTTCGCAACATTTCTTGGATAATACTCTGTGACCTTTCAACTTTAGTGCTCCAGAGTGGCTGGTCACCTTGGATACGGGGTGTCAGGATGGCTCTGAAAACTTTGGATTGCTTGGTTGGGAGCACACAGTAGCCCAGAATAAACAGAGGGAGCAATGTGCTACTTCCCAAAGTACCTACCCACCCCCTCTCCCCATTAGGAACCTCCTGCCCATCTCTAGAAGTGCCAGTAGTTTGCACATTGGCCTCCACGGAACCCACAAAAACTGGAGTGGAAATAAGCCATTTCCATCCCCAAAGTGCTTTTTGCACTAAAATGCATGCACACCAGCCACTCTCTGTCATTAACACAAAGGAAACCTCACTCCAACACAGTGCTCCCCAACCACCGGGCCGCGAGGAAACGATATGATTTGGCGATATGAGTCAGTTGCACCTTTCCTCATTCCCTGTCACGCCCACTGTTGAACTTGAACGCACGCGAGGTCATTACACACACGTCATCCATGTCAGTGTGGAAAGAAGATCAACTCCTTGGGTTTGCAAGTGACAGCCGGCTGCAAAGTATGTTTGACATAACATCTCTTCCAGCATTCTGGATCAAAGTCAAGGCTAAATATCCTGAGATAGCCACGAAAGCACTGAAAACGTAGCTTCCATTTCCAACATATCTCTGCGAAGTGGGGTTTTCTGCGATGAATGCAATGAAAACTAAATTGCGGAATAGACTGGACATAAGGAACCCCCTTCGGGTATCGCTGTCTCCCATCACCCCTCGATGGGACCTCTCGTTGCAGGGAAACAAGCCCAGGGCTCCCACTGATTCAATGATATTGGTGTGTTGCAATGATTTTATATGTTCATACGGGGAAAATATGTGCTGTGTGTTTAATATCCGAACATTACTTAAATTGTTATGATGCTATTGACTTATGTGACTTAAAATTGACTGATCACTATATTCATGCAAGGAAAATATGTGCTGTGTGTTTAATATTAAATTTGTTAGATAAACCCTTTTAGAAACAAAATTGAATGTATTAGCCACTTATAAGTGATTTATAGTTGACTTATCACCTGTTATCCAGTCATGATTAACACCCCCCACCCCCCGGTTGGCCAGTCCACAAGAATGTTGTCAGTATTAAATCGGTCCGCGGTGTGAAAAAGGTTGGGGACCCCTGCTCTAACATTATCTGATCGCTTTTCCCTCAACACTGAGATTTAAACACTCAGTGACCACTTTATTAGGTACATTCCATATGTTCCTGGTCTTCTGCTGCTGTAGCCCATCCACTTCAAGGTTTGGCGTGTTGTGCATTCAGAGATGCTCGTCTGCACACCACTGTCCTAATGTGTAGCTATTTGAATCGCTGTCACCTTCCTGTCAGCTTGAACCACTCTGGCCATTCTCTTCCGACCTCTCTCATTAACAAGATGTTTATGCCCACAGAACTGCTGCTTACTGGATGTTTTTTTTTCTCTGCTTTTCATATGATTCTCTGTAAACTCCGGAGACTGTTGCGCATGAAAATCCCAAGCAACCAGCAGTTTCTGAGATACTCAAAGCACCCCATCTGACACCAACAATCATTCCACGGTCTAAGTCCCTCCAGATCACATTTCTTCCCCATTCTGATGTTTGGTCTGATAGCAACTGAACCTCTTGACCATGTCTGCATGCTTTTATGCCACCTGATTGGCTGATTAGATACTTGCATCAACAAGTAGGCGTGCCTGATAAAGTGGCCATTCAGTGTATATTTTCTCTTATGGGACATGGCTACTTCTCAACCAAATTGACCTCCCCCCACCCCACACCTTGCCTACTCCTCTGAAAGACATTCTGTTGATGGTCTTTAGGCAGGAACTGTCGGCGGTCAGAGAATCACTATTGGAGAACAGCATCAGATACACTCAGCTATTCTTAGCAGTGGCTGGTGATCCACTGTGACTGCTCAAGTCAAGAGATTGTCAAAAGGTTCAGATATGATTTTCCTGGCAGACACATTCAGTAGTGGGAACGGCGTGGAAATGCTCGCAAGTGAGTAATTTCTGGCCCCCATTTCTTGGTGGACTGTGAATAACGGTTATTTTTGGTAGAAATGCTCAGATGGAGTGGAACCTGTTTTAAGTGATGATATCTGATATGTGGAGCTATTTTATGAGCAGACTTCCACAGGAAGACATGCACTGCCTGCTCTCACACCAAAAGTAAGACTCCACTTAAGGATCAGTGAACTGACACAGCAAGCTATGTCTGAAAAACAGTTGAAAACAACTATCAGGATTTGAATGGTGCCTCTCGCTGTCAATCGGATTGTACTAAGAGAGACACTGAATGGGTTTCCTGCCTTCTAAGAGTCCAGACACTGTGGAGCCAGCTGCACTGCTCTGTAATTGCCTCCACCTGAGCTGCAGGTCTGACCTGCACATTAACTCCACCAGCCCAATCTCCTTCCAAATCTGTAACTAATAGTTCCGAGCTCTGTGATTGCCCCCAACATTAGGATCTTTTCAGAGAGAAGTTGTGGGCTTTCAATACTCATTGTGTGAAACTTTGCTTCCTGTCCTCAACTTGTGAGCAGAACAACTCTGATTTTAAGTCATTAACCCTTGTCTTTGACTTCCGTTCAGTGAAATTTTTAATATCGTTCACTGAAGATCTGTTCTTATATGGGTCGAATATGATTTTATGGACCCAGAATATCTTTCACCATTTTAGTACAATGTTTTCCTGCTACGTCAAATATATTAATCAGAATCAGGTTTAACATCACTGGTTTATGACGTGAAATTTGTTACCTTCGCAGCAGTAAAGCCATATAATACAAAATAATAGAGAAAAGAAACTGTGAATTACAGTAAGTAGATGGATATAAGAAGTTAAATTAAGTAAGTGGTGTTCATGGGTTTAATGACCATTTAGGAATCGGATGGCAGAGGGGAAGAGGCCGTTCCTGAATCGTGAGTGTGTGCCTTCAGGTTTCTGTAACTCCTTCCGGAACGTAACAATGAGAGAGGGCATGCCCTGGGTGATGGGGGTTCTTGATGACGGAAGCTACTTTTCTCAGGCACCGCTCCTTGAAGATGTCTTGGATACTACAGAGGCTATTACTCATAAGGGAGCTGACTAACTTTACAGCTTTCTGAAACTTCTTTCAATCTTGTGCAGAGGCACACCTCTCCCTCCCCCCTTTCCAGACGGCGATGCAGCCTGTCAGAATGCTCTCCACAGTATTAAAAATACTTCTTTCTCGTATTTCCTTAAGCATAGCGGCTAGCGTAATGTTATTACAGCACCAGTGACCCGGGTTCAATCCAGCCTCTGTCTCTAAGGAGTTTGTATGTTCTCCCATGCCCACGTGGGTTTCATCCGGGTTCTCCAGTTTCCTCCCAGATTCCAAAGATGTATAGCTTAGGGACAGTAAGTTGTGCGCATGCTCTGTTGGTGCTGGAAGCACAGCAATACTTGCAGACTGCCCACAGAATATCTAGGGCTGTGTTGGTCGACACATTTCCCTGAATATTGCAATATGCATGTGACAAATAGAGCTCATGTTTAGAAGTAGCCGGAGGCTGTTCAGCCCATTGGATCTATGTCAGTTTTCAGAGCAATCCTATAGATCACTGTGCTCCTATTTTCCCTCTAACCTATCACTCACCCATCAATTCTTCCTCAATTCTCTGACCCTCCATCTTCACTCTGGGTAATATACACCAGTCAGCTAAGTTACCACCAGCACGTCTGTGGGATGTGGGAGGGGTCTGGAGCACCTGGCGAATCACCTTATGCTCACATGGAGAATGTGTGAACTCCATACAACCCTGGAGGCCAGAATCAATCCGGAGTCCCCAGAGTTACTGTATGCAACAGCAGCAGCACTGACCGGCATGCTGCCTTGCGTTGGATTAGCCCTTCCTTCCATGTTTTCTTGGTTGGATGAAACATCCTAGTGTCAAGGACCTATCGCAGGCAGGGAGAAGGATCGGGAGCCTCTGCACTCGAGCAATCTCTCTCTCTCGATGGTGAGTCGACTGATCCTCGAGTCGGTGGAAGTTGGGAACTCAGACAAGCAACACTGAAGATTACAACATCAAAACAGCAGCTGTTGGCCTCCCCACTTGCTGTGGCAGAAGTGATATTTCTCGCTCTCCCTCGCTAGTGATGGAGAGCCTGTCTAAGATGTCAAAGTGTTGGGATGGGACAGCAGTTTTTGATGGACTCCAGGTCATGGTCTCTGGGGGGCTTTCTTATTGCTTGCATGGCGGATGGTTGAAGTTTTTGCTGGAGCAAGTGGAGGAGGAGAGGAGGAAGAATTGGTTCTTTTGCTTCTGCTTGTGCATGGGAGGGGAGGGGGGCTTTGGGGTTCTAACATTTTCTGTCATTCATTCTTTGGGGTTGTTTATTTCTCTCTGTCTCGTGGATGTCTGTGAAGAGTAAGAATTTCAGGTTGTATACTGTATACATTCTCTGATATTAAATGGAACCATTGAACCATTGTTCTCACAAACATTGCATTGTTCCAATCGCTGACGTTCACCATCCTTATGAGCTTAGTAGTTGCAGGAACAGTTCGTTTGTTTTGCGGCTCGGAGAACACGGATCACGAACTCAAGCCTGCTGGGCCAGGAATTTTAGCCCGGACTCTTGTCTTAAAGGAAACAATTCCAGCTAACTTTTGGCCATAAAATTCCCTGCTGTCCCACACCCATCCTGGATTCTGCAAAAGAAGATTTTTGAAGCTGCCCTTTATTTATGTGATTTTTAAGTTGTGTGCAATGTCCCACCCTTTGTCCCTTAGCAGAGGAGAACTGACCTCCAGTGACCACCCCCCCCCCACTTCCCTCCCGTGGCAGGGACAGACGCAGGATGGTAAGCTTCACTCAGACCTGGTCTCAGACAAACGGTTCATTGTTCCCCCAGTCACGTTGCTCGTCCTGTTCCTGCAGTCATTAGGAGTTGGGCAGTCATTTGAAACAGTTAAACGCAGAACAGCTGCAAGTGTTTTAGACAAAAAAATAAATTTGGGAAAAAATATGTTTCCTGTCCTCTGGTCTGGAAGTTTAACTTGGCAAGGTCCCATTTCTTTGTGCTCCACCACTCAGTACTGTGGAGGGGAATGTTAATTCAGCAACACCAGCAAACCAAAAACAAAGTTAGTAATCTTTAACAAAGAACTGCTTGGATGTTAACTGGCAGCAGCGAACCACCCTGGAGACAAGAATCAATATTGAACCAGTCTCTATTAATTCATACTTGTCACCTTCACCTCTGGATTGAGCAAGAGGCCAGAGGGGCTATATTGGTTGCAGTCTGAAGTGACACGGCGTCTGTCTTGTGTTTGCAGAAGGAACGTAGTCGCAGTAGAGATTCGAAATGTTAACTACCCCTCTGCCTCCACAGATGCTGTTTGACCTCCTGAGTTCCTCCAATAGTCATTTTACTTCCTAGTGTACAGCAAGCAAGAGCAATGGAAATCAAAAAAAAATCTGCAAATGCTAGGAAATTTATAACATTTCCGCCCAGGATCTGTCATTGGAAGCTTAGTTTTATGTTTACTCAGTGGGACACTGACAGAGCTCATGTTTATCCTTAAAAAGGAAGTGTCACGATGGTCACTTGCAACGACTGGAACCCAGGAATGGAGGACAGCAGAGTCACAGTTAGCACTGGCAACGAGGAGTGGAGGAACGGCAGATTCCCCATGAAAAGTCGCAAACGAGAAATTAGACGTAGAAGTGTATCGGAGGCACGACTGAGCGACACCACAAAACAAATCATTCTCCACAAACACAGGGACTCTGCTAAAGTGCAAAGCAAGAGTCCGTTTTAGATAATAATAGAATGTAGGAAACCCGTGCCAGTTGTTGCATGCCAGCAGCAATAGATCACAGACACAGATTTTTTTAATGTTCAACAACTATATTTTAAATTTTATAGTCAGTTAAAACAATTACTACCCTAACCAAAATTAACAGTACAATGCATCTTAGCTCACAAACTGTGGAGGTCTGGAAACAGTTCTTCCCAAGTCTTACTCAACCCAGAATATAGACGACTTAAACAGAGTCCTAGGATGGCAATCCAGAAGGTTCTGAAATCCGCGGGAACAGGTATAGGTGCCTGAGAGGTAGGGTTCATAAATCCACATCGTGATGACACAAGGTGACAGTCACAGAAGGTTCCAGAAGTCGAGTGGTCATCACTTAACTACTAGAGTCCACGCAGGGATAACAAGGTGACAGTCACCGAATATTTCTTAACACAATTGATCGGCACATAACGCACCTGAATCCATGTACAGGTTAACAAAAAGTGGTCGCCACGGAATACTCCAGAAATCCAAGTATGGATCATACAAAGTGACAGTCACGTATCCAATATGCACTGTGTGCCGCAAATTATCCCAGTCTTCCGACACGGAGAAATATTGTGACCGCCCACTGCTGTAGTGAACTCTTCAACTCACTCAACTCAATTCACTCCCTCGCTGGTAGCTCACGGTCCGTTGAATCGTTTCACTGATGAATTTTTCCAGAAACCTCTCGGATCGAATAGAAAGAACCTTCACACATTTGTTATAATGACATCACCCGCGCGCCTAAGTGACGCTTACGGTTAATAAAAAAAACGTTGACATGTAATACAGTCACAATTAACTTGACATAATTAAACAGAAAGCACCAGGGTCTACTGGCTTTAACAATTAGTACAAACAGACGCTTGAGAAACCTAGAAGCTCAATGTTCTACAGCAAGCCACAAGGCTCACGACAGAAAGTGAAGAATAGAGAATACTCAGCAGTTCAGGCAGCATCTGTGAGAAGTTATCACCCTTCAGCTATCAGGCTCCTGAATCAGCATGAATAACTTCACTCGCCTCAACACTGAACTGATTCCACAACCTATTGCCTCACTTTCCAGGACCGTACTGTGATGGATGTTCACTGTCCAGGGCCAGGGGGCTTTTCTTTTTTATTGCCATGCTTAGCTTCCCAACAGCAGCTGAAACTTCTAGAGATCAAAGGGTTACTTTTGAGTAAAATAAACTTCCAACTGATATTGTTTGTTTAGCTTCTTGTCATAAATGTGAGCCAGTCTTCAGCTCTTAATGTAAATGGCATGCAACAATCAGCCTGAAGTTGAAATGATGGCTTTGCAAATAAACACACTGTCTAAAAAGCTCCAGTCCAACTGCCCAAGAGATGCAGTGTAAGACATTGGGTTGTATAATTAAGATTGTTTCAAATCAGACAACATTGAGTAAGTTGTTTAGTTAAAGAAAGCTTGCAGACTAAGTTGATAACATCAACTGGCACATCTAAAAAGTTTATGTGGTTAAAAATAAAGGCTTAGCTAATAGTTGGTTTAAAATAATTGGTTAACAGTTGAAGGTTTATGTGCTCAGAGTGAGCTTCAAGGTATTAATTGTGGGAATCTGGGAACTGTCTCCTGAAGCTTTCAGATAGTTTTGTGTAAAAAGGTATCTGGAAGTAATATCATGTGCGTGCAAAGTCTCCTACGGGGCAGAGAAACAGTATAAATGTAGAGGGTAGTCAGGTTTGTTAGGAATGGCAAGAAGAAAGTCAGAAACACATAGTTAACTAGGATCCGTTTCTCTGTCTTTGATTGCTAGGACAGACGATTTGCTCGTCAGCATCATTGGTATGTCTGTTCAACTTATAAGAACTGCACCTGCGCTTTGGCAACCTTTTGTGTTTTAGAAATTGCTCATAATTTGGAAATCTTTTCTTAAGCTAGAAAGCCTCTAGTGGGCAGCCATCGCAGCTGTGGAGGAGGGAGTGTGCTCTCTGAAGCTGCGAGATATCATCGGCAACCCCTGCGTCGTGCGGCAAGGCCTCGGCTCAGTTCACTTCCAGAAGTGGGGAAACGCAAGCATAAGGAACAGGCGAGACATGATTCAGGCAGAATCCATGAGGAAGAGAAGCGGATGTCAAAGGCAGTGGAACAAGGGTGCCAGGGTGCCTGGACAAAATGGGATCTGCCTTAGCGCAAGATCTCATGGGCAGAGTTATGGAGATTGGAGCCCTTCCGTATTTCCTTCCTCTTGCGATCCGTGTATGACACCCTTCCTTTCTTTCTTTTTCAATCTTTTTATTAATTTCAAAATATAGAAACAAAACATAACAATAATACAGATAATATGAGATGTATTGTTACATTTAAAAAAGAGTAATTGCAAAACCAAATAGTGAAAATTACCAAAACTCCCATACATGTAAAACTGATCACGGATAATGTAAAGCAAAAAAAAAGGAAAAAGACAAAAAAAAAAGAAAAAAAAACCCATCCCAAAAGAAAAAAAAAACTAAACTAAACTAAAAGACTTGGGCAAAACTAACAACTTAAAAATGGAAAAGAAGAAAACCTCAGCGTCGACGCCTCCATTCCCCTCCAACACCCTTCCTTCACCATTACATCTGTACACATGGGGGATGAGAGAGGACCCGAACTGTAAGCTCTGTGGTCAAAAGGGGACACTGACTCATATACTTTCCGGGTGTAAAACAGCTCTAACTCTAGGACGGTATAGGTGGTGCCATGACAAGGTGCTTCTGGCTCTTGCTGACACACTAGAGCGGGAGAGATGCAAGAAGAGGATGGCTGGCACAGATTTGAGGAAGGCCATCACCTTCATCAAAGGGGGAGCCAGGCCTTTCGTAACCAAACAACCAAAGCCCAATCTGCTGCTAACGGCCAGGTCCTGGGAGATGAGGGTCAATGTGGGAAGGAGGCTGCAGTTCCCGGATGTGGTGCACACAACCCTACACCCGGTCATTGTACTGTGGTCAACCGAAGACAGGAAAATAATTCTGGTTGAGCTGACTGTGCTGTGGGAGGAGGGATGGGAAGAGGCCCAAGGGAGAAAGGCCTTGAAATACCAGTCCTTAGTGCAGGAGTGTAAAGAAAAGGGATGGCAGGCATGGTTGTTCCCCGTGGAGATCGGCTGCAGAGGTTTCCCAGCTAAATCAGCATGGCAGTTGTTGTCAGATCGGGGCCTGGATGAAAGGAGCAAAAAACAAGCAGCTCATAGGATGGAGGAAGAGGCAGAACGAGCCTTTTGTTTGATTTGGAGTAGGCAAGAGGAGGGGAGCTGGAAGCCAGGAGCAGATGAGCAGTGATTTGGCCACCACTGCCAGCCCACCAACTGGAGAGTGTCGTGGTTAGGGCTCAAAACACTCTATGAAGTTTGGGGACCACCTGATGACATCTGCTCCTGGCTGAAGGCTACGGTTACCTTACAAGGTAACTGGAGAATGCACCCTAACAAGTGTATGTAACAAGTGTGAGTTTTAATATGTTTTAAGAATGCTGCGTGGATTTAGACGTGTATCACTAAAAATAAATGAACTGCATTTAATCACAAACAAGAGAAAATCTGCAGATGCTGCAAATCCAAAGCAACACACTCAAAATGCTGGAGGAACTCAGCAGGCCAGGCAGCAAAAGAGTAAACAGTCAATGTTTCAGGCCGAGACCCTTCATCAGGATGAAGAGTCCTGCTGAAGGGCCTCAGCCTGAAACGTCGACTGTTTACTCTTTTCCATAGATGCTGCCTGGCCTGCTGAGTTCCTCCAGCATTTTGTGAACTGTGATTAAACTACTTCGTTAGTTAGAAGTATCCCCTCCTTGGTAGAGGGAGGGGGACTCACTGCTCAAATAGTGGGTATAGTCAGCTAACCTCGCTGTGGAGAGTAAACAAGGAAGTGAACTAGTCTCTGAGGAGCTGGTAGCTATAGTATAGCCGACCTTTAGTGACGTCACCTGTAGCTACTTATATCAGATAGGGCTTAAGGTCTTTCTTGGAGTTTAGAACTCCTTGGTCAGCAAATCCAATACAATCACATAGTCTGCTCAATCCCAGGAATTAATGTGTATCATCTGCTCTACACTATCCAGAACTTCTTCAGTCACTAAGACCAAAACTAGATGAAGTACTCCAAATCTGATACCCCTCCATCACCAAATACTGGTGAAGCTTCATCTTTTTGTGCATTATCCTCTTTCCAATAAATGACAATGCATCGCTTGCCTTTTTAATTGCTTGTTGCACCTTCATGTTCACTTTCCTAGTTGTCTAAACCAGCAGATACTAATCTCTCTGGGCACCAACATTTACTGGTAGATTACATATGAAAATATTTATTAGCTTACTGAGATACAGCGCACAATTGGCCCTTCTGGCCCTTTAAGCCACGCTGCCCAGCAAGCCCCTCCGGTTTAACCCTTGCCTAATCATGGAACAACTTACAAAGACCAATAAACCTACCAACTGGAAAGTCTTTGGACTGTGAGAGGAAACTCACGTGGCCATGGGGAGAAAGTACGAACTACTCACAGGCAGCTGTGGGAATTGAACCCAGGTTGCCTGTACTGTAAAACATTGTGCGAACCCTTATGCTTCCATGCTGCCTCAACCTACTCCTTAATCAATTAAAGAGATTCAGCACGTGCCCTTTGACCCTTGCCAATTTTTATTGAAGAACCATAGAAAGGATCCTATCCAGTTCCATTCTGACTTGGTATGGGAACTGTTGTACGCTACCATGGCGCCCCTTATTCGTCCTACTACATAGAAATAACTTCATGTTATCTAACCAGGTTACATATATTGCTTTGTAGAATTACTGGGGGAGAAATTATGGCTTCTTGCTTTGCCTCAAAGACATAAATCCTAGGTTGTACCCACATACTGTCTTCCGTATACTATTTCCACCATTGAGCACAGCCTCACGATTCAGGCGAAAATTTTAGCAAATCAGCTCTGTGAATAACTTCAAAGGTCTGTCATAAACATCGTGAGTCGCTATGATAGAAAAAACACCAGCAGCACTGAAACTGAATGACACGCGGACATCAATGCATCGATGTCCTAATTAGGAACCTTTTGCTTAAACCTTCTGGTTTAAGAAGCCCACCAACTACTTATCAGTGGCAAACAAAACAAAGAAAACCACTAAATATTTTATTGATAACGTTTGCTGCTAAGAGTGGAGAGTTGAGGCAAAGTCGACGCAAGTGGATACGAGGCATCCCCGAGACCCAATGCTTGATTGGTTTAAGCACCGAGCTGAATTGGAAAAGTCGGTAATGGCCTGAATCGTGGTGGCAGTGTCCAGGCTCCAGAGCAGTCCAAGAGCGAGGAACGTTTGGATGATTCAAGCGCCAGGTCAGATTGAAAAGGTCAGGTGTCAGGACTGTAGGCGAGGGACAGGCCGGTTCTGCTCACTGCTCTATGATGTTTACTCGGCTCTGCGCTGAACTGACACTGAGGCCTGTTCTGGCTTCGTGTCTTTTGTACAACTCCAGTTCTGAATGCGATTTTGCATACTCTTATTGTTTTCATGATTTGTTTATCTTTCCCTCCCTGCTCATTGGGTGTTTGACAGTGTTTTTTTTAGAGTTCTTTTGGGTTTCTTTGTTTCGTGGCTGCCTGAAAGGAGACAAATCTCAAGGTTGTGTAATGATTTGTACTATGATAATGAATGTACTTTGAACATTGAAATTTATATATCCTACTAAACTTAACTTGAATTATTGGGAGTCATAAATTGAGATCCTAGATGACTCGATATTGCTTCAATTTCCAGTTGATAAGTTGGGGCTGACAATATCCTGAGGCGATTAGATGACGCTCACAAAGTGTCAGATGTGCAAAGTTGTATCACACAGAGAAGTGGCTGGTCCAATTTAACAATGTAACACCACACACAAAGCACTGGAGGAATTCAGTCAGGCAGCATCTATGGAGAGGACAGAATGTCTATGCTACCCTGAGCTGCTGAGTTCTTCCAGAGCTTTGTGTGATGTGTGCTGTGGGGTGTCCTCTGCAGTGGAAAAAGGTACAAAGTCTCTCTATTCTTTCTCATTGCTCCTGTCATTTAATTTTGCAATTCTGTTTCTTTCAAAGTTCAAAGTAAACTTTATTATTAAAGTATGCAAATGTCACCATATACTACCGTGAGTTTCATTTTCTTGTGGGCATTCACAATAGTTACAAAGAAAATGCAATGGAATCAATGAAAAACTACACACACACAAATACCCAAAGTGCAAAAGAAGACAAACTCTGCAAGTACAAAAAACAACAAATAATAATAATAATAAGTGAATAGCAAATAACATTGAGAACATGAATTGTTGAGTCCTTGAAAGTGTGTCCATAGGTTGTAAAATCAGTTCAGAGTTGAGTTAAATGAACCACGCTGGTTTAGGAACCTGATGGTTGAAGGGTAATAACTGTTCCTCAACCTGGTAGACATAGAGTATTAGAAAGATACAACACAGAAACAGGCTCTTCGGCCCATCTAATCCATGCTGTACCATTTAAACTCCCTACTCCCATCGACCTACACCGGGACCACACCCCTCCTTACCCCTACCATCCATGTACCTATCCAAACTTTGCTTAAATGTTGAAATCGAGCTCGCATTTGTGCTGGCAGCTCGTTCAACCTTATTTACATCTTTCCTGCAGGTAGGTGACCAAAACCGCACACAATACTCCAAACAAGAGAAAATCTGCAGATGCTGGAAATCAAAGTAATGCACACAAAATGCTGGAGGAACTCAGCAGGCCAGGCAGCAACTACGGAAAAGAGTAAACAGCAGACGTTTCAGGCCGAGACCCTTCATCAAGACTGGAAAAAAGAGATGAGGTCAGAGCAAGAAGATGGGGGGAAGAGAGGAGGAAGTAATGTATGTAGTGGTGGTGGGGAAGATTAATGAGTGGACACGTTGATTACCCTGACAGTCCAATTTCTGGAGATGCCTGTCTCACATTCCTGAAGCGCACACAAGGGAGCCTTGACCAGGTTGTGACTGTTTCAGAAAAGATGTCCCAATACCCAGGCGGTTCTTTTCTTTTTTTTCTCTTTCTTTCTTTTTAGGTAGGACTATATATGGGGGGGAGGGTAGATTTTATCTTTTCATGTATTCTTTTTGAAAATTTAATAAAAATTATATTAAAAAAAAAGAAAAGATGTCCCACACCTCCTCCATAAAGCAGCAAAAAGTTCACCAGATCAAACTTCCCCACTCAGTTCAGAGATCTAACAACTTAGGCTCATAGTTTCACTTAAGAGCCAGCTTCTTTTCAACCCTACTTCCCACTGAGATCATGGGATTGATGAACTTCATCTCAAGTTTCAGAGCTCCTGAACCTCATCCTGTCCAACAACTTCCTCATTACTTAAAATCTGCATGCCCTTAAACAAGCAGCCTTTAAAAGCTATCATGCGCCATCAATCTCTGACTCATTCCTGTGCTTTGTGCAGATTCAGGCCGCTCTACATCAATTTCCTGCAAGCCATCACTGGAGTGTATCAGTACAGAATGCTTCCTGTGCAGTAGAATAAAATGCAAGTAGGGACTGCCATAGTCCTTTCCCTCGCTGGTTACTCAGCAACAGTCATTGGGTTTGTATTAATCCATCTCTGTAGACGTGGCTCCACACCCACTATGTCAGCCCAATGTTCCTCCTTCCGGTTATGCTAAAAGTTAACCAAATTTCATGCTCTCCTTGTCAAACAGATATAATATCTGGTTTTCTGCCCCACTTGCTGAGAAATGTCTTTGCTGGAAACAACGTGTATCTGCTCAGAATGAGAGAAGCAGCTCCCTGTGGTGACATCGGGGAATTGTGGTATGGAAGGAGAGGACCAGTGTGCTGTTTCAGGAACATCAGCCAGGAATGCACGAAATTGGACTCCACATCAATCAGGGCAAGAGTAATTCCCTCGGGGAGTATTTCAGTTGTTCCGATGTAGCCGGAGTCTGGGAAACGTATAGCTGCCTTGTAAGCTGGTTTCTTTGTCCGTGTCTTTAATAGCGATTCATGTTTACAGTGGTTTAAGCATTGATTCCAAATTATGGGAGCTGTCGCTGAAACACATATAAACCAGATGGTGACGAGTTCCCTTTTAAATCTTGTGATCTAATTTCTGACAGGACAAACCCAGTAGGTATTGGGGCTTGGTTATTTCTGCAATGGAGATTTAATGAAACAGCCATCTGCTTATTTAAGGTGCAGTGAACAGACTTTGTTTTCAGTCCCTCTCTCAGCTCATTTGGCCATCCGGAAACCCCCTCCACTGTATCCTAAACACATTCCAGACTTCACATCATTGCATGGGAGACCGCTTCATCGAACACCTCTGCACCGTTTGCTGCAAGCCGGACTTCCCAGTGGGCAAACAGTTTAATTCAGATACCCATTCCTGTTTCCGACATGTCAGCCCATGGCCTCCTCTTGTGCCAAGAAGAGGCCACTCTCAGGATTGAGGAGCAGCAACTTATATTCCATCTGGATAACCTCCAATCTGATGGCACAAACATTGATTACTCCTGGTAAACAAACTCCCCCCCTCTCCCCCTTCCTCTATTTCCTCTGACCTTTAATTGTCCTTCCCTTTCTCCTGTGATCCCCTCTCCTCTCCTATAAGATTCCTTCTTTTCCAGGTCTTGACCTTTCCCATCCACCTGGCTTCACCTATCACCTTCCAGCTAAGCTCCTTCCCTTCCCCCCAGCTTTTTTATTCTGGCATCTCCCCCCCTTCTTCTCAATCCTGAAAAAGGGTCTCAGCCCAAAACATCATCTGTATATTCATCTCCATAGATGCTGCCTGACCTGCTGAGTTCCTCCAGCATTCTGTGTGTGTTACTTCAGGACTTCAAGCCTCTTCCCTTGCACTCTTTCATAGGATGAAAACAATGATGAAATTATGAGATCCTAGTCCAGCTGATAACAATACAAAAGGGACAGGGTAATCGTCAACAGTGAGTTTTCGGACATGCAGAGCATGTAAGGGATATCTCAGCTCCAGATAGGTTCTGAGGTCTAACTCGGGTAGATTTACCAGGTCATTTCTTGGGGAAGGTCAAAATTCTCACTCCATAACACTGTTCGATCTGCCAATTTGTTCCAGAATTTTCAATGTTAGTGCAGTCACACTGATATCTGGTTAGTTGCCAGCTCACCTTTTTCGTGCATTGGCCGGTCCGGGCACACATTCCATAGGCCTGAGTGCTCCTTTATGATTGCTGATATCCCTCGACTGTTTGAAGTCTGCCCGCCCAGTCGCCAGACTTTTATGTCTGTATTCCAGAATCAGAATTAGAACCAGGTTTATTATCACCGGCGTGTGTTGTGAAATTTGTTAACTCAGCAGCAGTAGTTCAATGCAATACTTAATATAAATGAAGAAGAAAAAAATTATAATAATAATAAATAAATAAATAAATTACAGTATACGTATATTGAATAGATTAAAAATCATGCAAAAAACTGAAATAATATATATTAAAAAGTGAGGTAGTGTCTAAGGGTTCAATGTCCATTTAGGAATTGGATGGCAGATGGGAAGAAGCTGTTCCTGAATCGCTGAGTGTGTGCCTTCAGGCTTCTGTACCTCCTTCTTAATGGTAACAGTGAGAAAAGGGCATGTCCTGGGTGCTGGAGGTCCTTAATAATGGACGCTGCCTTTCTGAGACACCACTCCTTGAAGATGTCCTGGGTACTTTGTAGGCTAGTATCCAAGATGGAGCCGACTAGATTTACAACCCTCTGCAGCTTCTTTCGGTCCCAATCAGTAGCAACCCACCCCCCCCCCCCCATACCAGACAGTGATACAGACATAACTCTCTGCCTGAAAGGCCTTTATTCTTTCACCCACCTGACTAGTCACTCATTCTTACCTCTTGGGAATTAAATGTGCTCCTTTCAAGTACCCCAAACTGCAATATCACCAACCATTCCTAACCCCGATACTTTCAAATGACATCTATCAGAATGACCGCCACCCAGCTTCCTTCCTCTTGATTCCTGACCCTTCTCCAAGCTTCTGTCTCAGCCACCCAATTACCATACACTACAGTCCACCATTTTAAAGTACTGAGATGTACCTCAAACAGCAAGGGACAGAGCTACATTTACCAGAAACATTGTCTCACAAAGAGAAGCCAGTTCACATAGAGATTCAGTCGTAGATATTCCATTGCACAATATTTCTGGTGTCCTTGCCAATATTCATTTCCTAAGAATAGGTTACGTAAGTATCTGCTTTGCCAAAGTCCTAAGCTCTAGAACTCCTTTCCTAAAACCACTATGTTCTGCTCAGGTAGAAAACCTGCCTCCCATCAGTATCTTATTCTATGGCTCGTAGTTATATTTTATTTGAAGATAATTCAGAGAATAACCTTTATGATGATTTTGTACATTAAAGGGACTTTATAATTTTTGCAATGTGAGCAAAGTCACCAGACAGAAAGAGACTAAAACTAGTGGATGTGGATATAAAGTGTTTTATTCAACAAATACGAGCTGCAAGCATCACATTGAGACCCTTTCGGAGGAAGAGGCCTGTTCAACCCAGTATTACATGACATTTTATTTGCCAAAGATCAAAGGACAATTCTACATTTACAATGTATCTACAATGCTTCCTCTGAATTACATATAACTTTCACACCATCTGCTTTGCACCCACCCTCCAGATACCGAAGATGAATGTTAATCAGCATTGTCTGGTTTTTCAATTAACTGCTGTTCACAACTCTCAGAACTGACTGTCCAGAGCTGCATTTTAAACTTAATCTACAGTCCATGTTCAGGTCTAAAGGCTGGTTTCTTAAGTTAATATTTTGCTATACACCCTAAGTCCAGAGTATGACCTAACAAAAACAAAGAACAGTGCAGCACAGTATAGACCCTTTGGCCCTCAATCTTGCACGGATCTATATAAACTTACTCCACAATCAGTGTAAACTTCTCCTGCTTCATATACCACTATCTTCCATTTTTGTCCTACATCCATCTCCCTATCGAGGAGTCCCTATTGATTAAAACAGAGCAGTGGATATGGTGTATATGACTTTTAGTAAGACATTCAAAACAAGGTTCCCCATGGTAGGCTCATCAGAAGGTCATGAGGCATGGGCTCCAGGGAAACTTGGCTGCATGGATTCAGAATTGGCTTGCCCACAAAAGGCAAAGGGTGGTAGAAGATTGGGGTATATTCTGCATGGAGGTCAGTGTCTAGTGGTATTCTGCAGGGATCTGGACTGGGACCCCTGCCATTGTAATTTTTATAAATTACTTAGATGAGGAAGTGGAAGGCTAGGTTAGTAAGTTCGCAGAAAGGTTGATGCTGTTGTGGATAGTGTAGAACGTTGCCATAGGTTACAATGGGACACCGATAGGATGCAGAGCTGGTTTGAGAAATGGCAGATGGAATTCAAATCAGAAAAGAGTGAAGTAATACACGTTGGATGGTCAAAATTGATGGCAGAGTACAAAGTTAATGGCAGGAACCTTCACAGTGTGGAAGAACAGAGGGATTTTGGGGTCCAAGTCCATACATCCCTCAAAGTTACAGCACAAGTTGATAGGGTGATTAGGAAAGCATTTGGGGTGTTGACCTTCATTAGTTAAAGGGATTGGGTTCAAGAGTCGCAAAGTAATGTTGCAGCTTGGAGTACTATGTTTATTTCTGGTTGCCTCATTATGGGAAGGATGTGGAAGTTTTAAAGAGAGAGTAGAAGAGATTTACCAGGGTGCAGGCTAGACTAGAGAGCATGCCTAATGAGGAAAGTTTGAGTGAGCTAGGACTTATCTCTTTGGGCCAAAGGAGGATGAGAAGGCACTTGATAGACAGGTATAAGATGATATGAGGCATATATCACGTAGACAGCCAGCACCTTTTTCCCAGGACAGAAATGGCTAATATGATAGAATGTATTTTTAACGTGATTGGAGGAAAGAATAGGGGAGATGTTAGAGGAAGGTTTTTTTTTTACACAGAGAGTGGTGGGTGCATGGAACACAGTGCTGCAGGTGGTGGTAGAGACAGAAAGATTGGGAACAGTTGAGATGCATAGATAGGCATATGGATGAAATAAAAATGGAGGGTTGTGTGGGAGAGACAGGTTAGATTGATCTTGGAGTAGCTTAAAATGACACAACGTCCTGAGCCGAAGCACGTTCCTGTGCTGTACTGTTCTATGTTCTGTTTTATCAGCCTCGACCATCACCGCTGCTAATGCATCCCAGACACCTGCCACTCACTGTAAAAAAAAACTTACCTCTGACATCGCCCCTTAAAATTTCTTCCACTCACTTTAAACTGTTCCTCTGGTATTGCCCATTGTTGCCCCGGGTAAGAGGCTCTGGCTGGCCTTTCTATCTTTGCCACTCCTAATTTTATACCCCTCCACAGAGTCACCTCTCATCCTCCTTCATTTCAAAGAGAACAGCCCTAGCTCACTCAACCTTTCCACACAAGGTAGTTCTTCGATCCGGGCAGCATCCTAGTGAATTTCTCTCTAAAGCTTTCACATCCTTCCTGTAATGAGGCGACCAGAAGGGAACAAAATGCTCCAAGCAGGGGTTGAACCAATCTTAGACAGCTGCAACCTTATCTCGCAGCTTTTGAATTCACTGCCTGAGACTTCACATCTTCTAAACCACCCTATCGACTTGTTTGAGGGATCTATGGACGTGGCCTCCTCTGTTCCTCCATGTTGCTAAAAATTCTCTCACTCTGCCTTCAAGTTCAATTGCATAAATGAATGTCATTGCTTGTTGTACATTTCAGTTTCTTTCTTTGTTTGACAATGGTGTGCACATCAAGTCATCTGCTTTTGTCTGCAGTTGCTCCTCAGAGGTGATTTTTCATTATGAAGCACTTTGGATATCTAGAAGATCCCTTCAGCAAATAAAGTTATTTCTGTTAACAGTAGTGCAGAATGCATGTAACCAAATATTTACAGTGCCGGGTACGAATGACTTATTCCCTTAATCATGTTTGCAGGAGTGACACCTGTCACTCCCTCGTTGGTGAGGGAGGGAGAGCCTGTGCGATGTTAAACTGTTGGGATGAACAGTAATTTTTTTAATGGACTCTGGATCATTGTCTCTTTGGGAACTTTGCTATGGCTTGCAATGGGCGGCTGACACTTTCTGCTGAAACAAGTGGAGAGGAGTGGGAGGGGGAGGGTTGATGCTTTTGCTGCCGTCTGTGCGTGGGAGGGGAGAGTGGGGGCTTTGGGGCTCTAACATTTTTCTGCCATTCATTCTTCGGGTTTCTTCCTTCTGTTTAGTGGATGTCTGTGAAGAGCAAGAATTTCAGGTGGTATACTATATACATTCTCTGATATTAAATGGAACCATTGAAGCATAAAGATTAGCTTTATTTGTCACATATACATAAAGTGCGTCTGTGTTCTGTATTTGTCTAAACACTTCTGTCTAATTGTGCCTATTTCAGTAACCGAGATTAAAGCTATCATATCAACAAGGATGATACTGACCAGAACATAGGTTTCACCACATCTCCAGCGCCAACATAGCTCACTAAACCTTACTGTACATCTTTGGAATGTGGGAGGAAACTGGAGCACCTGGAGGAAACCCGCGCAGTCACATATTCCTTACAGACAGCGGCAAGGAATCGAAACTCAATCTTACAGCAAACATTGCAAAGCGATCGTGTTAATCACTACACCACTGTGATGACCTTATGAATACATTAGATTATGAGAACACTCAGTCCTCTTTTATTGTCATTTAGAAATGCATACATGCATTAAGAAATGACACAATGTTTCTCTGGAGTGATATCACAGAAACCAGGACAGACCAAAGACTAACACTGACAGAACCACATAATTATAACATATAGTTACAGCAGTGCAAAGCAATACCGTAATTTGATAAAGAACAGACCACGGGCACGGTAAAAAAAAGTCTCAAAGTCCCGAGTCCCCAATAGCAGGCGGCAAAAGGGAGAAACTCCCTGCCATAAACCTCCAGGCACCGTCAACTTGCCGATACCTCAGAAGCAGCCGACCCCAGTCGACACTAAGTCCATCCGTCCGAAAACTTCAAGCTTCAATACAGCCTCCCGAGCGCCTTCGACCTCTCCCCGGCCACTGAAACACGCAAAGCCGAGGATTTTGGGGCCTTCAGCTCTAGAGATTCCGGTTACTACACAGTAGCCACAGCAGCAAAGCGAGCATTTCAGAAGTTTTCCAGATGTTCCTCCGTGCTCTCATGTCTATCTCCATCAAATCAGAATTGTGCACGGTCCCTTACTTGACAGATAACAGATATCATCACCGAAGTGGACGCGCGCGCTGCCGTCGCGCCGCCATCTTCTCCCCCCTCCCGGGAGGAGAATAATAAATCCCTATTGCACCCATGAACCATAAGGGTTTGTGCACGTGATTGGGACACAAATTCTATACATTTGAAACATCAAGCTCCCAGATTCAGCCTTTTTTTTTAAGTTATATTAAGTTATTACAGAATTACCAACGTTTGTTATACATATAGTTACATATAAGTGAACGTAGTTGCCATTATTAGGAAACATATGTTTGGGAAGCTGAAAGGTCTGAAGGTAATAGGTCATCTGGACCAGATGGACTACATCTAGAGTTTGGAAAGAGGTAGCTGAAGAGATTGTGGAGACATTAGTAATGATAGTTCAAGAACCAGTAGATTCTGGAATGGTTCCAGAGGACTGAAAAATTGCAAAAGCCACACCACTCTTTAAGAAGGGAGGGAAGCAGGAGAAAGGAAATTATAGACAAGTTAACCTGACCTCAGTGGTTGGAAAGATGTTGTAGTCCATTATCGAGGATGATATTTCAGAGTACTTGGAGGCACATGATAAAATAGGCCAATGTCAGCCTGGTTTCCTTCAGGAGAAATCTTGCCTGACAGATTTATTGGAATACTTTGAGGAAATAACAAGCAGGATAGACAAATGAAAGTTGGTGGATGTTGTATACTTGGATTTCGAGAAGGCTTTTGACAAGGCTGCCTAACAAGAGCCCGTGGTGTTACAAGAAAGATATTAGCATGGATAGAAGATTGCTGACTAGCAAGTGTCAAAGAGTAGGAATAAAGGGGCGTCCTCTGGTTGGCTGCTGTTGACTAGTTGTTTCCACAGGAGTTGGTGTTGGGACCGCTTTGTTTTATGTTATATGTCTTTGATGAAGGAGTTGATGGTTTTGTGGCCACGTTTGCAGAGGATATGAAGATAGGTGAAGGGGCAGCTAGAGTTAAGGAAGTGTGTCCGCAGAAGGACTTAGACAGATTTGAAGAAAGGGCAAAGAAGTGGAAAATGGAAACATATAGTCATGTACTTTGTTAGAAGGAATAAGCAGGGAGAAAATCCAAAATCAGACCTTCAAAGGCACTTGGGAGTCCTCATGCTGGTTGAGTTGGTAGTAACAAAGGCAAATGCAACGTTAGCTTTCATTTTGAGAGGACTACAATATAAAAACAAGTATTTAATGCTGAGGCTTGATAAGGCATTGGTCAGACCATGCTTGGACTATTGCGAGCAGTTTTGGGCCCTATTTCTAAGAAAGACTTTGGAGACGGTCCAAAGGAAGTTCATGAGAATGATTCCTGGAATGAAAGGTTTAACATATGAGGACTGTTTGATAGGTCTGGGCCTGTACTCACTGGAGTTTTAATAATGAGAGGGATCTCATTAAAACCTATCGAATATTAGAAGGTCTAGATAGAGTGGATGAGGAGAGACTGGTTCCCCTAGTGGGGGAGTCTAGGACTAGGGATGCCCACTTATATCAGAGATTGGGAAAAATTTCTTTAGCCAGAGGGTAGTGAATCTGTGGAATTTATTGCCACACACACTTTGGAGGCCAAGTAATTGAGTATATTTAATGTGGAGTTTAGCAGTTTCTTGATTAGTCAGGATGTCAAAGGTTACGGGGCGAAGGCAGAAGAATGGGGTTGAGAAGGATAACAAATCAGCTATGATGCAATGGCAGAGCAGACTCGATGGGCTGAATGGCCTAATTCTGCTCCTCTGCCTTCTGGTCTAACTGTTAGAAGAGACTTCTAATCTTGGTTACTGAAATAGGCACATATAGACAGAAGCATTTAGACACACACACACACACACACACACACACACACACACACACACACACACACACACACACACACACACACACACACACACACACCAGCACAATAGAGCTCCATGTCTCATATTCCCACTTAATGTTCATCTGCAATAATGAGGAGGGAGGCTAATAAACTCTTGAAATCGTTAAAACGATGAGCATTTGCTTTGATAAACAAATTGCTAAAGAGATGCTTTCAGCGGTTTCTAGGCCTTATTACTTAGGACCATGCTGACCTGGCTCCCTGAACCCTTCGCCAGCTAGCTACCTCCTACACAAATCATTGACACAAAACCCTAAATGTACTCCTCCACTTAAAGAGAAGCAGACGCTGTTTATTTTAAGCGGGTGTTTGTCCAATCTGAAGTAAAGGAACCACGTTTACGTGGGCGACAGTTTACTGTTTGCAACATCAGTCTGACTTCAGCACTTGGAACAGTAATGGAAGAATTGGGAAACTGCTACAGAGAAATAAAAGGATATAATATAAACAAAGAAAGCAGGAAAAAATATAAAAACAAGATGGGGAACATGATATGATCACAGAAGAAAATGCACCTTAAGACTGACCCACTGAATTTCTGGGATGAAGGAGTTGTGATATAACAGAATGGGCCTGTGCTCTCTGAAATTAAGGAGAGGTGATCTTTTTGATACGGAGCTTTACAATGTGGATACTTACCTGGTAGTGAGAGGAGGTTGATCAAAAGTCTGAAGCTAGAAGAAAATTAATCACCCTTCATGTTTCAGGAACAGTTATTACCCTTCAATCATCAGGTTCCTGAATCGGTATGGATAATGTCACTTCCTTCAACACTAAACTGATTCCACAACCTGTGGACTCACTTTCAAGGACTCTACAACTCACGTTCTCAGTGTTATTTATTTACTTGTATTTTATTACTATTAATAGTAAGAGGATCTGTGCAGTTGGCCTGCATTTGCGTATTGGTTGTTTGTCAGGGTAGTACGTGATCGAGTGGCACCAGAGGCTTTTGTGGGTCCGGGCAACTTCTTTCAGTTCATCTGTGAAACAGTTTAACTTCTTCTCTTTGTATGTCTTCTTCATTCTTCTCCAGGTGACTGGGGTCCTGTCAGAGTCCGTGATCTACAGTTGCAGTTCTCAAACTGCCGTTCTTCACGGCGGAGGGTTCGTGCTCTTGGAACTCGCCGAGCAGCCTGGTGTTTCAGTATCTCCGGCTGCAGCCTGGAAGATGCGTACCCTTGGGACGCGGCCCTGCCGATGACCCAGTTTTTTGCCCAGGTCACCGACTGGAGCGTCGTGAGAGATTGTAACATCAAAACTGCGGGTGGTGGACGGTTCTTCGAAAGAAGGACCTCAAGTCGGGGAACTCAGATTAGCGACGCTACAGATTGTAACATCAAAACAGCAAGCTGTTGGCCTCCCTCTCATCTGTTGCAGGAGAAACATCTCTCTCTCCCTTGCTAGTGAGAGAGAGAGCCTGTCTGAAATATCAATGTGTCGGGTTGGACAGTAGTTTCTGATGGACTCTACCCCAGATCATGTTCTCTGGGGTGGGGGGGTGGCTTTGCTATTGCTTGCACGGTGGGTGGTGGGGGTGTTGATGCTTTTGCTGGAGAAAGTGGGGGGAGGGGGGAGGTTTGACGCTTTGGGGGGGGGCTTTGGGGATCTAATTTTTTTTGCCGTTCATTCTTTGGGGTTTTTGTTCTATTTCATGGATGCCTGTGAAGATTATGAATTTCAGGTTGCATACTGTATACATTTTCTGATATTAAATCAAACCATATATACTGAATATAGACATATATACATCTTTATACACCTGGATAAAAAAATTATTTTGGACCTTGAAGGAATTATTTCTCTGAGAGATTTATGAATCTTTGGAATCCTCTCCAAAGAGATTAGATTAGATTATGAGGACACGCCATCCTCTTTTATTGTCATTTAGTAGTGCATGCATTAAGAAATGATACAATATTTCTCCGGTGTGATATCACAGAAACACAGGACAGACCAAGACTGAAAAACGGACAAAAACCACATAATTATAACATATAGTTACAACAGTGCAACCAATACCATAACTTGATGAAGAACAGGCCATGAGCATGGTAAAAAAAAGTTCAAAGTCTCTCGAAAGTCCCACATCTCACGCAGACGGAAGAAGGCAGAAAACTCTCCCTACCATACCTGACCACAGTCCGACTCTAAGTCGTCCGAAAACTTCAAGCTCCAACACCGAGCACCATCTCTGCCGAACGCTTCGACCCCAGCCCCGGCTGCCAGCAGCAGGCAAAGCCCGATGCAGATGCTAAGTTATTGCACATTAATGTCTCTGTACATCCTCCCTTGAATATAGGGACCAAAGCTACACACGGTACTCTGGATCTGGATTGTCAAACCTTGTGAGACAGAGGCACTAGTTTCATAATCTTGAACTCCAACTCCTTTGCATGGGTTAACCTACCAAAGGCCTTTGAGTTGACCCCATAAACTCTGTTTCACGTGCAAGCACTAGTAATCCCCTCCACCATCATTTACAACATATACTCAGTGGCCCCGTTATTAAGTACACCTGTACATTAATGCACATATTAAATCAGCCAATCATGTGGCAGCAACTCGATGCATAAAAGCATGCGGATGTGGTCAAGAGGTTCAGTTGTTGTTCAGATCAAACACCAGAATGGGGAAGAAATGTGGTCTAAGTGACTTTGACAGTGAACTGAATGCTGGTGCCATTCGGTGGTATTGAGTATTTCAGAAACTGCTGATCTCCTGGGATTTTAGAACATCGTCTCTAAGGTTGACAGAGAATAGTGCGAAAACCAAAAAAAAAACATCCAGTGAGCAGCAGATCTGTGAGCAAAAACACCTTGTTAATGAGAGAGGTAAGAGGCGACTGGTTCAAGTCCAACAGGAAGGCAACAGTAACTCAGATAACCACACATTACAACAATGGAGCGCAGAAGAGTATTTCTAAACGCACAACACGTCAAGCCTTGAAGTGGATGGGTTGCAGCCACAGACATACAGAAATACACTCAGTGGCCACTCTATTCTGAGCCTCCTGGAGCTACTGAAGTGGCAGCCGATTGTAGAATGTATAACTGCGCAGTACAGGCCGTTCAGCCCTTCTGCCCTACTCTGTGATCGATTTGTCCACTTACTCCTACATAGCCCATAAGCCTCCATTTTCTTACATCCATGTGTCGCTTCAATGTCCCTAACATATCAGCCTCAGCCACCACCAGGAGCAGTGCACACATGGCAGTTACCCCACTCCGTGTAAAACAAACCTCCCTCTGATATCTCCTGCAAGCTCTCCTCCACTCACCTTAAACAACTGCCCTCTAGTATTGGCCGGTTGTCACCCTGCCTTTTATGACCTTATAATCTTCTCTTTAGAATCTTCTCATCTTGACAAAATTAGTCTCTTTTCCTAATCCCCCAAACAAAATGAGAATCGCTAAGGCTGATGATAAAGGTGCATGTCCAGCTAATATGATGAACGAATACTGAGGGTCTGGGCCTACTCCAGACACTTGGATCCAAAGACTCAGTTTGGTTCAGAATGCTGTCATTGTTGTCGCTTGCTTCTATTGTTTTGGTTTTTTTTCTCTCTTTCTCTGTGGGCACTGAGGTTTGGTATTTTTTTAAACTGGATTTTTTTTGGGTTCCTTGCTTTGCAACTGCCTGTAAGCAAACAAATCTTAAGTTTGTATAATTTATACATTCTTTGATAATAAATGAACTTTGAATCTTGAATCACCTTGATATTCCACCTTTTTGCACACTTCCTTGATCCCATTATGTGCCTTTGCAGATTCTTTATACCTTCCCCTTCTCTCATTTTTCCACCTAGTGTCAGGAAATGTTGAGGAGGCTGGACATAAAAGCAGAGCAGTGGAGACAACTTAGCGGTGTGCAATAGTTTTAATAATAAACTGAGAAGTAACAAGCCACAACGGGCCACAAAACAAGAGAGAACGGATACTTCACACAACAAGGCAACAAAGTACCCGAAGACTAGCAGCAAGTGGTTGAGGCTGGCTGGATCAATGGGTGAACAAGGACCGTGGCTAAGAGCTGGGTTTAAGTCGGCCGCAGTTGATGAGTTAGTAGCGTGTGGCAGGTGACTCCTGTTAGCTGGGTGGAGACAAGGAAGGGCCTGCGTGTGGCGAACTGACTCTTACGTAGCTCTGCATGCAGCACCAGATCCTGCTACGTAAATAGCTGAGAGTCCAGAACTGTTTCTAAAGATGACCCATTTCATTGAATTCTAGAAACTTTTAATGAACAATAGGTGGGGAATCAGAAATTATTTCCTTTAATAATTTCTTTATTATTACAGTGTGGGGCCCAGAAGCATTTCATGACTTGTAGCTTTGTACTCCTGATCTGAAGTTCCGATCTGTGTGAGATGATCCCAATTGACAAGGCCGTGTAAGATACAATCATCAAGTGAGAAAATAAGGAGCCATGGGATCCAGGGGGACATTGCTTTGTGGATCCAGAATTGGGTTGCTCACAGAAGGCAAAGAGTGGTTGTAGACACGTCATATTCTGCATGGAAGTCGGTGACCAGTGGTGTGCCTCAGGGATCTGTTCTGGGAACCCTTCTGTTCGTGATTTTTATAAATGACCTGGATGAGGAAGTAGAGGGACGGGTTAGTAAATTTGCTGACGACACAAAGGTTGGGGGTGTTGTGGATAGTGTGGAGGGCTGTCAGAGGTTACAGCGGGACATTGATAGGATGCATTTTGTTTGTGCGCACCAACTTGTATTGACTCAAGTCCATTGAAACAAGACAGATTGCTTTGCCCGGGAAGGTTAATACACTATAGTAGATAACCAGCCTGGTCTTCCCGTATCCTACGCCATTATACGTTGGTAACAGGAAGGATAAAATAATAAAAATGTTTCTATAACTTTGCCAATATTTCACCATTCCATTAGTCAGCCTCTGACATCTTTGTCCCTGGCTTAGAGACTAAACCTAAGCTGCGATCTCATTTTGATCCCTTGCTGCGTTGTTATTCCAAACAGAACAGCCGTAAAAGCTTCTTTGCATGAATAGGGGGTCGGGTCGGTGTGACCTCACACAAGCAATAAGGATCAAAAGCAGCACATAGAAAATGCTGGAGGAACTCAGCAGGCCAGGCAGCATCTATGGAAGTGGATAAACAGTCAGTGTTTCGGGCTCAGACCCTTCTTCAGGGCTGGAAAGGAATGCGGAAGACGCCGGAATAAAAAGATGCAGGCAGGGGAAGGAGCCAGGTGGATAGGAAAGGTAAAGGGCTGGAGATGAAAGAATCTAATAGGAGGTAAGAGTGGATTTCTCTGCACTACCTACCTCGCCACAGCTTGTGCCTGGGCTTTAACCCGACATCCAATTGTCCAAAGTAACTGTGACATCACTCCTGCCGTAGGGGAATAAAGGAACAGAGCTGGAGATTGGTGACATAGATTTGTGCAGAGCTGGACAATTAATAATGAACAATACTTCACACGTAGGATGCCTACAGCTGAGAAGGACACTTGCTGTGAGGAGCTTTCAACTGAACATAAAACACATGGTCCTACATTCATCAGCCAGCAATAAAATCAAAGCAAGCTGTGTCACCATGGAGATTCCTGACTGAAAATATTATACAAGTCCCTTGACACAGTTAATGCATTTTATTAAACATGTAGGAATTTTATCTTTAAACTTCTAGTTATAAAATAATTTTCATCACTATTGTTGCCTCATATTTATTGGAGTCACATTAAAATATTTCTGGGATTTAAAAAAAATTCCAGGCAGCAACTATGGAAAGGAATAAAGAGGGGGATGTTTCTGGTCAAGGCCCTTCATGGGCCTGACCTGCTGGGCTGCTCGCATTTTGAATGTGTTACTCTGGCTTTCCACCATCTGCAGAACCTCTTGTGATTATACCGGTTAATTCATTTCTGAATTCGCGTCACTGGTTAGTCTTACCTTGGTGTATGTTTTTACTGTCCATTCAAATGCAGTACTGAGGTAAGAAAGCAAACTGATGCCAGATGCACCCAACAGGTTAGTACACATCAATAAAAAGAGATGCTCTCCAGTCCATCCCTCCCCACTCCATCTGCAAACTCAGCTAACTCATTTTCTCTCTTTCCCACTTCTCATGGTCTTTTTGACCTGATGTGTTAACTCTGTTTCTCTTTTCACAGATTCCTCATTAGAACAATCACCATAACCCTCGGTTAGAGAGCTGCCTCCATTTCATTCTCTCCTGTCACAGGAAACCGGCACGTGAACTTGGTGCCACTAACCCCGGCGTATGACCACACGTGCTGGTGTCGATTCATGTGCAGCTTCCCACTCCTGGGTGTCAGACGTGTGAATCATGACCTGGTTACTATGAGTGTAACGTTGAGTGATGGTGTTTCTCATTAGGGTGCAGTACCTGCTGTTTGAAAGAAGAAAACCATGAAAGAAGAGATGGGTTGTACTTAGAAACCATAGAAACCACAGCACAGAAACAGGCCTTTTGGCCCTTCTTGGCTGTGCCGAACCATTTTCTGCCTAGTCCCACTGACCTGCACATGGACCATATCCCTCCATACACCTCCCATCCATGTATCTGTCCAATTTATTCTTAAATGTTAAAAAAGAACCCGCATTTACCACCTCGTCTGGCAGCTCATTCCATACTCCCACCACTGTCTGTGTGAAGAAGCCCCACCTAATGTTCCCTTTAATCTTTTCCCCCTTCACCCTTAACCCATGTCCTCTGGTTTTTTTCTCCCCTTGCCTCAGTGGAAAAAGCCTGCTTGCGTTCACTCTATCTATACCCATCATAATTTTATATACCTCTATCAAATCTCCCCTCATTCTTCTACGCTCCAGGGAATAAAGTCCTAACCTATTCAACCTTTCTTCTGTAACTGAGTTTCTCAAGTCCTGGCAACATCCTTGTAAACCTTCTCTGCACTCTTTCAACCTTATTAATATCCTTTCTGTAATTTGGTGACCCAAACTGAACACAATATTCCAGATTCGGCCTCACCAATGCCTTATACAACCTCACCATAAAATTCCAGCTCTTATACTCAATACTTTGATTAATAAAGGCCAATGTACCAAAAGCTCTCTTTACGACCCTATCTACCTGTGACACCACCTTTAGGGAATTTTGTATCTGTATTCCCAGATCCCTCTGTTCTACTGCACTCCTCAGTGCCTTACCATTAACCCTGTATGTTCTACCTTGGTTTGTCCATCTGCCATTTTTCAGCCCATTTTTCCAGCTGGTCCAAATCCCTCTGCAGGCTCTGAAAACCTTCCTCACTGTCTACTACACCTCCAATCTTTGTACCATCAGCAAATTTGCTGATCCAATTTACCACACTATCATCCAGGTCATTGATATAGATGACAAATAACAATGGACCCAGCACTGATCCCTGTGGCACACCACTAGTCACAGGCCTCCACTCGGAGAAGCAATTCTCTACCACCACTCTTTGGCTTCTTCCATTGAGCCAATGTCTAATCCAATTTACCACCTCTCCATGTATACCTAGTGACTGAATTTTCCTAACTAATCTCCCATGCGGGACCTTGTCAAAGGCCTTACTGAAGTCCATGTAGACAAGATCCACTGCCTTCCCTTCATCCACTTTCCTGGTAACCTCCTCGATAAACTTCTGGTCGAGCTGCTCTCCCTCAGCTCAAGTAGCCAAAGGTCAACCTTGACCTATGGTTCTGTGAATCAGAATCAGAATCAGGTTTAATATCACTGGCCTATGTCATGAAATTTGTTGTCTTTGCAGCAGCAGTACCATGAAATACATGATAATAAAAAAACATGAATTGCAGTAAGTATATATCTATTAAATAAGCAGTGCAGAAGAGTAGTGAGGTAGTGTTCATGGGTTCAATGTCCATTCAGAAATCAGATGGCAGAGGGGAAGAAGCTGCTCCTGAATCACTGAGTGTGTGCCTTCAGGCTTCTGTACGTCCTACCTGATGATAGCAATGAGAACAAGACATGACCTGGGTGATGTGGGTCCTTAATGATGGATGCCACCTTTTTGAGGCATCGCTCCTTGAAGATGTCCTGGGCGTTACGGAGACAAGCGCCCATGGTGGAGCTGAATACATTTCCAACTCTACAACTCTCTGCAGCTTACTTCGATCCTGTGCAGTCGCTCATCCCACTGCCACACCAGTCGGCAAAGCTCTCCACAGTTAAATGCCAGTGTGGGTCTTTCTTTGGCTTCATACAGTCATAGAACACTACAGCATAGAGACAGGCCCTTCAGCCTATCTAGTCTGTGCTGATCCATTGATGCGCCTTGTCCCATCCACCTGCACCCAGACCATAACCCCACATACCGCTTCCATCCATGTATGAATTCCTCTTGTGTTGAAATTGAACCCACATCCACCACCTACGCTGGCAGCTCGTTCCATATTTCATCACGTATCCCAAAGACACGTGGGTTGGCAAATTATTTGCCAAATTGCAGAGGAGTTGAAGGGCACATGAGGAGGATTAACTGGGATCACTGTAAGATTTGTATAAATGAGTATTTGATGATTGGTAAACAACAGGAATTCTGCAGATGCTAGAAATTCAAGCAACGCACATCAAAGTTGCTGGTGCCTGATCTGATGATTGGTATAAACTTGGTGGGCTGAGGGGCTTGCTTTTGTGTTTTCTGATTCAATGACTTCAGCATTGTGGTGTAGGGAGGTGAGGAGGCTTACCTTACATCTGCTTACTTGTAAAGAGAAGAAACTGCAGAACTAGGAGAAGGCTGGTTGCAAGGAGGAGGATCAGGTCTGAGGAACCGTCATTGTTTGCCACAAGACATTCATACATTGCTTCCTCCAGCGTGGGCTGCCTTTCCCTGAAGGAGAGAAGAAGGTATGCCAGTGAGTGTTGTGAAATCATAGGGGTGATGTAGCTATCCTGGTTGAATAGCTGAAATTGTGCGCAGGAAGAGTTTGCATCCGTGCTCAAAGTGTGAAGTCAAGGGGAATGTATGAACATTCGGTTTGTCCTGATGGTAGGTGAGTAATGAGCTGATAGTATCCGACTTGAGTGGAACAATCAGATATACAGACTGAGCATGGCCACTCAGTTCAAAGGTTCAAAGCTTAACCTTAGTATGCATGTACAATACAACTCTGATATCCGCCTTCTCCAGATAGCCATGAAATACAGAAAGACCATGGGAGTTGCTGAAAGAAAAGACATCAACTCCCCCCTCTGGCATGAGAAAAAAGAAACAAAAACCGCGAATCCCAAAATCCCCACCCCCTGAAAGCGCTGAAAAACTGAAGCAGACCAATATAAAGTACAGTCCAATAATCACATAAATTTCAGAATACTGAAAACATTTTCTATCAGCAAACGAGGAGAGCGGCCACATGAACTCAATCCTTCCGTGAAGAGCGACCACATTGGGTCCGAACGCCCCCGATATAGCTATTGACTGTTGTTGCCCCAGTGGCCTCCACTGGGAGCAAACGCTGACCGTCTGGCCTCCACTGGGAGCGCTCCTGACCCCTTCCACATTCATCTCAATGCTTCAATCTTCCTTGTCGTTCCGAGATGGAGTCTGGTCAGCGCATGTGGTCAGTCCTTTTCGGGTCCCCGTCTCTGATCCCTGCGAGGCAGCTGTCCGGACACAGCCGAGCATAAGGTGCAGAGAATGTGAAATAATTATTCTGGTATTACTTATTTATTAATTTGGAGATACTATGCAGAACCATCCCTTCTGAGCTGCATCGCCCAGCAACTAATGTATTTAATACAGCCTAATCACAGGACAATTTACAATGAACAATTAACCTGCTGATCGGTACATCTTTGGAATGTGGAAGCAAACCAAAGTAAACCCAGGCATTCACAGGGAGGAACATACAAATTCCTTACAGAAGACGTTGGAATTTAACTCCAAACTCTGACACTCCGAGCTGTAAAAGCGTTGCGCCAACCGCTATGCGACCGTGGCACCTTAGTGGCAGTATCTTCTGCCCAATGGGAGGGGAGAGAAGTAGAGAGAACGTCTATTGTGGGATGGGAAGTTGAACATGTTGGGTGCTTTGGCACAGCAGTGAGAAGTTAATGGAGGGGTGTCCAGGCAACACACACAAAATGCTGAAGGAACTCAGCAGGCCGGGCTGCATCTATGGAAAAGAGTAAACAGTCAATGTTTCGGGCTGAGATATCGACTTTTCCATAGATGCTGCCCGGCCTGCTGAGTTCCTCCAGCATTTTGTGTGTGTTGCTTGGATTTCCAGCATCTGCAGATTTTCTCATGGAAGAGAGTCCAGTCCTGATGAAGGATCTTGACCTGAAAAGTCGGCTATATATCTCATTCCATAGATGCTGCCTGACTTGCTAAGATCCTCAAGCATTTTGTGTGTGCTGCTCAGTGGAGGGGAGATTGGCTTTTGTGATGCGTTGAGTTGTGCCAAAATTCTCTGCAGTTTCTTCCAGTCACATGCAGAGCAGTTCTCATGCCAAGTCGGGATGAGATCCTTGGTGCATCAATAAAAATTGATGAGGGCCAAAGGGTGCATGCTGAATCTCTTTAGCCTCCTGAAGAAGTAGTGGCACGGGGTGACACGGTAGTGTAGTGGTCAGCACATCGCTTTACAATACCAGTTTTACAGCTTTACGTCTCCGGTCTCCTCACACAGTCCAAGTTAGTAGGTTAACTGGTCAATTTAAATTGTCCTGTGAGGGATTGCTGGGTGGCATGGTTCAAAAGGCTGGAAAGGCCTATTCCGTGCCATATCTCAATAAATAAATTAAATTTTCTTGGCCATGACGTTGATGTGATTAGATTAGGATAGTCTATTGGTGATGTTCACTTCTAGGAACTTGAAGCTCTTAATCCTCGCAGCCACAGCACCTTTGTGATAGGCAAGAGTGTGAGAGCCAAGCCTTTTCCTGTAAACAATGACCAGCTCCTTCATTTTACTAACTTTGAGGGAAAGGTTGTTGTCATGACAACATGTCACTGGGCTGGCTATCTCCTTCCTGTACTCTGACTCAACGTTATTTGAGATTCAGCCCACACAGTGGTGTCATCGGCAAACGTGTAGGTGGAGTCAGAGCAGAAGCTGCCCACGCAGTCGTGACTGTGCAGGCAGTAACGTAGGGACCTGAGTTCGCAGCCTTGTGGGTCAGTACGGTTGAGGAGGGTGGTGGCAGAGGTGTTGTTGCCATCCTTACTGATTGCAGACTGTTGGTCAGGAAATCAAGGATCCAACTGCAAAGGGATGTGTTTGGAGCTGAGTCTGCTTACAGTCATAGTATTGAAGGAAGGGTTGTAGTCAATAAATAGTAATCTAATGTAGGTGTCTTTACTGTCTAGATCAGGGGTTCCCAACCCTTCTTATGCCATGGACCATTACCATTCAGCAAGGAGTCTGCGGACCCCAGGTTGGGAACCCCTGATCTAGATGACCCAGAGATCAGTGCTGGTCCAGAGAGATGCTTCCACCATTGAACGGTTTCGGCGGTGGGTAACTTGCAGTGAGCCATGGTTGCCTAGGAGACCGGATTGATGTGTTCCATGACCAGCCTCTTGAAGCACTTCATAACAGTGGATGCCAGAGCATCTGGGCAGTGGTTATTAGAACACAGAACATAGAAATCTACAACACATCGCAGGCCCTTCAGCCTACAATTACTCACCTGGAAGTAAACACAAAATAATCTGCAGAAGCTGTAAAAGATCAAAGCAACACTTTCAGTATGCTGGATGAACTCAACAGGTTGGGCAGCATCAGTCAGAAATGATGAGTCGACATTTCGGGCTGGAACCCTTCATCAGGACTGAAGAATGAAAGATGGGGAAGGATTTGAAGAATGCTTGTAGTGTCAGTTGAAAGACCAATAATTTGAAAGACAAAGGGGTGGGGGAGGGGAAGCATTGACGTCATAGCCCTGAAAACAATGGGTGGTAGAAGAAGGAGACAGAACCATGAGGGAGCTGGGGGAGGGGGCAGAGTGAAATAGGGATAGAGGAAGGGAGGGGGAGGGAATTACCGGAAGTTGGAGAATTCTATGTTCATACCAAGGGGCTGGAGACTACCTAGATGGTATATGAGGTGTTGCTCCTCCAACATGAGTTTAGCCTCATCATGGCAGTAGAGGAGGCCATGTATGGACATATCTGAATGGGAATGGGAAGCAGAGTTGAAGTGGGGTGGCTACCGGGAGATCCTGTCTGTTGTGGCAGACAGAGTGGAGGTGCTCGACGAAGCGGTCCCCCAATCTGCGTCGGGTTTCACCGATGTAGAGGAGGCTGCACCGGGAGCACCGGATGCAATAGATGACCCCAACAGACTCACAAGTGAAGTGTTGCCTCACCTGGAAGGACTGTTTGGGGCCCTGAACGGTGGTGAGAGAGGAGGTGTAGGAACAGGTGTAGCACCTACGCTTACAGGGATAAGTGTCGGGTGGGAGATCCATGGGGATGGACGTGTGGATAAGGGAGTCGCGGAGAGGGGTGGAGAGGGAAAGATGTGCTTAGTAGTGGGGTCCTGTTGAAGGTGGCAGAAGTTGCGGAGGATAATGTGCCGGATCTGGAGGCTGGTGGGGTGGTAGGTGAGGACAAGGGGAACTCTGTCCTTGTTGTGGTGGCGGGAGGATGGGGTGAGGGCCAAAGTGCGGGAAATGGAGGAGATGCGGGTGAGGGCATCATTGATGACGGTAGAAGGGAAACCACGATCCTTAAAGAAAGAGTACATTTGAGTTGTCCTGGAACGGAAAGCCTCATCCTCGGAGCAGATGCGGCGGAGACGGAGGAACTGGGAATAGGGAATGGCATTTTTGCATGTGGCGGGTTGGAAAGAGGTATAGTCGAGGTAGTTACGAGAGTCAGTGGGCTTGTAGAAGATGTCAATGGACAGTCTGTCTCCAGAGATGGAGACCGAGACATCGAGAAAGGGGAGAGAAGTGTCCGAGATAGGGTAAGTGAATTTGAGGGCTGGGTGGAGGTTGAAGTAAAGTCGATGAAATTGACGAGCTCAGCATGGGTGCAGGAAGCAGCACCAATGTAGTCGTCAATGTACCGAAGGAAAAGTTGGGGAGCAGTACCAGAATAGGTCTGGAGCACAGACTGTTCCACAGTCATAAACTACTCTAGAAACTGCCTGGAAGTACCTGACCACATCGCCCTCTACTTTTCTAAGCTCCATGTACCTATCTAAGAGTGTCTTTAAAGACCCTATTGTATCCATCTCTACCACTGTTGCTGGCAGTGCATTCCATACACCCACCACTTTCTGTGTGAAAAACTTACCCGTCACATCTCCGCTGTACCTACTTCCAAGCACCTTAAGTCTATGCCCCCTCGTGTTAGCCATTTCAGCTCTGGGAAAAAGCCTCTGGCTAACTACACGATCAATGCCTCTCATCATCTTATACACCTCAATCAGGTCACCTCTCATCTTCCATCGCTCCGGGGAGAAAAGGCCAAGTTCCACTCAACCTATTCTCATAAGACACGCTCCCCAATCCAGACAATATCCTTGTGAATCTCCTCTGCACTCTTTCTATAGTATCCACATCCTACCTGTAGTGAGGTGATCAGAACTGAACACAGTTCTCCAAATGGAGTCTGGCCAAGGTCTTACTAATTATTTTTTAAGTGCACATCACTTAATTTTTCTTAATGTACTGGAAACATAACATAAACAAAACAACTGCTAGAATGCTGTTTGTATTCTGAGACTGGAGTACAAGATGGTAGATCTTATTCAATTAATACATAAAGCCCTGGTTGGACTACATTGGGAAGGGCACCACACCTTACCATAGGTACATTGGCAACACGGACTTACCACAATGTCAACTGGACTCCAAGGGTTAAATTACAAGGCGATTGAGTTTAGAAGTTGGTGATAGTTTAGCACACTCTTCTAAAAAGATCACTTCAAACTTCATTCAGTGGTCATTTTATTAGGTACATCTTGTAACTAATAAATCTTCTGCCACTGTAACCCATCCGCTTCAAGGTTCGACATGCTTATTCAGAGATGCTCTTCCACACACCGCAGTTGTAACATGTGGTTATCTGAGTTACTGTCACATTCCTGTCAGCTTGAACCGGTTTAACCATTCTCCTCTGACCTCTCTCATTAACACGGTGCTTCACCCACAGAACCACACTCACCGGATGTTTCTTTTTGTTTCTTGCACCATTCTCTGTAAATCGCCGTGCGTGAAAACCCCAGGGGATCATCAGTTTCTGAGCTACTCAAACTACCAAATCTGGCACCAACAATTATTCATAGTCATAGTTATAGTCATACTTTATTGATCCCGGGGGAAATTGGTTTTCGTTACAGTTGCACCATAAATAATAAATAGTAATAGAACCATAAATAGTTAAATAGTAATATGTAAATTATGCCAGTAAATTATGAAATAAATCCAGGACCAGCCTATCGGCTCAGGGTGTCTGTCCCTCCAAGGGAGGAGTTGTAAAGTTTGATGGCCACAGGCAGGAATGACTTCCTATGACGCTCTGTGCTGCATCTCGGAGGAATGAGTCTCTGGCTGAATGTACTCCTGTGCCCACCCAGTACATTATGTAGTGGATGGGAGACATTGACCAAGACGGCATGCAACTTAGACAGCATCCACTTTTTAGACACCGCCGTGAGAGAGTCCAGTTCCATCCCCACAACATCACTGGCCTTACGAATGAGTTTGTTGATTCTGTTGGTGTCTGCTAACCTCAGCCTGCTGCCCCAGCACACAATAGCAGTCAAAGTCACTTAAATCACATTTCTTCTCCATTCTCGTGTTTGGTCTGAACAACAACTGAACCTCTTGACCATGTCTGCAAGCTTTTATGCATTGAGTTGCTGCCATATGATTGGCTGTTTGCATTACTAAGCAGGTGTACAGATGTATCTAATAAAGTGGCCATTGTGTTTAAATTACCAGTTAAATTTATTTAAGTATTAAACTGAATGATTTTAGTTGGCATGTGGCCAAGTGGCTAAGGCATTGGTCTAGTGATCTGAAGATCGCTAGTTCAAGCCTCAGCTGAGGCAGCGTGTTGTGTCCTTGAGCAAGGCACTTAATCACACATTGCTCTGCAATGACACCGGTGCCAAGCTGTACGGGTCCTAGTGCCCTTCCCTTGGACAACATCGGTGTTGTGGAGAGGGGAGACTTGCAGCATGGGCAACTGCCAGTCTTCAATACAACCTTGCCCAGGCCTGCACCCTGGAAACCTTCCAAGGCGCAAATCCATGGTCTCACGAGACTAACGGATGCCTATTTATTGAATGGTTTGAAGAAACAGAACTTCTGTGGGATGGAGGAGGCCATTCAGCTCTTTGAGTCCAGACTCCCCTAGCTCATAAGTCCCATTACCCCTCTTCTCATTTCACTATGACCCTGTAACATTCTCTCTCACATACATGGGTTAATTTCCTTTTGATTCACTTTGCAGTTAACCCACTTCATCAATGAACCCACCTGCATGTCTTTTGGGACATGAGAAAAATGGAACACCTAGAGGAAAGCCAGGAGGCCGTGAAAAGGGTGTGTCAGCTCTGTACAGACAGCATCTGAGGTCAGGATCAAAAATGGGCCCCTGGAGCCGTGAGACAGCGGTGGTGAGCCACTGGACATTACACAGTTAATTCAAAGTAAATTTATTATCAAAGTATATATATGTCACCATACGCCACCCCGAGATTCATTTTCTTGCAGGCGTTCACAGTAGGGCAAAGAAACTACAATAAAATCAGTGAAAAACTACACACAAACCAAGACAAACAATCAGTGTGCAAACGGGAATCAATGCAAATACAAAAAAAAACATAATAATAATAACAACAACAACAACAACACAGGATAAACAAGCAAGAACAACTTAGATATCGCTATTCCAAACACAGAAATCAATAAGTGGAAAACACCAGAAGCATGCTGGATTAAAAAAGAAAATGGAAAGACTATGGAACTTGAACAGGGTATACATTGCCTTAATAGTAATTTCTACAACTGCTGTCATCCCAAAGTCACTCCACAATAGCATTAAACAATTAGGCCTTCCCAACAACATCTACGTAAATGTTTAGAAAACCACAAAAGTAAACACCACTAGACCAGACTGAAAGTTCCTAGTAATTGAGAAACGAGTGTGCTAGGCTATGTCCGCATCTCAGGTTTTATCAGCCCGAGCTGAGAAAAAAATAGAACAATAAAAGCAAGTATTCAGGTTCACCCTTGTCTCACAAGGGTGCTCTCACTTAGGCCTCAGAGACTGATAACTCAGGACCATCGGGGCTGTGGGAGATCGTGATGTGGTTCCTCTATGCTCTGTCAATCAAAGTGAGAATCACAGGGATACATAGAACATCTCCATAAATTTATGAGCTTATTCCTTGCAGAATCTGGTGACTTTATTGATATTTCCCCCCTTTTTATATGCCGCGTTGGTGTTTTGCATTGGAGAAACAATGGGAAGGGTCTGTGAGTCAGGTTTGAATGCATATGGTTTTGCAAGCGCTCTCTGAAAGTGAAAGGGTTAATCAGTCTCCTTGCACGCAATAATATGAACTTTAACATCTGCTCACCACTGACAGCAACTTGGAAAGCAGAATTGCCAGGATGAAGCAATTATTTATGTGTGGGCGCACAAAATGTTTTAGTTGAAGGCCTCATGAGATCAGCCTCTTGAGAGGTGCTCAGATTAAAATAAAGGCAATGGTGGATGCCTTCCAACAAAAATCCCGGAGTATCATGCTTCTCATGTTAAATTCTTCCAGTGCTTGGGGGATAGTTCAGCCGTAGCAATGGATGGAGTGCTTTGGATGAAAAATCCAACCTCCAGTTTGTTGATTTAAAGCCCTGACTATCCAGAACTTCCCCCACCCAGAATAAAATCCAGTGACAATCTGCTCGGAAGTAGGTGGAAGTTGAAAATGAAATTGCACTTAATTTCAATATCATTCACACTTTACCCTCTAGGATCACCTGTGCAAAATGGCAACTAGGGCTGGGTTTTGAAAGTCGATCGAAACTTATTTGAGAGTTAACACCTTACAGAGTGTGAGAAAAAGATTTCAATTGAGACTGCAGCCATGAAGCGAGGTGCCATTGGCATACAATGGAACTCCATGTGAAATGTATGAAAATGATTTGCCAGCCGTTCACAACTGAAGCACGAGCAGTTGTAATGTGAACAAATCATTGGAGAGTCACTGAACCTAATGGATATAGAAGTGTTTTATTCAGCGAGCAGCAGGCATGATATTGAGACACTCTTGGACGAAAAGGCCTCCTGACGCAATGTTACATGACATTTTTATATGCTAAAGATCAAAAGTAACAGCAGAACAATTCTATGGATACAATACATCTACAATGCTTCTTTTGAATTACATATGGTTTTCCATAGCTCCTTCTTCACACCCAGGCTCCCAAAATGTATGCTAATCAACATTGTCTGGTTTGCAATGAATTCCACTCTATAGCTCCAGGAAAAGTATTGTTCAGGGCTGCATTTTAAATTCAATCTACAATCCATGTTCACATCTGAAGACTAGTTGCTGGTGAAATTAATATTTGCTGTATACCTCTAACTCCAGAATACGTCCTAACACAAGCTATGTAGATGTTAGTGAACATTTAACAAGCAACAAAAAAGGGAAAAAAATTACTAATATTTGAATTTGCAGTCGATTTCTTAAATCAAACCACATCCTGTTCATCTTTCACTCCTGTGTCAAGTGGCCAAATCAATACATTGATTTTAATTTGCTTGTTTTCAAATCCTTCCATGATTTTTCTCTTCTCAATGCTTGTAATCTTTATGAACCTTCCAACCATCCCAGATCTCAATACTCCTCACCTTCAGACCTTTTGTACTTCCTTGAATTTAATTACCTCCCCACCACCACCAATGGCAAAGCCTTAAATTCTGGAATTCCTTCCCTTCACTTCCCTTTTCCTCTAACCCTCTCTTCTTGTTTAGGGTCTCCAACCACTTTGACCAAACCTTTTAAATTCTGTCCAAAAATTTCTTTTTTTGACTCAGTGTCATTTTTGTCTGTGTAATAATATCACTGTAAAGTACTATGGAATGCTTTTATGTATTTTTCTATGTAATAATAACACTGTAAAGTACCATGCAATGTTATTGCTGCCAAAAGGAGCCAGATGAATGATTACTAATGAAATCCTTCCTTATGAATAAAAATCAGAAACCAGTTGTAATTTAAAGACTAAATTTTCACCTCTTTACCAATTCAGACATTCACACAATCATGATATATTCTTTTTATGTACCAGTTTTACAAGTTAGTCCAGTGGTCATGGGACTTAACTGACACTCGCTTACTGCCCATTACACAGCTGGCATTTCTGTCTGTTGTCCATCTTCTCTGTTGTGCCCCAGGTGTGGTTCTGCCTCTACTGTGCAGCACCAAGTTGTCTTTGGTCTCCCCTGTTTCCTCTGCCCTTCAGGGTCTAATGAGGTGTTGGCTTGATGATGGAGTTGGCTTTCTTCACATCACGAGCCGAATCCATCTCCAACACTTCCTCATGATGATTGTGGCCATGTCCTCTTGATGACATGGAAAGAGTAGGGTGTGGTTGGAGATCTTCCTTGACCTAAAAATACGGAGGATCTTCCAGTGGCTCATGGTGGGGAATGACGACAGCTTGGCAAGGTTGTTCTCTGTCATGTGCCAGCATTCTGACCTGTACTGGTAACGATAGGACTTAACTGGTAACAATGAGACCCTAAGGACAAAATGTTTGCATTACAAGTTATGATTGTGAATTCAGACTCTAAATAAGATTACCTTGGCCCATTGTGGGAGGTTACACTAAAGAAATAAACTCTTACTACTTTTAGCTAGTCTGGTCTGACCAGGGTCACATGGTAAGATGGTCCAGAAGATGATCGTATGGGATTCAGAGTAACATAGGATACAAAATTGGCTTGGCAAATGGAGACAGGGTAATAGTGGAGGGTTGCTTCTTGCAATGGCGGCCCAACTTAGATAAGAATGTAGCTGCCACGATTAGTAACCTCACTGATGACAACAAAGTTGGTGATGTGGTGGACTGCAATGAACGTTCTATAAAGGTACTACAGGATCTAGATCAATTGAAGAAGTGGGACAACAAATGGGAGACTCAGACAAATGCACTTTGGGACATTAAGGCAGGACATAGAAGCTGAATGGCAGCACCCTTGGGAGTGTTGTGGAACAGAAAGTTCAAGTAGTAGTGAACATAACTAATTACCTGTTGTGGTCCAAAGACACTGACATCACAGTCAAGAAAGCTCACCAATGCCTCTGCTTCCCCAGGGCACTAAAGAAATTTGCCAGGTCCTTGTCGACCCTTACCAATTTTTATTAATACACTATAGAAAGCATCCCGTCTAGATGCATCATAGCTTGGTATGAGATCTGCTATGCCTGTGACCACAAGAAACTGCAGAGAGTCTTGGACAGAGCTCAGGACGTCACAGAAACCAGCCTCCCCGTCATGGTCTCTGTCAATAATTCTCACTGCCTCAATAAAGCTGCCAGTACAATCAAAGACTCCACACAGGCCAGACATTCTCTCTTCTCCCCTCTCCCACTGGGCAGAAGATACAAAAGCCTGGATGACATACCAAGGACAGCTTCTACTCTGCTGTAAATGACTTTTGAGTCCCAGCCCCAGATATTCCTGCCCTTGTCATTTTGGATGGCAGAATGACAGGATTAGGAGGTCCTGTAGAACTAGCCTTATCAAGTTCAGCAGTATATTTGTACACTTTCACTTCTCCCCTTAAACCTTCACCCTTGTCTTTGACAGCCCTAAGTTGGGAAAAAGATTTTTACTCTCAAATCTATCCATCCACTTCATGATTTTGTAAACTTTAAATCTCCATTTAGCCTCCTCAGCTCCAATCAAAACAAATCCAGCCAATCCAATCACTCCTTATAACTGATCTTCCTGCACCAACATCATGTCTCTCAATTTCTTTAAATGCAGAAACCGGTCCACCCCACCTCAGTTTTGAATTAACTCAGTTGCTAATAATAAGATAAGATAATAAGAGGAATAGATAGAGTGGATAGCCAGCGCCTCTTCCCCAGGGCACCACTGCTCAATACAAGAGGACATGGCTTTAAGGTAAGGGGTGGGAAGTTCAAGGGGGATATTAGAGGAAGGTTTTTAACTCAGAGAGTGGTTGGTGCGTGGAATGCACTGCCTGAGTCAGTGGTGGAGGCAGATACACTAGTGAAGTTTAAGAGACTACTAGACAGGTATATGGAGGAATTTAAGGTGGGGGCTTATATGGGAGGAAGGGTCTGAGGGTCGGCACAACATTGTGGGCCGAAGGGCCTGTACTGTGCTGTACTATTCTATGTTCTATGTAACTGCCCAGCCTTCATGGAAGATAATTCCAAAGATTCACCTCTGACTGGGTGAAATAATTTCTCCTCCTCTCTGTCCTAAACAGTCTATTTTTTCTTCTATGACTCTTTTGCCTCAGCATTGCCGTATGCAGTTGAGGACTGCTTCATTACCCAAGGAATTGGAAATGATAAAGAATAAGTTGCCATTATCAACTAATATCTACATCTGATGGATGGAACATCATTCTGTAAGAAGGTGAAGATGGACTGAGGGCATTCAGCAGTGATCATAATCATCTTTCCTGGAATGACTTCAGCCAGTGTTCTTCCCCATATTGCCCCTGAATGTCAGTTTTATCAGAGCTCCATGTTTCCACAGTCAAATGCTGCCCTGATATCAAGGGTAGTGGCTGTAACCCTTGCCTTTCAGTTCAAATCTGTTGTCTATTTTTAGACCAAGTTTGTAATGAGATTTGGTGAATCCCAAGTTGATCACTGGAAACATATTGGTGAAAGGGTACTGCTTGGTAATACTGTTCATGACACTTTCTATCTATCACTTTAAATGTTTGAGAGTGGGCCAATGAAGCAGTAATTTAAGTTGCCATGCATTTTGTGGGCAGGATGCATAGAGACTATATTGTTGATTAAGTCTGTTCTGTCCAGTTTTTCCATGGGATAACTACCTATCCATTGAAATATTCCCACAACCAATGATCTCACTTTAAGGACGCTTTATCTTGTTATCTCATGTTCTCGTTAATTATTGCTATTTATTTATATTTGCATTTGCACAGTTTGTTGTCTTCTGCACTCTGGTTGATCTTTCATTGAACCAGTTATAGTTACTATTCAATAAATTTAATAAGTATACCCACAGGAAAATGAATATAATAACATATACAACCAACAGGAATTCTGCAGATGCTGCAAATTCAAGCAACACACATCAAAGTTGCTGGTGAACGCAGCAGGCCAGGCAGCCTCAGTAGGAAGAGGTACAGTTGACGTTTCAGGTCGAGACCCTTCGAAGAGTCTCGGCCTGAAACGTCGACTGTACCTCTTCCTAGAGATGCTGCCTGGCCTGCTGCGTTCACCAGCAACTTTGATAGTAACATATATGTACTTTGATAATAAATTTACATTGAACTTTGATCAAGTTCTCACATATACTAATCTTATTTTTCCAGTATTTGACCACAGTGTTCTACGTCACTCATTGAAGTCTTTATGGAGATATTTCTTAAATGTTATAAGAGTCACTGACTTCACTGCCTCTTCAGATAGTGTGTTCCAGAATCCAACCAACCTTCAGGTCACCAAATTTGTCTTTAGATCTCTTCTAGCTCTCGTTGCCCTTATCTTAAATCTGAGCCCTCTGGTTTTTGATACACGGTGTTGTAGACGTCCTGCATCAACTTTGCTAGAGACGTGGCTAATTCTATAGTGAAGCCGAGGTATCAGCAGAGCTCGCATCACTTCCTATTGAGCTGGTGGATCTGGTCCAGATCAATTCTGTTCAGTGCAGCGGAAATGTTACACAACACACTGAGAAAATCCACATTGTGACAAGAAGGCTTTGTCTCCACTGATACATCTGCAAAGAGTGGACAAGAGAGGTTCAGTTTGAGCAGGGTTTTCTTTGTGCTAGTTCCCTCATTACTGCTGGAGGCCCCGTACTACAGCTACGTCCTTGATTACCCAATCACTGGTAATGTTCCCTGAGGCAATCTTGGCTGAAGTCCAACACTGTCAGTACATTCTATGGTTTCTCTACTCCAAGCACTTCATCCAAGTGTCATCTGATGCATGGAAGTTCACGGAATACGTAGAGTTGTAGTTGAGTTCTCAGGGGGCACACCTCGCAGTTTGTACACCACTGCATCATCACATCTGGTGGCTACACCCTGCTGATGTGAGCAGCATGTCCAGAGTTGGAGATGGAGGAATCTGAGTCATTGACCAAATGCTTTGATGTTGTCAGTATGATTATGTCAGTTGCTCCCTGTGTAGTCTGTGTGATAAATTCTCAGAGGTCAGCAAGTAGGACTTTGCAAAGTCTTAATGAGTCTTTGTCACATCTGCACTAGGTCAGTGCTTTGATTGTTTAGCCATGGCTGTGTTTGGGAAAGTGGGTGTCTTGCACGACTACTTCACATATGAAGCAAACTCTCTGTGGCAGTCAGAGTTCCTTCCCCATAGGATATGAGAACCAGATGGGTTTTAAACCACAATCTAGCAGTTTCATTTTAGCCACTGTTGAAACTAAATTTTGTTTTATATTTATGTCCTTACAAGAATTTAAATTCACCTGTTGCTATGTTATTTGAAGTTGTGTCGCACTCTCCTCTCCTATCATATTCCTCTTCTTCGTCCTTCTGCCTGATCTACCTATCACCTACCAGCTTCTTAATGTTTAAGGTACATTTATTATCAAACTATGTTTGCAGCGTACAACTCTGAGATTTGTCTTCTTCAGACAGCCACGAAATGAAGAAAACCACGAACGCTGTTCCAAGAGAAATATTAACGTCAATCATACGAAAAAAAACAAATCATGTAAAAAATTCTCACTTCATCTCCCGTCCCCCACCCACCTACCTTCCCCCTCACCTGGTCTCATCTATCACTTGCCAGCTGTACTCCCTCCCTTCTCTCCACCTCCTTATTCTGGTTTCAGCCCTGATGAACAGTCTTGGCATGACGCTTTGTTCTTTTCCATAGTCATAGTCATACTTTATTGATCCCGGGGGAAATTGGATTTCGTTACAGTTGCACCATAAATAATTAAATAGTAATAAAACCATAAATAGTTAAATTGTAATATGTAAATTATGCCAGGAAATAAGTCCAGGACCAGCCTATTGGCTCAGCGTGTCTGACCCTCCAAGGGAGGAGTTGTAAAGTTTGATGGCCACAGGCAGGAATGACTTCCTATGACGCTCTGTGTTGCATCTCGGTGGAATGAGTCTCTGGCTGAATGTACTCCTGTGCCCAACCAGTACATTATGTAGTGGATGGGAGACATTGACCAAGATGGCATGCAACTTGGACAGCATCCTCTTTTCAGACACCACCGTCAGAGAGTCCAGTTCCATCCCCACAACATCACTGGCCTTACGAATGAGTTTGTTGATTCTGTTGGTGTCTGCTACCCTCAGCCTGCTGCCCCAGCACACAACAGCAAACATGATAGCACTGGCCACCACAGACTCGTAGAACATCCTCAGCATCGTCCGGCAGATGTCAAAGGACCGCTGTCTCCTCAGGAAATAGAGACGGCTCTGACCCTTCTTGTAGACGGCCTCCGTGTTCTTTGACCAGTCCAGTTTATTGTCAATTTGTAATCCTCCACCATGTCCACACTGACCCCCTGGATGGAAACAGGGGTCAGTGACACCTATCAGTCCATAGATGATACCTGACCTGGGGAGTTCCTCCAGCATTGTGTGTGTGTGTTGCTCTGCATTCTTCGGTTCAGACCTCTTGATGACTACAAAAGAAGTGTAAGCTGAAGATACTCAGTAGGTCAAGTCAACATCAAAGGCGAGAGAAACAGATCTTTCATAGAGCACTCTTGACTACTAGTCTAGCAAGTACACCACAATAACAACTGTTTCCAAAAAGTTCCCTTTTCTTTGGACCCAAATGGTTAATGACAAGTTTTCATAACATAACTGTGTTATTATTTAGAAATACATAGGTACAGCACAGGGGGGGAGGTGGAGATAGACCATAAAACCATAAGACAAAGGAGCAGAAGTCGGCCATTCAGCTCATCGAGTCTGCTCCGCCATTTTATCATGAGCTGATCCATTCTCCCATTTAGTCCCACTGCCCCGCCTTCTCACCATAACCTTTGATGCCCTGGCTACTCAGATACCTATCAATCTCTGCCTTAAATACACCCAATGACTTGGCCTCCGCTGCCGTCCGTGGCAACAAATTCCATAGATTCACCACCCTCTGACTGAAAAAATGTCTTCGCATTTCTGTTCTGAAAGGGCGCCCTTTAATCCTGAAGTCATGCCCTCTCGTACTAGACTCCCCCATCACAGGAAACAACTTTGCCACATCCACTCTGTCCATGCCTTTCAACATTCGAAATGTTTCTATGAGGTCTCCCCTCATTCTTCTAAACTCCAAGGAATACAGTCCAAGAGCGGACAAACGTTCCTCATATGTCAACCCTCTCATTCCCGGAATCATTCTAATGAATCTTCTCTGTACCTTCTCCAACGTCAGCACATCCTTTCTTAAATAAGGAGACTGCCCACAGTACTCCAAGTGAGGTCTCACCAGCGCCTTATACAGCCTCAACATCACATCCCTGCTCCTATACTCTATTCCTCTAGAAATGAATGCCAACATTGCATTCGCCTGCTTCACTACCAACTCAACCTGGAGGTTAACCTTAAGGGTATCCTGTAAGAGGACTCCCAAGTCCCATTGCATCTCAGAACTTTGAATTCTTTCCCCATTTAAATAATAGTCTGCCCGTTTATTACTTCTGCCAAAGTGCAGAACCATACACTTTCCAACATTGTACTTCATTTGCCACTTCTTCGCCCATTCTTCCAATCTATCCAAGTCTCTCTGCAGACTCTCTGTTTCCTCAGCACTACCGGCCCCTCCACCTATCTTCGTATCATCAGCAAACTTAGCCACAAAGCCATGTATTCCATAATCCAAATCGTTGATGTACAATGTAAAAAGAAGCGGCCCCAACACAGACCCCTGTGGAACACCACTGGTAACTGGCAGCCAACCAGAATAGGATCCCTTTATTCCCACTCGCTGTTTCCTGCCAATCAGCCAACACTCTATCCATGTATGTAACTTTCCCGTAATTCCATGGGCTCTTATCTTGTTAAGTAACCTCATGTGTGGCACCTTGTCAAGGGCCTTCTGAAAATCCAAATATACAACATCCACTGCATCTCCCTTGTCTAGCCTAATGGTAATTTCCTCAAAAAATCGTAATAGGTTTGTCAGGCAGGATTTTCCTTTAAGGAATCCATGCTGAGTTCTGCCTATCTTGGCATATGCCTCGAGGTAATATGTAATCTCATCCTTGACAATCGACTCCAACAACTTCCCAACCACCGATGTCAAGCTAACAGGTCTATAATTTCCTTTTTGCTTCCTTGCCCCCTTCTTAAATAGCGGAGTGACATTTGCAATCTTCCAGTCTTCCGGAACCATACCAGAATCTATCGACTTTTGAAAGATCATCGCTAATGCCTCCGCAATCTCCACAGCTACTTCCTTCAGAACACGCGGGTGCATTCCATCTGGTCCAGGAGATTTATCTACCTTTAGACTATTCAGCTTCCTGAGCACTTTCTCTGTCATAATTGTGACTGCGCACACTTCTCTCCTCTGCCACCCTTGAGTGTCTGGTTTACTACTGATGTCTTCCTCAGTGAAGACTGATGCAAAATACTCGTTCAGTTCCTCCACCATCTCCTTATCTCCCATTACAATTTCTCCAGCATCATTTTCTATCAGTCCTATATCTACTCTCACCTATCTTTAATTCTTTATATACTTGAAAAAGCTTTTAGTATCCTCTTTGATATTATTTGCTAGCTTCCTTTCATAGTTAATCTTTTCCCTCTTAATGACCTTCTTAGTTTCCTTTTGTAAGGTTTTAAAAACTTCCTAATTCTCTGTCTTCCCACTAATTTTTGCTTCCTTGTATATCCTCTCCCTTGCTTTAACTTTGGCTTTGACTTCTCTTGTCAACCATGGTTGCATACCTTTTCCATTCGAAAATTTCTTCTTTTTTGGAATATACCTGTCTTGCACCTTCCTCACTTCTTGCATAAACTCCAGCCACTGCTGCTCTGCTGTCTTTCCCGCCAGTGTCCCTTTCCAGTCAACTTTGGCCATTTCCTCTCTCATGCCACTGTAACTTCCTTTACTCCACTGAAATACCGACACATCGGATTTCGACTTCCCTTTTTCAAATTTCACAGTGAACTCAATCATGTTATGATCACTGTCTCCAAGGGTTCCTTCACCTCAATCTCTCTAATCGCCTCCGGTTCATTACACAATACCCAATCCAGTACAGCCGATCCCCTAGTGGGCTCAACAACAAGCTGTTCTAAAAAGCCATCTTGCAGACATTCTACAAATTCTCTCTCTTGAGATCCAGTGCCGACCTGATTTTCCCAATCCACTTGCATGTTAAAATCCCCCACAATTATTATACCACTGCCCTTCTGACAAGCCTTTTCTATTTCCAGTTGTAATTTGTAGTCCACATCTCTGCAGCTGTTTGGAGGCCTATAAACAACTGCCATCAGGGTCCTTTTACCCCTGCTATTTCTTAGCTCAACCCATAAAGATTCTGCACCTTCCGATCCTATATCACCTCTTTCTAATGATTTAATATCATTTCTTACCAATAAAGCCACACCTCCTCCTCTGCCTACTTTCCTATCCTTCCGATACACCGTGTATCCTTGGACGTTCAGCTCCCAGAGACATGCATCCTTTAGCCAGGTCTCAGTGATGGCCACAATATCATACCTGCCAATCTGTAGCTGCACGACAAGATCATCCACCTTATTCCTTATGCTGCGTGCATTTAAGTATAACACCTTAAGACCAGTATTTGGTACTTTTCGCTTTGATTTCACTGCAACTTTATTGCACTGCAACTCATCCCAATGGCTACAAATTTGCCCCATCACCTGCCTGTCTTTCCTGACATCTTTACTGCTCACTATCTTAGATTTATTTCTGTTTTCCCCTTCCTCCGCTCTGTCATTCTGGTTCCCATCCCCCTGCCAAATTAGTTTAAACCCTCCCTAACAGCTCTATCAAACTTTCCCGCCAGGATATTGGTCCCCCTCGGGTTCAGGTGTAAACTTTCCTTTTTGAACACGTCATACTTCCCCCAGCAGAGATCCCAATTATCCAAGAATCTGAAGCCCTGCCCCTTGCACCAGTCTTTCAGCCACGCATTCATCTGCCTGATCCTACTATTCTTGCCCTCGCTAGCACGTGGCACAGGTTACAATCCCAAGATTATTACCCTGGAGGTCCTGCTTCTCAGCTTCCTTCCTAACTCCTGGAAATCTCTCTTCAGGACCTCCTCCTTTGTCCTATCTATGTCATTGATATGTTTCTACCAAAGGAGATGTAAGGTGCTAACCTACAGCATCTGATTAACCACCCACCCCCACTCCTGATCAGGGCCATGTGAAGCCATGGGAACAGGTTGAGGATGGTTGTATGAGCAACTGGTGCATATCACAATTGGCTGACGCCAGGCAGACAATCTCTGAAGAATATTGATAATGGCTTTTGTAAAGACACTATCCAGATGAACCCAATGTCAAACCACTTCTGTAGAAAGAAAAATTTGCCGAGAGCAATCATGGTCAACAAGCATGATCGCCCATGTTATATGACATGGCACATAACGAGCGAACAATAACCGCACAGTTACAGGCCTAATGCGCTCACGCCGCCGAATTATACCGAATAACCTGCTAAACTGTATGGCTTTGGAACGTGGGAGGAAATCAGAGCCCCCGGAGGAAATCCTGGCAGTCTTGAAGAGAACGTACAAATTCCTTACGGGCAGCGGCGGAAATTGAACCCAGATCGCTAGCACTGTAGCAGTGCTACACTGCTGTGCTGCCCTTCTACTGAGCAGCTCAAAGGAAGTATTGAAAGTCAGTCAAGGGCTCAACTGAACTGTTAGGTTCACACATTATAGGAAGGTGTGAAGCCACTACAGATGGAAAAGATTTCTGAGAATGGTTCAACAGTCTGCTGGAGGAACTCTGCAGGTTGAGTATCATCTGTGGGGCAGGGGAGAAGAAAAGGAATTTTTGATGTGTCTTGATGCAAGGTTTTTATCTAAATTTCCAACAGACCTCCCCCACACAGCCCCTGACATATCCCCACTTACTTCATCCAACAGATTGCCTTTTGCTCCAGAGTCCAGCGCCTGCCGTCTCTCGTCACAAGAAATGTTCTTGAATGAGGGATTACATTTGCAAAGATAGATTAGGGAGGCTGGGATTGGTTTCTTTCCTCCACGAGGACCACAACCTTGTCGTAGGGTTTGGAGGCTTGCGTGCTTCAATGGCCCAGAGAGCTCCGTTGGCTGGAGTCAGGACTTTAGCCCTTCAGCCCTGACTCCAGCAAGAGATAAAGAGCCTTCATGGCTGCCCTCTACCACAGCGGTGTAACGGGCAGCAAGTAAAACTGGTTTCTTTGGAACAGAAGAGGCTTTGGAAATTTGGTAAATTTTATAAAATGATGGAAGGCAATTCCCCTTTGGTCAAGAATGAAATAAAGCAGGGGTTCCCAGCCTTTTTTTATGCCATGGACCAACACCATTAAGTAAGGGGTCTGTGGACCTCAGGTTGGGAACCCTTGAAATAATGGGAAAGAGAATTAGAAGCGATTTGTGGAAAAACTTTTTTTTTTAATGCAGTTTGTGGAAGGAAACTGAAATGTAACCACTCAATGGTTCTAAAACCACTGCCTCCCTGTATCCAAATATAGTCATTCTCTGTTGAAATTTTAATCGTTCTGGCTGACTGTAGGATCCTGTAGTGCTGTTACGTTTGGTAATGTTCAAGCACACTAAATCCCCAGTTTAAAGAGTATGGCGCGTTTAAGCTGTCCTCTGGCTGCTATTCTAAATGCAATCCAGAACAATGACACTTTATTTACAATGCCTGGTGGGAGGCAGTAAAATTGCTTTTTCTGATGTTGTGTTACACATCCTGTTATATAATGGCTCCATATGACAGTACGACATATTGGGAAACAGGAAACAAGCTGTCTGATTAATTCTTTTGTGAATTACATTCTATTCCTGTATAATGTTTTGGATCTTTTTCCCCCTACAGTACAAAAAAAATTAATTTGTATCAATCAGGGGTATGTTTCATGATCAAAGATCTTCATCGTCAAAGAGATGAAAAAGACTGAATATACCTTTACCTCCCCCTTCCTCAGCTTTCCCCAGAGATCGCTTCTTCTGCGGTTCCCCTGTCCACTCGTCTCTCACTACTAATCTCCTCCAGGCACTTATCCCTGAAAGCGGTCTAAATGCTACACCTGCCCATTGCTTTCCTCCCTTGCCTCCCTTTCAGGCCCCAAACAGTCCTTCTGGGTGAGGCAACACTTCACCTGCAGATCTGCTGGGGTCATTTATTGTGTCCGCCGCTCCCCATGTGGTCTTCTCTACATTGGTGAGACCCGTCGTAAACTGGGGGACCGGAATCGTCGAGCGCCTCCGCTCCATCCGCCGCAAGTGTGACCTCCCTTTGGCCAAGCGTTTTAATTCCCATTCCCATTACAACTTGACTTCCTCTTGTGCCATGATGAGGCCACCCTCAGGGTAGAGGAGCAACACCTTATATTCCATCTGGGTAGCCTCCAACCTGATGACATTTCTCCATTTGGTGAACAGATCCCAACCCCCTTCCTCTATTCTCCACTCTGACCTTTATCTTCTTCTCACCTACCTAAAACTTCCCCCTAGGTCCCCCTCTTTCTTCCCTTTCTCCTATGGTCCACTCGCCTCTCCTATCACATTCTTTCTTCTCCTTCTTGACCTTTCCCACCCACCTGGCATCACCTATCACCTTCCAGCTAGGCTCTTTCCCCTCCCCCCGCTTTTTTATTCAGTTATCTCCCCTCTTTCTTCTCAGTCCCGATGAAGGGTCTCGGCCTGAAACATTGACTGTTCACCCTTTTCCATAGCTGCTGCCTGACCTGCTGGGTTCCTCCAGCGTTTTGTGTGTGTTGCTCTGGATTTCCAGCATCTGCAGACTGTCTCATGTAGATGAAAAAGACAATTGCATTTTTCCCATGTGCCCTCTGTTGATATATTTTTCACCATTTGCAGTAGTGGTTGTCCATCGTATCTCTCCGTGTGAGGGAGAATTTTTAAAATGGAAAAGTCATCGCACTGAGGCAGTTCCCTCTCTCGGCCAGTGGCAGAACAAGCTTTACCAACTAGCGCATTCCCTGTTTGCAGTGGATTACGTTGATGTATTCTGACCCTGCCTGTCAAAGTGGTGTATGGGGTGTGGCCGCTGTCGCATGCAAACAGCTACTTGGAGCCACAGATGAGCTGAGTGTCCGGTGGGGATCAAAGGTGAGTGAGCTGCCCAAGAACGGATACAATAAGCCCCTTCACCAGAGGTGCCGCCACCCCCCCCCCCCCAGACACCTCATATACCCCAACCATTTGCAGTAATTGCATACAAACGGATTAGGAGCACTCAAACTTTCAATAAGAACACAGCTGATCTGATCATAACCTCAACTCTGCATTCTGATCAGCCTGTAGTAACCTTTTACCTAATTGTTAATGAAATCTTCATTTACCTTGAACATATTTGAAGACCTTGTTTCAACTGTTCCTTAAGAAAGACTCACACCCTTCAGAAAAAATTGATTTGTGTCTGTCTTAAATGGATGAATTTTCTTTTTAAATTAGTGAATCTTTATCTAGACTCGGTCTACATCAGGGGTTCCCAACTTGGGGGCCGTGGCGTAAAAAAGGTAGGGAACCCTTGGCCTACATCTATCCTCAGGATCTTATTTGTGTTAAGCAAGTCTCCTCTCAGTTTTCGAAATATGAATGAATACAAGTCTAGGCTGCATCTTTCCTCTTATGACAACCTATCGACTAAAGGTATCAGTCTAAAGGAACCTGAACACTTTCTGACACTTTCCCTTCTTTTCTTAAATAAGGAGTTTCACTGGATCCAAATTTTGGAACTTCCTCCTCAATAGCACTGTAGAAGCACTTGTGCCACACAGCAAGCCCAAGAAAGTGGCTGCACACCAACAATTGGATACTAGCTGTGTGATGGATGTTCACCTTCCTGGCCAACAGGCTTATTGCGGACCTCAGCTTTCAAGCACAGCAATATGACCTTTCCAAAGGGCCAGAGTTGTTTGTGGCAAAGTGAAACATCTAACCAATAATCCTTACTCACCTCCTCATTGTAAACATGTAAACAAGGAGACGTTATAAATCCCTGTTTAATCTATGTAAGACAATGGGGTTATGCTAACTGGCTTGCATCAAGTTAGACTACACTGGTTAATTTATTGCACCATTGGAACTGAGTTCAAGGAAGCTAATTTATTGTACAATTATGGCTGAGTTCCCGGAATCTGGCTGACCAGACTTGATTTATCACTTTGTCAGTCAAATATGTTCATGGGTATAGTTGATGAATCAATAGTCATTATATTTGTGTGCCCAGACAGTCAGCCCTCACAGTAGTACTTTCAGGAGTCTGAGATCGCTGTCCACAAAAGCTTTTAGACCATCTGTGTGAATTATTTTGTCCCAGCAAAGATATCTGATAAATATTGCATGCAGATAACATCAACTGGTATAAAACAGTATAAATATTTGAACGCACTGGGGATTGTTAAGAAAGACAAGAAGGGAGACAGAAAGACATGGTGACAGAGAAGAACTGGAATTCATTCCTGAATCTTTGGCTTCTGTGATGGACGACTTGTTCATCTGAGAGTCCTTATGTTCTTTTTAAAAAGGAGATACAGTGAGGAATAGGTCCTTATCATCCTTCAAGCTACACCACCTTAGCAACCCCCGCCATACCGCCGATTCAACCCTAGCCTAATCACAGGACAAGTTACAATGACCAATTAATCGACCAAGTGGAACGTCCTTGGACTGAGGGAGGAAACCAGAGCATCCGGAGGAAACCCACGCATTCCAGAGGGAGGGTGTACAAACTCCTTACACAGGACACCGGAACTGAACTCCAAACTCCGATGCTCCGAGCAGTAATAGTGTTGCACTAATTGATACGCTAACATGGTTTTAGTTCATAAGAACTTGCCTGTTTTTTGGAAATCCTTTGCAGTTTATAAATATTTTATAAATCAAAAATCCTCTGTGAATGCTAAATACATGTGAAGATCTATTTGTTGAAATGTGTATCACTAAAACTAAAATAAACTGTTTAATCCACAGGAAGCATCTCCTCCTTGGTAGGGAAGGGGATTTCACCACTCAAATAGTTGCTACTGGCAACTAGACATTGTTGCAGACTCTAGATAGGGAAGGAAGCTAGCCTTTGAGGAACACAGCAAACTCTGTAGATACTGGAAATCCAAAGCAACTCACACAAAATGCTGGAGGTACTCAGCAGATCAGAATCAGAATCAGGTTTCATATCACCAGCATGTCATGAAATTTGTTAACTTAGCAGCAGCAGTATTGTGCAATACATGATAATAGAGAGAAAAATAAATAAATCATCGATTACAGTAAATATACATATATATATTAAATAGTTAACTAAAAATAGTGCAATAACAGAAATAATAAAAAGGTGAGATAGTATTCACGGCTTCAATGCCCATTCAGAAATCGGATGGCACAGGGGGAGAAGCTGTTTTTGGATCGCGGAGTGTGTGCCTTCAAGCTTCTGTATCTCCTGTCGGATGGTAACAATGAGAAGAGGGCACATTTTGGATAGTGGGGGTCCTTAATAATAGACGCCAGCTTTCTGAGACACCCTTTCCTTGAAGCTTCCTTGGATACAACAGCAGCATCTATGGAAGTGAAGAAACAGTTGACATTTCTGACCAAGACCCTTCTTCAGGACTGAAGAACAGGTTGATACAGTATGACCTCCATATAGTGAGGGCACCCATAGATACCTATATCAGTTAGAGCTTAAAATCTGCTATTGATTTTAGGGCTTTGCAGACAATGAACCCAATACCATCATTGCTATCAATGCCGATCACAACCACAATTGCAATTGCAAATAAAAATTATCTTTAAATAAAAAGAAATTGTAGCCTGGGGAAAAGTACACACTCAGGACAACAAATACTTTTTTGAGTTTTAATTCCTTTATCTGTTTTAGATGTTTAAGTGCCAGAAGAGGGTCGCGAGACGAAACGAACGAATTTACAACCAGTTCTTGCCATTACAATCTCAGTTTAATTTCCGATCCACACCCTCATGTATGGACAGAATTGTGTATGCAGTATAAAAAATACCAGAACTAATACAGTACTAATACGGTAGTGACAATCCTGAAGGAACACAATACAAACAATATTAGATTCCCAACCACCCTGCATTTTATACATAACAGCAAAAAATGTAAGCAAATACATCTCACCTAAGACGTACACACGTGCTGAACTCCCGAACAGAGACTAAACATTCACGTTACGCGGTTACATGCACAATCAGTTCTGATACAATAAAGTTAGACAAAAGGTACACTTTGGCACAACTTTTACTAAGTATTACCTGGTAGTTAAATTACAGGAAGACTGACCTACTTGGCTGGTGAGGAACTTGGTATAAGCCACGCTACCCAGCGTCGATTTCACTCGTGGAAATCTAAAGCATCTACATGTAAAGCATGTCAAATTACCGATATTCTCGATTTGCCAACAAGGATAAATGAATTCACATGGATATCGTCAATTAATGCTCGCCTTTCCTCACCATGCCCGGCCTCGGGAGGAACTCAATTCCAACGCCCCAACAGCGTCTTCAGCAGAAAACAAAATGGTCTCCCCACTATCCCGCACGTGCGTAATGACATCACCGTCTCCCTTAAAGGCACAGACAACTATTCTAGCATTACCCGGATGGATGCCTAAGGACACTTTTAACGATATTGAATAAGATCGTACGGTCACTCGGTTACAAAATAATTAACTGAAGTAACTATTTATATAAATAAATAACAAAAAATAACAAGAAACTTGAAATGATGAGGTAAAGAACTAGGTAGTGCTGCAGCCGACAATTCATTTTACCATAGGCTTTGGTTCCACCACAGTCACTCAATTAACATTTCAGGGCCAAGAGAATGTGGGATGGGCATCGAGATAACTCCCATTGTCAGAGATGTCCATTAGAAAGGTAGGAAAGATATGGATAGCACATCGGTGTGGTGTCTGCACAAAACACATCACTGAGGTTGATTCATCAGTTCTCTGTCTTCATAAAAAAAAAAGTAACTTTGCAGAAATTGTGATGTTTAAACTGCGTAAGTCATCAGCTCATTACATCATCAGGCAAACAAGAACCAAAGTTTAATCCACTGTTCACACAAGGGACGGCTGTTCCCTTCACTGTAATCAAGTCATAAGGAAACATTGAGTACATCTACATGATATGCTGTCATAGGAAGCACCATCCACCATCGAAGATCCTCACCATCCAGGCCACGCTCTTCTTGCTGCTGCCATCAGGTAGAAGGCACAGGTGAGCCTCAGGACTTGCACCACCAGGTTCAGGGACAGTTACTACCTCACAACCATCAGGCTCTTGAACAAAAGGGGATAAGTACACTCACTTGCCCATCCATTGAGATGCTCCCACAACCAATGATCTCACTTTAAGGACTCTATCTGTCATTATTTCATGCTTTCATTATCTATTGCTATTTATTTATATTTGCATTTGCACAAGTTTGTGGTCTTCTGCACTCTTCCTGTTATAGTTACTATTCTATAGATTTGCAGAGTATGGCCCGCAGGGAAATGAATCTCAGGGTTATATATGCTGACATATATGAACTCTGATAATAAAATTCACTTTGAACTTTCAACAGATTATTGATTTATGTCGGAAATATTCCTGGGTAGGATGCAAGCTTAGAGTGAACTTGTTCACTACATTGTGGTTACATAGTCATTTTATTTTTAAATAGGCGCCAAGAAACCTGTTGACTCCCTCATGCGCAGAACTGTAGATCCTAGGGGTTAGTGATTCACCAAGATCACTGGCCGGTCAGTGTAAATTAGAAACAACATGATATTTGCAGATTCTTTAGTGGGTCACTTGGTTGTTTTTCTGGCTCGTCGCTGGCTGTGGTTTGGCTAGAGGCCTCAGTGATAAGCCTAAGATATAAAGCATAATTGTTGCCTCTCTGACTGGAGGTCTGTGACCACTGGTGTCCGCAGGGATCGGTGCTGCTGTTTGTTATCTATACCAATATTGGGTGGCACGGTAGGGTAGTAATTAGCACAACGCTTCACTGTACAGACAACCTGGGTTCAGTTCCCACTGCTGCCTGCAAGGAGTTTACACGTTCCATCTGCGACCGCGTGGGTTTCCTCCGGGTGCTCTGGTTTCTTCCCACAGTCCAGCGATGATAGGTTACTTGGTCATTGGTCATTGTAAATTGTCTCATGATTACGCCAGGATTAAATTGGGAGATTGCAGGCTCGAAGGGCCTGTTCCGCACTGTATCTCCGTGTATAAGTAAGTCAAAATGCTGAGGGAAATCATCAGGCAAAATCTACGGAAAGCGATAAAGCATCTGCAGTCTTGCTGTTGCTTATGTGTGTGGGGGGGAGCTGGGGGGGGTACTTTGGGGTTCTAACATTTAACTGTCATTCATTCTCCGGGGCACTGCTCTGTTTTCGTGGATGTCTGCGAAGAAAAAGAATTTCAGGATGTAAATTGTATACATTTCTCCGACATTAAATGTACCTATTGAGTGGATAAAGGGTCCCAGCCCAGAACACTGATACTTTATTCTTTTTCACAGCTGCTGCCTGCTGAGTTCTTTCTGCATTTTATGTAAGATATAAAGCAGGAATGTTGAGCGACTTGTATTCTAGTTAACTATCACCGCAGTGAATTCTCAGACAGCTGATGGTCCATGATAAGTCGGAATAAAAATTACAAAGGCGAAGGCAGTCAATGCGGGTTTTAGAGCTGGGAGACGAGAGTTACCCATTCATTGCCTTCTGGAATGTGGAAAATTCATGGCAGCTCGTAGCATGGGTGAGGTCTCTCCCAGCCCCACTGCCTCTTCGCTGGTTTTCTTTCCTCTGCCTCTTACCGGGGTGACAGAGCTGCAGCTGGTGAACCCGATGTCCTGGGGTGCTCACTTTTATGCTACCGATGTGACTCACTGCACCAAAACTTCAGGAGCAACCAGACGACAATATGACCAATAACCTGACAACAGTGCAAAGGACAGCAGTACCTCAGATCTGATCTTTAGGCCAGCGGAGACTGTGGGTTGAACAATTGGGTCTATTCACTTCAGAAATCATGCCTTTGGCCACTTAAGAGTCCCCTGAGGATGGATTTTTTTTAACATCTGTGAATAAAGTGCACAAGGTTGAGGGAAAGCTACCCCTCCTCCACCCACATAAGGATCAGCGGGCAACATAAGTTAGCCAGATGTAAGTTCTCCTTGCTGCGGGCCTTTCCTGCTTAATGCTGCTTCCCACACCAGACTTTCTGTTCAACGTTTTCATCGTTCTGAGTGAAAAGAAGCCCTTTGCGTGGGACTCGGTCTATTTTAAAAGGAGCAGTGTCTAATTTGGCACAGGAAAGTGGGGGGGGGGGGGGGTTTATATTTTTTAGTGTTACTTCAATTACTCAGTTCTGTTTTCCCTGTTGGGAAAACTTCAGTATTGCCTGAGCTTTGCAGTGAATTGGAAATTGATTAAACATTGTGCTCAGTCAGGGGCTGAAAGGTGGAGTCTTTTAAAGGGCAAAGTCTCGCTCTGTTCACAGATGCACAAACAATCTAAGTCTATACTTTTTGAGCACCGACTCCCCTGAAATGCATTAATCGTAAACAACAGACATACAATAGCAATGTAGGTTTAACAGCCTTTCATTTAATACAGTGAAAGATTCAAAGTACAGTTATTATTAAAGTATGTATGCAGTATACAACACTGTGATACATCTTTCCCACAGACAGCCACAAAACAAGGAAAACTATGGAACCCATCCAAGGAAAAATATCAAACCACCCCAGTGCTAAAAAAAACGAATTGTCCAAATAGACTATACAAGCAAAAACACAGAATATAAATCACACAATCGAAAGAGTCCAGGCAAGTTCAGTTCAGCTCAGTGTTCATTATTTGCAGCCTGCCCCGATGCAAAGTCACTCAAAATAGCAACAAAAAGGAGTGACCAGAAACCAGAAACACACAATAATGCAAACTGCAGAGTCCAATCCAGAACACATCAAATTGCAAACCACTCCAGCACCATCCTCCGCCAGCATCCAGGGGGACTGAGACCAGCTGAAGGTAGACACCTTCCTTCGGGAGCAATGAGAGAGGAAGATAGGGAGGTGTGGGTGGGGGGGCGGGGTGGGAGTGGGGGTATGAGGGCAGGAGGGTGGTGGGGGTGTGGGGTTGGGGGGGTTGCGAGGGCGGGGGGTGGGAGAGGTGGAGGGAGTGGTGGTAGGAGAGGTGGAGGGAGAGGTGGAGGGAGTGGTGGAGGGAGAGGTGGAGGGAGAGGTGGAAGGAGTGGTGGAGGGAGTAGTGGAGGGAGAGGTAGAGGGAGTGGTGGAAGGAGTGCTGGAGGGCGTGGTGGAAGGAGTGATGGAGGGAGAGGTGGAGGGAGTGGTGGAGGGAGTGGTGGAGGGTGTAGTGGAGGGAGTGGTGGAGGGAGAGGTGGAGGGAGTGGTGGAGGGAGAGGTGGAGGGAGTGCTGGAGGGAGTGCTGGAGGGAGAGGTGGAGGGAGTAGTGGAGGGAGTGGTGGAGGGAGAGGTAGAGAGAGAGGTGGAAGGAGTGCTGGAGGGCGTGGTGGAAGGAGTGGTGGAGGGAGAGGTGGAGGGAGTGGTGGAGGGAGTGGTGGAGGGTGTAGTGGAGGGAGTGGTGGAGGGAGTGGTGGAGGGAGTGGTGGAGGGAGAGGTGGAGGGAGTAGTGGAGGGAGTAGTGGAGGGAGTGGTGGAGGGAGTGGTGGAGGGAGTAGTGGAGGGAGAGGTAGAGGGAGTGCTGGAGGGAGTGCTGGAGGGCATGGTGGAAGGAGTGGTGGAAGGAGTGGTGGAGGGAGAGGTGGAGGGAGTGGTGGAGGGAGTGGTGGAGGGAGAGGTGGAGGGAGTGGTGGAGGGAGTGGTGGAGGGAGAGGGTCACATGCAAACACCATTCTCAGGTAGCAGCAAGTGAGAGGCTGGTAGATGGCGCTGAACACCAGCACACCCCCAACACTTACCTCAGTGATCTCAATCTTCCTTGGCACTTTAATCAGCGAGATCGGCGAGAATCGGAGTCAAACATGGGCTTGTGCCCCGAGACTCCAGGCTGCACCCTCTGCTCGGAGCCTCATGGAACACCCTCAGCCCTACCAGACAGAGAGCAGAAGATCTGAAAAGCAGTGAAAATGTGGATTTTATCTTTCATGCATTATCTACTGATTCGTCGGGCTAACAATAAACGAATTAAACTGGTCGGGGCCAGGAATCAAACGAGCTCCTTTAATAGAAAGGCAGCATTTATGGAAAGGGATAAACCGTCAATGTTTCAGCCGAGATCCTTCAGGTAGCATTTACAAAAGGGAATAAACAGCTAATGTTTTGAGCTGAGACGCTTCATCTGGAATCTTGATGCAGAGTCTTGGCCCAAAATGGTCTCTGTTTAATCCCGTCTGTAGCTGCTGCCTGACTTACTAAACTTCTCCGGCATTTTGTGTGGGGTGCTTGAGCTTTTGTTTTTAAGCAAACTCGCCTGATTCACCATTTAGTTAGCTCACAGGTGATCTGTTCTCCAGACCTTTAACACTCTTACCATGTTGCAGGGTTCTGACACAGAAGATCAAAAATTCTCTTTCATGCACCCATTCTGCTCAGCCTACTCAGTTCCTCCAGCTGAATATCTGTTGCTTGATCTTGCAGCATCTGCAGGCTCGTATGTCTCCAAGTTCAATTGCTGGCTTACTGCCAACATCAGTGTTACTATTACAGGTCACGTAGCACTGGGACAGGCCCTTTGAGCATCTCATCCATGCTCACTATAAGACATAGGAGCATAATTAGACCATTCAGCCCATCGAGTCTGCTCTGTCATTCCGTCATGGCTGATACAATCTATGGACTCACTTTCAACTCATCTTCTTGATGTCATTTCTTTATTTATTTTTGCACAGATTATCTTCTTTTGCACAATGGTTGTTTGTCAATTTTTGTGTGTAGTTTTTCATTGATTCAATTATATTTGTTCTACTGTGAATGACTGAAAGAAAATTAATCTCAATGTAACAAGTATTTGCTCAAATAATAGTCATAGTCATAGTCATACTTTATTGATCCTGGGGGAAATTGGTTTTCATTACAGTTGCACCATAAATAATAAATAGTAATAAAACCATAAATAGTTAAATAGTAATATGTAAATTATGCCAGGAAATAATGAAATAAGTCCAGGACCAGCCTATTGGCTCAGGGTGTCTGACCCTCCAAAGGAGGAGTTGTAAAGTCTGATGGCCACAGGCAGGAATGCTTCCTATGACACTCTGTGTTGCATCTCGGTGGAATGAGTCTCTGGCTGAATGTACTCCTGTGCCCAACCAGTATGTTATGTAGTGGATGGGAGAAATTGTCCAAGGTGGCATGCAACTTGGATAGCATCCTCTTTTCAGACACCACCGTGAGAGAGTCCAGTTCCATCCCCACAACATCACTGGCCTTACGAATGAGTTTGTTGATTCTGTTGGTGTCTGCTACCCTCAGCCTGCTGCCCCAGCACACAACAGCAAACATGATCGCACTGGCCACCACAGACTCATAGAACATCCTCAGCATCGTCCGACAGATGTTAAAGGACCTCAGTCTCCTCAGGAAACAGAGACGGCTCTGACCCTTCTTGTAGACAGCCAAAATAAAAGTAAATATAAACAATTTACTTTGAACTTTGAACATTACAAATTTTACTTGTCTTTGAAATATTTTAAGATCTTGAATTACAATGAACAGACATAGTTTTGTGTGCTGGAACAGGTGAGCTTTTGGTTTCGTTTACAGTTAACTTCCTGTTATTAATTATTGCATCTGAACTGAGTGGATTTATTTTGAAACCAACTTGTTCAGCATGATCCAGAAGCAGTAATGGGTGAAGGAACTGATAACCTTTGGCTGTTGACGAGCTTGAGGTAACCATGAGTAGAATTGGATTCAGCTGAAGGAAGCTCCTCTTTGTGGTGCACTGTGTGTGAACTTCTCTCCAACATCTTACTTTCTGATTCCAAAGCGTGGCAGTTTATTGACTAAAATGGACAACTGAGTGACTCAAGTTTCTGTGGTTGTTAAACACCAGGTTACTGCTGAAGGATATCTCAGGAAAAGCAACACAGCACAGTTAGAAAGCAGCAGCATTCTCAGGTTCAGTCCATCATAGAAAAGCACAGAACAGAAAAAGGCCCTTTGGCCCATCTAGTCTGTGCCAAACCACTTAAACTGCCTACTCCCGTCAATGTGTACCAGGTCTGATATGTTACCGTTACCTCAGTGAATCTATAACAATGATTATTATCTAACCAATTGAACCTGATGGTTAGACTCTCTATTTGGTTACTGGAAATTGAGGTATTTTTGTGGCTGCAGAATGGGTCAGCGTCTACTGGATTGTCTTCTCTCTACTACTAGCTTTCGTTACTTCCCAACTGTTCATTACATCAAAGTTCAATGTTCAATGTACATTTATTATCAAAGTATATGTAAATTATACAACCTTGAGAGTCGTCTCCTTACAGGCAGCCACAAAACAAGAAACCTGGAAAAAAAAACTTTCGAAAAAGACCAACAAACACCAAATGCGCAGAGAAAAAAACACACACACACACACACACACATTGTGCAAACCGTTAAAGCAAATAATAGCATTCAGAACGAAAATGAGTCCATAGACATGAAGCTTGGAGCAGCCAGAGCAGCCCTCAGCCTCAATCTCCGTCCATAACACAATGGAGCAAAACGTAATGGAGATCGCAGACACGAAGCCTGGTGCAGCCACAACAGGCCCACACACTCACCCTCAGTGCAGCAGGGAGCAGAGCAGAGTAAACGTCGCGAACCGGCTCGACCCTCGCCTCCGGTCCCGACAGCCAGCCTTTTCAGTCCATCGGGACCGGCGTTTAAATTGTCGCTTCAATACGCTCTGGGTCTAACCGCCACGTTCCAGCCCATACTCGAGCTTCACAAATTGGCCCAACGCTTAGATCGATTGAACCTCACTCTCGATGTAGGTGGACAGCTCCGAAACTCCTCCGCTCTGACTTTCCGCTCCGGCACCCTTTATTAGAATGTCACTAGCTCAATGATATCTGGATCTCCTTGTGAAGAAATCAGCTTTGGCTATCGGGATCATCTTGTCTACAGAAAAAAAAACATTCATCGAAACTCCTAAATGATGATCTCGATCTCTCTCCTGGAAATGCCTGTGGACAATTACTTTAATCACTTAAATAGTATAATACAGTACTATGCAAAAGTCTTGGGCAAATACATACATACATATATATATATAGCTAGGGTGCTTAAGACTTGCATCATAATGTAGTAATTTTACATATTGAACTGTACTGATGCTGCAAAGAAAAAACAAATTTCATGACATGTGAGTGATGATAAACCTGATTCTGATATGGATCTTTATTGTGGACTGAGAGTGGGAAGGAAGCAGGGAGAGGGGAACAGGGGAACATCTGCAGATGCTGGAAATCCAAAGCAACACACACAAAATACTGGAGGAACTCAGCAGGCCAGGCAGCACCTATGGAAAAGAGTACAGTCGATATTTCGGGGAGAGGGGAATCATGGTTGGGAAAAAGGGAAGGGAGAGGGAAGGGAGCAAGAAGCACCAGAGGGACACTCTGTAATTTAAAGATTCAAGATTCAAAGTACATTTATTATCAAAGTACATAGTATACAAACCGCAAGTTCATCCTCCCCACAGACAGTCATGAAACAAAGAACCACCATGGAACCAACCCATTCAAAGAAAAACATATTTTTAATAATCAATAAGACAATTGTTTGGAATCAAAATATTTTGCCTGGTATCCCAGGGATAGGTGTATCTACACAACCCGCCTCTGTTCTACACCCCTCCATCCTTGTCCTTTGTTCCCAACAGATTTACAAACCCACTCTCCTGCTCCACGTTGACAAATACGGAATTGTGAAAAGTCTTAGGCTGCCTACTATATATATACAAAATAATCTGCAGATGCTGGAGTCAAAGCAACACTCACAACACGCTGGAGGAACTCAGCAGGTCGGGCAGCATCCGTGGAAAAGAACAGTCAACGTTTCGGTCCGGAACCCTTCGTCAGGACTGAAGAGGGAAGGGGCAGAGGCCCTATAAAGAAGGTAGGGGGAGGGTGGGAAGAAAGCTGGTAGGTGTACCCTTCCCTCTTTAGTCCTGATGAAGGGTTCTGGCCCGAAACATCGACTGTTCTTTTCCAAGGATGCTGCCCGACCTGCTGAGTTCCTCCAGCGCGTTGTGAGTGCTACTATATATATATATATATATATATATATATATATATATATATATATATATATATATATGTATATATATATGTGCCCAAGACGTTTGCACGGTACTGTATAAGTATTGGAGCTGTGGCCCTGTACATTCTGTTAAAAAACTTTTCTTAAACTTCAACCCCTTTGAAATAATTCCCTTCTTACCCGAACAAACAAAAGACAGAACAGCTTATGGAATATTACAGACATTAAGGAGAGCACTAAATTATTCACAAGGTCAGATAAGGCGGCCACTTCATAGCTCAATAATTGTATAACAAGATTTTAAGTTTTTTTCCTTGCTGAAAACAGTTTCTGTTCTATTGAAGCCATTCTTTATATAGATAAGAACTGAGACACAGCCGGCTAGTTTTAGGAATTTCTTGCCTGAACAAACAAAGTACAGACAACTTCACCCAACTACCCACACATCATATGGACATTACAGTCATCAAGGACATCAATAAACTATTCTCAGGGACGGATACAGTGGGCATTTCGAGCTGAGTAGCTGTGAACATCAAACTTTACACCCACTCCGCCCCCTCCTGCCCCACACCCCTCGCGTGGCACTCCACCCTCACCATTCCCAGCATCCTTTGCTCCTGCCAGATTTACAAACTCGCTCTCCGATGCATGTTGACAAATGCAGTATGGTGCAAACTCTAGCTATATACAAGCTGAAGACTATTGCACAATGCTGTATACCACATAGTAAGCAGGCTTATTAATGAGTGACCGTCTGTTATTTTAATGAACGTCAGGAGGACAACAAGTCTAACAACTCTGAATGCACAGGCAGTGCTGGGATTATACCGATCCAAATGCCCTTCCAACTTGGTTGTACTTACTCGAGCCTAAGGTGCAAGCCTAAATCCCCTAATAGTATTAGTAGAAGATCTGTAAAATTTAAATAAGATGGAAAGACTCAGCAAGTCAGGCAGCAGTGGGAGGAGTGAGGGAAGATGGTGTCAGTGGTTTTTGCAGGCCCGAGTGACTTCTTCCAGATTGTCTATGAAACAGCTCCTTCTTCTCTCAACACACATCAAAGTTGCTGGTGAACGCAGCAGGCCAGGCAGCATCTGTAGGAAGAGGTGCAGTCGACGTTTCAGGCCGAGACGTCAGGAAGGGTCTCGGCCTGAAACGTCGACTGCACCTCTTCCTACAGATGCTGCCTGGCCTGCTGCGTTCACCAGCAACTTTGATGTGTGTTGCTTGAATTTCCAGCACCTGCAGAATTCCTGTTGTTTGCCTTCTTCTCTCATGTCTTTCTTTCCTTTTCAAGGCGGTTGGCGTTCAGAGTCCGCGACCTGCAGGTCTCCACGATGTGCAGCCTGGCACTTTGTAATCTCCGCATCCTCGCCGATTTCGCCGGTTAAAGTGTTGTGGGAGACGGAAACATTGATACAGCCGGTATCGTGTGCTGTTCTCAAAGAAGGCCTCTGTACTCAGGCGATCTCTCTCTGTCTTTTGAGGGATAGTGAGAGCCTGTCAGCCCTTGAATTGTGGGGCTTGGGGAAGCAACATAGATGATTGTAACACCGGAACAGCAGCTGCTGGTCTCCACCCTCGTTGCTGCAGGGGTGACTCTTCCTTCTCTCTCGATGGACGGAGAGAGCCTGTCTTGAGATACCGAAGGGCAGTGTTATGGATTGTCGTTTTTGATGGACTCTAGATCAAGCTCTCTTTGGGGGCTTTTGTTATTGCTTGCATGTTGTGTGGGGGAGGTGGGGCTGTGTCAGTGCTCTGCTGGTGCAAGTGGTGGGGGGAGGACGGGCAAATCTGCTGTTTCTGCCGGTGCATGGGGGGGAAGGAGTACTTCAGAGTTCTGATGTTTCTATCACTCTTTCTTTGGGGTTTCTTGTTTCGTGGTTGTCTGTGAAGAGTAAGAATTTCAGGTATTATACTGAATACATTCTCTGATATTAAATGGAACCATTTAAACCATAAGGAGTTCTTTATCAAGAGAGTTTATATAAAGAGTTGGTATTTTGGGTTGAGACCTTTTGTCAGAACTTTCATTTGATGAAGGGGCCGAGCCCAAAACTTCAACTCTTTATTCCTCGCCATGGATGCTGCCTGACCTGCTAAGTTCCTCCAGCATTTTGCATGTGTTACTCTGGATTTCCAGCATCGGCAGAATTTCTTCGGTTCCTGTAATGAGGACCCTGTTGGGAGTGTTCAGTGTAGTGCCTGAGTTCTAAGTGCATGACTGTATGATTCGATATGGAAAATAGCCAGGGATTGTTGGAAACAAATCCTGTTGTGGTAGATGTTCTTCTTCCTTCTATCCTTGGCTCTTCCACATCTGTCCTTCCCTCAAAACTACGTAACCTTGATAGTCTCCTTCAAAACGCCACGTTCAACCAATGGTCTCTATTCATTCCCTTAAACCTATCAGTATTATCGAACTGTACTCATTCAGCCCTTCAGTCACCCCGTCTACTCCAAAAACCAGTATTTTCCATCACACACATTTGACTTCCATGCTTGTCCCAGTGGCAAGACATTGTCACACCATACTCTCTGACCTCTATCCCTCTTCGCAATCAGTGCAACAAATTCTAAACAGCAAAGAATCTCAGAAACAAGCCACGAGCAATTTTGTCTGCTTCACGAGAATTACCCTGGATTGAAAGGGTGTGTTTTATGGCCCTGGGCCTGTACTCACTGGAGTTTAGGACAATGAGAGGAGATCTCATTGAAACCCATCGAATATTGAAAGGCCTAGAGAGACGGGATGTGTAGAGAATGCTTTCTATGGTGCAGGAGTCACTGCCTCAGAATAGAAGGATGTCCCTTTTAAAAAGAAATGAGGAAGAATCTCTTCAGCCAAAGGGTGGTGAATATGTAGAATTCATCACTACCTCCAACTATGGAGGTCAAGTCATTGGGTATATTTAAAGCAGAGGTTTTTGATTAGTAAGGGTGTCAAAGATTACAGGGAGAAGGCAGTATAGGGTTGAGAGGGAAATTAGATCAGCCATGATGGAATGACGAAGCAGACTAGATAGGCCAAATAGCCGAATTCTGCTCTTCTGCCTTACGGGCCTATGTTCCATTACCTCCTCCTCTTAAATCCTGAGATCCGAGCTGGCCCTTTGCATGGAGCTTGGAATAATTTAGTATCAGGAAACTTTGAGCTGGCCCTGTCTTCCTGGCTCTGTACGGGTCACCCTTTCCACAGGTTGATCTTTGAGTTACATGAGGAGACAGCATTTTAGTTCAGACCTGTTCTGGTTACTGGGAAGGCTCTGTAAAGAAAAAAGACAAGAAAGCAATGAATATGAGGACAGAGCTGGAAAGTGGCCCTGAGGGAGATCATTTGTGAACTTAATAAATATTGGAGCAAGCTTGAGGGGCCCAGTGACCTACTTGTGCTCCAGTTACCTATGCTCTTACACTCTGAGGTTTGTAAGGCATTGTTCAGACCAAACTTGGAGTATTGTGAGCAGTTTTGGGCTCCTTATCTAAAAAAGAATGTGCCGGCATTGGAGAGGGTCCAGAGGAGATTCATGAGAATGATTCTGGGAATGATAGTTTAACGTATGAGCCGTATTTGACAGCACTGGGCCTGTAGTTACTGGCATTTGGAAGAATGAGGGGGAATCTCATTGAAACGTATCGGATATTAAAATGCCAAGATTGAGCGGATATGGAGAGAATATTTCCTATAGTGGGGGAGTCTAGGCACAGCCTCAGAACACAAGGAGATGAATGAGAAGGAATTGCTTTAGCCAAAGGGTGGTGAATTTGTAGAACTGATTGCCACAGATGACTGTGGAGGGAAAGTCATTGAGTATATTTAAAGTGGAGGTTGACAGGTTGTTGGTTTGTAAGAGTATCAAAGGTTACAGAGAGAAGGTAGGAGTATAGGGTTGAGAGGGAAAATAGATCAGCCACGACAGAAAGGTGCCAGCCGGTGGTGTAATGGCATCAGCACTGGACTTCGAGGTGAATGGCCCTGGGTCTGAATCCAGCCTGCCCCTTGCACACTTCTCATCCATACTGGGTTGAGGGTCGAGCTAGTAACTCCGCCTCATACAAAACAGACAAATGTTAAGGAAACTGTAAAAATGTTGCTCAATGCGCCACAAGGCATGAAGAGGAACAGCGATGACAGGAAGGTGGAGCAGACTCAATGATCAGGATCCAGCTCAAACCGTGTCATCAAAGACCATGTCGAGACAGAGTACGGAGAGGAAGTGGAGCGGCTGGTGGACTGGCGTGAGGAGAACAACCTGAGCCTGAACGTGGAGAAGACAAAGGAAATCACTGTGGACGTCAGGAAGGTGCAGACAAACCATCGCCCTCTGCAAGTACATGGCTCCTCCGTAGAGAGAGTTAAGTGCGCCAAGTCCCTGAGAGTTCACCTCACGGATGACCTCACCTGGTCCCTTACATTACCTCCGTGAACAAGAAGGCACAGCAGCGCCTCCACTTCCTAACAAGATTGAGGAAAGCATCAACCACCCCCCCCCCCCCAACCATCTTAACTGCATTTTTCCAGAGCACCATTGGGAGCATCCTGACAAGTTGCATCTCCATCTGGTATGGAAGCAGGCGAGCATTGGACCAGAAGTCCCTATAAAGGACTGTGAGAACAGCTGAAAGGATCATAGGGGCCTCCCTACCATCCACTGGGGACATTTATCAGGAGCGCTACGTAATAAGGGCCCTTATTATTATCAAGGATCCCACCCATCCATCATCCTCTGACTCTCCACCATCAGGCGGGAGATTATGATGCATAAAAACAAGAATAGTCAATTTCCTCCTCCAGGTCATTAGACTTCTAAACTCCCTGCCGCATCGTATTCGAAGTGTCACTGGTTAATGTTCCATATCTTACAATATTTAATACTAATGCACTTTAGTTTGTTACGTATGTGTGATTTATCTGTAGATTTTATCCGTACCTTCATAAGTTATTGTGTGTTACGTGCACTACTGTGCTTTACACCCTGCTTTGGAGAAACGTTATCTCGTTTCTATATAAATGTATATAGTTAAATGACAATAAACTTGACTTGACTTGAAAAGCCAAATAGTCTAATTCTGCTCCTATGTCTTATGGTCATATGGTCTCTTGTGTTCTCGTCCAACCCCTATACCAGCCTGCTTCAGAGAATCCTCGCACTTTAACGATAAAGCAAATCACAGAACTAGTGTGAAGCAGGCAAAGAGACAACTGAATTTTTTAAGAGTCAGGACAGATTTCAGGATCTCATGCAGTGCAGAATTCCGACAAAGGATAGCATAGTTTAAGGATGAAGTTTTGTACTTGCGCAGTGAGGCACCAGCATATAAACAGCAGGATGACAGAATGCTGGTCTCCCCAGGAGAAAAGCTGAGCTAACTACCTCATTTATTGGCTGAGTCGGGCCCCGGGATTGGGACAGGATATCTCAACACAAAGAGGTTGATCAATTACACGCCCCAGGGTATGATTTGCATGGACTCTGGTAGAGAGGCCAGGATGCAGCATCTTTTTTTAAGATTCAACCTCTGGGTTGGGGACATCATAGGCAGCAGCCATTAATGGCACCACTGTAGTGTTGTGGTTAGTGCAATGCTATCACAGCTCAGGGGGGTCAGAGTTCAGAGTTCAATTTCGCCGTCATCTATAAAGAGTCTGTATGTCCTCCCCATGAGTGCGTGGGTCTCCTCGCTCCTTCGCACTGTTCAAAAACGTATCAGTTAGTAGGTTAATTGGTCATTTCAAATTGTCCCATGATTAGGCTGCGTGGGTTCTGGCAGCAGGGCTCAAGGGGTCTATTCCGAGCTGTATCTTTAAACAAAACAAAAAATTAACTTGTTGCCCATCGCAAATATGGTCTGTGATCTGGAACAAAGCCGAATGAACTGGCATCTAGTGTCTACTCCCATCTGGGCGTGCAGGTCACTGAGGAACTGGCAACAAGACCATGGCAAACGTTGGCAATGTGTCCTTTATGGAAGGTATGCACAGAGGTGGGCGTGGAGGCATGGTCACAACTAACAGAATTTCATTTTTATATATATACTTCTTTCTGTAATTTGTAATTGTTTTGTTATTCTGTATTGCAATGTACTGCTGCTGCAAAATAGTAAATTTCACAACATACGTCAGTGATAATGGTCTTATTAAGGCTAGGGAGTGGGGCTGAGGAGGGGAGAAAAGGTTCAGTCATGACTGAATGGCAGAGCAGACTCGATGGGCCAAATGGCCTAATTCTGCTATGTCTTATGGTCCAATGCTCTTATAACAAACCAGATTCTGATTGTGAGGGAGGCAACTAGAAGCCTGAAACTCCTACATGGGTAATCTGCAGCTGAATCTCACAGTGCTGCTGATGCCTGGCTCTGGTAACCCAGGTTCAATCCTGTCCGCCGGGGCAGAGTTTGCACCTTCTCCGTGTGATCACATGCAATTCTCAATGGACTCCATTTCCCTTCCAAATCCCAAAGGCCGGTTGTTAGGTCAATTACCCGCAGCGCAGGTGGACGAGAGAAGGATTGGGAGGGGTGTATGGGAATGTGAAAGAGAGGGTAAGGCATACAGGGTAATAAGAGGAAGAGCAGGATTACTCCGGGTGCTAGCACGACACTGATGGGTGAAATGGTCTGTTTGTTGTGCATTAGTAAGTAAATTGAAAGTTAACATTTCAAACAAGTAACTGGTTGCTTTCTGTTGTAATTTAAAATTAATTACAGACCAGGGTTCTGGTGAAGAGTTTAGTCATTATATTATCAAACAGGAAGGACAGGGAAATGTGTTTGCATTTAAATGGTTTAATCCAGACTATCAAACCAGATTACATGTGCAAAAGGACACAGCTCCCTTTCCAAAAGTACTTCAAGATAACAGCCTCTTCTCCCAATTTGTTTCATGATTAAAGTAACTATTGGTTAGGTTGACATGGTTAGGATGAGGCTGCATTGTGACGACCCACATCGGGTTGAGCCTTGGTGCCTGAAGCTAATCAAAATTGAAAAATATACATGCACCGTTGATAGCTCGACCCTGTACAAAGGAATGAGTTCTGAACTTCCTGAAAGCTGTATTATAATGATCTATAAGAAATCCAAAACAATTTGCCTTTATGGAGGAGGACTCTTTCTCATCCTATCTCACTAACTATCTGGTCCCATGGGTGTTATCTTTTAAATAAAATGTTTCTTCCCATGAATGCATGCCCGTCTGCCTGGAATTTATGTTAATCCAGAGATATTTTATGATCTTCTGTGTATTACTGTGTGTCATACATACAGTATAAAGGCTAAAGGTTTAATCTAAATTACAACCAAAAATAGCAGATTAGTCATCCCTCCATTTTACACTCTATTATAATTAACATTTGACGGAGATGTAAAATTACCATTCCACCCAGAGAGCTGGGGGCCAGAATTGCCCCAAGAGTGTGTGATGTCCTGTAAAACCATTCACTGTGGACCCTTGGCCAGCCCTCTTTGTTTCAACATGAACTTAGGGTATAAAACTCAGAATGCCATTTTAAGGCCCTGGGGAATGCTACAGTGATCATTTGGGACAGGTCTTAAATAGCATTTTACATTTGTTACACTGTTACAGTGTGTGGTTGCGATCACAATATCATCTTTGTGCTGGAGTCCCGCTTCCCATCGTTCTGACAGTGGAGATCACGTAAATGGCGCCTGGCAGAGGAACAGCTGGAAAGGAAGATCTGGCTCACATTCCATCATCTCCAGCTTCAGCTGTCGTTGGTTCACACATTCTCGGCTTATCACATATTCACAGTATAATGAGCACACTCAGTCAGGCTCCGTGGCCATAAGGCATCTCATCTCAAAGAATGCAGTCATTCAAGTGCCCGCAAAATGGCCAGGACCCTGACGAGAATGGAATGTTCAGACAGAGGAGGAAATGATCAAGTGACTGTTACTTACTATTGAGTATGTAAAAGGGCCTTTGACTACTACAATGCCAAGGTTCAGTTACCGCCGAGAGCCTGCTAACTCAGGGTGTACTGGGGTTTCACACAAACATCTGGAGTTTATCCTAGCACCAACATTACCGGGAGTACTGGTGATATCTCCGTTTCTCTCTCCACAGGAGCTGCCAGGTCTGCTGAGTATTTCCAACATGATAGACTCAGCCATCTCCAATGTGGGCACAACCTCCCCGTCACTCCCCACCACTCACCCACCCACTAAGGACAACTTCAATGGTCACTGCCTCAAGAAAGTAGCATCCGTCATTGAGGACGCTCACGATCTGGGACATGTCCTCTTCTTATTACTGCTGTCAGGGAAGGGGGAAATAGAAGGCTGAAGACCCACAATCAATGATTCAGGAAGAGCTTTTTCCCCTCTGCCATCAGAATGGTCCATGAACACAACCTTGTAATTCCTTTTTTTTGCACTATCTATTCAAGTCAAGTTTATTGTCATTTAACTATTTACATGTATATCGTCAAACGAGACAATGTTTCTCCAGACAGGATTGTGAACCACAGTAGTACGAACATACACAGTACTATGACACATGTCCAGCGGCTATAAAAAGTATTCACCCTCCTTGGAAGTTTTCATATTTTATTGCTTTACAACATCGAATCACAGTGGATTTAATTTGTTTTTTTTTACACTGATCAATAGAAAAGACTCCTTAGTGTCAAAGTAAAAACAAATTTCTACAAATTGGTCTAAACTAATTACAATTATTAAACACAAAATAATTGATTGCATAATTACTCACCCCCTTCATGTCAGTATTTAATAGATGCTCTTTTGGCAGCAATCACAGCCTTGAGTCTGTGTGGATAGGTCTTTATCAGCTTTGCACATCTGGACACCACAATTTTTCCCCTTTCTTCTTTACAAAACTGCTCAAGCTCTGTCAGATTGCATGGGGATCATAAGTGAACAGACCTTCTTAAGTCCAGCCACAAATTCTCAATTGGATTGACGCCTGGACTCTGACTTGGCCACTCCAGGACATTAACTTTGTAGCTTTTAAGCCAGTCCTGTGTAGCTTTAGCTTTGTACTTGGGGTCATTGTCTTGGTAGAAAACAAATCTTCTCCCAAGTCACAGTTCTACGGACTGCATCAGGATTTCCTCCAGGATATCCCTGTATTTTGCTGTATTCATTTCACCCTTTACCTTAACAAGCCTTCTAGGTCCTGCTGCAGTGAAGCATCCCCACTGCATGATGCAGCCACCACCATACTTCACGGCAGGGATGGTATGTTTTTGATGATGTCTGGTGTTTGACGTACACCACTCATAGAATTTACGCTGATGGCCAAAAAGCTCAATTTTGGTTTCATCAGACCATAGAACCTTCTTCCAGCTGACTTCAAAGCTTCCCTCATGCCTTCTGGCAAATTCTAGCCAAGATTTCATGAGTTTTTTTCAACAGTGATTTTCTCTTTGCCACTTTCCCATAAAGCTGAAACTGGTGAAGCACCTGGGCAACAGTTGTTGTATGCGCAGTCTCTCCCATCTCAGCCACTGAAGCTTGTAACTCCTCCAGAATTATCACAAGTCTCTTGGTGGCCTCCCTCACTAATCCCCTTCTTGCACAGTCACTCAGTTTTTGAGGACGGCCTGCTATTGGTAATGTATCATTTCTTAATGCATGCATTACTAAATGACAATAAAAGAGGACTATGTGTCTTCATAATCTATCTATTTACAGCTGTGTTATATTCTTTCCATTTCTTGATAATTGACTTAACTGTACTCTGAATGGAAACTTTCTTGTATCTATCTCCTGACTTATGTTTTTCAATAAACTTTTAATCAAGATTCTGAGTCACCAGCTGTTGGACTTTCCAGATACGGTGTATTTTTACTACAATCAATTGAAACACCTTGAATGCACATGGGTGATTTCCATTTAACTAATTACGTGACTTCTAAAACCAATTCGCTGCAGCAGTGATGATTTGGTGTGTCATATTAAAGTGGGTAAATTCTTATGCAATCAATTATGTTGTATTTTATATTTGTAATTAATTTAGATCACTTTATAGAGATCTGTTTTCTCTTTGACATGAAAGAGTCTTTTTCTGTGGATCAGTGTCAAAAAAAGCCAAATTAAATCCACTGTGCTTTATTGTTGTAAAACAATGAAACATGAAAATTTCCAAGGCAGTGAATACTTTTTATAGGGACTATTAACTTAGGAAAGTAAGAATAAAATCTACAAATGAGTTACATACAAATAAACAAATTAAAGTGCATAAACTAAATATTGTAAGGTACAAACAAATTATCCGGTGATACTGCGAATGTAATGCGGCAGAGAGTTCACAGCCTAGTGGCCTGAGCTAAGAAACTGCTTCCCAGCCTGGCTATTCTTGATCTTAAGCATCAGAGTCTCCTGTCAGATGGTAAAAAGTCAAAGAGGATGCTGGATGTGGGATCCTTGATAATAATATGGACCCTGCATACGCAGCACTGCTGCTAAGTGTCCCCGATGGTTGGTAGGGAGACCCCTATGATCCTCTCAGCTGTTCTCACAGTCCTTGGTAGGGACTTGTGGTCCGACGCTCAGCTGCTCCCACACCAGATGGAGCTGCAGCTTGTCAGGACACTCTCAATGGTGCTCCTGTAAAATTCAGTTAAGATGGGGTGGAGGGAGAGGAGCCTTACTTACGTCAATCTCCTTAGGAACGGCTGTGCCTTCTTGATCAGGGAGGTGATATTATGGACCAGGTGAGGTCATCCGTGATGTGAACTCCCAGGAACTTGGTTCACTTAAGAGGCCATGTATTTGCAGAGGGGGATGGTTCATCTGCATCTTCCTGAAGCCAACAATGACTTCCTTGGTCTTCTCCACGTTCAGACTTTGGTTGTTCTTCTCACACCGGTCCACCAGCCACTCCACTTCCTCTCTGTACACTGACTCGTCATCGTTGTTGATGACGAGCTGTGCCATCCACAAACTTGATAACACGTTTTGAGCTGACTCCTGCGACTCTCATGTGTCAGCAGTGGGCAGTGCACACAACCCTGGGGAGGCACAGTGCTCAGTGCAGTGGGACTAGAGACATTGCCGCCTACACGGACTGACGGCCTTTCTGTTAAGAAGTGCAGGATCCAGTTACAGAGACAGGCGTTGAGACCCAGTGAGGACAGCTTTCTCACATTCAAGCATCCAGTTTAAGGCAGTCTAAGACAGTGCTTACTGCCTGTACAGTAGAGATGTATCAGATGTTGCTTCCATCTCTGTAACTGGGGTTGTCATGGAGCGAACGCGACCATTGATTACAGAGTTAAATCAACATCTGTACCAACGCCGGTATGGAGACACTAACTGCAACACACACAAAATGCTGGAGGAACTCAGCAGGCCAGGCAGCATCTACGGAAAAGAGTAAACAACCGACTTTTCGGGCTGAGACTCTTCGTCAGGACTGGAAAGAAAGGGAGGGGGTCAGAGTAAGAAGGTGGGGGGAGAGGAGGAAGAAGTACAAGGTGGTAGGTGATAGGTGAAACTGGGAGAGGGGGAGAGGTGAAGTAAAGAGCTGCGAAGTTGATTGGTGAAAGACATAAAGGGCTGGAGGAGGGGGAATCTGATAGGAGAGGGTATAAGACCATGGAAAACAGGGACGGGGGAGGAGCACCAGAGGAAGGTGATGGGCAGGTACGTAGATAAGGTGAGAAAGGAAAACAGGAATGGGGAATGGTGAAGGAAAGAGACACCAACTACTGCCTTGGGCTTCCTTAAACTGGATGTTACACATTCCCCGAAGAACAGAAAATGTTAGGAATACTCAACGGGTCAGGCAGACTCTGTGGGGGGAGAAACAGGGTTAAAGCCTCACAATTCTGTTTACTTATTGACAATACAGCATGGAGTACGGCCCTTCGAGCTGTGCCACCCAGCAATCCGCCAACTTAATCCTAACCTAATCCCCTCCCTCGATGTTCCCTCCCCTAATCATGGGACAATTTAGAATGGCCTTTCTGTTAAGAAGTCCAGGATACAGTACATCTACTCGGTACGTCTTTGGATTGTGGGAGGAAACTGGAACACCCGGTGAAAACTCACACGTTCCACGGGGAGGACGTACAGGGACTCATTCCCGAGGTGGATTTGAACTCCTAACTTTGAACACCAAACGCCCCGAGCTGTCACAGCATTGCGCTAACCACTACGCTACCACGGAGCCCAGTGTTGGCCTATCCGCAACACTCTCGCTGCTGCTGGTGTTCGGATTTCACTAGGTGCTGCTGCGAGAAAGCTCTATGTTCTGAGCTCAGAAAATCTTGTGGGAAGTGAGCAGGAAGTGGGGTTCGAAGTGGCAGCCGAATACTCAGCAGTAAGTAATGAGATCACAGCATTTTGGAAACAGTGGGTGAGCCAGACTGACAGGTGTAATGATACATCCCCAATACCATAACCTATAAGTGTATGACTTTCCTGGAAACGGGGGTTATAGCAATAAAAAAAATCCCTGTCCCTAGCGATCACCCACCAGACTCACATTCTAAGTGTTTGTGAAAAGGATGCACAAAGATCTTCCCACACTGTCTGCTCTCGGCATTTAAGGGCTCAGTTTCAGACATACTAAACATGTTTGGTTAGGAAGAAGAGAGTAAAGAGAAGTCAAAGTTTACTCTACAAATGTTCAGTGTGTTGCTACAAAGGCTGTCAGTGTGCTGTACCCTGGCAAAGGCTTCCAGCCTTGAACTAAATGAGAGACAAAGGAACAAAGGGAACAACTAGACTTCTTAAACCAAACCAGCCCAGATGCAGAGGCTGAAGTTCACTTAGAGGTTGCAATTGCTTTGGAAGATTTATGACAAGAAAGACCACTCAGCCAGTCAGGCAAATTCCTTCCACACCCCATAAACATTCAAACCCATCTGAGCGCTTCCAACCCACTTAAACTCTGCTCTTTACATGGAACATGGACTATCTTAATTGATCAAATCACTTTATTCTGAAAGAAATTACAGGCAAAGGGATTAAAACAGATATATTATCACTGCAACATGCATAAAAGTTGCTGGTGAATGCAGCAGGCCAGACAGCATCCACAGGAAGAGGTACAGTCGATGTTTCAGGCCAAGACCCCCCCCCCCCCCCACCGTCAGGACTGATGAAGCGCCTTGGCCCAAAATGTCGACTGTACCTCTTCCTGTGGGTGCTGCTTGGCCTGCTGCGTTCACCAGCAACTTTGATGTGTGTTGCTTGCAATTCCAGCATCTGCAGAATTCCTCGTGTCTGCGTTTTTATATTATCACTGCAATCTCTCTCTCTCTCTCTCTCTCTCTCTCTCTCTCTCTCTCTCTCTCTCTCTCTCCTCTCTCTCTCTCTCTCTCTCTCTCTCTCTCTCTCTCTCTCTCTCATGTCTAGCAGGAAGGTGTAGTGTATCTTCGAAAATTTCCAGCTTCTTTAACCTGTCTATCATGGAGGATTCAAGCCGTTACTTGTCCAAATCTAACAGCATTAGTAACTTTACTCAGTGTCACTGGAGCTGTGCACTGTCATATCACCAGGTGTCCAAGAAAGCAGAAGCTGTCAGAGTGCCTGGAATTTTTTGTTCCAGAGTACCTTGTGTTTCTTGGAATTTCCATATCATTCTGGGAAAGTTTTTAAGCAGAAACATCCTCCCCTGCCTCTGATTCTCTCACTCTGGCCTCTTGCACATTCCAGACATTTTCACCACTCACAATGTGACACTGAGTATCTCAGATTTTCCTCCTCTATTACTCGGTCTAACTCATCTCCTTTTGAACTTGGAACAGACTTTTCATTAAGGCCAACCTGGATATTGGCATCAAACCCATCGCCAGCTGCTACCATCCGGGAAACGGTACCGCAGTATGAAAGTCAGGACCAACAGGCTCCAGGACAGCTTCTTCCACCAGGCCATCAGACTGATGAACTCACGCTGATTTGAGTGTACTTCTATGTTGCATTGACTGTTCTGTTTATTATAAATTATTATAAATTACCATGATTGCACATTGAACATTTAGCCGGAGACGTAACGTAAAGATTTTTACTCCTTCATGTATGTGAAGGATGTAAGAAATAAAGTCAATTCAATTCAATTCAATGGTTATGTGGTTTCATGAATTCACTTCTATCTCACAAAGGCAGAATATCATCTCTCAGTTCCTCCTCCATACCCCCCCCCCCCGCTGGACCACGAACCCACCTCTGAACCTCAGCCCATTGTCTGCCAAGTAGCAACAGACCTCATCTTCTTTGAGATCTCACCTCCAGAGCAATGTAGGGCCCAACCCACACAATCGGCTTCTACCTCCTGTCAGGACTTTTATTTATTTTTGAATTTATAAAGATACTGCTTGGAACAGGCCATTCTGGCCCTTCGAGCCGCTCTGCCCAGCCATCCCTGATTTAACCCCAGCCTAATCACAGGACAACTTACAATGACCAATTAACCCACCAACCAATACGTCTTTGGACTATGGGAGGAAACCCGCACGGTCACAGGGAGAACGTACAAACTCCTTACAGGACTGCCCAGGCTGACCCATTTCCTCTTCTGCCCCAACAAATTATTTCATTTGTCTTGATTCCATCCTCTTAGTGGAGGTTCAGTCCCTTCCAATAGATATCCGGGGCACTGCTGATGGAGAGTTTCCAATGTAAGGGTGCCAACTGGTTCTTTACCATGAACATCAAGAATCTCTATACCTTTATCCCATATCAGGATGGGCCAAGGAATCTCTGGTTCTCTCTTGAACAGAGAATCAAGTAGTTCTACTCCAGCAACACACAGATTCACCAGACTAAACTCATTCTTACATTGGCCAACTTCATCAACCAACTCACTTTCTCCAGATCAAAAGGTGCAGCTAGGGGACCTTGCATGGGCCCAAGTCTTGCCTGTCCTGCAATGCACGGAACAATCTGTATATGAGTCCTATTGCCAAATCTCTCAGGAGTGCGTTGACGGCTACCTTGGTGCTGCTTCCTACACCCCTATAAATCTCAAATATTTATCTATTTTTGCTACCAATTTTCCCCCAGCTCCCACCTTCACATGGTCCATCCCTGACTTAACCTATCCCTTTTTGGATCCTTCCATCTCAGCCTCTCTCATGGCGATCCCCCAGGCACACAGCTATATTGACTATTCTAACTCCCACCCTGCCTCTGTAAGAATTCATTCCATTCTCACGATCATCATCAGAGATCCCAACCACCCAGGTCACGCTCCCTTCTCACAGCTGCCATCAGGTAGAAGGTGCAAGAACCTCAGGACTCACATCACTGAGTTCAAGTGCAGTTACTACCCTCAACTATCAGGCTCTTGAATAAAAGGGGTTCACTACACTCACTTGCCCCATCACTGAAATGTTCCTAAAACCAATGATTTCACTTTAAGAATTCCTCATCCCATTATCTCGTTCTCATTACTTATTGCATTTGCACAGTCTGTTGTCGCCTGCGCTCTGATTGATCTTTCATTGATCCAGTAATAGTTACTACTCTATTGATTTACTAAGTATGCCCACAAGAAAATGGATCAAGTCAAATAAAATGGTTCAATTTAATATCAGAGAATGTATACAGTGTACAACCTGAAATTCTTACTCTTAGCAGAGATCCACAAAACAGGAACACCAAAGAAAGGACGATAGAAACATCAGAATCCCAAAGACCCCGCTCCCCCTCCCACGCCCAAGCAGCAACAGAAGCATCGACCCTTACCCCCCCACTTGTGCCAGCCAAAGCAACAACCTACCTATCCCCCCCACCACACGAGCGACAGCAAAAGCCCCCAAAGAGACGTTGATCTAGAATCCATCAAAACTACAGTCTATTACCCAGCACCTGGGTATCTCAGACAGGCTCTCTCTCTCTCTCTCTGTCCATCAAGGGAGAGAGAGGTTGCTCCTGCAACTCGCTGTTCCAATGTTACAATCTTCCACTGTCGAATGAATCTCAGGGTTGTATGTGGTGACAAATATGTACTTTGATAATAAAATTTACTTTGAACTTTTGAATTTCTCCACCTGTCCTGTATTTGCTCGGACGCTGAGACTTTCCACAAACGTGCTTCTGAGATTTTCATCGTCCCTAAGCTTGATTTGCCCCTTGGGTGAGGTATGGTAGCATGGCGGTTAGTGTACTGCTATTACAGGATCCGCGGCCCAGGTTCAACTCCACCACCGTCTGTCACGAGTTTGCATGTTTTCCCCGTGACTGTATAGGTTTCCTCCAGGTGCCCCAGTTTCCTCCCACAGTCCAAAGACATACTGGTTATTAGGTTAACTGGTCAATGAATATAATTAGGTGAAATGGACTCGTTGGGTCAGAAGAGCCTGTTACTGTGCTGTATCTCTAATTAAAAACTTTTCCTCAGTCTGACAAGATCCCTGTCTGTCTGTAATGATCCCCTTAAATCTAAAGCAGATCAAGGATAGAATACACTCAATTCCCACTTCTCATCCCATCAGCTTCACATTGGATGGTTCATCCTTCGGAACTTCTACCATTATCGACGAGATTCCAGATAGTCTTTCCCCTCCTCTCTCCTCTAGATCTTCCCAACTGACCGTCCACTTTTCAGTTTTCAGTCTCCACCAACTCTCCAGTCTCCTCCCTTCCTCAACAAAACCCGTCTTTTTTTTCTTCAAATGTTTGATTCCCTGGATGGTGAAATGAAGCAGCAAATGACATTCTTTTCTAGCCTGTGTCATGCATTTGGAACTTCTGTATGGTCTCCTCTACACTGGAGAAATCAAATACAGATGGAGTGAACTGTGTTCAGTTTACATGAGCCAACACCAAGCCTCCACTTGCCTGAAACTGTATCCAAACTACCCAGTTCTGCTGTAGAACATAGAACATAGAACTACAGCACAGTACACACACTTTGGCCCACAAAGTAGTTTATCTGTCTGCAATAGTAAGAGAGTTTCTCTCTGCACTAACATTTTCTGGCCTACCGGGGATTTCCAACATCTGTAACACACAATTTCAGTTTCACATTTGTTCACTCTCATTCTAACTGGTATTATTAACTTATCAACCAAATAAGTTTGTCAACAATCCAACTCTTTACCCTTACAATACCTCCCTGACTTTCTTACTTTTTACTTCTCTTTCTCAGCTCTGATGAAGAGTCTTTAACTCTTTCTCTACTCACAGATGCTGCCTGATTTGCTGGGTATTTCCAACATCTTATGCTTTTATTTCAGACTGCTAGCATTTGCAGGTTTATTTCCAAATATCTCCTGACAGGAAAGGAAGGGGATTGTTCTGGACATTTTTAGTACTTTCTAGGTGATTATTGTACCACAGAATCAACCACGCTGATTTCTCTCCGAGAGCTTTCAAAATAAAAATAGATATTCCAATGACAAGGGATTGATGCTAGGGAGCTGTTGTTTGTGACATACAGTATTGTGCAAAAATCTTATGCACATTTATATAGTTAGTGTGCCTAAGACTTTTGCACAGTACTGTGGTAATTTCATGTATTGCACTATACTGCTGCCACAAAAAAAAACAAATTTCATGGGAACACACACAAAATACTGGAGGAACTCAGCAGGTCAGGCAGCATCTATGGAAAAGAATGAACAATTGATGTTTTGGGCTGAGACCCCTCATCAGGACTGAGAAGGAAGGGGGAAGACGCCAAAATAAAAAGGTGGGGGGGAGGGGAAAGGGGCTAGCTGGAAGGTGAGAGGCGAAGCCAAGTGGTCAAGGGCTGGAGAAGAAGGAATCTGATAGGAGAGGAGAGTGGACCATGGGAGAAAGGGAAGGAGGAGGGTACCTAGGGAGAAAAAGTAAAAGGTCAGAGTGGGGAATAGAGGAAGAGTTGAGGATGGAAGGGAACTTTTTTTCCTGGGAGGAGAACCTGCCATCGGGTTGGAGGATACCGAGATTAAATATAAGGTGCTGCTCCTCCGCTCTGAGTGTGGCCTCATCTGGGCATAAGAGGAGGCTATGAACCGACATGTCGGAGCAGCGATGCGAATCGGAATTAAGATGTACGTTTGGCTACTGGGAAGTTCCGCTTGTGGCAGGTGGTGCGGAGGTGCTCGACAAAAGTGCTCCCCCAATTTATGACAGGTCTCACCAGGCCTCATGGGGAGCACCCGACATGAGAGACGAACATAGCCGATTCACAGGTGAAGTGTTGCCTCACCAGGAAGGGCTGTTTGTGGCCCTGAATAGAGCTGAGGGAGGAGGTGTGTGGACAGGTGGAGCACTTAAGGCCACTTGCCGGGATAAGTGGTGGGAGTGAGATTACTTTCTTTCTTTTTTAATCTTTTTATTAATTTTCAAGTGCATAAGCATAATAACAATAGTGATACAAAGAGAATGGAATTACCTTATTGTTATTAAACACATACAAAGAAAAAGACTACAAATAGTATAAGTGTAATAGATTTTCAAACTCTTGATATAGTTAATCATAGAGGAAAAAATAAAAAGAAAAGGATATTACAAAGAACCCCCCCCAAAAAAAAAAACAAAAACCCAGCAAGGAGTGAGATTAGAGGGGACGGACGTATAGACAAGGGAATCATGGAATCATGAAGGGAGCGGAGAAAGGTGGAGGATGGATAAAGATATTTTTTGTGACATATCGTGTGGGTACGTGGCCAAGTGGTTAAGGCATTGGACTAGCGTGAGTTCGAGCTCCAGCCGAGGGAACGTGTTGTGTCCTTGAGCAAGGCACTTAATCACACGTTGCTCTGCGACGACACCGGTGCCAAGCTGTATGGGTCCTAATGCCCTTCCCTTGGACAACATCGGTGTCGTGGAGAGGGGAGACTTGCAGCATGGGCAACTGCTGGTCCTCCATACAACCTTGCCCAGGCCTGTGCCCTGGAGAGTGAAGACTTTCCAGGCGCAGATCCATGGTCTCACAAGACTAACGGATGCCTTTACTTCACTTTTACTTTACATTTGAATTCCATCTTTACCTTCTTAATGATGTTTTTAGTTGCTTATTGTTGGTTTTTGCAAGCCTTCATTCCTCTAACTTCCCACTAATTTTTGCTCTATTATATGCCCTCTTTTTGGCTTTTATGTTGACTTTGACTTCCCTTGTTAGCCATGGTTGTGTCATCTTGCCTTTAGAAAACTTCTTCCTCTTTAGGATGTATATATCCTGTGGCTTCTGAATTGCTTCGAGAAATTCCAGCCATTGCTGCTCTGCCATCATCCCTGCCAGTGTTGTTTTCCAATCAATTCTGGCCAACTCTTTTCTCATGCCTGTGTAATTTCCATTCTAAGTCTGAGTACGAGGCCTCTGTCAGTCACAGATGACCATGGATATTGTGTCCTAGCTGTCTAGATATGGAAGCCTGGGCCATATAATATGGAGAGCAAGCTGTTGCCCATGAAGAAAGTTTCTGTACCAGGCGGTGATACAGCCAGTCAGTATACTCTCAGTAGTGCCCCTGTAGAAGGTCTTGAGGATTTGGGGGCTCATGACAAACTTCTTCAGTTGCCTGAGGTGGAAGAAACATTGTTGTGCTTTTTTTGCCACACAGTCCAGATGAAATCTTCGGTGATGTGTATACTGAGGAACTTGAAACTACTCATCCTCTCGACTGCAGTCCCATCGATGGTGATCGCAGTGAGACTGTCTCCATTCCTCTTGTAATCCACGATCAGCTCATTTGTTTTTTGGAAATTGAGGGGGAGGTTGTTGTCTGGGCACCACTGTGTCAGGGTGTTAACCTCTCCTCTGTAGGCTGTTTCATCACCGCTAGAAATAATGATTTAATAATAAAGATGTATTTGCACCTTTGCATAGGGGGAGATGAAAGTCATAATTAAAACATCTATTCATTCACCGCGGTAACAAATTTTGGGATAAGGAAAATAAAGGACAGCATTGCGGAATATCGGACAGCATTCACATAAAATACAGAGAATGGTGGGAACTCCACTGGGAGATAGGTATAAAAGGAGAGAAGGTATACTTACACATTTACATATTGGACATTCTAGACTGAATAATTCCCTATTCAGAATTAATATGTGTGTTACTGGCATCTGCAGGGAGTGCACTTGTCAAGAAACAGTGCAGCATATATCGTTTGAATGCAGTTCCCATGAGGTGCAAGAGAAATATCTAATTGCTCAATTGAGATCATTGGGACAGACACAGTTTAACATGGAAAGTTTGTTGGGATGTCACTGCCATCATGATCTAAGTAAGTAGGGATTTGACTCTCTGAAGAGCATTAGACTTTTTGATATTAATTGAGTTTTTTTGATAGAAGCTATTTTACTGGGTATACTTCCTGAATCTTTGCTCCACACTCCAACTGTACAGTTGGTGGTAATGCACCTTATGTTGTTCTGTCAACCGCCATTAAACTTTACAGGAAGAAGAGGCTCAATTGTTGTTGAGACCAAACATCAGAATGGGGAAAAAATGTGGTCTGTGACCTTGACCGTGGAATGATTGTTGGTGCCAGACAGGGTGGTTTGTGTATCTCAGAAACTGCTGACCTCCTGGGATTTTCATGCATAACAGTCTCTAGAGTTTACAGAGAATGGCACAAAAGGCATAAAGCATGCAGTGAGCAGTAGTTCTGTGGGTGAAATGCCTTGTTAGTGAGAGAGGCCAGAGAAGAACTGACAGGAAGGTGACAGCAACTGAGATAACCACACATTACAGCCGTGGTGTGCAAGAAGAGCTTCTCTAAATGCACAACACATTGAACCTTGAAGTGGACGGGCTAGAGCAGCAGGAGACCACATACACTCAGGTATCTAATAAGGTAACCACTGACTATATTATTTCTTCAATCTCAATCCCAGCAAATTAGAAAGAGGCCCTTCCCCAAAAAAATCACAGATAGTATCAACAGGTCCAATGCTTTTCAGAAAGTCAAATCCCCACATACTTACATTACAGTAGCAGTGACATCCTAACAAAATTTCCATCCTCACAAACTGTGCCTGACCCAATGATCTCAATAGAGCAATTAGATATTTTTTTTGCATCTCACAGGAACTGCATACAAACGATATCTGCTGCATTGTTTCTTGGCAAGTGCACTCCCTACAGATGCCAGGAACACACATATTAATTCAGAGCAGGGAATTATTCAATCTGGAATGTCCAATACATAGACGTGTAGGTATAACTTCTCTCCTTCTATACCCATTTCCAAGTTGACTTCCCACCGTCCTCTGAATTTGATATAATTCAGTCGTTGCTTCTCCTTATCCCAACTTTGTTGCCTTGGTGATTAAACAGATTTTTTAATCGTGGTTTTCATTAAGTCTTTAGTTTGCATTAAAAAATCCAAATACTTCTTTATAATTGACAGGAGGATCTGAGTCTCCAAGTTGGGGAGTGACAAATCCCCTTCCCAGAACTTTTGAGTATAAAAGACTATCATAAAGACCCTTATGAAGGTGTAAAATAAATTTTAAAGCACCTGATTGTCATAATTAGTCTGACAAGGACCTACTGAGAAGCCTTGTTTCCAAACAATACCAGATATTTTCAGCCGCCTCTGTAAAAGGATGGATCTTGGGGTATAAATGTCTCACAGCTCCCTTCAAGTGATCAGGGAAATGTTTCTGTCTCCCCAGCTGCTCTGGCTCCTCCGCACCAGCCATTAATGTTGTGAATGATGTGTCTTCATGGACTGATGGCATTCCCTGATTTCCATATCGCAGATTAGTGATATGGAAGTGTTAGATTTAGGGGGTGGTCCCACTGGGATTCACAGAGGCTCATGTTCTAGCCTTGCTGCCAGATTAAATCCATGCTGAGAAAATTTCAAACAGGATTTGGAACAACCTAGAGCTGATTTGTAAGAAAATTCCTGGGGCTCCAGCATGACACACAGCAAGATGCAATCGTTTCCAGCTATCAGTCTGTGCTATGACCCAGGCCTACTCATTTGTAGACCAGCCTGCAACACACAGTCCTCCAATTTATACAGTCAGAGCTAGAATCCTCTTACACACACAGTACTGGGATTTTCAGTGTTCTGTTACACACACAGTCTGTGTAGGACACAGACCCTGTCACACGCATTCAGTCAGTGTAGGATGCAGACCCTGTTACACACACAGTCTCTGTAACATACATAATCCCTGTAACATACACAGTCAGTGTAAGCCACAGTCCCTGTAGGACACAGACCCTGTTACGCACACAGTCAGTGTAGGACACAGACCCTGTTACACACACCATCACTGTTACACACACAGTCAGTGTAGAACACAGTTCCTGTTACACACACACACACAGTTAGTATAGGACACAGTCCCTGTTACACACACAGTCAGTGTGAGACACAGTCCCTTTTACACACACACACACACACACACACACAGTTAGTATAGGACACAGTCCCTGTTACACACACAGTCAGTGTGAGACACAGTCCCTTTTACACACACACACACACAGTTAGTATAGGACACAGTCCCTGTTACACACACAGTCAGTGTAGGACACAGACCTGTACACACAGTTTGTGCTTGGATACAGTCCCTGTTACACACACACACACACACAGTCACTAATATACAGACAGTTTTGGACACAGCCGCTGTTACACAAACACACACAACTATCGTACAACACAGTCTCAATTAAATAAACAATCATTGTGCAAGACAGAGCCTATTAGACACATTCACAGTAAGTATGGGGACACGGTCCTATTATACACACATTTAGAGTAGAACACATCCCCATTACACACAGTTACTGAAAGACAAAGTCCCTGTTGAACACACACAGTCAGTGTCAGACAGAGTCCCTATTACACAAAGTCAGTGTAGGACATAGATCCTGTTACATACACAGCCAGTGTAGAACACAGTTCCTTTTACACACAGAGTCAGTGCAGGACACAGTCCCTGTTACACACAGAGTCAGTGTGTGACACAGTCCCTGTTACACACACAGTCAGTGTGGGACACAGACCCTGTTACACACACAGTCAGTGTGTGACACAGTCCCTGTTACACACACAGTGTGAGACACAGTCCTGTTACACATACAGTCAGTGTGTGACACAGTCCCTGTTACACACACAGTGTGAGACACAGTCCTGTTACACACACAGTCAGTGTGTGACACAGTCCCTGTTACACACACAGTGTGAGACACAGTCCTGTTACACATACAGTCAGTGTGAGACACAGTCCTGTTACACACACAGTCAGTGTGAGACACAGTCCCTGTTACACACAGAGTCAGTGCAGGACACAGCTCCTGTTACACACACAGTCAATGTTTGGACATAGTCCCTGTTACACACACAGTGTAAGACACACTCACTTTTACATACACAGTCAATGTAGGACACGGTCCCTTTTACACACATGGTCTGTAATAGGACATGGTCCTTATTACATATACAGTCAGTGTAGGTGAGTCCCTGTTACACACACACTCGGTCCATGTTACACAGGCAGTCGCTGTTTGGACACACTCTCTGTTACATCCACAGTCAGTGTCAGACACAGTCCCTGTTAAACACGCTCAGTGTATGGCACATTTCCTATTACACACACAATCAGTGCTTAGTTGCAGTTCCTGTTACACACACAGTCAGCGTAGGACATGCTCCCTGTAATACACAAGGTCTGTGATTGGACACTGTCCCTGTTACATACATAGTCAATGTAGGACACAGTCCTCGTTAAACACAGTCAGTGTATGACACAGTTCCTGTTGCACACACAGTCAGTGTTACACACAGTCCCTGTTACACAAATGGTCAGAGTAGGACACAACACACTGTCATCGGACACAGTTCCTGTAACACACAGTCAATGTAGGACTCATTCCTGTAACACACATGGTCTGTGATTGGACACTGTCCCTGTTACACATAAGGTCTGTGTTCAGACACGTCCCTGTTATACGCACAAAGTCAGTCACTGGACACAGCCGCCGATACATATAATCATCGTAAAATACAGTGCCTATTACATATATAATCATTGTACAAGACAGAGACTAATAGATACATTCACAGTCAGTGCTGGGACACAATCCCTGATATTCACAGTCAGTGTAGGACACAGTCCTGTTTGCGCATATGGTCAGCGTAGCACGCGGTCCCTGTTACACACGCAGTCTGTCATTGGACGCAGTCACTTTTACACACAGTTAGCTTTGGACACAGCTGTTGAGTCACACAATCATTGTACAACACAGTCCCTATTACACACACAACCATCGTACAACACAGTCCCTATTACACACACAATCATCATACAACACAGTCCCTATTACACACACAACCATCGTACAACACAGTCCTTATTACACACACAACCATCGTACAACACAGTCCCTATTACACACACAACCATCGTACAGCACAGTCCCTATTACACACACAGCCATCGTACAACACAGTCCCTATTACACACACAACCATCGTACAACAGTCCCTATTACACACACAGCCATCGTACAACACAGTCCCTATTACACACACAACCATCGTACAACACAGTCCCTATTACACACACAACCATCGTACAACACAGTCCCTATTTCACACACAACCATCATACAAGACAGAACCTATTAGACACAGTTCTGTTACGCAAACATTCAGTGTAGGACACGGTCCCTGTAACACATAAGGTCTGTGTAGGACACAGTCCCTGTTACGCACACACATTCCCTGTAGGACACATTCCCTGTTACACAGACAGTCAGTGTAGGACACGGTCTCTGGAACACACATGGTATGTGTTTGGACACCATCCCTGTTACACACAGTCAGCGTAGGACACAGTCCCTGTTACACACACAGTCAATGTTTGGACACATTCCCTGTTACCCGCAGTCAGGTTAGGATACAGTCCCTGTTACACAAGCTGTCAGTGTTGGACACTGTCCCTGTTACACATGCAGTCAGTGTAGGACCAGTTGCTGTTACACACATGGTTAGTGTAGGACACAGTCCCCGTTACACACAGCCAGGGTAGGACACAGGCCCTTTTCATACAGTCAGTGTAGGACACCATTCCTGTTACACACACCTGTCACTGTAGGATGGTCTCTGAAACACACATGGTCTGTGTTTGGACACGGACTCTTTACACGTGTTCAGAGTAGAACACAGTCCCTGTTAGACACAGTCAGCTTTTCGACACGCTGCTGATAAGCATAAGAATTGTAGTGCCTATTACACACACAATCATCATACAAGACAGGGCTATTAGACACACTCAGTCAGTGCAGTACAGAGTCCCTGATACACACAGCTGGTGTAGTACGCAGTCCCTATTACACAAACAGTCAGTGTAGGACACAGTCCTTTTACACACACAGTTACTGTTGGACACAGTCCCTGTTACACACACAGTAAGTCTTTGAACACAGTCCTAGTTACTCACACATTCAGCGTCGGGACACAGCCCCCGTTACACTCACAATCAGTGTAGGACACATTCCTTGTTACGCACACAGTCAACGTTTGGACACACGCCCTGTTACACACAATCAGGGTAAGACACGGTCTGTGAAAAACACATGGTCTGTGTTTGGACACATTCCCTGTTACACACACAGTCAACGTTTGGACACACTCCCCGTTACAGACAGTCAGGGTAGGACACAGACTGTGAAAAACACATGGTCTGTGTTTGGACACAGTCAACGTTTGGACACACTCCCCGTTACACACAGTCAGGGTAAGACACGGTCTGTGAAAAACACATGGTCTGTGTTTGGACACAGTCCCTGTTACATACAGTCGGTGTAGAACAGTCACTGTTACACACAGCAGCCAGTGTGAGACACAGTCCTTTTACACACTGTCCCTGTTGGACACATTCCCTGTTACACACACAGTCAACATCTGCAGAGTCAGTGTTTGCACACAGACCCTGTTACCTGCACGGTCTGTGTAGGACACCATCCCTGTTACATGCATGTTCTGTGTAGGACGTAGTCCAAACACTGACTGTGTGTGTAACAGTCATCTACTTCAGAGAGAGAGAGAGAGAGAAAATAGGGCACAAATAGAGACAGAGAATGAGAGACAGGCACAAACCGAGGGGCAGAGACAGAAACACAGAGAAAGCTGTTCAGAGTAAACCACAGAATGGGGAAGAAATGGTGACTTTGACCATGCAGTGACAGTTGCTGCCAAACCATGGTGTCTGAGTTTTTCAGAAACTTCTGATCTTCTGGGATTTTGACACACAGTAGTCTTTGGAGCTCATAGAGAATGGTGCAATAATCAAAAATCACCCAGTGAGTGAAAGCACCTAGAGAGATTAGAGGAGAATGGCCAGACTAGATCAAGCTGACAGGAAGGCGACAGTAACTCAGCTCACCACGCGTTGCAATGTGGTGTGCAGAAGAACATGTCAGATCTTGAAATGGATGGGCTACAGCAGCAGAAAGCTAGACCAGTTCCACTCCTGTGCCTCACAAAGTGGCTACTGAGTGTATCCTACACTGACTGCATGCGTAACAACGACTGAGTGTTATCTTTCAATTCCACGACACAGGCCATTCGTGTTGGGACCCTCAGTACTGGTTGCACATGAAGCCAGCATTGAGTACCTCCATCTCATTGTAAATTGTTAATCAAGAGTTCCTGGAAGACAAACTAAACAGGCATCTCCATGAGTTTCCTGTCTGGAATGATTATTACTACAGATGCTATTGTCCAACATGTTCAGAGGGCAGAGTTCAAATTGTAAAAAATTGTAAATCCTCCATTAATGTTCTTCATGAAAGAGAACTATTATCTTTTAATCTATCTGATATACGTTTGGGTGGCAGGGTGGAGACACTTCTCTACCAAAACAGGAGTGGCACTCCAGCCCTCCGCTAGCCTGCTGGTCACCCTTGGGTAAGATGTCACACCTGCTTAGTTTGGATAGCTACACTCACAACACGCTGGAGGAACTCAGCAGGTCAGGCAGCATCCTGACGAAGGGTTCCGGCCCGAAACGTCAACCGATCTTTTCCACGGATGCTGCCTGACCTGCTGAGTTCCTCCATTGTGTTGTGAGTGTTGCTTTGACCTCAGCATCTGCAGATTATTTTGTGTTTAGTTTAGATAGCTGGAAGGTGATAGGCAAAGCCAGGCGGTTGAGAAAGGTAAATGGCTGGCAAGGAAGCAATCTGATAGGAGAAGAGAATGGACAATAGGAGGAAGAGAAGGAGAAGAGGACCCAGCAGTGGGATGTGATGGACAGGTGAAAAGAGGTAAAAGGCCAGAGTGGGGAACAGAAGGGGGGAGGGGATTTTTTTTAACTGGAGAGAGAAATCAATATTCGTACTATCGGTTTGGAGGCTACCAAGACGGAATGTAGAGTGTTGCTCCTCCACTCTGAGGTTGGTCTCATCATCACACAAGAGGAGGCCATGGACTAGCATGTCAAAATGGGAATGGGAATCAGAATTAAAATGTTTGGCCACTGAGAAGTTCTGCTCTTGGCGGATGGAGTGGAGATGCTCGACAAAGCGGCCCCCAGTTTGTGATGGATCTCACCAATGCAGAGGAGGCCACATCGGGAGCACTGGACACAGTAGGCAACCTCAGCAGATTTGCCGGTGAAGTGTTACCTCTCCTGCAAGGTTATGTTTAGGGCTTTGAATGGAGGTGAGGGAGGAGGTGATAAAGAACACAATAATAAAAGCCACAATAAATATAAATACACATGATAGCTTTACAACTGGCTTAAAATCATTCTTGTATTCTGTGGCATTATTACTTTTACAACTACTTATTTTAAGTAGAAAAAGATATGCAAATCTTGTCAAATATTATGAGATTTAATCTGATGCTGTCTGTAGAACCGTCACAAGAAACTGCCTTACACAAAGCTGCACAGTAGCAGACGTGGCTGCAGGCACAGACATAGATTTATTGCTATCATCAATTGATTATTTATTTATTGTTATTTCTTTCTTTTGTATTTACACAGATTGTTGTCTTTTTTTTTCACTGGTCAAATGTCCAAGCTGGAGCGGTCTTCCATTGATTCTGTTATAGTTATTATTTTATTATGAATTTATAGCGAATGTCCGCAAGGGAAATGAATCTCGGGGTTTTTATGGTGACACATATGTACTTTGATAATAAATTTACTTAGAATGTTTGAACTTTGAACATTTCCACATGTCCTTCAAGAGCAGCACAACTTTGTCATTGGGTTTGGATGCTTGCGTGCCTCAATGAGTCAGGGCTTTATGCTTTGGCTCTTGGTAGGGTCACCAATTCGAAGCAGGTTAAAGGATAGAGGCAAGACTAGGAGTGGTCCACTGGTCCTCCAGGTTCAAGGGTCCAGCTAACAACCCTGACTGGTAAAACAAAATTGTTACGGAAACGGCAATGAAGAATCCTTCTACATCTGAGTGTGACAATATTCCTGAGTCCTCACCCAGGGCCTGTGTGATTGACAGTGGTGAAAACCGAGAGGAAGCTACTGACATGATGAAGGCAGCCCTGAACACCAGCAGAGATGGAGGACCTTCACCGCTGCCCTAAACGAAAGCAGCCTAACGGGCAGTAAGTAGGCAATGCGTGCATACAGACACAAGTGTGCAAACACACACACACTTCCTGGATAAAGATAAAGATAGGTTGGAAGTTTGGTTGATCGCCAAGTTTGGCAAGATGTTTGCAGATGTTTCAGATCCAATTGAGAAGCCATCATCATGATACGAAGATGGGTGGAGGGGCCGGTAGTGCTGAGGAAACAGAGAGCCTGCAGAGAGACTTGGATAGATTGGAAGAATGGGCAAAGAAGTGGCAAATGAAATACGATGTTGGAAAGTGTACGGTTATGCACTTTGGCAGAAGAAATAAACGGGTAGACTACTATTTAAATGGGGAAAGAATTCAAAGTTCTGAGATGCAACGGGACTTGGGAGTCCTCGTACGGGATACCCTTAAGGTTAACCTCCAGGTTGAGTCGGTGGCGGAGAAGGCGAATGCAATGTTGGCATTCATTTCTAGAGGAATAGAGTATAGGAGCAGGGATGTGATGTTGAGGCTCTATAAGGCGCTGGTGAGACCTCACTTGGAGAACTGTGGGCAATTTTGGTCTCCTTATTTAAGAAAGGATGTGCTGACGTTGGAGAGGGTACAGAGAAGATTCACTAGAATGATTCCGGGAATGAGAGGGTTAACATATGAGGAACGTTTGTCCGCTCTTGGACTGTATTCCTTGAAGTTTAGAAGAATGAGGGGAGACCTCATAGAAACATTTCGAATGTTGAAAGGCATGGACAGAGTGGATGTGGCGAAGTTGTTTCCCAAGATGGGGGAGTCTAGTACGAGAGGGCATGACTTAAGGATTGAAGGGCGCCCATTCAGAACAGAAATGCGAAGAAATTTTTTTAGTCAGAAGGTGGTGAATCTATGGAATTTGTTGCCACGGACGGCAGCGGAGGCCAAGTCATTGGGTGTATTTAAGGCAGAGATTGATAGGTATCTGAGTAGCCAGGGCATCAAAGGTTATGGTGAGAAGGCGGGGCAGTGGGACTAAACAGGAGAATGGATCAGCTCATGATAAAACGGCGGAGCAGACTTGATAGGCCGAATGGCCGACTTCTGCTCCTTTGTCTTATGGTCTTATGATCAGTGTGCACTTACGATTGGAGCTGAAACGTCTGCAAACATTTTGCCAAGCTCAGAGATCAACCAAACTTCCAAATAGCCAAACCTGAACGGCCAATATTCCGCAATATTTCACATAAAGATAGATTGGATCCAATTGACACAAATGTGCACATTGCGCAGCATTCAAGAGGCATGCAAGCATGGATCATAGCTAAAGAGTGGGTAGAGTTGGAGCAATATACACAGACAGGAAGTCTGGTTGACTGGGAATATGTCCCAGTAACAGTCACACGCTGTGTGCTGGTTAGATATTGCTTCAGTGGTGATAAGTTGTGGTGAGGGCAGATTGTGCAAGTTAACAGTTTGTTCACTTTGCCGTTGCTCTGTCAGCTTCAGAAATTCAGCAAGTAGACAAAGTTATCAAGATATTAATTAATCAACAATTTCAATATGGATTTGCACATTGCCTTTCATGTCAATAGAAGTGCTTAGTCGGAAGATGGGCTCCAGTTCAAGGAAGGAAACATGAGGAACAGTGACCAGACATGATCAGACATGGTTTTGCAAGATGGTTTCCAAGTAGAGGAGTATTGGTAAATTGGTGAGAGGTAAGCAAATAAATTGGTTTATTATTGTCACATACACCAACGTCCGGTGAAAAACTTGTCTTGCATACCGCCCATACAGATCAATTCATTGCAATGGTGCATGGAGGTAGTTGAAGGTAAAACAATAACAGAGTGTCAAACAAAGTGTAACATTACAGAGAAATTGTCAGGTAGACAGTAAGGCACAATGTCACAATGAGGTAGATCGTGAGGTTAAGGGTCCACCTTATTGTGCTAGGGATGCATTCAATAACCTGATAGCAGTGGGATATAAGCTATCCTTGAGCCTTGTGGTGTGTGATTTCAGTATTTTGTGCCTTTTGCTTGATGGGAGGGGGAAGAAGAAGGAATATCTGGGATGGGTGACACATTCGATGATGTTGACTGCTTTGTCAATGAAACTAGAAGTGTAGATTGAGTCCACGGAGGAGAGGTTGTTTCAGGTGATGTGCTGAACTCCCTGCCGTTCTGCGCAGTTGACATACCAAACCATGACACAGCCAGATAGGATGCCTCCTATGGTAATCGATAAAAATTGGTTTGGGTCAAAGGAGACATGAACATTTCTTTAGCCTTCTATGGAATTAGAGGCAACAATGAGCTTTCTTGCCCATAATGTCAACATGGTTGGACCAGAACTGATTTTTGGTAATGTTTATTCTGAGCATCATGAAACTCTCCACACCCTCGCTCAGCATTTTTATTCTGCTGACATTAAGGATGTTATCATGACAACATGTTACTAAACTCTGTATCTCAGTCCAAATAGCCCACTGTTATTTGATATAAGCCCCAATACAGTGGGACTGTCTGGAAACTTAAAGGAAATAGAGCAGAATCTGGCCACATTGTTGTACCTGTAGAGTGAGGGGAGTTAGGGGCTGAGGGTGTGTCAGTGTTGAGGATAAACGCGATGGAGGCATTGCCACATTCCTTACTGACTGTGATCTGCTGGTCAGAAAGTCAAAGTTATGGCTTAGACTCCCAGGTTTAAGACTTTTGAGATGAGTTTGTCTGGAAAAATATTATTGAAGGCAGAGATATAGTCAATAAATGATCATCTAACATTGGTGTCTTTACTGTCCAGATGCTCCAGAGATGAGTGTAGGCCCAAGAACATGGCGGCTACCATAGACCTGTGTATATTGAGATACAGCACAGAGGAGGCCCTGCCAGTCCTTTGAGACACTCCACCCAGCAATCCCCTGATTTAACCCTAGCCTAATCATGGGACAATTTACAATGACCAATCAACCTACCAACTGGTACATCTTTGGACTGTGAGAGGAAACCGGAGCACCCAGAGGAAACCCACCCAGTCACAGGGGGAGTGTACAAACTCCTTACAGGCATCAGTGGGAATTGAACCTGGGTTGCCTGTACTGTAAAGCGTTGTGCTAACCACTACGCTACTGTGCTGCTTCATCCTACTCGCAGTCCCTGTCTTATCAGCATCTCCCAAATAAAACAAGACTATGTTCCAACCTCATTTGCAAATTTTGATCTGAGTTTTTATTTTCGCTTGGAGTCACCATCACATATTTTCAGATATCTGGATGAACTGTTGTTGGTTACCCTCCAATTCCACCATTCCACTCCCTGGCCAACAATAGCCCACTCTGTTTAATTTTCTGCAGAAATATAGCACACCATTGACAAACTGGAATATCGTCCTTCAAAGCTCATGACGTGACTCAGACCTTCTGAGGCCTGGGTATCATTTCCCTCAAACTGTTCCCTTTTGAGGTTTTTAAATCTCAGGAATCCTATCTGCCTGTCTGTTACATAACACTATATATTATGTAACCCTAATATCGGTTAGAGATTCCCTCTCCAAACACTACTTTCTGTTATGTGGAACAACTCAAAGAGGGGGAAACGTTCAAACCGTGATACTTCTCCTTGTGTTGCGTGCTGCATGGTTAGTGGTTCATGAGAGTGAAAGGGAAGAACAGGTGGATCAGGATCTTATCTACAGAGAGCCTGAGGATATTTCATTAAGTGCATTACAATTCTGAAACCAAGTTACAGAGCAGCACGCAGCAATCCAAGAAGCAGCACTGTCTCATAAGAATGCGGCACTGAGGGAAAAACGAACTGTGTACGAGAATCTTCAATTCTTTCTGCTCGTCAGCATTGATCATACTATTCAAACGTCATGAAGAAATACTTTGATAACGGAATGTATGTGGCAAGGTTTTTCAACCATATTGCAATCTCGTCCAACTGACAAGTTTTACACAGAGAGGCTACGTCCCAACTTAAAGTGAAGCACCTAACTCAATATTTAGTCAAAGTGTTGACCAAGGAGTCGATAGACTCAATTCAAAGATAAACTTAATGCATCGCAGACACAGTGCTGGAGGAACTCTGTGGGTCAAGCAGCAGATTTGGAAATGAATAAGCAGTTGACGTTTCGGTCTGAGACCCTTCTACAGGACTGAGAAGGAAGACTGCTGAAAAATGATGCTAGCGAGGTCATAATGGGAATAAAGAAATGGACAAACTTACTAAGTATTTTGTGTCAGTCTTCACTGTGGAAGACACGAGCAATAGGCCAGAAATGCAAGAGCGTCAGAGGGCAGAAGTGAGTATCATTACTATTACTAAGGAGAAGGTGCCTGGGAACCTGGAAAGTCTGAATGTAGATAAGTCAACTAGACCAGATGGACTACACCCCAGGGTTCTTAAAAGATGTAGCTGAAGAGATTGTGGGGGCATTAGTAATGATCTTTCAAGAATCACTAAATTCTGGAGTGGTTCCAGAGGACTGGAAAATTGCAAATGTCACTCCACTCTTTAAGAAGGTTGAGAGGCAGAAGAAAGGAAATTATAGGCCAGCTAGCCTGACTTCAGTGGTTGGAAAGATGTTGAAGTCTATAATTAAGGATGAGTTTATGAAGAACTTGGAGGCACATGATAAAATAGGTCAAAGTCAACATGGCTTTCTAAAGGAGAAATCTTGGCCGACAAGTCTGTTGGAATTCTTTGAAGAAATAACAAGCAGGATAGACAAAGGAAAATTGGTGGATGTTGTGTACTTGGATTTACAGAAGGCTTTTGACAAGGTGCCACACATGAGGCTGCTTAACAATCTAAGAGCCCATGGTATTACCGGGAAGATACTAGTATGGATAAAGCATTGGTTGGTTGACAAGAGGCAAAGAGTGGGAATAAAGGGAGCCTTTTCTGGTTGGCTGGCAGTGACTAATGGCGTTCCACAATGGTCATTATTGGGACCATTTCTTTTTAAGTTATATGTCAATAACGGATGACAGAATTGATGGTTTTGTGACAAAGTTTGTGAATGATATGGAGATAGGTGGAAGGGCAGGTAGTTTTGAAGAGGTAGAGAGGCTACAGAAGGATTTAAGACAGATTAGAAGAATGGGAAAAGAAGTGGCAGGTGGAATACGGTGTCCAGAAGTGTATGGTCATGCCCTTTGGTAAAATAAATATTTTTTAAATGGAGAGAAAATTCTAAAATCTGAGGTGCAGAGTTCACTAAAGGTTAATTTGCAGGTTGAGTCGGTGGTGAGGAAAGCAAATTCAATGTTCACATTCACTTTGAGACGACTAGAATACAAAGGACATCTTAGGACTATGGGATACCCTGGAGCACCTGGAGGAAACCCACACAGCCATGGGGAGAACGTACAAACACTTTACAGGCAGAGGCAGGATTTGAACTCCGGTCTTCTGTACTGTAAAGCATTGGAGTCCTGACGAAGGGTCTGGGCCCGAAACGTCAAATGTACCTCTGCCTAGAGATGCTGCCTAGCCTGCTGCATTCACCAGCAACTTTGATGAGTGTTGCTTGAATTTCCAGCATCTGCAGAATTCCTCGTGTTTGCGCTAGTAAGAGATCTAATGTTGAGTCTTTATAAGGCATTGGTCAGAGCACACTTGGAGCATTGTGAGCAGATTACAACCCCTTATCTAAGAAAAGATGTACTGGCATTGGAGAGCATCCAGAGGAGGTTCACGAGATTTATTCCAGGAATTAAAGGGTTAATGGACGAGGAGCGTTTGATGGCTCTGGGCCTGTACTTACTAGAGTTTAAAAGAATGAAGGGGGAATCACACCGAAACATATTGAATATTGAAAGGCCTAGATATGTAGAGGATGTGTCCTTTAGAGAGGGCACAGCCTCAGAATAGAGAGATGTCCATTTTGAACAGAGGTGGGGTAAAACCCTTTCACCAGAGGGTGGCGAATCCGTGGAAGTTTTTGTCACAGACGGCTGTATAGGTCAAGTCATTGGGTATATTTAAAGCAGAGATTGATAGGTTCTTGACGAATCAGGGTGTCAAAGATTGTGGGGAGAAGGCAGGAGAATGAGGTTGAGAAGGAAAATAAATCAGCCATGATGGACTGGTGAAGCAGACTCGATGGGCTGAGTGGCCTAATTCTGCTCCTATGTCTTATGGTGTTATGGTCTAATATTGAACAACATATCTCCATGTTCAGTCCCATAGTCCAGAGAAGTCATAAAAAATACGTGAATTACAATGGGCCCTTTAATAACCATATCATATCATGATTCTAATTCTAATGCTATCCTTTAGTGTGTTGACATTGCCTAGTAAGCAGATATTGAGCAACATATCTCCTTGTTTAGTTCCATAGCCAATATGGTTCCACAGCCTGCCTCCTTCTTTGCTTTGGACTCTGGGCCCCAGCCTCTACCAACTGTTACCTGAGAAGAACAGTGATGTAGAAATCGCAGTGAGTGTTGAAGTGACTACAACTGAGTAACCCAGTGTTTAATAAGGGTGCTTATGAATTCCTTGCTGACTACTCAGAGCACTATAACTGGTCGAGCTAGTGATTGACTCCTTCTATGGCCTATTACCTCTGCCGGGTACCCCTTGTCCTACCTTTTCTCCCATGGTTCACTCCCTTCTTTTATCAGATTCCATCTTCTCCAGCCCTTTACCTTCTCCACCTATCACGTCCCAGCTTCTTACTTCATCCCCCCCTCCCACCTACCTTGCTTCACCTTTCACCTTCCAGCTTGCCCTCCTTCCCCTCCTCACCCCTCCTTCTTATTCCGGCATCTTCCCCCTTCCTTTCCAGCCCCGATGAAGGATCTTGGCCTGAAACGTTGACTATTTATTAAAAGTTGCTTGGCCTACCAAGTTCCTCCAGTGTTATATGTGATTTGCTCTTTATTTCCAGCATCTGTGGAATCGGTGTTCACAACCCTACTCCCCCAACCCCTCTCTCCAAATATATCTGCCCTTTCACGGGTAGCTTTATTCTGACTCAGTCCAAGTGGGCTTCCCTGGCAGCTCCTAAGCTCAGAGAGCTATGCAAGTGGCAAAACCTCAGGGGTAGAGGATAAAGTAAATTGTAAAAACAAAACTGTGTCCACAGAGGACAAAGTAAGTGGTCAAGCAAATGACTGATGGAAGACAGTGTGGACAAACACCACAATAGAATAGCAGAAAATTATATATATATAAGTTATTTATTTATTTGTTTGTTTCTGTGCTTGTTTGTTTGCTTATTTATTGAAATACAGAGCAGAGCAGACCCTTTCGGCCCTTCGAGTCAGTAATCCCCCAATTTAACCCTAGCCTAATCACGGGACAATTTACAATGACCAATTAACCTACTAATAGGTACACCTTTTAGACTGTGGGAGGAAACCCACACAGTCACGGGGAGGATGTACAAACTCCTTACAGACAGTGGCAGGAATTAAACTTGATTTGCTGGTACTGCAAAGCACTGTGCCAGCCGCTATGCTACCCCACGGCTCCAATATGAGGTAAGGTCGATCGTTGCTGATGGTGCAGCAGGCTTAAGTATTCTCACATGTAGGCTCAGAGAGATTTTACAGTACACAAGGCCTTTCAGCTCATGGAGCCTGGGCCACTCGAAAAAAAAGTTACCTCAGAATCAGGTTTAATGTCACTAACAGATGTCGTGAAATTTGTTGCTTTACAACAGCAAAGGTGAGTGAGCTGTCCCAGAATGGACACCTCATGCACACACCGGACACTCAGCTCTCACCTGTGGCTCCAAGTAGCTGTGTTTGCATGCCACATCCCGGTACAAGTGGGCTAAACCAAGTGAAGAAAGCCGGCGGGCCCTCATACCCCGGTGAGATAGGCTCATGCCTGTCCTAGCCTGCGAAGTCAGCTCTGGCAGACTGGGCAGATGAGATCTCCAGTCAGATCCAACGGCCAGGAAGGCAATTCTGCAATGATTCGCGGAGAGCAAAAGGCATGAAAAGACGCAGAAGACGTTATGGTCATCCACTGCAACCCAGGAAGACCCCAGCTTGAGATGCTTGCTCGTACCACTGGACCCAGACCTCCGAGGTCAAGTGAATGGAACTGTCCCAGTGCAATAATTTTTCCACTTTAAAAGCTCTCCTGCACAGGCCTCCCGTCACAGTCAGACACAACAAACAACCGCTACAGAACAATACTTAAAAAGCTGTAAATCACAGTAAGAAAAAAATATATATAAATTTACTTAAATAGTTTGTGCTAAAGGAGAACAAAAATAGTGAGGTAGTGTTCATGGGTTAATCCAATGTCCATTCAGAAAACAGATGATGGTGGGGAAGAAGCTGTTCCTAATGAGAAGGCATATCCTGGGTTACAGAGATCTTTAATGATGGATGCCGCCTCTTTCAGGCATTGCCTTTTGAAGGTTATCCACGCTGGGGAGACTAGTGTCCATGAGGAGCTGGTATGCTGGGGAGACTAGTGCCCATGATGGAGTTGGTGTGCTGGGGAGACTAGTACCCATGAGGAGCTGGTATGCTGGGGAGACTAGTGCCCATGATGGAGTTGGTGTGCTGGGGAGACTAGTGCCCATGAGGAGCTGGTATGCTGGGGAGACTAGTGCCCATGATGGAGTTGGTGTGCTGGGGAGACTAGTGCCCATGATGGAGCTGGCATGCTGGGGAGGCTAGTGCCCATGATGGAGTTGGTGTGCTGGGGAGACTAGTGCCCATGAGGAGCTGGTATGCTGGGGAGACTAGTGCCCATGAGGAGCTGGTATGCTGGGGAGGCTAGTGCCCATGATGGAGTTGGTGTGCTGGGGAGACTAGTGCCCATGATGGAGTTGGTGTGCTGGGGAGACTAGTGCCCATGATGGAGTTGGTGTGCTGGGGAGACTAGTGCCCATGAGGAGCTGGTATGCTGGGGAGACTAGTGCCCATGATTTAACCCATCCCTCAATACTGCAGGTGAATGCCGTGGGATGGAATGTAAGGGAAAGAAGTCTCGTTGCAAATGCACAGGGTTTTGAAAAGATGTAGAACACAGTGTGCAATCTCCATCTTCATATTTAACAAAGAGTGTCCTCATTTAGAATGGGAGAAGGTGAGGAGATTCTCTAATGAGGATTGACTGAGTGGAATGAACCCATAATCAATGGGAGACTATCACATTGATCACATCAATCACATTCTGATGAGGCTCAACAGTATATGGCATGAAGATGCTTCAAAGTCAAAGTTGAGTTTATTGTCATATTAGAAGATTAGATTTATTTGTCACACGTACATCAAAAGTAACAGTGAAAATGTGTCATTTGTGTCAATTCAAATCAGGGAGGATTGTGCAGAGAAGCCCACAAGTATCGCCACGCTTTCAGCACCAACATTGCATGCCCAGGGCTCACTAGCCCTGACCGTGCATCTTTGCATAGGAAACTGACACCTGGAGGAAACAGCACTGTCAATGAACGCAGAGACGGCAGCAGGAATCAAACGCTTATCTTACAGCTGCACTGTAAAACGAGGCGCTAACCACTACGCCTCTGTGCCGCCTCCAGTATGCACAAGTACCACGAGAGACCTACTTGCAGCAGCATTGCAGACACAGCATTCACAAACTAAATGTAGATTATATAAAATCACTCAAAAGAGCACACAGAAATAGGTCTGTTGTGGTGCACAGGGATCAAAATGGTCATAGTGTGGCTGTATTGAGGTAACGGTTTGGACTATGCTGGTTGGGTTAAGAACTGAATGGTTGAAGCTAAGCAGCTGTTCTTGAATCTGGTGGTGTGACACTTCAGACTTCTGTATCTCCTGCCCAAAAGTTGCTACAAGAAGATCCCATTATAGGAAAGATGTTGAGGCTTTGGAGAGGGTATAGAAGAGGTTTACCGGGATGCTGCCTGGCTTAGAGGGCAGGTGCTATCATGAGAGGCTGGATAAACTTGGGCTGTTTTCTCTGGAGTGGCGGAGGCTGAGGGAAGATCTGAGAGAGGTTTATAAGATTATGAGAGGCATAGATAGAGTAGGCGAACAGTATCTTTCTCCCAGGGTCGTCGTCAGGTCGCATCTGGAATTTCCAGTTGGTGGACAATTTCCCTCCTCGCCGCTCTGACATATTGGGAAATCATGTTCTCGGCAAGTTACAGCAGTGGTTTGCCTTTGCCTTCTGCTGGGTGAGTTTAAAGAGATCACCACCTCTTGCAGTGGATGACCAGGATGTCAAAGTGTCTTGTCGTGCTCTTAGCGCTCCGCAAACGCCTGCTGGGCCTGCCTTCTTGACCGTTGGACCATTAATTGGTCTCTTCCGCTCAGTCTGCCACGGCCAGACTTCACACGCTGGGACAGGCAAATCCCCTACCTCGCCGTGGGTCGCAGACCCGTCGGCTACCCTCACCTGGTTTGGCCCGTCTGCCGAGACGGTTTACCAGGGTGTGGCCGCTGCGCGTGTTACAGCTACTTGGAGCCACAGGTGAGAGCTGAGCACCCGGTGGGGACCAAAGGTGGATGAGCTGCCCTGAAAAATGGCACGTCAGGCCCCACCCCACCAGAGGTGCTACCCTTCCCTAGACACCCCATACACCCCAGGGTAGAAGTGTTTAATACCAGGGGGCATATATTGAAGGTGAGAGCGGGTAGGTTCAAAGGGGATGTGGAGAGAGTGGTGGATGCCTGGAATGTGCTGGAATATGGTGGTAGAGGCAAATTCGTTAGAGGCTTTTGAGAGATATTTGGATAGGCACATGGATGTAAGGAAGATGGAGGGATATGGACATTGTATAAGCAGGTGGGATTAGTTTGTGGGGGTTTTTTAACTGGTTCAGCACAATACTGTGGGCCAGAAGGCCTGTTCCTGTGCAGCACTCTTCTATGGTCTGTACAAGGAAATGCATCATTGGGGCAATCCACAAGTGTCACCACACACTCTGGTGTCAACATAGCATGCCACAATGCTTGGCAGAACAACGCAGAACACAACAAAGCAGCAACAGCAGAACAAGGTCCATTCCTCCATCCCGCCCACCCACCCGTGCACTTAGACAGTTCTCCAACCCCAGGGCAGACCGCCTTGGAGCCACAGATATTATCCCTTTGACTTCTCCAGAGGACTTCCAAAGATGCGCAGAATCAGGGCTTCAGGGTGTCTCAACATCCAATCGACCCTCGGGCCTTGGTCATCGGCATCAACCCCAGGACCATCCGATCACTGAACACTAGGCCTCAAGCTCCAGACTGATACTTGGGGAGCATCGGTGTATGTGGTCTGTTCCTCAGAGGGGTTCAGAGTATTTGGGACCATAAGTGTGTCAATCTGTGTAGGACTAGTACATTCTTAAAAGTTTCTTTCTGTGGAAATGTACCCCAGACACTGTTGGTGTCCTTGGCATCTAACCCCAGGGAGATATAGTGTCTGTGCCTGTACTCAAGCGATTGTCAGCATCTGGGAAACTGGTACCCCAGGAGGAGGACAGTGTTTGTGGGACCTCTGCCCAGTGAGGCTTGGTATCTGTGTGATGGCACTCTGGGTGAGCTGGAGTCTGTAGGACTCATAAATGAGTGGAAGGGCACACACTCAAAATGCTGGAGGAACTCAGCAATTCAGGCAGCATCTATGGAATTGAATAAACAGTTGACATTTCAGGCCGAGACCCTTCATCAGGATTGGAAAGGAAGGGAAAAGCAGCCAGAACCCTTCCTTTCCAATCCCGGTAATGGGTCTTGGCCTGAAACGTCGACTGTTTATTCCCCTCCTTGGATGCTGCCTGAACTGCTGAGTTTCTCCAGCACATTGCATGTGTTGCTCTGGATTTCCAGCATCTGCTGAACCTCTTCTGTTACTGAGTGGAAGTATCTGTGTCTGTGACACTAAGGAGGGTTAGTGATGGAAGATGTGTACTGCACTCAAGGTCGGTCTCTGTGGGAACATGTACCCCGATTAGGGTCAACATCTTTGAGGTGAGAAATAAGAGAGAAATTGGACATGAAAAGTTCTACCAATGAGACTCTGCATATGTTTCACAGTAGGAGCATAGTTCTGCGTAACTGTGCAATAGATAGTTGGCAGGAAATGATATTAAAGCCAATGCGAAAGTTAAAAATATGTTTGGAATATTGAGAATCCATTCCTGCCCTGGTGCCAGTCAAGTCTCTGTAATGGCCACTACATCATAAATCCATGTATGTATCCAAGCTCTCAGTTCATCACCTTTGTTCCTGATGCTTCTTGCATTGAGGTACACACATTTCAGCCCTTCTACCTTACTGTCTTTATACTGTTTATTCTGCTTCTCTTTCCTCAAAGCCTCTCTGTATGTTAGATCTGGCTTTACTCCATGCACTTCTTTCACTGCTCTATCGCTCTGGGTCCCATCCCCCTCACAAATTTCGGGAGTTTAAACCCTCCCGAACCATGCTAGCAAACCTACCGGCAAGGATATTGCTCCCCCTCGAGTTCAGGTGCAACCCATCCAATCTGTACAGGTCCCACCTTCCCCAGAAGAGATCCCAATGATCTAAAAATCTAAACCCTGCTCCCTGCACCAAATCCTCAGCCACGCATTCAACTGCCATCTCCTCCAATTCTTACCATCTCTGTCACGTAGCACTGGCAGCAATCCTGAGAACGTCACCCTTGAGGTCCTGTTCTTCAGCCTTCTGCCTAATTCCCGAAACTCGCACTTCAGGACCTCATCCCTCTTCCTGCCTATGTCATTGGTCCCAACATGTATCACAACTTCTGGTTGCTTTCCCTCTCGTACCAGGATATCGTACCCAGTCAGAGACATCCCGGACCCTGGCACCCGGGAGGCAACAAACCATGCGGGTGTCCTTCTCACGTCCACAAAATCTCCTGTCTGCTCCCCTGACTATAGAGTCTCCAATGACGACAGCTCTCCTCTTCTCCGTCCCACCCTTCTGCACCACAGGGTCAGACTCAGTGCCGGAGGCCCTGCCACCGTGGCTCACACCTGGTCGGTTGTCCCCGCTAACAGTATCCAGGACAGTAAACTTATTATTCAGGGGAATGGCTACAGGGGTGCTCTGCACTACCTGTCTGCTCACCTTCCCTTTCCCCCCTCTGACTGTCACCCAATGACCTGCTTCCCACAGCCTAGGTGTGACTACCTCCCTGTAGCTCTCATCTGTGACTGCCTCATTCTCCCTTATGAGTGGAAGGTCATCCAGCTGCTGCTCCAGATTCCTTACATGGTCTTCCAGATCGCCCAGCCGTATGCACTTCTGGCAGATGTGACTCTGCGGGAGAGAGGAGTTCCCCCAAGACTGCCACATCTCACATGAGAGGCACATCACCATCTCAGGAGACACTGTAAAAACTAACTGCGATCTAGCTTGTCCTCCGCCTCTTCTCATCAAAGCCTCTCGAGTCAAAGCCTCAAAGCTCCACTCCTTCACTGGCCCACTCACGCTCTGGCCGCTTTCCAAAAGGGATAGAGAGGGAGGAAAAAGGGGAGGAGGGGTGGCATTACTGGTCAGGGATACTATTACAGCTACAGAAAGGGTGGGTAATGTAGCAGGATCCTCTTTTGAGTCAATATGGGTGGAAGTCAGGAACAGGAAGGGAGCAGTTACTCTACTGGGGGTATTCTATAGGCCCCCTGGTAGCAGCAGAGACACAGAGGGGCAGATTGGGAGGCAGATTTTGGAAAGGTGCAAAAATAACAGGGTTGTTATCATGGGTGACTTTAACTTCCTTAATATTGATTGGCACCTGATTAGTTCCAAGGGTTTAGATGGGGCAGAATTTGTTAAGTGTGACCAGGATGGATTCCTGTCACAGTATGTGGACAGGCCGACCAGGGGGAATGTCATACTAGATCTAGTACTAGGTAATGAACTGGGTCAGGTCACAAATCTCTCAGTGGGTGAGCATCTGGGGGACAGTGACCACCGCTCCCTGGCCTTTATAATTATCATGGAAAAGGATAGAATCAAAGAGGACAGGAAATTTTTTAATTCGGGAAAGGCAAATTATGAGGCTATAAGGCTAGAACTTGCGGGTGTGAATTGGGATGATGTTTTTGCAGGGAAATGTACTATGGACATGTGATCGATGTTTAGAGATCTCTTGCGGGATGTAAGGGATAAATTTGTCCCGGTGAGGAAGATAAGGAATGGTAGGGTGAAGGAACCATGGGTGACAAGTGAAGTGGAAAATCTAGTCAGGAGGAAGAAGGCAGCATACATGAGGTTTAGGAAGCAAGGATCAGATGGCTCTATTGAGGAATATAGGGAAGCAAGAAAGGAGCTTAAGAAGGGGCTGAGAAGAGCAAGAAGGGGGCATGAGAAGGCCTTGGCGAGTAGGGTAAAGGAAAACCCCAAGGCATTCTTCAATTATGTGAAGAAAAAAAGGATGACAGGAGTGAAGGTAGGACCGATTAGAGATAAAGGTGGGAAGATGTGCCTGGAGGTTGTGGAAGTGAGCGAGGTCCTCAATGAATACTTCTCTTCTGTATCCACCAATGAGAGAGAACTTGATGATGGAGAGGACAATATGAGTGAGGTTGATGTTCTGGAGCATGCTGATATTAAGGGAGAGGAGGTGTTGGAGTTGTTAAAATACATTAGGACAGATAAGTCCCCGGGGCCTGACGGAATATTCCCCCGGCTGCTCCACGAGGCAAGAGAAGAGATTGCTGAGCCTCTGGCTGAGATCTTTATGTCCTCGTTGTCCACGGGAATGGTACCGGAGGATTGGAGGGAGGCGAATGCTGTTCCCTTGTTCAAAAAAGGTAGTAGGGATAGTCCGGGTAATTATAGACCAGTGAGCCTTACGTCTGTGGTGGGAAAGCTGTTGGAAAAGATTCTTAGAGATAGGATCTATAGGCATTTAGAGAATCATGGTCTGATCAGGGACAGTCAGCATGGCTTTGTGAAGGGCAGATCGTGTCTAACAAACCTGATAGAGTTCTTTGACGAGGTGACCAGGCATATAGATGAGGGTAGTGCAGTGGATGTGATTTATATGGATTTTAGTAAGGCATTTAACAAGGTTCCACATGGTAGGCTTATTCAGAAAGTTAGAAGGCATGGGATCCAGGGAAGTTTGGCCAGGTGGATTCAAAATTGGCTTGCCTGCAGAAGGCAGAGGGTGGTGGTGGAGGGAGTACTTTCAGATTGGAGGATTGCGACTAGTGGTGTCCCACAAGGATCTGTTCTGGGACCTCTACTTTTCGTGATTTTTATCAACGACCTGGATGTGGGGGTAGAAGGGTGGGTTGGCAAGTTTGCAGACGACACAAAGGTTGGTGGTGTTGTAGACAGTGTAGAGGACTGTCAAAGATTGCAGAGAGACATTGATAGGATGCAGAAGTGGTCTGAGAAGTGGCAGATGGAGTTCAACCCGGAGAAGTGTGAGGTGGTACACTTTGGAAGGACAAACTCCAAGGCAGAGTACAAAGTAAATGGCAGGATACTTGGTAGTGTGGAGGAGCAGAGGGATCTCGGGGTACATGTCCACAGATCCCTGAAAGTTGCCTCACAGGTGGATAGGGTAGTTAAGAAAGCTTATGGGGTGTTAGCTTTCATATAGAGTTTAAGAGTCACAATGTAATGATGCAGCTCTATAAGACTCTGGTTAGGCCACACTTGGAGTATTGTGTCCAGTTCTGGTCACCTCACTATAGGAAGGATGTGGAAGCATTGGAAAGGGTACAGAGGAGATTTACCAGGATGCTGCCTGGTTTAGAAAGTATGCATTATGATCAGAGATTAAGGGAGCTAGGGCTTTACTCTTTGGAGAGAAGGAGGATGAGAGGAGACATGATAGAGGTGTACAAGATAATAAGAGGAATAGATAGAGTGGACAGCCAGTGCCTCTTTCCCAGGGCACCACTGCTCTATACAAGAGGACATGGCTTTAAGGTAAGGGGTGGGAAGTTCAAGGGGGATATTAGAGGAAGGTTTTGCACTCAGAGAGTGGTTGGTACGTGGAATGCACTCCCTGAGTCAGTGGTGGAGGCAGATACACTAGTGAAGTTTAAGAGACTACTAGACAGGTATATGGAGGAATCTAAGGTGGGGACTTATATGGGAGGCAGGGTTTGAGGGTCGGCACAACATTGTGGGCCAAAGAGCCTGTACTGTGCTGTACTATGTTCTATGTTCTATGTTTGGTTTTTCATTAGATGTGGTACGTGAGGTGCCAGCTGCCAGAAGCTGAATGAACATACAAAAAGATTGTGTAGAAATCTCACCTTCAGTAATACCTCATAATGCGCTCAGGGCTTAGTCATCTCTATACTGTCAGGGCCTTTCCCTATCACGCTGATCACCAATCACACCACAGCAGGGATAAAATGGAAACTGATTAGACATAATAAACATCACTTGCAGAGGATCTGTTAACTAACATAATGGTATTTACTTTGTTGTAGTAGGGGTCTCCTCCTTTGTGGCTGGGCACCACATGAATCTCCCCTGACTTGCTGGACCTTTCAGTTGACCGACGATAGTATTACGATCCCGCAGGTCAAGTATCATATTCTCCTAAGGGATTGTCTCTTGGTAGGTCTTCAGGTGGCTGGATTAGTCTTTCCTTCTGCTTTTTCACTGGGCAAAATCAGGGAGCAGGGTTTTCCATTGGGCAAGATCCGGGATCAGGGCTTTTCCTTTGGCCAATATCAGGGAGCCGGGATTTTCCATCGGTCAAAATCAGGGAGCCGGGCTTTTCCATTGGGCAAAATCAGGGAGCAGGGATTTTCCATTGGGCAAGATCAGGGAGCAGGGATTTTCTATTGGGCAAGATCAAGGATCAGGGCTTTTCCATTGGGCAAGATCAGGAAGCAGGGCTCTTCCATTGGGCAAGATCAGGAAGCAGGGATTTTGCATTGGACAAGATCAGGGAGCCGGGCTTTTCCATTGGGCAAGATCAGGAAGCAGGGATTTTCCATTGGGCAAGATTAGGGATCAGAGCTTTTCCATTAGGCAAGATCAGGGAGACAGGCTCTTCCATTGGGCAAGATCATGGATCAGGGCTCTTCCATTGAGCAAGATCATGGATCAGGGCTCTTCCATTGGGCAAGATCAGGGGGACGGGCACTTTATTACCATAGTAGGGCGATGAGGGGGCAGGGGGCTGATGCTCTCTTCCCATCTCACAAGGCTATAAGCTGCCTGTTCTTTCAACCTTCACCTAATAAAATGCAGAAGAGACAGCCGAGTGTTTGAGTTCAATGTCAGGCCAGCCTTCTATTTAAACACACCGGCATGTATTCCCGTAAGTGTAATACACTCGAGTCTACATTCTCTTTTGTGAAAATACATCTGCAGTAAATGCATTCCAAGTCAATATATTTTACTAACATTCGAGAGATCAGAGAAATCAGTGGCTGGGAGTGGAGCAGGTGAGGTTTAGGTAATGTTGCTGTCCTTGGCTGTTTATTTTTCGGACAACTTTACGTGTTTGCGCAATTAACGAGCTGCTTTCACAAGACTCTTGTGGCTTTTTCCCACATATGAGCTGACCTACTTTGGTTAGCTTGCATTGGGGTCATGGTTAGTTTACTCGTGATGAACTTAATGCAGTCCAGTAAAGACAATCTTATGAATTCAGCAATGTGAAAAAGACTGATTCAAGACTTCACCATGACTGCCCCGGTGATCTGGCACTGTGAGAAAGAGTCTGATACTGAAATATTAAACATGCACCGGCCAACGTTTTAACATGGCCTGAGGGAGGATGAATCATAAACAGGTGATGAATATTCAGCAGCAACAATCACTTTCCTGATTAGTTTCAATGATTGAAAGATGATATTAATGTAAAGTGACAGTGACAATTTTAGTATGCTTGGTTCCTTTTTATTTATTTTATAAATTATTTATCCATTGTTATGTGGCTCTTTATTCTTTAGAATTGTTGAATGTTGTTTCTTGTTGCTTGAGGTGCCAACAAACCACATCAAACTCCTAACACTGTACATGTAAACGTGTATTGCAAATAAAGTTGTTCCTTGATTCTCCAATAGTGGTAACAGGCCAAGGGACATAAGCCAATGGTGGTGTGGAATCTTTCAGGGTTTAATAATAGAATCAATGTATCTCTGGTTATAAATAGATAATGTTCAATGTTCAAAGTACACTAGTATGTATACTTTATACAACCTTAAGATTCGTCTCCTTACAGACAGCCACAGAACAAGAAAACAATAGAACCCAGTAAAACAGAAGATCGTCACTCAATCTGCAGAGAAAATCAATAAAAGTAAGTAAATAGCATTCAGAACTGAAGTTCCAACCTGCAAATTAAATTTGCAGATGATACTACATTGATTGGCCTTATCTCAAATAATAACGAGGTGGCCTACAGAGAAGTCATCGCCCCGACACAGTGGTGTCAAGAAAACAACCTCTCCCTCAATGTCGCAAAGACAAAGGAGCTGGTTGTGGACTACAGGAGGAATGGAGACAGGCTCACCCCTATTGACATCAATGGATCTGGGGTTGAGAGGGTGAACAGTTTCAAGTTCCACGGTATACACATCACTGAGAATCTCATTTGGTTTGTACATACCGGCTGTGTGGTGAAAAAAGCACAACAGCACCTCTTTCAGCTCAGATGGTTGAAGAAGTTCAGCATGAGTCCCCAGATTTTAAGGACTTTCTACAGGGGCACAACTGAGAGCATCCTGACTGGCTGCATCACTGCCTGGTATGGGAACTGTACCTCCCTCAATTGCAGGATTCTGTAGAGAGTGGTGCGGACAGCCCAGCTCACCTGTGGATGTGAACTTCCCACTATTCAGGACACTTACAGAGACAGGCGTGTAAAAAAGGGTCTGAAGGATCATTGGGGTCCCCAGTCACCCCAACCACAAACTGTTCCAGTTGCTGCCATCCAGGAAATGGTACCGCAGCATTAAAAGCCAGGACCAGCAGGCTCCGGGACAGTTTCTTCCACCAGGCCATCAGACTGATAAATTCACACTGATTATATTGTATTTCTGTGCTATATTCTGTTGTATATCTTATTGTACATACTATTTATTACAAACTGCTATAATTTTCACATTGCACATTCAGATGGAAATGTAACATAAAGATTTCTGCTCCTCACATATGTGAAGATCTAAGAAATAAAGTTGATTCAATTCAATTCAATTAGTGAAAGAGAGTCTGCAGACGATTCAGGAACCAGCAGAGATGAGTCAAACTCACAGACCCATTCCTCGCCTCCGGCTCAAACACCCCAACCTTTTCAATCTAGCCCGGTGCTTAAGTCGTCAAAACCTTGGATCATTCCTTGTTCTCAGACTTGGGCCCTGCCACTTCAAATTCTCTCGGACCTGAGCCCCGGCGCCTCAGTTCAGCCCATACCCAACCTTTCCAACTTGGCTCGGTGCTTAAATTAATTAAATCTCAGCTCTTTCATTTCTCTCAAGCCTAGGCTCCGCCTTGTCTTGAGCCATTCTGCTCACTTTGTCTCAAGCCATTCTGCTCACTTTGTCTCGGTTCCGCCGCACCAAATTGCCTACAAGTCTGCTCCATCAATGGCCAAATATTAGCTCATTCCCCATTCTTTGGCCTGTCCACGCCATGCCATAACCGTTCTGAACCCTCACATCACAAAGATGCCAGGTCGTACAGGTAATTCAAAAGCTCAACTGCGACTGGGAAGCTATTTTGCAGTGATCGTTTAGCAGGAAAAGTGTAATGAGTAAATTATTGAATTGTTTTCTTTGTTTTGTTTGCCAACAGCTGGTGGTCACTGAGCTTTACCAGGGCCATTGTAAACCCACATTTAGTCAATTATTTATGATTTGCACTTTACACTCACAAAAGCTATCAATATAAAGAATGAAGACGGGAGCAGAAACCTTCAACAGCACGTTGCCAGTGAGTCACAAGCTGATATAATTTAGGTATGAATTGGTTCCTCTGGAGAGGGAGCACAGGAGAAGCCTTCAATCCGGGAGGGGGAGCAGGGCAGGGATTCTTTTTCTTGGAACACAGGAGACTAAGAGGTGACTTTAAAGAGGAATATGAAACCGCGAGGGGCATAGACAAGGGTTCACTCAATCTTTCTAAGACCATGAAACACAGGAACAGAATTAGACCATTCAGCTTGTCGAGTTTACTCCACCATTCTATCACGATTGATATATTATTCATCTCAAGCCATTTTCTTGCCTTCTCCTTGTAACCTTTGATGTTAATCAAGACCTTATCAACCTCTGCTTTAAATATACCCAATGACCTGGCCTCTGCAGCTGTCTTTGGCCATGAATTCCACAGCTTCAAAGGTTCAAAGCTTCATTTATTATCAAAGCATGTATCCGTATACAACTCTGAAATCCTCTTCTCCAGATAGTCATGAACCAAAGAAAGAACATGAAAGTCGTTGAGAGAGAAATATCAAACCCACATCCCCTATACAAAACAGAATGGCATCCCGATCATCAACCTTTCAAAAGCCCTCTCCCCACCCCCGAACAACCCCCTCCCCTCAAAAAGAAGCTCACAAAACACAACAGAACATCAATCCCCAAACACCCTCCCCTCACACAACAAAACGGGAAAGGACGCGCGGTTAGAATGCAACACAGAATATAAAAACCATAAGTCTGAAAAAGTCCACAGTCCATAAATGCAAAAGTCCAATATATAAACGCAGAACCATGATCCTACAATATCATCAACACTCATTGAAAGAGAGGGACATCACACAAAGCAAAGGCCTACCTGCCTGCCACAGCGAGCCACACAGCAGTTCACCACTTTCCTCATTCCAGAAATTCTTCTCATTGTTGTGAACCAAGAACTAGAGGACTAGAGGGCATAGTGAAAAAGGATCTAGAGGGCATAGGTTAAAGGTGAAAGTGGAAAGATTTAATAGAACCTTGAGGATGTTATGTATATGGGATGAGCTGGTGAGGGCAGGTACAATAACAACTTTTTAAAAGACAGTTGGATAGGTACAGTACATAGACGGGAAAGGTCTAGAATGTTTTGGGTCAAACAAGTTGATGTGGGCCATTTGGACCAAAGGGCCTGTTTCCATGCTGCAAGACTACATAATTTATCCAAACTTCAGGGAGGGGGTGCAAAACCACTGGACCTGCAGACACTTATTCATAAAACTTTAAACGCATGGTACAGCTTGCTAATATGATGAACAAATCATATGATATAGCTGGCTCTTAAATTTCTCCCTTTTCACCTTAAAGCTATACCCTCTAAATTTAGACATACCCCACCCTAGGAAAAGGTCTCTATCAACCTAAAGGTACTGTGCAAAAGTCTTAGGCACATACATATGGCTAGAGTGCCTAAGATTTTTTGCACAGTGTTACCGTAATTTTATGTACAGCACTCTACTGCTGCCACTGCAAAAACAGAATTTCATGATATATGTGTGTGATGATAAACGTGATTCTGATATGGGCCTCTATTGTGGACTGAGAGTGGGAAAGGGGCAGGGAGAGGGGAATCATGGTTGGGAAAAGGGGAAGGGAGAGGGCGGGGAGCAGGAAGCACCAGAGAAACATTCTGTAATGATCAATAAACCAATTGTTTGGAATCAAATGACCTTGCCTGGTGTCTCAGGGCAGGATGTGCCTGCATCCGCAGCACCTTCCAAACCCTGGCGCTCGTTCTCTGCCAACTGTACCACACCCCTCCCACAGTTCTCCATCGCCACCGTTCCCAACATTCTATGCTCCCGCCAGGTTTACGAACTCGCTCTCTGCTCTACATTGACAAATACAGTACAGTGCAAAACTCTTCAGCACCCTAGCTATATATATGTGCCTAAAACTTCTGCACAGTGCTGTATCTATATCCCCCGTAATTTTATAAATTCTATAAGGTCACCCCTCAGCCTCCTCCATTACAGTGAGAACCAATCCTGTCTATTCAATCTCCCTTTATAACTATAGACAGAAGAGACCCCGATGAAGTGTCTCAGCCTGAAACGTTGACTGTTTATTCCCATCCATAGATGCTGCCTGACCTGCTGAGCTCCTCCAGCACATTGTGTGTACTCCCTTTATAACTACAGCCTTCCATTCTGGGCCGTGTCCTTCTGATTCTCTCCTGGTCGCCTTCTCATGCCACTATGTTCTTCTTGTCACGTGACGACTGGAACTGCACTCTACTCTCCAGCTACAGCTGTGACATGAGATCCCTACTCTTCTACTCAGCTGGTAAAAGGACGGATGGTGGGGAAGGGAGGGTAATTACCTGCATCATTGAGCCCTGGCTGGGGGCTGTTGGAGGAATGATTGCACTGAGCCCTTGATGGGACCTGGACGTTGTAATGGCTACCTGGACACAATGAACACAGAGTGTAACATAGGAGAGTTTATACAACAAGAAGTAAGAGCAGGAGTTGACCATTTTCCACTTCAATGGACGTTTGGCCACTTACTAAGCATGGCTGATCTGGTTATTCCCCACAACTCTATTTTCCCTGCTCTCCTCTCTCTGTTACCATCAGGAAAGAAGGTACAAGAGCCTCAGGTCTGACACCACCAGGTTCAGGAACAGATATCACCCCTCAATCAACAGGCAGGTGACCCAGAGGGGATAACTTCATTCCACTTCACTCACCCAACACTGTCAGGAAATTTGTTAACTTTGCGGCAGCAATACAATGCAATACATAATAATAGAGAGAAAAAAGCTATGAATTACAGAGCGTATACATATAAAATAGAGATTAAAAAGTCGTGAGGTAAAGTTCATGGATTCAATGTCCATTCAGAAATCTGATGTCAGAGGGGAAGAAGCTGTTCCTAAATCATTGAACATGTGTACCTCCTTCCTGGTGGTAACAATGAGAAAAGGGCATGACCTGGGTGATGTGTCCTCAATGATAGGCGCTGCCTTTTTCAGGCATTGCTCCTTGAAGATATCCTGGATACTACTGGGTTTCTTTGTCACCATCTAGCTGTGTAATGTTGTTCTGTTTGGTGGAGGAGAGGACTGGGAAGGGGTTCCCATGCTACTGCATTCTATTTGCATCCCTGCTCATCAGTGAACCTTGGCCTGATGACAAGAGGTTCTAACAGGTTTTGCATTGTCAGAAACAGGACGAGCAACTTCCACTCTGTGACAGGTTCCTAACGTTCTTTCTGCCTCTGTTTACTGCACAGTTACCCAGAGCTGTCAAATGTTTCATTATCAGAGAGTTTTCTCAGTTTGTCAATTAAATGATGATGTCCAAGTGTTGGCCATAGGAGCAGCCTTCTTCTGATTCCTGAAACTTGTGAACCATATTGTATGGTTGGGAGCTTAGGCTCCGGGCCGAGAGCGTATCGAAGCACGAGGGCCCGGGTCCGATGCAAAGGAACAACCTGAGGTTTGGACAATTTAAGCACCAGGCCCATTTCAAAAGGTCAGGGAGTCGGGACCAGAGGCGAGGGACAGGCCAGTTCAGCCCACCACTCAGCAACGTTGACTCGGCTCTGCGCTGAACTAAGGCTGTGGTCTGCTCCTGAATTGGCAGCAGTGAAGGCTGGCTTCGCGTCCACAGACTCTCTTTCATGAACTTCAGTTCTGAATGCTATTTGTTTACTTTTATTGTTTACAAAATTTGTTTCTTTCCCTCTCTACACATTGGGCATCTGATTGTCTTCTTTTTTTAATGGGTTCTATTGGGTTTCATTGTTTTGTGGGTGCCGAGACAAAGATGAATCTCAAGGTTGTATAAAGTATATATACTTTGATAATAACTGTACTTTGAATTTTGATATCCAAGTTAACCATCAGTTCACACTCCAGGCAGTTCCCCCCATCAATTGCTCTCCCCAAAAACATCTTCAAAATCCATACATCATGAAGGAAAGACAATGTGAGGGTCAGTCACGAGTAGTTGGGTAGGTGTGAGGGAAGGAGAGGGGAACATGGAGCAGAGGGTAGAGACAACGAGGTTTCCCACTGGAAATGAAACTGTAAATAGAATCAGAATCAGTTTATTGCCAGATATGATTGTGGTTTGGTGCCAAGTATAAAACACAAGACAATACTGTAACAGACAACACAAAAGCAACCAACAGTTTACAAGACAATAGTGCAAACAGCCATGAGCAATCAATAATTAGCAGAATGGTCACGTGTGCAAGTGTCAATAATCAAACTTAAATAAATGTGAACCTACAAACAGACTCAATAATTATCAACAGAACAAGGACAGCAAGAAAGACTATGTAATGGATGTTGTGCAGGGATATCTAGGGTATTACAGCTGAGTGAGTTCTGCAGAGAATCAGGAAAGAAGCTTCAGAGGTGACATGTAGTCCTGGTGGTGATGGGTTGCAGTGTCTCCCTGGTGGCGATTTGGTGAATAGGTGACTGCTACGATGGGTGGAGTTAGCAGAAACTTTTTCAGCTCCTTTCTTAGCTCTAGAGATGAGCAAGTCTTTTAAAGTCGGTAGCTGACAGCCAGTGATTTGAACTGAACGGACCCCTCACTGCAACCCACACTTGGAGAGGGAGGAAGTGGTGGGAAACCAAACAGTGTTAAAAGTGATCACTACACTCTCAATGGCGGCAGAGTCAAAATTCGCCCTGAGGTGTCAAATTTCCCAAACTGATGTAGAAAGAACAAACTCTGCTGGGCTTTCCTAGTGATGAGATAACTTGCTTTCATACATCAATGGTCATCTCCAGGAATTTGAATTACCCGACCACAGACACAGTCTGGCATTTAATTTCGGGGGTGGGGGGGTGGAGGCAGGTAGGAGGTTGTCGGCAGAATGCGTTCAGTTCTGGCCTCGTCTGCTCTAGGGAAATCCACACTGACTCATTAGACAGATCTTGGGCTAAAATTACCTCTGGGCTCTGCTGGTTGCACACTGAAAATTTCAAAGGTGTCCCTCTCAAAGTTAAAGCACGCTGCCCCCACAAAATGCGGTAGAGCTATAAATATGAGACATAAACATGACCTTGTTTATTTATTTCCCCTTTTTTTCTCTCTCTTTTTTTCTCCCTCTGTCCCTCTCACTATAACTCCTTGCCCATCCTCTGGGCTCCCCTCCCCCTTTCTTTCTCCCCAGGCTTCCCGTCCCATGATCCTCTCCCTTCTCCAGCCTGATATCCCTTTTGCCAATCACCTGTCCAGCTCTTGGCTCCATCCCTCCCCCTCCTGTCTTCTCCTATCATTTCGGATCTCCCCCTCCCCCTTCCACTTTCAAATCTCTTACTACCTCTTCTTTCAGTTAGTCCTGACGAAGGGTTTCGGCCCGAAACGTCGACTGTGCCTCTTCCTAGAGATGCTGCCTGGCCTGCTGTGTTCACCAGCAACTTTGATGTGTGTTGCTTGAATTTCCAGCGTCTGCAGAATTCCTCGCGTTTACCATTTTAAAAATGTCCTGTTTCTTTCAACTACAGAGATTTGAGATTCAAGGTGAGTCTATTCCTATTCAGCATGGAGGATAATCTGGGTTGAAAGTTCTAGTCCGTCTATGACCAATGTGATGGAAATTCCTGGAAATTTCTCCTAGTTAGTATTGGGAACGCCTAGGTCTGAGTCGACGTGGTAGTAGTAGTAGTAGTATTAGGAAGGGCCCCAAGTGATTGGAGACCCAGTGGGCAAGAACCCACATGCAAATCTATCTCATCAGTGAATTACATTGAAAGTCCAGGTTCGTCATGCTGCAGGACTGTTAGTGTAGAGAATGAAAATAGCTCATAGACAGAAAAGACATTGAACAATACAGCACAGTACAGTCCCTTCAGCCCACAATGTTGTGCCAACTTTCTATCCTACTCCAAGATCAATCTAATGCTTCTGTCCTGCATTGCCCTTCATTTTTATTTCATCCACAGTCTCTTAAATGACCGTGGCTGGTTCCTATTTTGCCTTGATCACCATCTTTGGCAGCATGTTCCATGCACACACCACTTCCTGTGTAAAAAAAAACTTACCTCTGACTTTTGCCCCTATTCTCTTCTCCAACAACATTAAAATTATGTCCACCTTGGGAAAAAAAAGTCTACTCTATCAATGCCTCATATCATCTTATGCACCACTGTCAAGTCACCTCTCACCCTCCTTTGCTTCAAAGAGTAAAGTCCTAACTCGCTCAATCTTTCTTCATAAGATATACTCGCTAATACAGGCAGCATCTTGGTAAATCTCCTCTGCACACTCTCTAAAGCTTCCACGTTCCTCCTTGAAGGAGGTAAACAGAACTGAACACAATACTCCAGCTGCGGTCTAACCAGAATTTTATAGAGCTGCAACATTACCTCGTGTTCCTTGAGCTCATTCCCTCAACTAATAAAGGCCAGCACATCATCTACCTTCTTAACCATTCTAGCACTGCAACTTTGAGGGATCTATGGACATAGACCCCAGGATCCCTTTGTTCCTCCACAGTGGTAAGAATCCTGCCATTCACCCTCTAGCTTGACGTTCCACTTTTCCGGACTAAACTCCATCTGCCACTTCTCAGCCCAATTCTGCATCCTGTCAATATCCTGTTGTAACCAACAAGCTTCCACATTATCCATACTACTACCAACCTTTATGGCATCTGTGAGAGGGAAGAGAGCTCCTATAAATTTGTAAACATTATGAATCAATGTCTGCTCAGATATTTTCGGACAGACCAGCCGATGGGCCTCCCAAGTACGCCCTGTATATGAAGTCCAAGATAGCTGGGCCTTTGCTCCACCACTTCCAGCATCACAGAGAACATAAGGAAGTGAAATGCTGAGAGGATCTTAGAGGAGAGGGCTCGGTGAAGGTTTCTGAAGGGTGGAAAGACAGATGGGATTCTGCTGGGTGCCTACACTGTGCAGTACCCAGCTGGGAAGCTTTTGACAAGGCCGTCCAGAAAGACTCTTATCTAAGCCTTGTTTTATGGAGTGTGCAATCTCTTTAAAGAGGTTAGTCAACAACTTAAATGACAATCAATGGGTTGACCAGCCTTGGTGTGCTAGTTTCTATTGCTTTACAGAGGTGAAACCAAATAGCAAAGCAGGATTTCAGTCCAAGACCCCAACTTGGAGACCCTTTATTCTAAGTCCCTGAAGTCATGATCTTTTTTTTGTCCAAAATGTACTAGGGGCATCGTATTCAGAAAATGTCATTATGTTACAGGAGCTAATGTTCCTATTTTGGACATATTTGATGAGACAATATAGAGGGAGTTTAACATCTAACCTGTCTCTTTATTTAACAATAAAAGAAGCAACTATAAATTGAAGTTTTATAAAGTGAATAATAAAGTGAATTTATTATCAAAATACGTTCAGTTTATGTCACCATATACAACCCTGGGATTCATCTTCTTTCGGGAGCACATTAGAGTCAATGAAAGGCCCCACACAACAGGACAGACAGCAACCAATATGCAAATAATGCAAACTATGCAAATATAAAGGAAAAGAAAAATAATAATAACCAAATACGGAATAAATATCAAGAACATGAGATAGAGAGAGTGAGTACTTATCCCCTACAGTGTGGAACGGTCTTGAAGTACCTCCTTGTTAGCCGAGGACGCCACATGTTCTTTAGACATGGACGTACAACCCTGAACTTTGCTAGGCAGTCAGACTGTGCAGAACCATGTGCTGCCTGTCTCCAGGTCCTGCGGACAGCAGTCATAGACAGCCCTAGGAGCAGGTTTACTACGGCATTCTCCTCCCTCCCATACAAGAGACCAAAGATGAAGAGGGTGTTCCATTTTTCTTCATGGAAGTGACACACACAAAATGCTGGAGGAACTCAGCAGGCCAGGCAGCATCTATGGAAAAGAGTAGTCTGTTGACCACTCGTTAACAGAACTAGGTTAGGAAACTCACTACACAGCTCGTAGTTAATCGAAGCTCACACTTGAGCTTACGAAATCAAATATTGCATTCCAGTGTCTTTAGCTGTAAATCATCTGATTGACCTTTAAAACCTTTTTTATTGGGTCTGCTCCAGGGCAGCATCCATTTATTGCCATCTTCCCAGCAAGTGACAGTTGATAATTTATGGCTCTTCGCTCTCTTCAGTAACCAGCTCGAAACATTCCAGGCAGGCATCAACCCCAACAAAGAACACCTCACAAATAAATTATTTGGAAATGATCTCCAGTCCAGCAGATTACTTGAAACATTATTGTGTCGACTTTAAAACACTGAAAGCAAAGCAACTTCATCTCACAAAATGGAGGGCGTAAACAGTTCCACAAAATGGCAGCCTCCATCTCCATGCACATGGCAGGAACAAAGACAATTGATCTGTTTGCTTCCACTGTCCTTGACCCATTCAAGCTCAACATTTTCTTCCATATTTTAAATCCAAAATGGCCAACACAGTCAACATTTCGGGCCAAGACTCCGCCCAAAATATCAACTATACTCTTTTCCGTAGATGCTGCCTGGCCTGCTGAGTTCCTGCAACATTTTGTGTGTATTACTTGGATTTCCAGCATCTGCAGATTTCCTCTTGGTTACTTTTCATGGAAGTCTTTGACAAGACAGGGATGAGGGGAGTTTGTTACATATTTGCTGAGCTTGGCAATTAGCTTATATACGTTTGATCACCAGTCGAGGTGACATCCTCAGTGGGCAGTTGTTGGTGTTTCTCTCTGGGAGTACTCACATTTATATCGGCCCCGATTTACTTGCCTCAGTCCTGATTGGCTACCTCTTCTGTTGATGTTTGACACATTGAAATAGATGCCATCTACGAACCCCTAAGAGCTAAAGAAATGTGAGCCAATAGAATTCAAAGATCAACTGAAACGGGTAGCCATTCAGGACCGAGGCAAGCACATGGGGGCCAATATAAATGCGAGAATTCCCAGAGGGAAACACCAACAACTGTGTGAGGATGTCACCTTGACTGTTAGTAAAACATCTGCAAATGAATTGCCTAGCTCGGCAAACACTGCAACATCAAACGCCTCGACAGCCTGTTGTCAGGGCCTGCCCAGGCCCAGAGGCAGACCAATGCGGGCACTCTTGTACTACAGAACTAGTTCCTGTGGAGGGTTTTAGGACCTGGGTCCAATGAGCGATTCTGGCTGAGCAAGGATCAGCTCGGCTGGGATTGTCCCACACTCAACAAATCTCCCAACACTTGTTGCAATGGATGTCCAGAGGCTTTGGCCACAAGTCTCCCCCACCCTTCATTTACCTGCTCAGGCAGCCAGAGCACTTTCCCCATTCAGCAAGAGTGCACCCTGACTGGAGGTGACCATGTCCCACACACAGGTCCCAGTAAGACAGGTAATCCCCGCAGAACAGTGGGCCAATGCTTGCCACTGGGAGCTGCGAGTCATTCTGAAGGCAGTACTCAGACAGGGCACACCATGTGACAGGTACCTCTCCAAAGGATCGTCATTTGGGTTCAGATGCATACTAGTATCTAGTAAGGTGGGAGGAGAAGATGGCAGCGCGATGCAGCACGCGCAGCTCTCCAGTGAAATGATATCGTCTCTGTTAAATAGGGCCGTGGACAATTCTGATTTGATGGAGACAGACGTGAAAGCACAGAGGAACATCTGGAGAAATTTCTGAAACGCCCGTTCGCTGCTGTTGTTACTGCACGATCGAGAATCTTCTGGAGGGAAGGCCTCAAAATCCCCGGCTTTGTCTGCTGTTGGGGACCGAGGCTGAGGTCGAAGTGTTCGGATAGAGATGGTGCTCGGTACTCGGTGTCGGAGGGCTGATCGGAGGCTCAAAGTTTTCGGATGACTCAGAGTCGGACTGTGGTCGGGCGTGTCAGGGAGAGTTTTCTTCCTCCTCCCGTCTGCGTGAGATGTGGGACAATTGAGAGACTTTGAACTTTACTGTGCCATGGCCTGTTCTTCATCAGATTATGGTATTGTTGCACTGCTGTACTATATGTTATAATTATGTGGTTTTTGTTAGTTTTTCAGTCTTGGTCTGTCCTGTGTTTCTGTGATATCACACCGGAGGAATATTGTATCATTTCTTAATGCATGCATTACTAAATGACAAAAAAAGAGGACTGCGTGTCCTCATAATCTAAAATCTAATCTAGTATCTGACAGCCTTCCTCAACCCAGAGACTCAGAACCTGCTGTGGGAGTGTTTGACAGGACAGTGATGAGGGAGTCAGAGCCTTATTGAGTATGCTCTGCTAGTATTTGACAGGATAGTGTGAAGGGAGCTTTACTCTGTCTCCGGGGAGTCGAGACCCTCTGTCAGATCCCTTCTGTCTGTCTGCACTGGTGCTGACAGACCCAGCCGTTTTTAGCATTTTCTGCTCTGTTAAGGTTTTCTTCTTTTTTTCTTTGTTTCTGATTCTGGTTACACAAATTAACAGTCCAAAGATCCCCCATTCAGATCCTTTCTATTACAGTTACTCAAAGCAACAGAACTTCAGAAAGGGCACACTGACCATTACACAACATGGACACGAGGTGTGAGGTCAGTATGGGGGAATGAACATTACACCTGCAAAAAATCCTCTTCATTCACCCCAATCATTGCTAGTCAGAGACTTGCACACCACACTAAGTAGTAGTAGTAGTAGTAGTAATAGTCATACTTTATTGATCCCGGGGGAAATTGGTTTTCGTTACAGTTGCACCATAAATAATAAATAGTAATAAAACCATAAATAGTTAAATAGTAACATGTAAATTATGCCAGTAAATTATGAAATAAGTCCAGGACCAGCCTATTGGCTCAGGGTGTCTGACCCTCCAAGGGAGGAGTTGTAAAGTTTGATGGCCACAGGCAGGAATGACTTCCTATGACGCTCTGTGTTGCATCTCGGTCGAATGAGTCTCTGGCTGAATGTACTCCTGTGCCCAACCAGTACATTATGTAGTGGATGGGAGACATTGACCAAGATGGCATGCAACTTGAACAGCATCCTCTTTTCAGACACCACCGTCAGAGAGTCCAGTTCCATCCCCACAACATCACTGGCCTTACGGATGAGTTTGTTGATTCTGTTGGTGTCTGCTACCCTCAGCCTGCTGCCCCAGCACACAACAGCAAACATGACAGCACTGGCCACCACAGACTCGTAGAACATCCTCAGCATCGTCCGGCAGATGTTAAAGGACCTCAGTCTCCTCAGGAAATAGAGACGACTCTGACCCTTCTTGTAGACAGCCTCAGTGTTCTTTGACCAGTCCAGCTTATTGTCAATTCGTATCCCCAGGTATTTGTAATCCTCCACCATGTCCACACTGACCCCCATAAGACAAAAAGATAATTAGACAATTTGGCCCATCGAGTCTGCTCCGCCATTTCATCATGCCTGATCCATTTCCCTCTCAGTCCCAATCTCCTGCCTTCTCCCTTCATGCCTTGGCTAATCAAGAATCTATCAACCTCCTCCTTAAATATATGTAAAGACTTGCCCTCCAGAGCTGCCCATGGCAACGCATTTCACAGATTCAACACTCTCAGGCTAAAGAAATCACTCCTCATCTCCGTTATAAAAGGACATCCCTCTGAGACTGTGTCCTTTGGTCTTAGACTCCCCTCCACAGGAAACACCCTCTCCACATCCACTCTGTCAAAGCCTTTCAACATTCAGCAGGTTTCAATGAGATCTCCCCTCATGCTTCTGATTTCCAGGGAATGGAGGCCCAGAGCCATCAAACACTCCTCATTTGAGGGGCAGGCTGTCCCTTTAAAAGTAAGCATGGATGACCAAGAGAGAGAGAAAACAAGGAGGTTGGAGGAATTAGACGAGGCAGAACCACTTATTGGTCTACTCTCTGATGGGAAGCTGCACAGACAGGCCTGGGAACAGGAGGGATATTGTTCACCCTATAAATTAATAATGTCCAAGAAAATGGAATGAGATACTCCAATTAATTCTGAGAAATGTTATTGATAGTTTGGGTAATTCAAATAAATAAACAGAAGTTGTATATTCATGTAATGTCACACCAATGTTGTATCTTGAAAACGTGATTTAAATATAAACATTTAAACTCCAGTCTGGAATGGAAATAGATTCTCAATGTTCAAAATATTCCATAGCGGTGTACCCCACCATCATAGTCATATAGAACAGGAAAAGGCCATTCAGCCCAACTTGTCCATGCTGGCAAAGATGCACATCTAATCTAGCAACACCCACAAAAAACGCTGGTGAACGCAGCAGGCCAGGCAGCATCTATAGGAAGAGGTACAGTCGACGTTTCGGGCCGGGACCCTTCATCAGGACTGAGTCCCATTTGTTCAAGGCTAACCCATCACTAAACATTCCTGAACTAGGTCCCTCTCCAAGCGTCTTTAAATGTTGTTAATTTACCTGCCCTGTCCACCTCCACTGGAAGCTCATTCCAAATACGCACTACCCTCTGTGTAATAGCGAAACTGTAGAGTAGTGGTTAGCACAACGCTTTACAGTATCAGCTACCCATGTTCAGGTCCTGCTGTTGTCTGTAAGCAGTTTGTACATTCTCCCTGTGAAGGCGTGGGTTTCCTCCGGGTGCTCCGGTTGCCTCTCACAGTCCAAAGACATATGAGCTAGTAAGTTAATTGTCCATCATTGAGCCGGAAGGGCCTGTTACCATGCTGTATCTCTAAAAAAAAAATCTCTATAATTAAATAAAATAATAATTCTCCTACACTCTGAGGAATAATGTCCAAGCCTACCCAATCTCTCCCTATGAGAAAGGCAATGTCATGATCATCGTTGGGGATTTTAACATGAAAGTGGATTGGGAAAACCAGGTCAGTACTGGACTTCAAGCGCTGGCTGGTGGCGTAGTGGCATCAGTGCCGGACTTCAGAGCAAAGGCTCCCGAGTCGAATCCAGCCAGCTCCCTTGCACACTTTCCACCTCCGCTGGGTTGAGAATCGAGCTAGCAACCCGGCCTCATAAAAATAAGAAAGCCTGCTAAAAAAAACGCCATCATGATGACGTCCCGATGACTCCACTCAGAGTAAAGGGCCTTCTTCTCCTTCTTTCTTCTACTAGACTTCAAGGGAGAGATTTTGTAGAACATCTATGGGATGGCTTTTTAGAACAGCTTGTTGTTGAGTCCATTAGGGAATGGGCTGTGCTGGACTGGGTGCTGTGCAATGATCCGGAGGTGATAAGAGAGCTTAAGGTTAAGGAACCCTTGGGGAACAGTGGTCGAGTTCCCATTGAAATTTGAGAGGGAAAAAATAAAATCCAATATGTCGGTATTTCAGTGGAATATAGGAAATTACAATGGCATGAGAGAGGAACTGGCCGAAGTTGACTGGAAAGGGACAATTGTAGGAGGGATAGCAGAGCAGCAATGGCTGGAGTTTCTGCAAAAAATAAGGGAAGTGTAAGACAGATATATTCCAACTAAGAAGAAATTTTCAAAGGGAAGAAGGACACTACCATGGCAAATGAAGTCAGAGCCAAAGTAAAAGCAAAAGAGAGAGCATACAAGGAAGCCAGAGCTAGTGGGAAGATAGAGGATTGGGAGACTTTTAAAAACTTGCGGAAGGAAACTAAGAAGGTCATTCAGAAGAAAAGGATGAATTATGAGAGGAAGCTGGCGACTAATATCAAAGAAGATACTAAAAGCTTTCTTAAGTATATAAAGGATAAAAGAGAGTCAAGGGTAGATATAGGGCCAATACAAAATGACACTGGAGATATTGTAATGAGAGATGCAGAGGAACTGAATGCACATTTTACTTCAGTCTTCACAGTGGAAGACATCTGCAGTATACCGGACATTCAAGAGTGTCAGGGAAGTGAAGTTTGTGCAGTGAAAATTACAACTGAGAAGGTACTCAGGAAGCTTTATGGTTTGACAGTGGATAAATCTCCTGGACCTGACAGAATGCACCCCTGGGTTCTGAAGGAAGTAGCTGGAGAGATTGTGAAGGCATTAACGATGATCTTTCAAGAATTGATAGATTCTGGCATTGTACCGGATGACTAGAAAATTACAAATGTCATCCGCTGTTTAAGCAGAAAGGAAACTATAGACCTGTTAGCCTGACATCAGTGGTTGGGAAGTTGTTGGAATCGATTGCTAGGGATGAGATTATGGAATACCTGGAGGCACATGTCAAGATAGGCCAAAGCTAACATGGTTGCCTGAAAGGAAAGCAACTGCAGTTCTTTGAGGAAATTACAAGCAGGGTAGACAAAGGAGATGCAGTAGACGAGATGTACTTGGATTTTCAGAAGGCCTTTGACAAGGTGCCGCACATGAGGCTGCTTAGCAAGATAAGAGCAGGGAAGTTACAAAGTTACTAACGTAGGTGGAGCATTGGTTGGTCGGCAGAAAACAGAGAGTGGGAATAAAGGGATCCTCTTCTGGCTGGCTGCCAATTACCAGTGGAGTACCACAGGGGTCGGTGTTGGGACCACTGCTTTTTACGATGTATGTCAATGATTTGGACTACGGTATTAACGGATTTGTGGCTAAATTCGCCGATGATACAAAGATAGATGGAGGAGCGGGTAATGTTGAGGAAACAGAGAACCTGCAGAGAGACTTAGATAGTTTAGGGGAATGGGCAAAGAAGTAGCAAATGAAATACAATGTTGGAAAGTGTATGTTTATGCACTTTGGTGGAAGAAGTAAACAGGCAGACTATTATTTAGATAGGGAGAAAATTCAAAATGCAGAGATGCAAACAGATGGGAGTCCTTGTGCAAGATACCCTAAAAGTTTACCTCCAGGTTGAGTCAGTTGTGAAGAAGCCAAATGTAATGTTGGCATTCATTTCTAGAGGTATAGAATATAAGAGCAGGGATGTGATGTTGAGGTTCTATAAGGCACTCGTGAGACCACACTTGGAGTATTGTGTGCAGTTTTGGGCCCCTATTTTAGAAGCGATATGCTGGCATTGGAGAGAGTTCAGAGAAGATTCACAAGAATGATTCAAGGAATAAAAGGGTTACCATATGAGGAACGTCTGGCAGCTCTTGGGCTGTATTCCCTTGAGTTCAGGAGAATGAGGGAGGATCTCATAGAAACATTCCAAATGTTAGAAGGCCTGAACAGATTAGATATGGCAAAGTTACTTCCCATGGTATGGGATTCTAGGACAAGAGGGCACGACTTCAGGATTGATGGACGTCCTTTTAGAACTGAGACACGGAGAAATTACTTTAGTCAGAGGGTGGTAAAACTGTGGAATTTGTTGCCACGAGTGGCTGTGGAGACCAAGTCATTGGGTGTATTTAAGGCAGAGGTAGATAGGTTCTTGATTACCCAGGGCATCAAAGGATATGAGGTGAAAGCAGGGGAGTGGGGATGACTGGAAAAATTGGATCAGCCCATGATTGAATGGTGGACCAGACTCAATGGGCCGAATGGTCTACTTCTGCTCATATATCTTATGGTCTTATGACACATTTTCTCAAGGCAACATCCACATGAATCTCTTTGGCACTCTTTCCATCTAACGTCATCTTTCTTCTAGCAGGATGACCAAAAGTGAACTCAGAATTCCCTGCAATTAAAACGCTGGAAATACACAGTGGGTCAGTCAGCACCTGTATACAAGGAAATATGAGCAGGAGCGGCCACTCAGTCTATTAAGCCTACCCTGCTATTGAGTATGATCATGACTGATCAATGCCGGCCTCAAATCCTCTTCTGTGCCAGTTCCCCAGGACAGGGGAAGTGGCCTCATACCCCATGCAGGCTGATGAAGATGTCCCAAGTGGGGGCAACCATCCTGCAGATGTGTCCTCAACATATGGGTGTGGACGGACACGTCCATCTCTTGATGACATGGGCATTTCAGTGTCCCCTACAGGACCGGGGGCTGAAGAAGTCACTGAGACTGGGCCATGTCAAGTTGCAGGGAGCTCATGGGCTGTCCCAGCAGGCTTCCTAACTTCAGCTGTGATGATTTAATAAGGGAAAGAACTAAGCTGGCAGTTGTTGGGGATGGTGGGGGGGGGGGTTAAAGAGCGGATCAAGTCAATGAAAGGTGTGGGGTGGGATTGAGAGGGAGAAGGGCTCTGCCAAGGGGGAAGAAAAGTGCCACAAAGGTCATGGTCTCTTCTTGCTACTGCCAGCGAGAAGGTGCCTTAGGATCCACACCATCAGGTTCAGGAGCAGTTATTCCTGAACCAGCATGGATAATTTCACCCAGCTCAACACTGAATTTCTTTGAGGATGATCAGCCATGATCACAGTGAATGGCGGTGCTGGCTCGAAGGGCTGAATGGCCTACTCCTGCACCTATTGTCTATTGAATTGATTCCACAACCTATGGACTCACTTTGAAGCGCTCTACAACTCATGTTCTCAATATTATTTATTTATTACTATTATTTGTGTTTTTGTGTTTGCACGGTATGTCGTCTTTTGCACATTGTCAGACCTCGTGTGTAGCTTTTCATTGATTCCCTTGTATTTTTCATTCTAATGTGAACGCCTGCAGGAAAATGAATCCCAGGGTAATATAAGTTCAAAGTTACATTGAACTTTCAAGTGGCTATAGCAAAGAGGGGAAGAGGATGGGGTAAGGGTGAAAGGTCAGAAGAATGGGTCATCTACTGTACCCAGTGCTCCCAGTGTGGCCTGCTGTATATTGGTGAGACCCAATGCAGATTGGGAGACTGCTTCACTCAGCACCTGCCCTCCATCCACCAGAAAAAGTGGGTTCTCCTGGCAGCCACCGGTTTCAATCCCACTTCCCAGTACATTTGTCAGTCCGGTGGCCTCCTCTACTGCCACGATGATGCCACACTCAGGTTGGGGGAGCAACAACTTATATTCTGCCTGGCTGGTATGAACATAAATTTCTCAAACTTCTGGTAATTGACCCCCCCCCCTTCACCATTCCCCATTCCTATTTCCTTTTCCCACCATACCTCTTTACCTGTCCATCACCTCCCTCTAGTGTTCCTCCTCCTTCCCCTTTTTCCATGTTCTTTTACCCTTTCCAATCAGATTTCCCCTCCAGCCCTTTATCTCTTTCACCAATCAACCTTCCAGCTCTTTTTAGTTCACACCCTCCCCTCTCCCAGTTTCACCTTATACCTCTTCCTCCTTCCTTTCCAGTCCTGAAGAAGGGTCTCGGCCCGAAATAACGACTGTTCACTCTTTTCCATTGATGCTGCCTGACCTGCTGAGTTCCTCCAGCACTTTTTATTGTGTTTGTTGCTTTGGATTTCCAGTATCAGCAGATTTTCTAGTGTTTGGTGTTCAGGGACAGTTACTACCGCTCAACCATCAGTCTCATGAACCAAGGGGATAGCCACTCAACTTGACTTGCCCCAAAACTGAACTGTTCCCACAACCTAGGGACACTTTCTAAGACTCTTCATTTCATGTGCTCCATATTTATTGTTTATTCATTTATTATTTTTTTTTCTATTTTGCATTTGAACAATGTGTTGACCTTTGCGCATTGGTTGCCCGTCCTGTTGGGCGCGGTCTTTCACTGATGCTGTTGCGTTCCACGGATTTACTGTGTATGCCCGCAAGAAAAGAAATCCCAGGGTTGTAAACGGTGACGTAAATGAATTTGAATAATAAGTTTACCCCGAGCTTTGAAGGGAATGGTGGACAGTGAGATGCTGGGGAGGACGTGATCAGGAGAGTGACGGGGTTAGCGGGGAATGGGGGAAGAGCGGGCTTGCCGACTGGAGACGCGCCGGGGAGATGGTGGCAGGTGAGAGTTGGTGTGGGAGGAGCGAGAGACGGGGAAGCTGCCAGGAGCACGGCAACAGCAGCCCGAGGCAGTGGAGCTGCCTCCCTCCCCCGCCCTCCTCCCTCGCAGGTCTGTCTGTCCAATCCAACGGACGTGAGTTAGGCAGCAAGACCGCCCTGATTTTCTCCGCCAACACCCGATATCAGTGATAATCCAGAAGAACCCCTCTCCCAGCCAAGCCCCCATGCAGGGTCTGACAAAGTGACTCCAGGGAGGGTCTCGGGCGAAGCGGCTCCCAATAGCGGGAGCTCTCAGTGAATCCCGCTGGAGATCCAGTGTCGGGCGTTGTAGCCGGTCCATGGTAAGAAACTTTGTTCAGTCTCTCTCAGCGACTACCCCCAAGTTCCCCCTAATTATACTATTGACAACCTCTCTACGTCCCTGAAAACCGCGGTGACTCCTTACGCCATCTCATTGTCCGCAGCTGAAGCATTCCAAAAGGGTTGCTTTGAGGCGAGGTGGTAATGTTTAACAGGCGCATTTAATGATTGTGGAATAGTCATCAAAGCAAACGTTTGTTTCTGGCAGTTCAGAGCCAGTCTTTATTAACGGCCAACTCACAGAAGCACCTCGAATGAATCGCGGTTTTTTTTGTAATCTGTCAAGAAGGTAAAATATCAGCGTGAGTTTAGTGCGCCAGGAGTTACTCCGTGGAAGTGTAACCCTAGTTAATCGGGAAATCGTCACTTCGCTGCGCGTCTCGGCTGACCGTCGGCTGCAGTCGATATCGCTTTGGGCACGGATTTTCTGCACAACCCTCGCCCATAGTAAACAATGCATCGCGAATGGTGGAGACAGCGAGGTCAGTGCTCAATGAGAATTGAGAAAAACCACTTTCGGGCATGAGACTGGGAGTAGTAGGTGATCCCGGCGAGCAGTCAGGCTCCAAGAGCTAACCCGAAACAAAGGGAATGCATTCCGCGCAATTATTGTGAAGCGATTTGGTTCAAAGTACCGAGATTTCTGGGCAGACTGATAGGAATAGATGGAATACCCGATGACCCTGAGACGCGGAGGTGGGGGGGGGGTGGATAAAATGTTTCAGCGAGGCGCGCTCAGATTTTGGAAACGCTTCCACACCCAGTCCTGTCGAACTCGTTCCCACTGTCGGTCGGAAGATAGATGTCAGTGGTTAATATTCGGTCTGAGATTGACAGATCTTGTTAACCCGAGGTATTTACAGAAATTCGGCAACGGTGAGTTCGTGGAGTTGGGTGCGCAGACCACGGGCTCGGTCTCGTTGAGAGATAGAACGAGCGGGAGAGGTTGAAGGGCCACCACCACTTTTAGCATTTGGCCCAAGAGGGTGGAATCCAGGGGAGGGAACAGAGTGAATCCAGACGAGGGGCCCACGAGAAGGGGAAGGCACGGCGGCAGTTCTAGGCGATGTAGTACAGTACACTCAGCAATTCCGCACATCTGGCTTTTGCTAAGACCCGTCAGCAGTTTCATTCCCAGCTCGTTTCCCTAGAGCCCTGCCGATTTTTCCTTTAATTGCCTGTGAAGGATTGAAACAAGATGAGTGTTGCACAGATGCAGATTTAAGCCCCATTCCGGGGATTTGGGTCCCTTGCCGTCCTGTACCGAGGGAGCGCCGCCCTGGCGGAGGAAGCGCCGCACTATCAGGGAGGGAGCGCTGCACAACCTTAGGTAACGCTGCATGGTCAGAGATCAGCTGTGTGTCAGTGAGCTGGTGGAAGGCTAGAAGCCTTGAGATCGGGGTGGGATGATATGATTGTGGTTATAACAATAAGGAGAAGATAGCCCATAATGGTGCTGGTTTTCACTGGCTCCAGTGGAGGGGTAGTTTCCACTGCACATTGGTGACAAGGACATGAAAGATTCCATTATTATTCTATTGTGGATGTATGCCCGCAAGTAAATGAATTTCAGAGTTGTATATGGTGACATATATGTACTTGAATAATAAATTTAGCTTGAACTTTGAAAACATCAGTGGACTCAGCATTATCAATACTCACCTCAGTCAAGAAGGGCCAAAAGGCCTGTTTCTGTGCTGTAGTTTTTCTATGGTTTTTATTGTCCCAGGACTCCTCTGTGCTTTTTCATTTATGACCTCTGTGTAAAAACTGGAGAAACCTTGAGCTCTGGAATTCTATGCCCACACCTTCTTGCCTCTTCATTTCCTATCCTTTGAGGTGCCTCTATGAACCCATCACCTGGTCCAGAAGTTCACCCAGGCAATTCACTATGTTAAAGGTTCTACAAATTATCTTTGAACATTACAGCAACCATGTCTGCAGAGCAATGAACTCCAGGCCCAACACAACAGAGTCACCAGGTTTTTAAATGACAATAAAGTTGACCTGGGGAAAAATGGCAGTAAACCAGAGAAGTTGTTCCAGAGAAGGGAAAATGGGTCCTGAAGGTCCCAGCTGAGAGTGGAATGAGGAGGTTAGATATGCAGGAGGTCGATGGCAGAGAATAAGAAACAGAGTCAGGAAGGAGGTGAATTAACCCAAAGTTTCCCATGGACCTTAACTCTGAGTGGGCACTCTTGTGTAGAGGGTAACCACACAAGTGTTTTGAGGTCAATGTGTTAGGTGTTTTTTCAAGGGGACCACAACCCTGTCATGGTTTGGAGGCTTGCATGCCTCAGTGACCCGGGAAGTTACATTGGCTGGAGTCAGGCCTTCATGCTTTGTCCTTCGTAGGGTCACTCATGCCAACAGGTTAAAGGGTAGAGACTAAGAGTAGTCCACTAGTCCTCCAGGTTTGGGGTTCAACCCTGACTAGTGAAACAAAACTGATACAGAAACAGTACCGAACAATGCTTCTCGACCTGAGTGGCCAAGGATAGACAGAGATGGAGGACCTTCATTGTTGCCCTAAATGGCAACAGTGTAATGGGCAGTGAGTAAGTAAGTGTTATGTTTCGGAATGGAGATAGATGGAAGAATCCAGCTACACCACAGCTTCAATGAAAGTGACCAAAATTTTAAGACCAGTAGGGGATATTCCATGCCCTAGATACAGTTGTGTATGATTATATGTTGACTGTATAACTTTACTGAGTTTGGTAAGTTAGAATAATACATTAAAGGAATCTGTTGGTTTCAGAAAAAGTCATATACTTGGGAGAAGATACAACTTTCCTTCTGTCCTCCAGTCCTCTAAAACTGATGTCATTTTATACAAAGTGGTCTGTGGCAGAGAAATCACTTGAAGGAAGTGTGTATACCAATCAGTGTTCACTGCTTGAGACAGTGGCTTATTCCAGTGCTCAGATACTTGAGATTCAAGAGCCACCTCTGACATTAAACTTACACCTGCCCTTTAACATTTCAAACGATGACTCTTACTTCTCACTTCTTACTGAACTAGATTTATGTTCAAGAAAAAAAATACACTGCCAATATGTTTCTGCATATTACTTGAGGTGGTTTTTCTATGACTGAGGCCAGAAAGTGTCAACGGACTAATCTACATAATTCTGAACATAAAGTTCAAATTAAATTTATTATTAAAGTTTTTATTGGCGTTCACAGTAAATACAAAGAAAAACAATAGAATCAATATAAAAACAATGCAGGCCAAGTCATTGGGTATATTTAAAGTGGAGGTTGATGGGCAACACACAGACAAAATAGTAGAGGAACTCAGCAGGCCAGGCAGCATCTATGGAAAAGAATGAACAGTCAACGTTTTGAGCCAAGACCCTTCTTTTTTAATCAGGGCATCAAAGGTTATAGAGAGAAGGCAGGAGAATGGGGTTGAACGGGATAATAAATCAGGCCTAATGGAATGGTACAGCAGAATCAATGTGCAGAATGGCCTAATTCTGCTTCTAGGACTAAAAAAATACAAACAGTGACAATCAACCAATGTGCAAAAGACAACCTCTCAAAGCACCTCATCATAGCAGATGGAACATTGAGAAGTGGGCATTATGGTATAATGAAAGGAGATACAACAGAGTATTTCCAGTGGTGGGTACATTTGAGCATGACACTGAACAGTTAAGTTATTCCCCACTTTTATATTTTATTTAATATGTACTTAGGAGGAGGTTATTTTGGCACATGAAGTCCATAGGACAATCCCATTCCCCTGTTGCCCCTACTTTTTTCCCTGTAGCCTGTTACTCTTTCTCATGCCCATCAGTTTTCCCCTGATTCTCCTACCACTTATTCTAGGACTGATTAGCACTGGCCAATCCCTCTGAAGCATTTTTGTGGAGGTTGATGGAGAACAGATGGAACACTCACTCAATCCTAATGCTAAGTTTAGTGGCAGGAAATATGGCAAAGCAAACACAATATGCACCAGAAAATTGCCATAGAAGAGCAAGTGATCATGAGAAATGCTTAGCTCTGAAATGTACGGGTGACCAGACACCCATTGTATTTCGGCAATACGTGGCTAACAGCCAACTCTTATCCTTTTTTGTCCATTATCCTCATCTAAGCATATTCTGCATGGCAACCATATTACAGTCACACACGGTCTGCTGGAAGAACCTAGCTGGATGAACTGCATCAGTAGGAGATAAGAAATTCTTGATGTCTCAGGCCAAAATCCTGCATCAGGACCATAAGACAACGAAGCCATAAGACAAAGGAGAAGAGTTAGGCCCTCCAGTAAGCAGTTTGTATGTTCTCCCCATATCAGGATGGGTTTCCTCTCGGTGCTTCAGTTTCCTCCCTCTGTCCAAAGGTGTACTGGTTAGTAGGTTAATTGGTGATTGTAAATTGTCCTGTGATAGGCTTGGGTTAAGTAGGTGAGATCCTCAGCAGTGCAGCTTGTTGGACTAGAAGGGCCTGTTCCATAATGTGTCTCTAAATAAAAAAATAAAATTACTATCTCTCATTGGAGAGGTGAGAAGACCAGTGTAGAAACAAGGGGAGTGTCTCACCTCTCCAGTCTCAGTTCTGAAATGGAGTTTTGGCCCAGAACATCAGCAATTTCTTTCCTTCCTTTGAGCTGAGATCTTCCAGCCAATTGGGTGTTCCTTCATATTTCAGCATCTACATGTCTTGTGTCTCCATTGAACATATTGAAGTCTACATGCCCTTTTATGGGGGAATGTGGAGTCAGGACCAATATTTCAGTTTCTCGGGACAGTGTGAAGTCCTCAGGACCATTTGCTTGATGTTTACAACTATTCAGCTCCAAATGAGCACCTTATCTGTCTCTGAGAATAAGTTATTGGTGTCCTTGATGACTGTAATGCCTATATGATGTGTGAGTAGTTGGGTGAAATTGTCTGTACTTTGTTTGTTCAGGCAAGAAATTCCTAAAACTAGCCAGCTGTGTCTTACTTCTTATCTATATAAAAAATGGCTTCAACAGAACATAAACTGTTCTCAGCAAGAAAAAAAGACTTAAAATCTTGTTGGACAACTGTTGAGCTCCAAAATGACTAGCTTATCTGACCTTGTGAATAGTCTAGTGCTCTCCTTAATGTCCATAACGTCCATAAGCTGTTCTGTCTTTTGTTTGTTTGGGCAAGAAGGGATTTATTTCAACAAGGTTGAAGTTTAAGAAAAGGTATTTTTAACAGATGTACAGGGACACACCTCCAATATTTATACTGTACCGTGCAAACGTCTTGGGCACATATATATATAGCGGAGCAGCCTAAGACTTTTGCGCAATACTGTATTTGTCAACGTGGAGCAAAATGCAAGTTTGTAAATCTGGTGGGAGCAGAGGATGTTGGGAACGGTGATGGTGGAGCATCACAGGAGGGGTGTTGGACTGCTGGCAGAGAAGGAATGCCAAGGGCGGGGAGCCCTGAGATACTGGACAGGGTCATTTGATTCAAAACAATTGGGTTATTAATCATTACAAGATGTCTCTCTGGTGCTTCCCGCTCCCTCCCCTCGGAGGGATCTAGATGTTCTAGTGCATGAATTATGAAAAGTTGGCAGGCACATCCAACAAGCAGTTGAGAATGCAAATGTCTATATTTCAAAGTGGTTGGAATTTAGGAAAAGGTTTCATTGCTGTTGTAAAATGTGATGGTATGGCCACACCTCAGTTTCGGTGTCCTTACTTATAAAATGGTGGTATTGGAGGCCAAAGGAGATTTGCCAGGCAAATTCATAGGGTGAGAAGGTTGTCCTTTAAGGGGAACCTGGATAATTCTGGTATTCGTACCTCAACACCTAGAAGAATAAGCAGTGACCTTATTCAAAAATATATAAGTTCCTAAGGGGGCTTGGGTAAATGTTGAGATACATTCCCAAGTGTGGTAGTTACGAACAGAGGACATAAGGGACCAGTCATTTGAAACTGAGGTGTGTAGAAATTTATTTTCCCTGAGGGTAGTTTACCTCTGGAATTCTCTACTTCCCAGGGTGGTGGACACCAGATCACCAGATGTGTGATGTTTCCCTTTTAATGGTCATGGACTTTAGAGTTACCAAAGCTCATTAAAGCCAAGTCTTGTTACACACTGACTTCTTGTCAAGGGCTGTTACAGGTTTGGACAGGGCTATGTGTAATTTATTTTATTTATTTATTAAGATACAGCATAGAATGGGCCCTTCCGGGCTTTCGAGCCAAAAACGCCCAGCAATCCCCCAACTTAATCTGAGTCAAATCACGGGATAATTTACAATGACCAAATAACCTACCAACCAGTACAGCCTTCCTGGAGGAAACCCATGTGGTCACATTCAAATTCCTTCCAGGCAGTGGCAGGAGTTGAACCTGGGTTGCTGGTACTGTAAAGTATTAACCACTACACTACCATGCTACTCCGGTAAGTGTAGAGCCAATTAGTTCTGGGTATAGGTATGCTAGTATTTATGCCAATTACAGTATTGTTGATAACTTCTCCACTTTGCTAATGATTGAGTGCAGAATCAATCTTGGCAAAGAGTTGGGTTGGATTTGTCCTTGTTATGAATTGAACATACTTGGCCAATTTTCCATATTTTATTGTAACCATACTGCTACAGCTTAGAGAGGCAGCTAGTGCTAGAGATTGGGTTTTCAGTTCAACAGGGGGATTTGGTCCAGTCTCATGTCATTTGCTGTGTCCTGTATTCATAGTCATACAGAAAGAACCCCTTCAGTCCACAGAGACTGCACCAACCATCAAGTATTCATTTACACGAATCTCATTCTTAATCCTCCCCATGCTCACATCAACTCCCGCCATATTTTTTCCATTTACTGCACACAAGGGGCTGAAGTTGCGAGGCGGCGGCTCAACTAGCTATGCCAAATCTGTCACCAGTTGCGTTCTCAGTTCATTCTTCAAATTGCATGGAGTAATATGGATTAGCTGAAGGCAGAATTCCGTGATGGGGGCTCAAGGAAAAGCAGAGATGGATCATCCAATTCGAGTCCTGATGCAGCGTTTCACCCTTTTTTATCCCACAGACGCCAACTTTAATTGTGTTCATTATTTGGTGCTTTAGACTTTGTTGAAGGCTGCAATGTTAGCAGATTGAACGTATGAGGGGCATACATAGAGTAGGCCGAGAGGATCTGTTCCATCTGTTTCCCAGGGTAGAAATGTCTAATACCAGAGGGGAAGGTTTCAAAGGGGATGTGAGGGGTGAGTTTTTTACTCAGAGAGTGGTGGATGCCTGGAATGCACTGCCTGGTATGGTGGTAGAGGCAAACATATTAGAGGCTTTTAAGAAATGTTTAGATAGGCACATGGATGTGAGGAAGATGGAAGGATATGGACATGGTGTGAGTAGAAGGGATTGGTGTTTGGGGTTTTTTAAATTTACTTCTTAGCTGATTTGGCACAATCTTGTTCCTGTGCTGCACTGTCCTATGTTCTATGTAAACTTCAAATGCAGTGAGAGCTTCTTCCAGCACCTCTGTTCCCACCTTATCGTCTTTCACCGTACATTGAATCTGTGATTTCCTGATGCCATAGTCCTCTGGAACCAGTTTGGACAAACTGGTCCAAACAGCCATCCATTATGACAAAATGCACACATTCTTCTATTTGTTCATGTGTTCAATCATACCATGGTTTTACATCCAGTAAAATAGATGATTTAATAATGGGGACCAGCTTCTTGGCCTTTTTTAGCTTCATGTTGAGCTAAATTAGCTGTTCTTCCCTGACCCTCTGTCCTTTAGCATTTTTCTCTTCCTCATTAGACCCACAGAGATCAATATCATCATCGTCATCTGCAGAGGCAGACAATGATGAGTTTCGATCTGAAGCTTAGTTCCTTTCCTCCCACAGATGCTGCTCAGTCTGCAGAGTTCCTCCAGCAGAGTGTTTGTCGCTCCAGATTCCAGTGCCTGCAGTCTCCATCCGCTCGGATATGTGGCTAGTCATGGTTGCAAATGGTTTAGTCATTGATGTGATGGACACTGCCAACACTGGATGACAGGGATGTTCCTGGAGCTAAGAGTTCCATCTCTGAATTTGTTTGCATCAAACATTCACACAGACATAAAGATCCACAGCAAACTTTGACAAACTTCTATAGATATGTGGTGGAAAGTGTGCTGACTGGCTGTATTACAACATGGTATGGGAACACCAATGTCCTTTAATGGAAAATCCTACAGAAGGTAGCGTATTTGGCCCAGTACATCACGGGTAAAACCCTCCCAACTATTGAGGACATCTACATGAAACATTGCCGTAGAAAAGCAGCATCCATCATTAAAGATCCTCACCACCCAGGCCACGCTCTTTTCTGACCGATGCCATCAGGTAGAAGGTACAAGTGCCTCAGGACACCCACCATGAAGATAGAAAGATAGATAGATAGATATACTTTATTGATCCTGAGGGAAGTTCAAGAACAGTTACTACCACTCAACCATCGGCCTCTTGAACAAAAGGGGATAACTACACTCAGCTATTGAGATGTTTCAATAACCAATGATCTCACTTTAAGGACTTGTTTATCTTGTTATTTATTGCTATTTATTTATATTTGCATTTGCACAGTTGTGTTGTCTTCTATGCTCTACTTGATCTTTCATTAATCCTGTTACAGTTGCTATTCCATAGATTTGCTGAGTATGCCCACAGAAAAAAGAATCTCAGGGTTGTACATGGTGACATGTATGTACTCTTATAATAAAATTTACTTTGAACATCCCAGTCCAGTTTTCTCCTGTGTTGTCTATTCCCTATGGTGTCCAAAGGGGATGAAGATTGGTTGTGTCTGAAACCTCCTAAGATCAGAGTCATCAGGGAACCAGGCATCTGGGTTGGGGGGGGGGGGGGACCACTTTATGCCTGCTCTCTCTCACAAATCCTTACTGGGGCCCCTCTGCCCCAGTAGTAAACAGGGGTTAGTAATCTGGAAGTAAATAAGGGCAGCACCAAACACAATCTCACTGTTTGAGAATCTACAAGGAACAACTGACTTTGGGACTGATTAACTTTGTTTCTTGTGCAATTTTTTCTTGTTTAGATTGTATTATTGTGTTGTAGTTTTATGAGGTTGACACTTCATTATTGTTAGATATGGTTGATGCAGCTCTCAGTGATGTTCCAGTCAACACTGAACTGACTCTAAGCTCACGTTCTTGGTATTATTTATTTACATTTTTTATTAGTTGTACAATTTTTCTTCATTTGCACATTGGTTGTTTGTCAATCTCTGTTAGAGTTTTCATAAAGTTTGTCTATTACAGATAGAATCATAGCAGTTTAAAGTGCAGACACAGGCCTTCAGCCCATCAAGTCTGTTCCAATTTCAACCACAAAACTACAGTTTCTATCTTATCCACACTTCTCGTAACTTATAGTCATAGTCATAATCATAGTCATAGTCATACTTTATTGATCCCGGGGGAAATTGGTTTTTGTTACAGTTGCACCATAAATAAATAGTAATAAAACCATAAATAATTAAATAGTAATATGTAAATTATGCCAGGAAATAAGTCCAGGACCAGCCTATTGGCTCAGTGTGTCTGACCCTCCAAGGGAGGAGTTGTAAAGTTTGATGGCCACAGGCAGGAATGACTTCCTATGACACTGTGTTGCATCTTGGTGGAATGAGTCTCTGGCTGAATGTACTCCTGTGCCCACCCAGTACATTATGTAGTGAATGGGAGGCATTGTCCAAGATGGCATGCAACTTGGACAGCATCCTCTTTTCAGACACCACCGTCAGAGAGTCCAGTTCCATCCCCACAACATCACTGGCCTTATGAATGACTTTGTTGATTTTGTTGGTGTCTGCTACCCTCAGCCTGCTGCCCCAGCACACAACAGCAAACATGATAGCACTGGCCACCACAGACTCGTAGGACATCCTCAGCATCGTCCGGCAGATGTTAAAGGACCTGTCTCCTCAGGAAATAGAGACGGCTCTAACCCTTCTTGTAGACAGCCTCAGTGTTCTTTGACCAGTCCAGTTTATTGTCAATTTGTATCCCCAGGTATTTGTAATCCTCCAACATGTCCACACTGACCCCCTGGATGGAAACAGGGGTCACCGGTACCTTAGCTCTCCTCAGGTCTACCACCAGTTCCTTAGTCTTTTTCACATTAAGCTGCAGATAATTCTGCTCACACCATGCGACAAAGTTTCCTACCATAGCCCTGTATTCAGCCTCATCTATGGCAGAGTCATCAGAAAACTTCTGAAGGTAACAAGACTCTGCGCAGTAGTTGAAGTCCGAGGTGTAAATGGTGAAGAGAAAAGGAGACAAGACAGTCCCCTGTGGAGCCCCAGTGCTGCTGATCACTCTGTCGGACACACAGTGTTGCAAGCACACGTACTGTGGTCTGCCAGTCAGGTAATCAAGAATCCATGACACCAGGAAAGCATCCACCTGCATCGTTGTCAGCTTCTCCCCCAGCAGAGCAGGGCGGATGGTGTTGAACGCACTGGAGAAGTCAAAAAACATGACCCTCACAGTGTTCGCTGGCTTGTCCAGGTGGGCGTAGACACGGTTCAGCAGGTTGACGATGGCATCCTCAACTCCTAGTTGGGGCTGGTAGGCGAACTGGAGGGGAGCTAAGTGTGGCCTGACCATAGGCCGGAGCAGCTCCAGAACAAGTCTCTCCAGGGTCTTCATGATGTCGGAGGTCAATGCCATTGGTCTGTAGTCATTGAGGCCGCTGGGGCACGGCGTCTTCGGCACAGGGACGAGGCAGGACGTCTTCCACAGCACAGGAACCCTCCGGAGCCTCAGGCTCAGGTTGAAGACATGGCGAAGTACTCCACATAGCTGAGGGGCACAGGCTTTGAGCACCCTGGTACTGACACCATCCGGTCCTGCAGCCTTGCTTGGATTGAGACGTTTCAGCTGTCTTCTCACCTGTTCAGCTGTGAAGCCCACCGTGGTGGTTTCGTGTGGGGAAGGGGTATAGTCATGAGAGCAGGGTGGGGGACTGTGAGGAGGGGTAGGAGGGGAGAGTGTTATATCCCCCTCAGTCTCCTTAACATAAGGTGGCATGGTAGCATAGTGGTTAGCACAACACTCTCCAGTACATGTGAACTGGGTTCAATTCCCGCCACTGCCTGTAGGAATTTTCATTCTCCCTGTGACTGCGCATCTCAATAAATAAATAACATTTAATTACCACTGTAAACAGTTATTAATCCTCAGTTGCTCCCTCTACAGAGATTACTTGCCTCTACAAAGGCTTTCCCACCAAATGATTTGGTTGTAATGATGGCAAAACCATAATGTTCTGCGATTAGGGACAATGGAATGGGCTGGAGTACATTTTATTAAAAGATCTACATGGCACCTTGAAAGGGTCAAACTAGACATGTTTCCATATGTGGAGAACTAAAAAGAGAGACCATAAACACAGAATTCATGAATAAATCCAATGTTGGAATTGAAAAAGTCACAAGTTCCACATGGAAGAGACCATTGGACCCATCGAGCTTGGGCTGACTCGATGTAAAAGCATCCTAACTCAGCCTCATCCTAAACTCAGCGATGGCCCTGCAATTTTCCTTTTATTCCAACTCCTTTAAAGGCTGGGATTGAATCTCTGTCCACTACCCAGCCTGGAATTACTTTCCTAACTACTCACCTATAAAAGAAAAATATTTTCTCATGTCAACTTTCCTTGATTTCATTTGGTTGCTTCAGTTGTTTGCATGATTTGTATTTTTTTCTTTCTCTTGTGCATTGAGGGTTGGTCTTTTTTTTTCTTTAATTGGGTTCTTTTGGGTTTCTTGTTTTGTGGCGACCTGTGAGCAAGCAAATTTCAAGGTTGTATAATTTGTATACTCTTGGGTAATAAATGTACTTTGAATATTTAATCTTGTTTCGCCATTCTCCTTTTCCGTGTCTTCTGGCTCTCGGCTCTTCTTACCAAGGATAGATAGTTTCACTCCATGTCCTGCCTGTAAACTTCCACAGTTATACTGTATAGACATCCTTTGACACCTCCCCTCATCCTCCTCTATCCCAAAAAAAGAGAATCACTTTAACCCCGACTTCTCCCATCCTTCGGAGATTAGGAAGCAGAGTCTATGGTTGAAGGGTGTTCCTTGTAATGGAGGCCAGTGACTGATGGTGTGCAGCAGGATTCGTGTTGTGATCTTTGTTATTTATTATTTATATAAATGATTTGAATGGACAACTTCTTCTCTGCTACACAGCTACATTGGATCCCACTCCTCTGCCAGACTAGTTTAAACCATCCCGACTAACTCTAACATATCGCCCTATCAGGATATTAGTTCCCCCACCCTTCCTTCTTGTGCAGAATCGGAATCAGGTTGAATATCACAGGCATACGTCGTGAAACTTGTTAACTTTGTAGCAGCTGCACAATGCAGTACATGGTAATAGGGAGAAAAAACTGTGAATTACAGTAAACATGTATATAGATAAAATAGTTAAATTAACTAAGTAATGCAAAAATACAGAAATAAATAGTAGTGAGATATTGTTCATGGGCTAAATGTCCATTCAGAAATCAGATGGCAGAGGGGAAGAAGCTGTTCCTGAATTGCTGAGTGTGTGCCTTCAGGCTTCTGTAGCTCCTTCCTGCTGATAGCAATGAGAACAAGCCATGTCCTGAGTGATGGGGGTCCGTAATGACGGATGCCGCTTTTTTGAGACACTGCTCCTTGAAGATGTCCTGGATACAGGTCATAAGAGAAGCCAATGGTCCAAGAACCTAAATCTCTCCTTCCTTCACCAGCATCTCAGCTTTGCCTTATCCTATCCCTACCCTTACTAGCATGTGGTACTGGGAATAACCCAGAGTTTACAAGTCTTCTTTTCATCCTTCTGACTAACTCCCAATATTCACTCTGCAGGACCTCGTCTCTTTCTCTACCTGTGACATTGGTACCATTGTGTACAAAACCCTCTTGCTGCTCCCCCATCCTGTGAATATTTTGGAACCACACAGAGATATCCTTGACCCTGGTACCCAGGAGGCACATGCCATCTTGGAGTCTCGCTCAAGGCTGTAGAGTATCCCGTCTGTCCCCCAGCTATCGAGTCTCCTCCCACTACAGCTTTCTTTGACTCTGCCCTCCTCTGCTGTGCATCAGAACCAGTCATTGTGTCATAGACCTGTAGCTGTTGATGACCTTCTTTTATTTCAATAAATTCACCAAAATATGTACAAGCCTGACCTGCTATATTTCTGTCAGGTCCAGGAATCTACCGAGGAATCTGTACTGCCTCTTGTACAAGTACAGAGATCAAAGCCCTGCACATACTCCAAGTGCTATCCCAGCAATGGCTGGTATAATCACTTCAAAGCTTTACCAATTTTGCACTTTATAAACTTTACAATGAAGTCCAATATTCCATAAACATTCTTAATTTTTTCCTCCTCTACTTACATGATAACCTTTTTCTTTGTGTTTTTATGTATAGAGACATCCAGATCCTTCAGTTCCCTACATTTTGTGGTCTCAGAGGGCATGCACTGAAGGTAAGAGGGGGATGTGAGGGGTAAGTTTTTACTCAGAGAGTGGTGGATGTCTGGACGACACTGCCTGGTATGGTGGTGGAGGCAAATGCATTAGAGGCTTTTAAGAGATGTTTGAATAGTCACATGGATGTGAGGAAGATGGATGGGTATGGACATGGTGTAGGTAGGAAGGAATAGTGTTTGGGTGTTTTTGATTTTTTTAGCTGGTTCAGCACAATACTGTGGGCTGAATGGCCTGTTCCTGAGCTGTAATGTTCTATGTTCTCCATATAAATAATAATAATTTGCTCTTTCATTCTTCATTCAAAAGACGACGTCACAATTTACCACATTAAACTCCATCTGCCGACAGCACCCATTTGTCCACCTTGTCCACACTCTTTGTGTCCTCTTTGCAAACCCGTTTATTACCTGTCGTACACTCGGTCTATCCTATGACACAGGTGGTGTTGCACTTTTCCAAGCAGTCCAGTTTCCATTAATCCCTTGCTGAGGTGAGAGGTCCATCACTATCTTGTCTGGTGTTGCCAGCCCTTTAGGAGAGAGCGAGAGTCTCCAATATTCTCCTGTGAAAGACACAGAAGACAAAATTTCTTTGGCAATTTGAAAAAAACAGAGAGATTCTTTTCCTATTTTGTTAAAAGTGCTTTATTATTTTTTAAAATATTCTTGTTGAGGTGAAAACAAAATGTTTCATTGAATGTTAAGGCTGATGTAGACTTTTGGACTGTGGATACATCTCTTTACTAGTGTTGAGAGTTTGGAACTTACAGCTACTGAGAGAAAATGCAGCAAATAGCAGTAATGCAGTGAAGGAGAAAGAAAATAAATGTGCCATAAATTGTAATTATTGAATACTAGCATCCATCCATTTGTCCAAAAAATACCTGTCTGGAATAACTGCATTTTACCGTCCAGAGCAGGACTTGGGCAATTTCTGCTATCAATATAAGTATTTCAGATACCCATTTGACATTGTTGGTTACTCAGGCACTGGATACTAATCAGTATTAAAAACATTGTGTAATATTACAATTGTAACACTCTCACATAAGCTCATAATAAGTTAGCTACCACTGTGAAGACAAACTAACAGCAACATAACTCTACAATGCACAGGAGTAACAATGAAAGGCCATTACCAGTAAATAAATGATAGGCTGGAGGGCAGTGGCTGCACACTGCCAGGAATCTGTATAATTAATTTGTAGGACATGTTGCTCAGGATCATGGAATATGTGTGTGTGTGTGTCTAAGTTCTTTTGCTGCGTTTTTGAATGTGCTGTGTATGTTTTGCAGCTTGACCCAGAGGAACGCTGTTTCGTTCGTCTGTATCCTTGTATGGTCGAATGATAATTAAACATGAATTTGATTTGATAAGCAGGTCTAGGATGAAAATGATTTGGATGAATACAAAACATAAATATTTGAATGTTTCTTTTAAGAGAAAACATGATTATTTACTGTATGAATTCTGACATACCCATGCAAATTAATTGTTTGCAAGGAAACAGTAATTCAGCTCACACCAGTATAAACTTAGATTAAATTTGTATTGACCGAATATTCTAAACAAATACAAACAAAATAAAGGGCCTATCATATATATATTAGTCTAAAATGTGCATGCAATTGTTGAAGCTCATTGTTATGTAATTGATCCAGTTTGTTTCACTTTGCTTACTCATGGTTCTGCACTGAAAAACCGATCCAAGTAAAAAACAGAAAAATAAATGTCCACGCAACATCCAAGAAAATAGTCGTCAAACTTTCTCCAATGTTGTGTGCTAGCCATGAGACCATAATCTGCATGAGGATTTTCTGACATCTGTATCAGTCCTTTCCAAATTGGGTTCTGTGAGCATTTCACCATGTTCTTCCGCTATATTTGTTGTCTGTTTTCTTTCGTCCATCTTCCTTCTTCTTATTAGAAGCCCCGTCAATCCTGTGCTCCCTCTAGAAAATGGCTACCCATTCTTTTCCTGGCACCTTATTGGCCAAAATATTAACAAGGCAAATCCTACTGGCTAATTCAATGAGCCTAACTTAATCAACTGAATTTTTATTTTAAACAGTAAAATGAAATACCTGATTGTACAATGTAATTCAAAGAACATACTTCTTTCAATTTGTGTTTTGAGGAGATCCACAGAAAATAAACATCATAACTGTATTAATAAAGCATGGTCTTAAGCCAGGGTATTGCACAATCCAAAGGATTAGAACATAAAAGCAAGGAAGTAATATTGAGGCTTGAAATTCACTGGTGAGGCTTCACTTGGAGTATTGTGAGCAGTTTTGGGCCCCTTATCTAAGAAAGGACGTGCCGACATTGGAGGAGGTTCACAAAAATGATTCCCGGATTGAAAGCCTTGTCATGTGAGGAGCGTTTGATGGCTTTGGGCCTCTACTCACTGGAATTCAGAAGAATTGGGAGGATCTCATTGAAATCTATCAAATATTGAAAGGCCTCAGTAGAGTGGATTTGGAGGGGATGTTTTCTATGGTGGGGGAGCCTAAGACCACAGGTCACAGCCTCAGATTAGGGGGATGTCATATAGAATGGAAATGGGGAAGAATTTCTTTAGCCAGAGAGTAGTGAATCTGTGGAATTTGTTGCCACAGGCAGTTGTGAAGGCCAAGTCACTGGGTATATTTAAGGCTGAGGTTGATAGATTCTTGATTAGTCAGGGCATGAAGGATTACGGGGAGAAGACAGGAGATTGGGGCTGAGAGGGAAAATGGATCAGCCATGATGAAATGGCAGAGCTGACTCAATAGGCCAAATGGCTTAATTTTGTTCCTATATTTTATGACCATTGTCAGAGCGGCAACTGATCTTTAAGACAGAAAGCACAATTCAGAGCCTGCAATCTGTCTAATTCCTCAAAAGAAGGCACACAAGATTCACACATTTTGTTTAATCTTGCCATCTTGTACTTTCAAAGGGATTCTACTATCAGGTTAACACAAATAAGGTTTAAGTTGATAGAAATTTTCACTCTCTAACCAAGTCATTTTTCAAAAATAGAAACCTGCTTTGTTGCATGACACATTCCTCATTGTGATCTCCTGATACACAGCATGCTTCAGTGTTACACTGAAACCAATTTCACACTGGCACCTTTTATTTCTCAGACCCAAGTGGAAGAAAATTATCCTCAACCACAAGGGACGGTCTAAGAAGAACATACTCCCCACAACACTCATTGTAACACCTTTGGTGTACCCACACATCTGACTGATACATCCCACAACACTGGTTTATGCATCCCACCCATTAAGGCAATGCTAATATACAGGGATTAAACAGGACATGTCACACCCCTTACTCTAACTAATGCATCCCACTATCTCTTATTTCCTTCAAGTAGATCACATAGCTAGAAATGTAACAATAATATTCCACACTTCACTCACAGCTTATTAATCTTCTCTACAACCTAAAAGCTATGGACTGTTCTAACAGACAGTCCATAGCTCTTAAAGATAGACCACACACTGATAAACCCACCATCTCTTATTGTAATTACATATCCCATGCATACCCTCAGAACATACTTAAGCTGAGCCTGTGGGCCTGCTCCGGCTGCGAGCTCGACGACGAGTGATGAACTGAGGCTGAGGCTATGGCCTGCTCTGGTTGCTCTGGGCTTCAGGTCAATGGACTCACTTTTGTTCTGAATGGTGATGCATACTTTTTATGTTTGCATAATAGTTCTCTCTCCTCTCTCCTCCCCCCCTCTCCCCCTCTCCCCCCTCCCCCCTCTCCCCTCTCCCCCCTTCTCCCCCTTCTCCCCCTCCCTCTCCCCCTCCCTCTGCCCTCCTCCCCCCTCCCCTCCTCCCCCCTCCCCTCTCCCCCCTCCCCCAATTCCAATCAGATTCCTGGACTCTGCTATTTCTTACATTCTAATGAGCTCTCTCAATATCCCCAAGTTCAACTGTTCCACCATTGGCCACCGTGCCCTCAGTATCTGAATATAAATGAATATATTTGTAGTAGACTGGTATTGCTTGTCTGGGTCACAGTCAAGTGCTCTGGTTACAATCAGGCTTTGCTACAGTGAGCCTGAATTGATGGCTGACATCTGCAAGTGGTGAGTCCAACCGCTTCTCTCAGAGCTGTGAGCAGACCAATTCCCAGTGGTGTCAAACACACAACGACCTTTCGCAATGACGATTTTTCTTACTGAGATTTGAGCAACATTTGAAACTGAGGGGTCAAATAATAACTTTGAGTCTAGTGAATCAGGAATAAAAACACAATGGAATTATACTGAGTGGCCTCTTCATTAGGTACACCTGTACAGCTGCTCGTTAATGCAAATATCTAATTAGCCAATCATATGGGAGCAACTCGATGCATAAAAGCTTGCAGACATGGTCAGAAGTTTTATTTGTTGTTCAGACCAAACATTAGAATGGGGAAGAAATGTGAACTAAATTACATTGACTGTGGAATGAATGTTGGTGCCAGATGGGGTGGTTTGAGTATTTCAGAACCTGCTGATTTCCTAGGATTTTCATGTAGTCTAGGGTTTATCACTTTAGAATGGTGCAAAAAACAAAAAAGCATCCAGTGAGTGACAGCTCTGTGAGGGAAAGCACCTTGTTAATGGTAGAGGTCTGAGGAGAATGGCCAGACTGGTTCAAGCTGACGAGCAGGTGATAGTAACCCACATAATCACATGGTACAACAGTGATGTGCAGAAAAGCATCTCTGAATGCACGACACATCAAACTTTACAGTGGCTGGGCTACAGCAGCAGAAGACGATGAACATGCACTCAGTGGCCACTTTATTAGGTACAGGAGATGCCTAGTGAAGTGGCCACAAAGTGTACGTTGAGTTCTTCAGAGAAACGGTTTGAACACTAAATTTCTTTTTAATCTTTTGTTTTTAATGTCAGAAGAAATTCAGTGTTAATTTATTCAGCTTGTATTCAGTAAAGATCTCTGAAATATTTTCATGGATAAGCAAAGGCCAGGTAGAATGTGCTAGGGAGAAGGTATATCCTTCCCACAAGCTGTTATTTAGGCAGTGAGAACACAGCATCTTGCTTTTATTTTGTGCAGGATGATTGGGGCTCTGTTCTGTCTTGTGAAATAGGATGCTCCCTGTGAATGAAGTTAAAGGCTCAAAGGTTTATTTACTATCAAAGTATGCATGCACTATTCAACTCTGATATACGGCCTTCTCCAGTTGCTTGATTGCAGTGTGTTTCTTATAAGGCAGCATGGTAGCGTAGTGGTTAGCAGAAAACTTCACAGTACAGGAGACCCGGGTTCAATTCCTGCTGCTGCTTGTGAGGAGTTTGGACATTCTCCCCATAACCGCATAGGTTTCCTCTGGGTGCTAAGGCTTCCTCCCACAGTCCAAAGGCGTACCAGTTGGTAGATTAATTGGCCATTGTACATTGTCGAGGATTAATTCTGAGGATTGCTGAGCTCGAAGGGTCAAAAGAGCCTATTCCATGCTGCAGCTCAATAAATAAATAAATACTGAGCTCCAGATGACTTGGTTTTTAAAACTTGGACTTCCAGATGTCTGGGTTTTCAATCTGTAGTCATATTGCCATTTCCCCCTTCATCTTCTTTCTGGACAATCTAGGGCTGTGGCTACCCTCCTGGAGCTCAGAGAGACGGTCTGGACCTCTCTAGTCTCTAGTCCCAGGTTCTCTTCAAGACTGCTGAAAGGCTTATCTCAATCCTGGAGATGGTTATTTTTATAAATAATTATATATATATATATATATATATATATAACCTCTGCAGTCTACAGACTTCCCCAAATGAAACACCAATGGAACAGGGGACTTTTTCTCATATTGTTAGGTTTATTTTACCAGAATACATGAATCAGTCACCGATATTGCATAGTCTGCTTTGACTGATCTAGTTCCCAATCAATGTGAAAGTGGAAGTTGTATGAAGGCCATATGTCTGGCTCCATGTCACAGACCACGTGTGGTTATAAAACTCACAAGAGTAGTCCAGGACACCAGGAGTCTATTTGAACGTCCCTTTATACTCAGGACAGTGCAGGTATGTGTGAAGATCTACAGGTGCTTCCTTTATCTTTCCCCTTGCTGGTTTTTTCACCTGGAACCTATCAGCCTTCTCCTTCCCACCCTTCCCCCACCTTCTTTATAGGCATCTGCCCCTTCCCTCTTCAGTCCTGACGCAGGGTTCCAGCCTGAAACGTTGACTGATCGTTTCCACGGATGCTGCCCGACCTGCTGAGTTCCCCCAGCGTGTTGTGAGTCTTCCTTATACATAGTCACTGACTTACTTATTTAGATGCTCCTCTGCCCCTTCAAACCGTGCCACCCAGCAATACCCCTATTTTAACCCTAGCCTAATGATGGGACAATTTACAATGACCAATTAACCTACCAACTGGTACGTCTTTGAACCATGGGAAGAAAGCCACGCGGTCACGGGGAGAACGTACAAACTTCTTACAGGCAGTGGCAGGAATTGAACCCAGGTCTGATGTACTGTAAAGTGTTGTGCTAACCACTATGTTACCAGGCCACCCTATACCTGTATGTATTTGTGTGTCTTTTCATGTTGTGGGCTTACAGCTGAACATTATAGCAGCTTATAACGACTTTGTGAACTTAGGATTGGCAAAAATCTGTACTAAAGAAGTGGGGTATTTCCAATGTTAGTGTTTCTGAAAAGGATAGAACACAGAAGCCAAATTCTAATGCAAACAACAGGAATTCTGCAGACGCTGGAAATTCAAGCAACACACATCAAAGTTGCTGGGTGAACGCAGGCTGCGTTCACCAGCAACTTTGATGTGTGTAGCCAAATTCTAATGTTGACTTGACAATAAAAACAAGGAGTAGTCCTTTGTGTGACCTGTAACTGTAGTCACACTGGCCACACAGAGAGTCTAGAGCCTGAACACAACAAAATTCATCCCTTTATCAAACGTGACGTTAATAATTTAACCAAACAGCTGTGGCCACAGTGTATGGGTCCCTGGAATCTGTGATGCACACCCTTAAGGAAGGCAGCAACCTAGACCTCAGTTCACGAGGAGACAAAGGTGTCACCCCCGGGGAGGTGGTAGTGTTCCAGGTATAATCAGCCCTTTCATTTTGCACAGTCCATGCCACATCAGACAGTATCTGACTGGAGTAGGCCAGACTAAGATTGGTCCATCAGTCCACCAGTTTCAGGGGTTCAGCTCAGAGCTAACAACCCTGACTAGTCGAACAAAGTTGTTAGGGAAAGAGCAACGAGGATTCCTTCTGCATCTGTGTGTGACAGTATGAAGATGGCCGGGGGAGGCGGAGGGCAGACACAGATGGAGGACCTTCATTTCTGCCCTTAAACACCAGTGGCGTAAGGGGCAATCAGGAAGTATCCCTAACCCCTCTTCCAAGGAATGAGGGCATACTGCTGTTTGCAAGTCCCTTTAATTACATAGCCTCCTTCTTTAGCTTATCATTGGTCACACTGATAGGTTGGTTGGCCGATTTGATCGTTGGATTGATGACAAATGAAGCAGACACTCAGTCAGCAAACCTTTAAAGTACAAGCTCCCTGCTGGCTGCAACTAGTATACAAAGTTCTGTTGTAAACACTTCCCAGCCTCGGCCCGTCAGGCTGTGCCATGGTTACCTTCACCTCTGTACCCTGACGTACTTTTATGAGTTTGCCAAGAGAGCACTCAGTGTTTGGATTTCAATTCAACATCAGAACAAGTGGCTGATTGTGCTGAATAATCGCAGTGTTTGAGTGAGCCCACCAGGATTGGGGGGGGGGGGAGGTGGTGGTGAGTGGGTACTCACATCATTAAATTTCACTGTCTGCAAATTATGCACAATCAAGCATTCTGTATTTACTCTCAAAGAGGAGGGAATGACCAGAAAAAAAGCCCTGAGGGCAAGCCTGGTCTGAGAACAGATGCTGAGACTGAGACTCTCTTTGTAAAGAAGTGTGGGACAATGAGAGAGAGAACAAGGCACATAGTAATCCTGTGTCCCCAGCCAGGCAGTGAGGGGCTACAAGCATGCGCTGTGATGGACCCGTTCGCACAAGCCGACATTTCAGAAGCAAGGAGTAACTCGATACTGCTTATGTTCAACAAGCAGCCCCTGGGACAGAGAGTGCAACGGTTAAACTCGAGAGGGTCTGAGAGAGCAGCTCCTCCCCACCACCCCCCTCCCCAGCTCATACAAGAACGGCCAGATGGAGCTTGGTGATGTCAGTCCCTGTGCTCGGCTGATCAGAACCAGGTCGCCTGTGATCTGCCTTTTCTCATCAGAAGCCTGCCAAATATTATAAACTAACTTTGCAGCTGCAACCTATCGTAGGCCAGAGGGAGGGGTGGAGTTTAGTCATCAGTATCCTGATATAGTGGCAGGGAGAGAGATGAGGGTTATTTTTCCCCCATCTAGTAAGGTCAGAGTATGGTGGAACGCTCCTCAGACTCTGAGAATCTTCTGCAGGTGCTGGACAGCAGGGTGCTGTCCTTCGTGAAGGCACCAATGGGCACATCTACATGAAATGCTATTGCAGGAAAGCAGCATCCATCATCAGGGACCCCACAACCTATGACATGCTCTCTTGTCGCTGCTACCATCAGAAAGATGGTATAGGAGCCTCAGGACCTACACCACCAAGTTCAGGAACAGTTATTACCCCTTAACCATCAGGCTTTTGAACCAAAGGAGATAACTTCACTCAAATTCACTTGCCCCCATCATTGAAATGTTCCCACAACCAATAGGCTCACTATCAATGACTCTTTATCTCATGTTCTTGATATTTATTTATTATTATTTTTCTTTCTTTTGGTATTTGCACAAAATCTTCCATTGATTTTGTTATGGTTATTATCCTATGGATTTATTGAGTATGTCTACAAGAAAATGAATGTCAAGATTGTATATGGTGACGTATATGTCATTTAATAATAAATTTACTTTGAATTTTGGAGATGCTGTACAATAAGGAGATGATGGAACAGAGACAGGGACTCTAAACTAAGCTGAGTGCCAATGTATCAATCGACTCTGTAACCCTCTCTTTTACTTCCTGTCAAATCCAAAGCAAGACTTGTGTTTACATTGGTATTAACTTAAATATGTAGTGACCTGCTGGCCAATCTGGCTCAGTGCATGACTGTGAGAAATAAGGTCTTAAGTTCAGGCTGTCATCCACGTCAGTCCAACAGGATAAATGTCTCCTTGCTTCCATGTGATTTCAGTGTTGGGTAATTACAAGTCTGGTCCCTGGGAGTTGAATTACCAAACTAAGCATAATTCATCGCGTTTGTTTGCACAATACAAAATGATCTTCACAGTTACTGCAATAACTACTCTGAGTGTAATGTGGGAGATTTGCTTGGTACCATCCGTGAGAACGGCTGATGATCTCAATGGGATTTTATTATAACTGGACTGAACTGGAATGTTAAACAGACAAATTAATGCCTGTTCTACGCTGCTTTATATTTATGGCTCCTTTTCAGTCCCATAATGGAAGCATTCAGCTCTTGTTTAATATATACAAGGGAGACTTTATAAAAACACCAGCAAGGACTGTGACCCAGCTCAGTCCTGACATTTCGTTGTTATCCACGACATCCTTTTGGCTTCGATCCCAAAATGTCAGTCTTTCCTACACTTGGAAGTTCTCCTTTTTCCCTTCCTTTAACCCATAGTTGACAACTTCTGAAAGTCCAAACCAGAGGTTCCTACCTTTTTTCTTCCATGGACCCCTACCATTAACCAAGGGATCTGTGGACCCCATTTTGGGAACACATGGTCTAGATGATAAAGAGCTGGAATCACTTAAACTAGCCTGCTTGTTCAACAGCCCATTGCCACCCTAAACATTCTATCAGCCACTGCTCACTACAGCTACAACCTGCACGTGCCTAGGTTCTTTCAACCACACCTTTTCCATCCAGAGGTACAAGGGCAGAAGGTGACAGAGAAAGCTCTGTTTCACAAGTCACACACCAGCCTCATTACAAGTTTTTATTTCTGTCCTTCCTTCGTCACTGAATCAAAGGTTAATGCAAGGGAGCTGGATCAGTAACCCAAGGTGTTGGGAAGAGACATAACTAGGCCCACAACGGTGCACAAACACTTTGGGGGTCAAACAACACACATCAAAGTTGCTGGTGAACGCAGCAGGCCAGGCAGCATCTCGAGGAAGAGGCACAGTCGACGTTTCGGGCCAAGACCCTTCGTCAGGACTAACTGAAGGAAGGGCTAGTAAGAGATCATATTATTTTGAGGGTCATATTATTTTGTCCATGTGAGCTTATTTCTGCCCAGTAATTTCCCGTAGATGCTAGCATCAATCATTGCCATTTCAACAAATGATCACGAACGATTCTGTAGAAGTCAGGCTGTGCAGTAACTTATTTACTTGCAGTTCCATTTGAACAGTAAATCATGAGTACCTACTTACTTACTGTCAGTTACACCACTGGCATTTAGGGCAGCGATGAAGGTCCTCCATCTCTGCCCCTGTTCGAGGCTTCCTTCATCATGTCGGTAACTTCCTGTCAGTTTTCACTACTGTCAATCATGCAAGTCCTGGGAGGAGACTCAGGAATACCGTCGCACTCAGATTCTTCATTGCTGTTTCCGTAATAATTTTGTTTTACCAGTGAGGGTTGTTAGCCCTGAGCTGAATCCCCAACCCTGGAGAGCGGTGGACCACTCTTAGTCTGCTCTCTACCCTTTGACCTGTTTGGCATGGGTGACCCTACCAGCAGCCAAAGCATAAAGCCCTGACTCCAGCCGACATAGCTCTCCGGGTCACTGAGGCACACAAACCTCCAAATGACAACAAGGCTGTGGTCCTCTTGGAGGAAGTCATGAGTGGGCTATTGTAACTTGGGATGGCAGCTCACTCCTTGTTGGCATGAGTTTTGGAAAGAGTTCTTTCCAGAATTAGAATATATTGGATTTCCTGGCTAACTCTGGATTGAAGATAAGTCATTATCAGTTGAAAATGTATGATTCCCTGCAGAAGACATTTGGAATGTGACTGTTTATAATTCCTTGAAGACTGCATAGGTCACAGTGACCTCTTCAGCCTGGGGGAATAGATTCAAGTTTGTTTCAATTCCCCTCACAGTTGGAATCCAATTCATGATGTTTCTCAGATTGCTGTCCTGAGTTTGCTACTCTTTCTGAGCCTTGGTTATGATTTAATAGACGCCAAGTAAAGTAACCAGTCATTCTGGAATCATATGATATACTGTATCTGTTCACTGATGAGAGTGGATGAACTTTGCCCTGTCCAGGCCTATGAGTTCATGTAATGTTCTTTGGCCCTCGTGAACTACAAGTTGATAAGTTCACTGAAGGGTCAGCCATTTGTTGACAGTTCACCAAATTCTGATTAGATGGTAGAGTGAGCCATGCTTTATTGCATTACACTACGTGACAATCATTAAAAGGGGAACTTCCGCAGCAGCTGACCAGACGTCACCTATGATTTGAGATTCAAAGAGAAAGTGAACAGTGAGTATCAGGGGGCCAAACATATGAGTTGACACTAGTTAATGAAGTGCGTCGAAGGATGGTAGGTATATTTAATGAGTAGGTGTCACTTAGGTGCAAAGTTAAACCAAGTGTTTTTTGTCTTATTCTTAGGAACAGAAAGAGCACCACAGTAGCACAGAAATTAGCATGATGCTATTACAGCTCGGGGCATTGGAGTTCAGAGTTCAATTCTGGTGCCCTCTGTAAGGAGTCTGTATGTCTCTCCTTGACTGTGTTGGTTTTCTCCAGCTGCTCTGGTTTCCGTCCATGGTCCAAAGATACCAGTGAGTAGGTTAATTGGCCATTGTAAGTTGTCCTGTGATTAGAGTAGGGTTAAATAAGTGGGCTGCTGGGCAGAATGGCTCGTTGAGCCAGAAAGACTTGTTCTGTGCTAAATCTTTAAATAAATAAATAAAATTGTGTCTGGCTTGTCAAGAAAATGCTTTGGTTCTTAAATTTGACCTTTTCAACAGACTGTATGTCTCTGTGCAATGCAGTGCTGTCCTGGCCAGCTTTGTTCCAAACCTCTGCTGCCTCTGCCCTAACTTGCAATATCACCTTCATATACTCTGACCTACATTTTGGTCTGTTGTAAATTATGCCTTAAATTTAAAATTCTCATCCTTGCGTTTGAAGCACTGTATACTTCTGCCTATCCCCAGAACAGAACTAGATTCTGGGCAAAATCAAATTGACAGAAGGTAGTCTTGAAGACAAATTCATGGAATTAGCTCTTCCTTCAGTTAGGCCTGACGAAGGGTCTTGGCCCGAAACATCGACTGTACCTCTTCCTAGAGATGCTGCCTGGCCTGCTGCGTTCACCAACAACTTTGATGTGTGTTGGTTGAATGAATTTAGACGTTTTTTTAGACCAATACATTGTGGAACTAAGCAAAGAATACGTTGTTTTAGATATGGCTAAGTATAATGAGGTTTAATTAATATTATTGTAAAGGATCCTCTGGGGAAGACTGATTATAACATGGCAGTATTTCACATTCTGTTTGACAGTTAAAAAAATTTAATTTAGGACTTTAAATACAATAACAAAACCATGAAGGCGGGATTGCCCAAACAGATTAAAAGGTAAAATAGTTAATAACTAACGTAGGTGTTTTTCAACAAAAGTAATCAATCTAGGGCTAAGCAAGAAAGTTAATTCTGGTTTCAAATCAAACTCAACAATATAAAATGTAATTAAAATTAGTGGCAGGCCAGAAGCTTGGGAATATAAGAGAAATCAGAAAAGAATAATTTTAAAAGATAAAGGTAATTTTAAAATCTGGCTTCTGATAGTAAACAAATATGTTATACAGTAAGAGCGGACATGTACACAAAAATGAGAAGTGTGGCTAAGGTATTAGTTCTTTAGGGAACGAAACTCAGGAATTACTATTGGTGTATTATTGTCACATATTCCAAGATACAGAGAAAAGCTTGTCTTTGCATACTGTTCATACAGAGCAAATCATTTCACAGTTCAGTGAGCTTGAATAACACTGGACAACAAAGGTTTTTCATCCTGAATACTCTTGGGTGTATCTTAGAGATGTTGGGCTGCTGATCATGAAAATCACAATGAAAATTCCCTATCATGCACTTACTTTTTTTGAAATCACCTATATTTGTTATTTCAATTCATAATTCAAGTCAATTAATATGTTGCCCTCAATGTAAGCTGGGAAGTTTTCTACCTTGTCCAGACGTGCTTAGGCAAGGAAGGGAGGATGCTGTATGGCAGGACAGGTTTTAGAAAGGCTATAAAAATATCTCACACATTGCTCTATGCATTGTGGATACATGTATATAGATGGACAGATACTTTATTGATCCCAAAGGAAATTACACTGTGACAGTAGTATTACAAGTGCACAGATATACAAATATTAGAAGAGAAGTAGAAAGAATAAAAAATAAATTACCTTAAACAGTCTAACAGGAGGGGGTCACCACTTCACCTGTGTTGATGCCATTGCCCCAGCACACCATCGTACAGAAGATTGTACTGGTGACAACAGACTGGTAGAACATGTGAAGGAGAGGCCTGCATACTCCAAAGGACCTCAGTCTCCTCAGAAAGTAGAGTCAACTCTGGCCCTTCTTATACACAGCCTCTATGTTGGTGCTCCACTCAAGTCTGCCATCCAGGTGCACCCCGAGGTACTTGTAGGTCCTCACCATATCCATATCCTCACCATCATTAATAGCAGTCCAGGCTTAGTCTTCCTAAAGTCCATTGCCATCTCCTTTGTCTTATTGATGTTAAGCTGATTCAGCTTGCAGCATTTGACAAAGTCCTCCACAAAGGCCCTGTATTTATCTTCCTGTCCTCCCCGATACACCCAACTATTGCTGAGTCATTAGAGAATTTCTGCAGATGACATGACTTAATGTTGTATCTAAAGTCCAAAGTATACAGGGTAAACAGGAAGGGAACCAATATAGTCCCCATGGGACCCCAGTGCTGCTTATAACCATGTCTGACACACAGCTCTGAAGCCGCACAAACTGTGGTCTGCCAGTCCACTATCTAGGAAACAATGGAAATGCCAGCCTGCATTGAATGGAGCTTTTCCCCCAGCAATGAGGGCCGTTTGATATTGAAGGCAGCTGAGAAATCAAAAAACATGTTCCTCACAGTGCTGGACTGCTTATCCAAATGGGAGCAGGCTCTGTTCAGCATCATCGACTCCAATGTGCTCCTGGCAGGCAAACTGCAGGGGATAGAGGGCTGATCAGCCCAGGAGTTGGAGGTGAACCAGAACCAGCCTCTCTAGGGTCTTCATGATGTGTGAGATCAGGGCCACTGAATAGTAGTCATTCAAGACCTTCAGTTGGCCCTTCTTGGATAATGGGACCACACACAATGTTTTGCATACAGTGGGGCCCTTACCAGGCTGAGACTCAGATTGAAAATGTGCTGGAGAACTCCACACAACTGTTCAGCACACTCCTTGGGGTTCACACCATCCTGTCCCAATGCTTTGCCATGACTGAGTTTCCCCAGAGCCCTTCTCACCTGCTCGGTAGTAAAGTATACATATATTGGTTTGCAATCACACTGATGTGTATGCTCTACTCACGTAGCATATTGTATTACTTTATTATTATAAAGTAATTGTATTTTCAGGAGCATTTGTGATAGCAAACTGTCTCACCAATTATAATTAGTGATAAATAAAGAAACAGCAGAAACATTCAACATCTGTTTTATATCTATTATCAGAGTGTAAGGCACTGAAGCATCTAGATGATTAAAAAAAAACATTGTGGCAATAGGAAGAAAGGAATTTCAATATTGTTAATAGAAAAAAACTAGGCAAACTAATGTGTCTAAAGACTGACTAGCTCCCTGGATCCAATAGACCAGACCCTAGAGCCTTATACTTAAAAGTGATAATGGATGCATTAGACGGATCAGCAGTTTTTGGTGGACTCTAGATCACGGTCTCCTTGGGGGGCTTTGCTATTTCTTGAGTGGTGAGTGGGGTGGGATTGATGCATTTGCTGGAGCGGTGGGGGGGGAAGGTTGAAGAGTTTGCTGCTGTTTGTGCATAGGAGGGAGAGAGAGGTTTTGCGGTTCTAACATTTTCTCTCATTTATTCTTTTGTTTTTTTTCTGTTTTGTGCATGTCTGTGAAGAGTACGAACTTCAGGTTGTATACTGTATACATTTTCTGATAGTAAATTGAACCATTAAACCGTTCAGAATCTAGTAATTTTGAAAAAGTTCCTGTGACTTGGAAAACCTCAAATGTAATGCTGCTGAGAGGGATTGGGAAGCAAGAACGTGGAAAGAGTTTATAATTGGAAAAGATGTTGGAATCAATTTTAAATAGTATTACAGAATCAAGACAGTTTCATGAAACGCAAATTTGTCTCAGTTAAATGTATTGAGGTAACTTGAGTACGTAACAAGCCTGACGGAGGGTCTCGGCCTGAAACGTCGACTGCACCTCTTCCTACAGATGCTGCTTGGTCTGCTGCGTTCACCAGCAACTTTGATGTGTGTTGGGTGGATAAAGAGATCTGGCTGATATGGTTGATGTAGATGGCACAGAGCCAAGAGTTCATGTTTTGCATTTAAACAAATCATTCTTAAGTTGGCAAACCGTAACTAATGGAGTGCCTTAGGGAGCAGCACTGGGGCATCAACTATATCTGTCTCAACTATTTACAATCTATTTGATAACGGATGGACAGACCAGGTGTATTAAGCCGGAGTTGCAGCTGTTGCACAAATAGGTGACAAAGCAAGTTGTGAGAACAGTGAGTTTGTAGATGCGTACAGTACTGTGCAAAAGCCTTGAGCACTCGAGACTTTTTATGTGGTTTCCGATGGTATAGCCTCCACAGATAGGTGGGAAAGGGCAAGGGCTGGAGTGAAAGGAATCTGATATGAGAGGAGAGTGGACCGTACAAGAAAGGGAAGGAGGAGGGGACCCAGGAGATAGGCATGTGAAAAGAGATAAGTAGCCAGAGTGGGGGAGAGGGAAGGGGAAGGGAAAAAAATTACTGGAAAGAGAAATTGATGTTCATGCCATCAGGTTGGAGGCTACCTAGATGGAATATAAGGTGCTGTTCCTCCACACTGAGGGTGGCCGCATCATGGCACAAGAGGAGGTCACGGAACAATATGTCAAAATGGGAATGGGAAACGGAATTACAATGGTTGGCCAGCAGAAAATTCCATCTCTGGCAGATGAAGCAGAGGTGCTCAATGAAGTGGCTCCCCAATTTATGGTGGGTCTCACCAATGTGAAGGAGGCCACATTGAGAGCATCAGATACAATCGACGACCTTGGATCCCAACAGGTTCACAGGTGGAGTATTGACTCACCTGGAAGGACTGCTTGGAGCCCTGAACGGAGGAGGTGAATAGGCAGGCGTAGCACATTGGCTGCTTGCAGGGTTAAGTGCCAGAAGAGATATTAGTGCGGGGGGGGGGGGGGAACAAATGGACAAGAGAATCACAGAAGAAGTGATCCCTGTGGAAAGTGGAGGTAAAGATGTGTTTGGTGGTGGTATCCCTATGTAGATGCGGAGAATAAAGTGTTGGTTGTGAAAGCTCATGGGGTAGCAGATTAGGGCAAGAGGAATTCTATCCCTATTAAGGCAGCAGGAAGATGTCCCGGATGTCCGGGAACTGGAGGAGATGTGGATGAGGGCAGGTACGGCAAATAACTAGAAAATCAAAAGAGATTATATATAAATAGGTAAGTCTTGCTGTGATACTGCAGGCCAAGAATGAAAGCATGGTTTTTTTACAAATTCTTAAGAGAGGTGCACGCTCATGTTGGATTCCTGAAATGAAAGGGTAATTATGTAGAGAAATATTTTACTGTGCAGTTTGAATCCATGATCATTGCACTTTTGAGGAATGAGAGGATATCTTAATTAAAAGTATAAGGTTCTGATTGGTTTCACATGGTAGCTGTTGAGAGGTTGTTTCTCCAAATCCCACACACCCTCACCTGGGGATCTAGAATGAGAGGGTAACATTTCAGAATCAGAAATTGACATTCAAGAGACACAGGAGAGGAATTTTGTGTCTCTGAGGGGCATGAATCTTTGGAATTCTCTACCATAGGGGACAGAGGATCCTGAGACCTTAAACATATTAGTACTGACATTCCAGTCAGATTCCTGGACTCTGCTATTTCTGACATTCTAATGAGCTCTCTCAATATCCCCAAGTTCAATTGTTCCACCATTGGCCACCATGCCCTCAGTATCTGAATATAAATGAATGTATTTGTAGTAGACTGGTATTGCTTATCTGGGTCACAGTCAAATGCTCTGGTTACATTCAGACTTTGCTACAGTGAGCTTGAATTGATGGCTGACATCTGCAAATGGTGAGTCCCACTGCTTCTCTCAGAGCTGTGAGCAGACCAATTCCCAATGGTGTCAAACACACAACGACCTTTCGCAACGACGATTTTTCTTACTGAGATTTGAACAACATTAGAAACTGAGGGGTCAAGTAAGAAGTTTTGAATCCAGTGAATCAGAAATAAAACACAATGGAATTATACTGAGTGGCTACTTTATTAGGTACACCTGTATATCTGCTCATTAATGCAGATACCTAATCACCCAATCATGCGGCAGCAACTCAATGCATAAAAGTTTGCAGACATGGTCAAGAAGTTTAGTTGTTGTTCAGACCAACTGGGGAAGAAATGTGATCTAAGTGACTTTGACTGTGGAATAGATTGTTGGTGCCAGATGGGGTGGTTTGAGTATTTCAGAAACTGTTGATCTCCTGGGATTTCCATGCACAGCAGTCGCTAGAGTTTACAGAGAATGCTGTGAAAAACTAAAAAAATCTACCAAGAGGCAGTTCTGTGGGTAAAAATGCCTTGTTAATGAGAGAGCGCAGAGTAGAATGCCCAGGCTGGTTTAAGCTGATAAGGAGGTGAAAGTAAGTCAGATAACCACGCAGTACTACAGTGGAGTGCAGAAGAGCATCTCTATAAACACAACACGTCCAACCTTGAAGTGGATGGGCTACAGCAGCAGAAGACCACAAACATACACTCAGTGGCCACTTTATTAGGTACAGGAGGTATCAAATAAAGTAGACACTGTATGTATCCCGAGTTTGTACAGAAGCTAGCTGAGATTATATTGTTCAATCTTCTGCGCTGTTCAGAAAGGCTATCAGAGCACTGGAGATAAATGATACCAGGCATAAGGGGTTCTAATTATGAAAGATTGAGGAAATGGAGCTTCTCTCCAAGAAAGGGAAGGATTAAGATTTACCTAAGGGACGTGATTAAGATTAGGAAGTCATTCAGTAGGATAGTCATAGACTGTTTTCTGTTTTGAGAAATGCTAAACTAGGGTCCATAAGCAAAAGGCATCAACTAGTAAATCCAACTGGGAATTCTTCAGAAATGTCTTCTCTTGGAGAGTGGGAGAATGAGGAGCTGAGTACCACGGGAAACACTAAATAAGCACATTGCAGTGGAAAGAGAGAAGGATATCTTCATACTGTGATATCCAGGACATCTTCAAGAAGCGGTGCCTCAAAAAGGTGGTGTTCATCATTAAGGACCCCCATCTCCCGGGTCATGCTTTGTTCTCATTACTAAAATCAGGAAGAAGATACAGAAGCCTGAAGGCACAAACTCTACAACTCAGGAACAGCTTCTTCCCCCTCTGCCATTTGATTTCTAAATGGACACTGAAGCCATGAACACTACCTCACTAATTTTTTTCCATTTTTTCACTACTTATTTAATTTAGCTATTTAATATATAGTAATTAATTGTTTATTATTATTATGTATTACATTGTACTGTTGCCACAAAGTCAACAGATTTCACATTTGCTGGTGATATTTAACCTGATTCTGAAATGAAGAGGGGAAGGAGCTGGCGTAATTGAAGCATAAACACTGACATGTACCTGCTGTCCTAACAGGCTCTCTGTTTGATAATAACATGTCATGACCACTGAGTGAGAAAAGACACCTTGACAATCTGGCAAGCAACCAAGTGGCCTTTTACAGAAGAGAGCAATAAGAAGGGAGGGTCAGGCTCGGGTCTTGTGCTCTGAACACCTCAGAGTTTTCACCTGGCACTGATCCAACTCTCTCTTGAACCCACTGGTTCAATTCTTCTAAGCAAGATTTTCTCTGCCTTTGCTTAAAGTCTTTACATCTCTCCCTTATCAAATTTACTGTAGAACTTGTAACCACAATAAACTTGCCTGGATTTATACATCAACATACTTCTGCTTTCTCTAGCAATTTCCTTGAAAACTGAGTCATTCATGTGCCTGTTCTTCTGTGTAAACCGTTCTGGTTCCCAGATCCCCTTCACGTCTCAGAATCCTGCAATTGCTCTGCTATATCACATCCTGCGGAACAACAGCCAATTCTTTCCACTTCCAGACACTCCTCGCTTCCCCTTGTTCAACGAGTTTTTAATCCAACACAGACATGCTGGATTGAAGCCGCGCATTCAAACCTTGAGGGCTCATCTCCTGTGTTTGTTGTTATCAAAAGCTTTGCAGAAATCTAACTAAACAAAACAGGCTGAGCTGACTCTGCTTATATGGTTCATTAATTTTTAAAGGAAATCCAAGAGATTTGTCAGCTCAGATCATCCTGGGCATTTCAGCTTGATCAAATCCAGTCCCACTCACTCCTTTGAAGAAAGCTAGGCACTTCACAGAATGCAAGCACTTATAAGGCACTCAGACTTGTAGGGCATTGGTTAGACTACACTTGGAGTATTGTGAAGAGTTTTGGGATCCTTCTCTAAGAAAGGATATGCTGGCATTGGAGAAAGTCCAGAGGAGGTTCATCAGAATGATCCCAGAGATGAAAGGGTTAAATGGAGTTGGAGAGGATGTTTTCTTTGAACCAAAGGGCACAGCCTTGGAAAACAAGGACATCTCTTTAGAATAGAGTCGAGGAGGAATTTCTTTAACCAGCCAGTAGCAAATATGTGGAGTTCATTGCCACGTATGTCTGTGGAGGCCAAGTCATTGGGTATATTTAATGCGGAGGTTGATATGTCCTTGATTCGCAAGGGTGTCAAAGGTTCCATGGAGAAGGCAGGAGACTGGGTTCAGTGGTTCAATGGTTCAATTTAATGCCAGAGAATATATACAGTAGACAACATGAAATCCTTACTCATTGCAGACATCCACGAAACAAAGAGGGGAAAAAAAACCTAAAGAATGAATGACAAACAATGTTAGAGAGAGATGATAAATTAGCCATGATGGAATGGTAGAGCAGACTCAATGGACTGCATGGCCTAATTCTGCTCCTATGTCTTATGGTCTTAAGTTTTTTAAATTTCCTCATCTATGGAATGTGGGTGTCAATGGTAGATCCAGTATTTAATGCCCTCTGATAAATACCCCTAAGGATGGTAGTGAACTACCAGCTTCAAGTTTTGCAGCTCATCTAGTCAATTGCTGTTTGGGGGGCGAGTTCCAATGATGGTGTAAGACCACTGATGTAGTTCCATGTCAGGATCATACACAACCAGACGGGGTCATACGTAAGTAGTCAGGTTTGCATGTGATGGTTGCACATACCATTTTTGGCTTTAAAGATGATGGATAAGTTGTTACGGTAATTAGGTGAATAAGTATTTTGTACTTGGTAGGTAGGGCGCACTGCAACTGTATTATGCCTGTACTGTAGGAACTGGTGAATAAATTATCATTCATGACCTGCTCCGGATGCTGTTGAATGGTGAATATGAATTATTATGATGGAAAAGCCTGGAGATTTAGGTGAGTTTCTGCAAGGCAAGATAACATTGTGGTTAAGTCACTAGACTTGCAGCCAATGATAAATTCACTTTGAAACTTCAGAACGATTGCTCCAGAGATATGAGTTCCAGTGCCACCATGCCTGCTGGAGGATCAAAATTGTGAACACTTTGGGCCCTATATCGAGGGAAATGTGTACTGGCCGTGCTGTGGGTCAAAAGGAGATTGATAAATGATCCCGGGAATAAAAAAGCTTAATGTGTGAGGAGTGTTTGATGACTCTTGACCTGTACTCAGTTGAGTTCAGAGGATGGCAGTGCTGGGATCTCTTTGAAACTTACTGAGTACTGAAAGGCCCCTGAATAGAGTGGACATTCAGAAGATTTTTCCATTAGAAGGAGACTCTAGGATCTAAGGGCACGGCCTCACAATAAAGGGATATCCCTTTAGAACTGAGATGAGGAGGAATTTCTTCATCCAGAAGGTGGTGAATCTGTGGGATTTGCCACAAGGCTATGAAGATCACATCATTGGGTGTATTTAGGGCAGAGAATTTTAGGTTTTTGATTGATGAGGGGGAGACAAAAGTTACAGGGAGAAAGTGGGAGAAGGGAGTTGAGAAAAAAAGCAGCCACAGTTGAGGGACAGAGTTGGATCCATTGGCCCAACAGCCTAATTCTGCCCCTTTAATTTATGATCTATTAGACTTCTTTAATTTAAAATTTTTATCTTAAATGTAACTTTAATTTTAAAATAAAAGCGTTGTATCAGTAAGCATAAAGCTGGATTGTGATCAAAACCCGTGGATGATTCATTGGCCTCCTTAAGGAGAGGAACCAGGCTCTCCATAGCTGGTGAGATCTGTACGTACATCCAGACCCACTCAAGTGATTGGCCCTCAACACTCAGTTCAGGAGCAATAACAGATGATATCATTAATGATGTCATCATTTTATGAATGAATGAGTAATACAAGGTTCTGCAGGGCAGCTGGTGTGAGACCTGCATGTCAGTGGTCATGTGATTGGCTAGAGTAACTTCTGGGCCATTGATGAGTCCCTGCATGTATCACCATTGTAATGTGGTAAGTGCAGCATCATTTTACCCACAGCTAGCTTCCAAAAATAGAGTGACTATGTCGTATAATAGTGACATGGGGCTAATCTATTGCAGAAAGATACAAAGTTCAAAATTCAAGTTCAAAGTAAATCTATTATCAAGGCAGTGATCTACCCAAGCTCAAAAGTGTACACTGCCAAAGCCAAAGTAAATGTATTATCAAAGTAAATATATGTCACCATATACTACCCTGAGCTTCATTTTCTAGTGGGCATTTACAAGAAAAAAAATACAATAGAATTAATTCAATGTGCAAAAGAGGACGAATTGTGCAAATAATAAAGAAAAAAATAATGATACTGAGTTGTAGAGAGATCTCAGTAATGCAGCGATCATCTGTGTTAACAGTAATGCCAACTGGAACAGTTTAAAATTTTAGAGTGAGAGAAGGCAGGAGGATATCTGACCAGGTTCTTCCGTATGGTTAAGACCCAGAAGGGTTTCTTGTAGTCAACATGAAAATGCTGAGATGTCAGAATCAGAACAAGGTTTAGTATCACCAGCATATGTTGTGAAACTTGTTAACTTTATGGCAGCAGTACAATGCAATACATAACAATAGAGAGAAAAAACTGAATTACAGTAGGTATATATCTGTTAAGTAGTTAGTAGTGCAAAAAAATAAGTAGCGATGTGGTGTTCATGGTTTCGATATCCATTCAGAAATCGGATGGCAGAGGGGAAGAAGCTGTTCCTGAATCACTGAGAGTGTGCCTTCAGGCTTCTGTACCGCCTTGCTGATGGTAGCAATGAGACAAGGGCATGTCCTGGTGATGGGGGGTGCTTAACAATGGGCACGGCCTTTTTGAGGCATCACTCCTTGACGATGTCCTGGTTGCTACGAAGGTTAGTGCCCATGATGGAGCTGAATAATTTTACAACTTTCTGCTGCTTACTTTAATCCTGTGCAATAGTCTCCCCCAATACCAGACAGTGATACAGCCGTTAGAATGCTCCCATAATACAATTGTAGAAATTTGTGACTGTTTTTGGTAACATACCAAATCTCCTCAAACTCCTAATGAAATATAGCCACTGTCTTGCCTTCTTTGTAGCTGCATTGATATGTTGTATCCAGGTTAAGGCCTCAGAGATATTGACACCCTGGAACTTGAAATTGCTCACTCTGTCCACTTTTGTGAATGATTAGCCTTCCTGATGAGGAGGGGGCCTCCTCCTTTCAACCACCCTCCCCCAACAAAACTGGTGCTTTGATTATCAGGGCTCGTTTTTGTGTCTAGGGCCTACCACTTTGATGATACACATTCATCTCCGGGCTGCTGAGAGACACAGAGGCAGTTCCTCCTGTTCAGGCTGTGACCCTTTCTGCAGCCTCGCTTCCCAACAGTTCTTATCCCCACAAAAGTAGCTAACTACTTCTGGTAAAGACATAGTTGGGATTAAGCCACAGAGGCTGAGCTGCAAGCACCATGGAAAATCCCAACGTGGCTTTTACAGTAAGCAGCAGACTTCATTGACGTCACAATCAAAATGGCTAAACACTCCAGTGAGATCATCTGCCAGTTCAGTATTTTTTCCCTTCTGCCACTGTCTTACTCTGCTGGGGGAGGGTTAGTGCATGGGGAGGTGCCAGGGACCTCCCAACTGGTGTTTTGTACAAGAACACCAACTAGATATTTCAGCTACACTAAAATATGTTTGAAAGAGGAACAAAACTGGCAGCATGTATTTCTTTTAATAGGGTTTTAAGACAAAATAGAAATCATAAAAGCTGAGTGGGTGGCAGTATTGGTTAACAGCTGAGAGAAAAGATGGTTTATTAGAAGGATTAGTGAATCAGATTATATGGCATGGGCAAACAAAGGGGTGATCACTTTGCATAGAGGTCTAGGTAAACTTACAACTGTCCAGAGAAAAATTTTAGCCAGTTTTCTGACATGCAAAAGCATGAGAACAGTGATGGTTTGGGATTCAATTTCTCTTGTTTAGGTAGGATACAGTCAGTGTAAGAGGATTAGAGGCAAGATGAGCAGCAAAAGTATCAGTGAAGAGGCACCATAGTATGTTGGTTAGCATAACAATTTACAGTACCAGCGATCTGGGTTCAATTCCCGCTGCTGCTTGTAAGGAGATTGTACGTTCTCCTCGCGACTATGTGAGTTTAGTCCAGGTGTTCTGGTTTCCTCCCACAGTTCAAAGACGTACCGGCTGGTAGGTTAGTATGTCATTGTAAATTGTCCTGCAATTAGGCTGGGATTAAATTGGAGGATGGCTGGGCGGTGTGGCTCGAAGGGCTGCAAAGGCCGATATTGCACTGCATCTCAATAAATAAAAAGTGGTAAAGGCCATGTTTACAATACTACTGAACTGGTGAGAAACTGGGGTTATTTTTACCCCAGATAGTGCCTGAATGATGACTGTATTTTTTTGAGGAAACAAAGTGGGTCAATGAGGGCAGAGCAAATACTTTGACAAGGTTGCATGTGGCTATGTAGTCAAACAAGTAAAATTATGTGCCAAAATTGGCTATTGACAGGATTCCAAAATTCCAAAATCCAAACAACTCTCAAAACTATTTTTTTATTTATTTATTGAGATACAGTGCGGAGTAGGCCCTTCCAGCCCTTCGAGCCACGCCACCCAGCAAACCCCAATTTAATCTGAGCCTAATCACAGGACAATTTGCAAAGACCAATTAACCTACCAACTATACATCTATGAACTGTGGGAGGAAACCAGAGCACCCAGAGGAAACACACACAATCACAGGGAGAACGTACAAACTCCTTACAGACAATGGTGGGAATTGAAACTGGGTCGCCTGTACCGTAAAACGCACTAACCACTATGCACTTGTGCCACCAAAAATCCAAAATTTTTTTGAGCGCTGACATGACGTCACAAATGGAAAATTCCACAAGGTGCTGGGAAGGTTCCTAGATGATGCACAGGTCTCCATACCTCACAGAGATTTCTGAGAAGTGACCTCACATATGTAATGAACAGAAGTTAATGAAAAACAGAAAATTACTGCATAAAGCAAAAAATGAAGATCTCAATCGTGTATTGAAATAATGGATTCGTCAGAGTGAACATGTGCCGCTTAACGGTATGCTGACCATGAAACCAAGCAAAGACCCATCACAACAAACTGAAAATTGAGGGTAATTGTCAATATTCTGCAGGCTGGTTGCAGAAATTTAGGTAAAGACACAACATTAAACCTTTGAAGATTTGTGGTGATAAAGCATCTGTTGATCATGAAGCAGCAGAGAAATTCATTGATAAGTATGCCAAGATTGTCGCTGATGAAAATCTACAATACTGAACAGCTGCATCAGAACATATGTGTAATGAACAAGTGTATGACAAGGAATGCTTACCGATAGCACATAAATTCAGAGTTGGAAATGATGACAGTCCCAAGCTATTTCATTATATACACTTCCGGCTCCAAGCATTTCAGATAAGGGGTATTCAACCTGTAGTGTTTCTTTTAATGGGTGAATCAATATTCAATCCCTAATATTTTTGTAATATATACTGACACATTACTTGGAACTCAAGATGGCCATCCAGGAACAAGAATCAACTCCAGAAAGGGTACTGTAGCATTATATTAAGAGAATTGTGTTACTGAGTGCTGCTGTGCACATGGAACTGTATGCAAAATCCTGCCCCTGCTAGTGCGCCTGCAGCACCAACACCAAAGCTGCTATCTCAACACATGGGTGTAGAGGCTGCCTGTGGGTAGGCTAGTATGAGTGGTGTGGGCACAGAGCACAAGACTCGCGTGGCAGGTGTGTAAGCACATGTATGTCGATAGCCCCGCTGGATGCCAGTCTCTCTCATCACCTTGTCTTGGACATGATCGGAGCTGCTGTCTCCCTCTTTCCATAAAAGACTGCAAATCTCTCTCCAGATTTCTCCATGATAACAAGTCCAAGAGGCAGAAGCTCTTGTCGGGGTGGAGGGCAGCTGCTCACACCAGATTTCCAAACACAACCACAAGCAGCAGAAGCTGTCATACTATGCACTGTGGGTGTCTGTACTAAAGAAGACGAGGAGGGCTGGAACAAATCAGCTCTCCTGTGAGTAGTGCTAAGTGGCATACTATTCTGTGATTAAAGGATTATTTGTCACATGTACATTGAAACTTACAGCGAAATACCGGACAGGATGTTCCCTATCATGGTGGGGGGCGGGGGGGGGGGGCGATGCTAGGACCAGAGAGCACAGCCTTAGAATTGAAGAATGTCCATTTAGAACAGAGATGAGAAAAAATATTACTCAGAGAGTGATGGATCTGTGGAATTCATTGCCACAGGCTGCTGCGTAGGCCGAGTCATTGGGTACATTTAAGGTGGAGGTTGATAGGTTCTTCATTAATCAGAGTCAAAGGGCATGGGGAAAAGCAGGAGAATAGGGTTGAGAGGGATAATAAATCAGCCTTGATGGAATGGCAGAGCAAACTCAATGGGCTGAATAGCTTAATTCTGCTCCTGTCTGTTATAGTCTTATGGAAATGCATCACTTGTGTCAAATCAGCGAGGATTGTGCTGGGCAGCCTACAAGTGCCACTACACTTCTGGTGCCAATGTAGCATGTATACAACTCACTAAACCCTAACCCTATGTGTTTTGAATGTGGGAAGAAACTGGAACATCCAGAGGAAACCCACACGGTCACGGGAAGAATGTACAAAGCCCACTCTTGTAGCTGCCACTATAATAATGTTATGCTAACCACTTTGCCACTGTGACACCCCTGTGTAAACATCTTGTATCTAAACAAGGGGGGGAGGAATAATAAAAGAATATTCAGGTGACGCAAAACAAAATTGCTTCACAGTGAAGTGATTAAGGTTCCAGGAGGATACAGGGTTGGGCAGAAAAATGGCAGGTGAAATTAGGAGACACGAGATTGCAGAAGCTGTAATCTGGAGCAACAAGAATCTGCTGCAGAAACTGAGTTTGACAAGCAGCATCTGCAGGAGAAAAGGAATCGTCAACGAGGCAGGGGATTCGCCCTGAAACACTGACAATTCCTTTCCCACCATGGTTCGTCCTCACGCTGAGTTCCTCCAGCAGACTGTTTCTTGCCGCAAATGAAATTTGATCCAGAGAAATATGAGATAATACTTTTAGGGAGGTGAAGTAAGACAAAGAGAAAAAAAAGGCATATTCGGGGACAAAAAGTCCTCATCGTCTACATAAATAAATCACTAAGTGTAGCGGAACAAGTAAATAAGGATTTTAAAAAGGAAAATGGGATGTTTGCTTTAATTAATGAGACGTAAAATGTCAGAACTGGAAAGGTATACTAGAGTTGTTACAAAACTTCAGTAGTTAGACAACAGCTTGAATTGCATGGTTAGTTTTGGTCACTATTATTGGGATTATATGATTGCATTTAAGGGATTATGTAGGAGATTTATAAGGATGCTGCCATGACTGCAAAATTATAAATGTAAGGAAAGATTAGACAGGCTGGGGTTGTTTTCTGTGGAACAAAAGAAGATGTATGGACATTTAATTGATGTGTATAAACTGAGGGGCCTAGATGGAGCCATCACAAGTCCGGGCACACTGATATAACTGGTAGAAGGATCAGAGACAAGATAAGGATTTTTTGTTTATCCAGAGGGAGTGAGAAGGCTGGAAGATTGTGTGAAAGGGCAGAATGACTTGCAGGGCTACAGACCGAGTGCTGAAAGGAGGAATCAGGCTGGAAAATCTTCCATGTCTGGCACAGACACAATGGACTGAGCGTCTCTTTCTGAATACTCTATGATTCTCCATCTCCCAGAGGATTACCCAGCCCCAGACTGCCAACTGGAAATTAAGCACAGATTTCGACACATGGGACAGGCATATTTTGTATATTGTTCACACAAGTGTTTCAGACCTCTGAAACTACTTATCAAGAGCAAGAAGAAGCTCAGTGAATAGCATTGTTCATCATACAGTGTTGATCATGTATTGTAGAAATGGCCTGTTCAACCTATCTGCTCTTTGCTGGGTTTTATATTTCAAAAGTGCTAATCCCATTCATAAGATCTTACGGTGTAGGAGCAGAATTAGGCCATTTGATCCATTGAGTCTGCTCCACCATTTCACCATGGCTGATCCATTTCTCTCTCAGCCTCAATCTCCTGCCTCTTGCCTTGACTAATCAAGAACCTATCAACCTCTGCTTTAACTATACTCCAATGACTTGGCCTCCACAGCCGCCTGTGGCAACGAATTCCACAGGTTCACCACTCTCTTCCTCATCTGTGTTCTAAAAGGAAGCCCCTCTATTCTGAGGCTGTGATCTTTAGACTCTCCCACCATAGGAAACATCCTCTCCACATCCACTCTATTAAGGCCTTTCACCATTCAACAGATTTCAATGAGGTCACCCTTCATTCTTCTGAATTCCAGTGAGCACAGGTGTAGAGTCATCAAACACTCTTCATATGACAAGCCTTTCAATCCTGGAATCATTTTCATGAACCAACAACATCCAATCAACATTTCTGTCTATCTGAACAGTGTTGACTCAGACTGGGGTATATTTCCCTTTCTTGTATATGGTGACCTTTCCTGGAGTACAGCTCCCTCTCCTGAAGGTGCCAGTTCTCCCTGGAGTGCAGTCCCCAAGGAGAATCGAAGGTAGCACATATGGAGCAATTAGCAGGGACATTACAAGTATTGGTGTTCAAATCTGTAGTTTGCTGAAAGTGGCATACAGGTAGATAGTTTGGCCCTTGTGAATGTGGAGAACAGTTCCCCTGAATCATGGAATCATAGCACAGAAACAGACCCTTTCAGCACACATCATTATTGCTAATTATACCATTTACACTAATCCCATTTCCCTGCGTTAGACCCTTAACCTTCTATACTTTTCCAAACTATGTATCTTTACAATGTCTTTTAAACATTGCAATTGCATTTGCTTCCTTTGGCAGCTTGTTCCATGTTCTCTTCACCCTCTGAATGAACAACTCCTCCTAGGATATCTCCTTTAAATTTCACCCTCACGCCTTAAACCCGCAACCTCTAGTTTTAGATTCCTCTGGAAAAGAAGATTCTGTTTACTCTACCTATGCCCCTCATAACTTTACAAACCTCAAGAGACTACTGCTCATGTTCCTAAATGCTGATGAGAATAAAGCCACCCTATCCAATTTCTCCTTCTAACTACAGCCCTCCATTCCAGGCAACACCCTGGTGAATTTTGTTCGCAAAATGCAATCGCAACCTCTCTGAGCTATGCAATCTAGAACTATATGCAGTACTCTGAGTGCAGTTTAGCCAATGTTTTGTGCAGGATCATTATGACATCCCACCTCCTAAGAAAGCAAGCATTCTATCTGTCGTCTTCACCAACCTATCCATCTATGCTTCCACTTTCAGTGAACTATGGACTTGGGCCTTAAGGTCCCTCTTGACATCAGTGCTCCTAAAGTCGCTGCCACTCACTCCATATGAGCCACCAGAACCTGACATGCCACAGTCAGGATTAAATTCTATCTGCCACTGCTCCACCCAACTTTTCAGCTGATCTGTGTTCTTCTCTTCTTCGCTTGGGCGCGTGGCCAAAGTAGTTAAGGCGTTGGACTAGTGATCTGAAGGTCGTGAGTTCGAGCCTCAGCCCAGGCAGTGTGTTGTGTCCTTGAACAAGGCACTCAACCACACATTGCTCCTGCACATTTATGCCCAGTGGCGGCGGTTGGTGCAGTATGGACAAGACAGGACAAGATACTGCTCTACCCTGTCCAAAGCATACTCCTCTCTCTCCTGAGGAAGCTGACTCTCCTGGGCAGACAAAAGGCTCCACTCAGGCATTGCGACAACTCAAAGTTCAATGTAAATTTATACATATATGTCACACCCTAAATTTCATTTTCTTGTAGGCATTCACAATAAACACAAAGGCACGCAACAGAATTAATGAAAGGCCACACACAACAAAGACAAACAACCAATGTGCAAAAGACAACAAACTGTGCAAATACAAAAAGAGAAAACAAAGAAAATTATAACAATAAATAGAAAATAAATATCAAGAACATGAGTTGTAGAGTCTGTGAAAGTGAATCCATAGGAATCTGTTCAATGCTGGGTGAATAAAGTTAAGTGAAGTTGTCCCCTGTGTTTCAAGAGCCTGCTGGCCGAGGGGAAATAACTGTTGCTGAACCTGGTGGTGTGGGACCTGAGGCTCCTGGTTCACCTTCCTGATGGCAGCAGAGAGAAGATCCTGGATGGCGAGGGTCTTTGATGATGAATGTTGCAATGGTCCTCCTTGTAGACGTGCTCAACGACGGGGAGGGCTTTACCCATGATGGACTGGGCTGTATCCAGTATTTGTGAACGTTTCTGTTCAAGGGCATTGGTGTTTCCATACTGGGCCATGATTCGGTCAGTGAACTCTATACTGTGCATCTACAGAAGTTTGTCAAAGTTTTAGATGACATGCCAAATCTTCGCAAACCTCTAAGAAACTAAAGGCACATCTAGTCTGTGCTGAACCACTTAAACTGCCTAGACCCATCAACATGCACCGGCACCGGGACCTTAGCCCTCCATACTCCTATGCATGTTTGGTGGATGAACCCTTTAAAGATTTGAAGAGTAGCTTTATTTGCCACATGGACCATACATTGAAATGTTGAAAGAGACTGCTCACAAACTGTTTGTCCTACTCCCACCAGGGAGGAAGTTACATAGCATCCACACCAGAATCCAGACTCAAAAAGTTATTTTTCCTAAGCGGCAAGGCTGATCAACATCTCCACCCACTAATTCCACCACTACTTTATTATTTCCAGTCACTCACCTAGTGTATAGCCTAGCATCTTTATGGACATACAGTCAATCTATGTATATAAGCAATCTTAAGAACTTATATTTGTTGTGTTTATTATTATTGTGTTCTTTCTCTTATTTTATTTTTTGCCCTGCATCGGATCCAGGCTAGCAATTATTTTGTCTCCATTGCACTTGTTATTGTTCATTACAATGACTATGTTGAATTTTGAAATCCAACACAGTCCAAGGATTTGCTAGGGGCAGCCCACCAGTGTCGCCATGCTTCCATTGCCAACATAGCATGCCCACAACTTACTAACCCTAACCTTTGGCCTGTGGGAGGAAACCAGGGCACCTGGAGGAAACTCACACAGTCACAAGGAAAGCGTACAAACTCCTTTACAGGCAGCACCAGGGATTACTCAGGGTACTGTAAAGCATTGCACTAACCACTACTCTACCATGTCATCCAGGGAGTCATTGAGTTGTTCACCAAAGGGAATGAATGCCTTTTTGATGAAATATTTGTAACACAAAGCACCTTCTGAATGATACTGGCTCCCAATTATAAAGGTCTATGACAAGAGCCCATACACACAACTCTCAAAGTTCAAAGTACATTCATTATCAAACTATGTATACATTATATAACCTTGACATTCACTCCTTACAGGTAGCCACAAAACAAGGAAACCCCAAAAGAACCCATTAAGAAGAGAACCCAATGCGCAGAGAAAAAAAAATTCATGCAAATAATATAAGTAAGCACATAGCTTTCAGAACTGAAGTTGTACAAAAGACATGAAGCCAGGCATCACTGTAGCTGGAGCAGGGCACGGCCTCGGTTCAGTCTGGAGCTGAGCAAACATCACGGAGTAGCGAGCAGGACCAGGCAGAATTGGCCTGTCACTTGCCTCTGGTCCTGACACTCTGACCATTTCAATCTGGCCCTGTGCTTAAATCAGGTTGTTCTTCGCTCTTGGACAGCTTTGGGGCCTGGACCCAGAATTCACAATGCAGCCTGTACCTGACCTTTCCAATTTGTCCCAGCGCTTAAATCAATCAGACATCAGAACTTCCCTTACTCCTTACACCTCCGCTCACCTCTGTATACCTCTCCATTGTTAGTGGTGATTATTATTAAGAAAGTGTTATTAATAAAGTGTTTAGTAGTTTCCTTTGTTTTGTATTTTGCTACTGGTAAGTAATTGCTGGGCATCACCAATGCCATCTTAAACTCTCAAGTTGGTGAAAGTAGGCATTGATGGTGAATTTCCCTGACATCTCCATTGCACCAGGCTGTCTTTGGGAGCTTGAGGATAGGTGTTTGATGACTGGGATTAACCCAACACCAAACACATGGTCCACCATGCAACTCTGATGGCCAACCTTGTGTTTGCTTTTGAGACATGAACTACCTATAGTAGGCACCACACAGCATTGGAGAGATACTGCTAAAGTTACCACTATAGAATTATCCAAGCTGACTGGCAGGAAAAAAACAAAGCAATGTGGCATGATCTCCAGGGTGAACAATTGCATTATTGAGGCTCCAATTACAGTTTCAGTGGATGAACGTGGTTCAGGAACTGACACTACACTCCCAAAGTAAGTGCTCTACTTCAAACTATGCATTAGTACAAGGTTATCAGATGAAAAAAAATAACATTCCAACTGACTTATGGGAATTCTTGTCAGTTAGGCTGAAGGGCCTCTTTCTACGCTGTATGACTCTTTGACTGTTCAAAGTAGAACAAGAAGATCTGGAAGATACTGAGAACCAGATATCTCTTTGCTGGGAGTACAAAGAACACCAATCATAACAGTAGGAGTGTGATATCTCCCATTCTTCCCCTTCCATTCATTCTGTCAGGCATCTCCTGCCCTACCTATTGCAGAATCTGTAGGTCATATATTGACTTCTTCAGTCTCTTGGTGCACAGACCGGCGTGGGGGTGGGGGGCTGCCTGAAGAAGAAAATATATGGTTTTATAGGAAGGATAGGAATGCTGAATTGTTATTTTTGGAATTAGTACACAGACATATGTCTGAAGAAATGCTGAGCTTGCTATTTGTGTTTAGATCAAGGCGGTTTGTGGTGACTAATCAGTGGCTTTAGCCTTTCTAGCTGCTTGGCAGTGTTTGAAAGTAATTCTCTAAATAAAATCTGACCCCTCAAACCTGGTCTCCCCATACCAGTTCACCAGTCTTCACCTATCCAGCTCACTGTATTCTCGACCTTGCCACAACCTATATTGGGCCCCTTCTCTGCATCTGCTTGAGCAGGAGAGATCGTGTGACAGGAAGTGGCCTCATACGGGACCATTTACTGACTGGATCCTTGTGCTGAGGTCAAGAAGAATGAAATTGTTCTTTGTGGTTAATGCTAGTGGGATTTTAGATCTCAGAGGGCCAAGTCTGTTACAGGACTGCGGATATAGAGTGATGCAGGCCAAGTCAGGCCCAACCAGCAGCAATGCCTTTCAACTAAACTGATGTTATTTGTTTGGTTGATAGAGTCAAGTTTCTAGTGAAGCTTTGCCGGCAGATACTTGGTAAATAAGATTAGATGTAATACAAAAATTCAGAAGCATTGCAATGCACCATTGTGTTTGGATTGGGGTTGACAACAAGCTCCTTGGGATCTGTAGCAACCAATGATATGCATCAGCGGGAGTACTCTAGTCAATGACAACATTTGGGATATTAGAATCTTATTCCTCTTTTATCCGTACTCCATTCCACAGCCAGGTAAGTAAGGAAATGACAAGAGAGCCACCTTTTATAGAGGCATAGCCTGGAGTCCAGCTGGCCCATGCAACTTAGCTCTCAAGGATAGATGCCTGATGTAGGAGGACACAGACAAGAATCTCCTTCCCTGTGCCCCTGGAATCTAATGGCAAGGGCTTGTATCCTCACTTTGCCTCCTCCATTCACCTACCCCAAAGGTGCAGCAGTCAGTGCTGCTGCCTCACCATTTCGGTGATCGCGTTCAATCGTGACATTAGGCGCCATAAGTGTCTGAGGCTTTGCACACTCTTCCCTGTAACTATATGGTTTCCCTCCACCACCACCCATCCCCGGATGCTCTGGTTTTCTCTCACGTGCCAAAGAAGCGCTGTTGGTAGGTCAAATGGACACTATAAATAACCCTTGGTGTTAGTGAGTAGAAGAAGAAGTGGGGTGGGGTGAGATAAAAGGTATTACAGGGAATGGGGTTGATGGGATTACTGTTACGACCCAGTGTGGACTCAGTGGAAAATAAGACCTTAATGGTATTAAATAGGAAATGTTGCAGAATGTTAATGTTAATTGGTTAGCTACATTTGATATAATCAGTCTTTTGTTGATTTTACAGGTGATGGAGAACCACAATGGCAGCTCTATGTGAAGTTTACACTTTAGGATCGCATCCAAGCTGCAACCTTCACACCTCTGTCTGACAGTGGGATTACAACTCAGAACCCATTATGCCCATGAGGGAATCGGCCACCGACAGCTGCCAGAGACTTCTGTAGAAATGGATGAGAAGTTTGGACTGTGCCAGGTGCCTGTGGGCTCCTTCAGCAATTACTACAACAAGAACTTAATCAGTTTTTACTATAACCTGACTGGTAAGCTTCGTGAAGACAAGTACAAGTCAAAGGACCTGAGTGTCGTGTCTGTTATCTTCATCATTCTGTGTTCCTTCATCATCCTTGAAAACCTGCTGGTCCTCGTGGCTATCTGTAGATACAAGAAGTTCCACTCGGCCATGTTCTACTTCATTGGCAACTTGGCACTGTCCGACCTGTTTGCGGGCATTGCTTACATCTTCAACCTTGTTTTCTCGGGCGGCCGGACCATGACTCTGACCCCACTGCAGTGGTTTTTCCGAGAGGGAACCATGTTCATTGCACTGTCAGCCTCGGTCCTCAGCCTCTTGGCCATCGCCATTGAGAGACATGCTGCCATTGTGAAGGTGAAACTGTACAACAGTGACAAGAACAGTCGAATGTGCCTGCTGATTGGAAGCTGTTGGATTGCCTCAGTGCTGCTGGGTGGGTTGCCAATCATGGGCTGGAACTGCATGTGTGACCTGAGTAGTTGCTCAACCGTCCTCCCTCTCTTCTCCAAAAACTACATCTTATTCTGTATTACCATCCTGAGCATCATCCTGCTATCCATCGTCATCCTGTATGTGCGGATTTACCTGATTGTACGATCTAGCCACTGTGAAACAGCAGCCCCACAGACCCTGGCCTTGTTGAAGACCGTGACCATTGTCCTTGGTGTGTTCATAGTCTTCTGGGCACCCACCTTCATCATTTTGCTGCTAGATTTTGCCTACAAGGGGAGTGATTGCAAGATCCTGTACAAAGCTGAGTATTTTCTGGGCCTGGCCACCCTCAACTCTGCCATGAACCCCATCATTTACACCCTGAGGAGCAGGGATATGCGCAGGGCATTCCTGCATGTTCTCTGCTGTTGCTCAATGATGGACAAAAAAGCTCAGATGGCATCTTGCTTCCCCACACTTCGCCACGGCAGTACCTTGAATCGGTCTTACCATAAACACACGACACTAGAGTCACCAACGATGCCAGAATGTACCACCTTTGTGTGATGCCTGTGGTTTACAAGGGCCAGGTGGTGAGGGTCAAGGTCAGAGGCACAATTAGCCCATGCATTCTACACTCTAGCTCCTCGCACATGGCCTTGGTCAATCCCCATGCCAGCTATCTCTCTACTACAGGAGACGAGTTGGATCTGACACCCAATCTAACTACATCAGCTGACCAGTGGGATTTTGTTTTTGTTATCCTGGAACTCATTTGCCACCAGCCCATCAAAAGGAAATAACCTTGCCAAGAGAACTTCTTCTTCAGCCACACCAGGAATAATGGGTTGTCAAGACTTTGCGACGTGACCAGAGCACTCTGAGAATGTATTTCACCAACATAATGACTGGCCCACAACCAATGGGTTGAAGGTCACCAGGAGGCCACATGTGTTAATAATGCATTGCAGAAGGGAGGAAATAAAATAATTTGTGTGGGCATTGGTACAAAAACACAGACCATTCAAGATGAAGCCACCCTCAGCGAGGAGAAGCAAGATCTTATATCCTGTCTGGTTAGCCTCCAAACTGATGGCATGAATAATGATTTCTCCTTCCAGTAAAAATATATTTCCGTCTCCCTCCTCTCTCATTCCCCACTCTGGCCTTATGCCTCTCTCATCTGCCAATTACCTCCTCCTTCCCTATCTCCTATGGTCCGCTCTCCTCTAACAGCCCTCCTCACCTCCCCATTTCTGGTCCACCGCAAATGCCCCTGTGTAAAACTAGTCACAGTACCCAGTGACCCTGGCCTGACCTGGGTCACCCTTAAAGCAGCATAACTGTGCAATTGTTATCCCAGCTTATTAGAAATGGACAGTGGTAGTCTTTATTGCTCGCTATCCAGTAGCACCGTGCAGCTCATTTACCACACAGACCGCTGCAGTTCTTAAAGGGCACTCGTTCCTTGGGGGCATTTAGAGATGGGTAATGAATGCCAACAACATACACATCCCAGAAAAAAAAAGAATCAATGAGCAGAACCTATTCAGACTATTGCCTTGGCAACAGAAGAATGGCTGACGCATTGAATTTGATTCGTGATATGTGGAGATTAAAGATGTGTTACTGCTGCTCATCTCTGATTTAATATTCATGTTTCAGTTCTGTTTTAAATGTGATACATGCAATTTAGAAATGTTTGTCTTTACAATTCTTTGAAATATGCACATGCTGCTTGTTGCAACTGTCCCTCTTCCTTACACTCACTTTGAAACAGTCTCCAAGTGAACTTTTATTTCAAAAGTTTCTGTGCACATTTCAGGAATCATCGCTGTTCGGCCAGACACTGGATTTGTAAAGACAAAGCACAGCTCTAAGATTGAGAGGGCAGCCTGCACTTGACTTGGCATTTAACCCTTTACGTGGAATCAGTCCCCACATCAGAATCTCTATCCCTGAGAGAACCCTGGCTCCTTTCTCCCCAATCTTTCACCCCCATCTTTGGGGAAAGATGTGCAGTTCAACACTGAACATGTTAGAATTATCTTTCTATTAAAATTACACTTAAGCCTGCGGGTGAAAGCTTCATTGGTGTTGTGACCTCCTTTTCCTTGTGTGACAAAGGTAAAGATGGACACAGTTAAAGTGTTTTCATCAGCCTTTCCCTGCCTTGACTTCAGCCAAAATTCCAGCATTTTCTATGATGATGTTGTTTTGGAGGAAGTTAATGAGAATGAATTGGGTGGGACATCCATGGCCAGTTAGGTGGACTGCCCTTTCAATGAAGGTGAAACAATAGGTTGTGCAGTTACAACGTTTAAGTGACAACACTACAGCTAACGGCAGTATTAAATACCTAACGTTTAATAAAATGCCAAATATAGAATAGTAAACGGTACGAGATCCCATTGGGGGTCTGTTCACTGAAAACGAAATGAATGAAAAATAAACTTTTTCTAAAGAAAATCTCTAAGCATGGTTTCTGACTCTGGGTTCAAAAACTAGACCACTGAGAAACTCTGGATTTGTAGTTTTTCAATGTGGCTTTCAAGGAGTGGGCGGGGTGGGACTGCAGCCGCAGTGGGACTGGGCTTTGATTTGGGATGATTTAACACTAACGCTTTGTGAGAGGTCCCCTCTGTAGTCTGATATCCATTTCTTTCTTTTTCATGCTGGTATTGAGCCTTGTACCTAACACCAAGTAAGCGAGTGTGTATCTGAAATACAGACAGAATTAAAGCAGGATATGAAAGCTTGTTGCTCAGAATACAACGAGAAACAGCTGTGAGAGGTGACAGTCAAATAGTGGCAGATAACATCTTTCGGAGTACAAGAAGGTTGAAAATCTAGAACATACGTGGGTGCACCATTAAGTTGCAAGGACTTTCTAAATCTGATGTCAGCTATTATCTTCTTAAGAGGCAGAATGGGCTCAGAGGACCTACCAACCCCGACCCCACACTTTTTGTTCACAGTTCACTTTTTAGCAGTTCCCTTTTGAAGAGAGAATAGGCTGAGTTTAACCGTGCCTGCCTTGTTTTCAAAATGTCACTAAGTTCTGCAGAGTTGAGTATCTCTGAATTGTGTTGTCAGCTGAAACTTTATCAACACTTGGAACCAAGTTCCATGCACATCCATGGTCCCACAAAATCTTCCTCTTTGTCTAATAATTCCATGGGATCTTTTGAATCTCCCACAGAAAGGAAATGTCAATGTCCTACCTGAAGGATTCCATTTCCAACAATGCAGCTGTCCCTCACCACTACTTTCCAGTAGGGGAAAAGAACAGAAAAATTATGTCAAGGCCAAAACTAGAAGATGGAGCAGAAGGTTGGGTAGAGAGGGGAGATTTAGGGCTTCAATGTTTTATCATTCATTCTGTGGGCTCTCTTGTTTCGTGGCTGTCTGTGAAGAGGAAGAATTTCAGGTTGTATTCTGTGATATTAACCTAAATCAACTTATTCATGAAGTCATAAGAGTAATACAACACACAGCTATAGGTCCTTCGGCCTAATTCATCCATGCTGACCAGTATTTATTGTTCCTGTTTCTTTCATTTCTTATTTTCTCTGACAATGCACCATTCCCTCTGTATCTCCCCTCTATCAGAGCAGCATTTGTTTGTTATTGCACCTTGAGATTTAACATATAATTTAATCAGTGCTCTGGAGAGAGACTGTATAATCCATCCACCATACAACACATCAATAGCCACTCAACTTGTGAAGCAGCAGGGTGGGTCTAAGTCTCTATTCAGTATATCAAAACTCATCACCATGCACCATGTTGAATTAGTCTCTGTCTCTGGTTCTTCCCTCTTGCTACAATTTTCCTCTCTGGAAACCATGAAGTGTTTTGCAGATTGTTGAGGGTGAACTAACCCGAGTACTGTAATGACTCTTACTACTCCCACTACACACACTGTGTAGTCTCTTACATTCCAAAACCTAGGCCTTCAATATTCATTCTGAGTGTTGGCCCAGTTTCACACCCTGTCTATTTTCAACTCTTTATTTCTGTAACATTCAGACAATAACTTCTGAGATACCCCCTTCCTCGTCTCTATATTTGATGGAAATTAATCCCAAATTACTTCTGAGGATTAAAGTCTGGAGCTACACCTTATTGGCTTCTATATATTGGCAAGACCTGACACAGACTGGGAGATCGTTTTGCTGAACATCTACGCTCTGTCCGCCAGAGAAAGCAGGATCTCCCAGTGGCCACACATTTTAATTCCACGTCCCATTCCCATTCCAATATGTCTATTCACAGCCGCCTCTACTGTCAAGATGGAGCCACACTCAGGTTGGAGGAACAACACCTTATATTCCATCTGGGTAGCCTCCAAACTGATGGCATGAACATTGACTTCACTAACTTCCGTTAAAGCCCCACCTCCCCTTCGTACCCCATCCATTATTTCTTTATTTATTTTCTCTCTCTCTCTCTCTCCCCCCCCTTTTTTTCTCTCTTTTTTTCTCCCTCTATCCCTCTCACGACAACTCCTTGCCCATCCTCTCGGTTTTCCACCCCTCCCCCTTTCTTTCTCCCTAGGCCTCCCGTCCCATGATCCTCTCCCTTCTCCAGCCTCGTATCCCTTTTGCCAATCAACTTCCCAGCTCTTGGCTCCATCCCTCCCCCTCCTGTCTTCTCCTATCATTTCGGATCTCCCCCTTCCCCTCCCACTTTCAAATCTCTTACTAGCTCTTCTTTCAGTTAGTCCTGACAAAGGGTCTCGGCCCGAAACATACTGTACCTCTTCCTAGAGATGCTGCCTGGCCTGCTGCGTTCACCAGCGTTTTTTGTGTGTGTTGCTACACCTTATTGCTTTCCTGCTCCTTTTCCTTTAAAATGCTCCTTAAAACACAACCTCTTTCAGGGGTTCCCAAACTGGGGTCCACGGACTCTTTGTTTAATAATAATAATAATAAGTACTTTACTTATCCCAGGAGGGAAATTATTTTGTTACAGCAGCAACACTTAAAAATACACTTAAAAATAATAATAAATATAATAATAAAATTAACTACTCATAAAGCACAGAGTAATAATATACATGATAATAACTTACCAATGTGCAATACTGTGCAATAATAATGTATAAAATAATAAAACAGAGTCTATTGTACTATGATGTGTGTTCTCCTGTCACACAGAGATAACTATTCTATATGCTTATTGCATTTGGTAGGAAAAGTTTTCTGTAACCATCCTTGTGACAGAATGAGCCTATTCAAAAGGGTTCTCCACTGTTTATGCAGTAGGTCGTGGAGAGGATGTGCCTGATTGTCCATGATGGATAACTGTTCAGTGATCTCTCCACCACTAACTCAAAAGAGTCCGGGTTTTAGCCAAGGACAGATCCAGCCTTTTTGATGGAGTTTATTTAGTCTTTTTGCATCATCAGCACCGATGCTGCTCCCCCAACATAAAGCCGCAAAGAAGACTGCACTCGCTACAACTGACTGGTAAAATATCTCCAACATCTGCACACAGTGAAGGATCTCACCTTCCTTAGAAAATAGAATCTGCTCATCCCCTTGTAAACGGCCTGCGTGTTGATTTTCCAGTCAAGTATTTGTACTCCTGCACCACCGCAACTTTTTCTCCCAGAATATATACAGGACTCGTCACAGTCCTCTTCCTCCTAAAATCAATCACCATCTCCCTGATTTTAACCACATTCAGGAGCAGGTGATTCCACCTGCACCACTCCACAAACTTGTCCACCAGTCCTCTGTACTCCGACTCCTGCCCATCTCTGATATACCCAACCACTGCAGAATCATCAGAGAACTTCTGCAAGTGACTAGACTCAGATTTGTACTGAAAGTCTGAGGTGTACCGGGTGAACAGAAACAGAGACAGGAGAGTCCCTTGTGATCCTCCAGTGCCTCTCACCAGTATCTCAGACAGAGAATCAGCCAGCCGTACAAACTGGAGTCTATCTGTCAGGTAGTCAGTAATCCAAGAGATAGAGGATTTGTCTACACCCATCCTTTACAGCTTCTCACTCAGAAGAAGTGGCTGGATTGTATTGAAGGCACTAGAGATATCAAAAAATGTGGTTCTCAAAGTGCCACCAGCATCTTCTAAGTGGGAATGAGCTCTCTACAATAGGTAGATGATGGTATCATCCACTCCCACATGAGGTTGGTAGGCAAACAGTAGAGGGTCCAATGAAGATCTCACTTTTTGTCCAGGATAAATTAGGACCAGCCTCTCCAGCACCTTCTTCACGTGAGAAGTGAGGGCAATTGTTCAGTAGTCATTCAATTCAGATGGAGTCACCATCCTTGGTACAGGAGTCTTCCATTGCACCAGTATCTTTTCCAGACTCAGACTCAAATTGTAAAGGTGCTGCAAAATACCAGACAGCTGACTCACATAGGCCTTCAATACTATGGCATTAGCCCATGGCATAAAAAAGGTTAGGAACCCCCGCTCTAACTAAATGGTCAGTCACAATCACAGACTAGGTGAAAATGCTTGCCCTTGACAGCGTCAGTATTTGATCAGGTTAGGCGTGAAGGAGCCATGATAACGCTGGTCTGCGTACTTCAAGGGGGGGAAGTAAACCACCAATGGATGGAATTGTACCCTCACAATGAAAAATGGTTATGACTGCTGAAGGTCACATTAACCAGCCATAGGACAAGGGGACCATGGGATACACCATTTGCGGAATTCTTCGATATACTGAAGTTCTAATATACAATCTCTCAAGTTTGTTATAGCAACCTTATAACACTAATACCGTCTACATGAAGATGTAAGAAAGTCTGCCAATGTTAGAAACAGAAACACAAACACAAAAAACCTGTTAGAGAAACTCAGCAGGTCAGGCAGCATCTACAGAGAGAAATGAACAGCTGACATTTCGGGCCAAGCCCCTTCATCGGGACTGAAAGCCAGAATGAAAGTGAAAGGGAAAGGGAAGGGGAAGGGAACAAGCATAAGCTGGTGGGTGATAAGTGAATCTAGGTGAAAGGGGGGAGAAGAAGGCTAGGTGGGGTAAAGAGTGAAGTGGGAATGATGTGGGAAGCTGGGAGGTGATTGGTGGAAGGGGCAAAGGAAAGAAAAACATGCAATCTGACAGGAGAGGAGAGTAGACCATTGAATAAAAGGAAGGAGGTGGGGAACCAGAAAGAGGAAGGTGTTGATGATGGGCAGGCCATGAGGGCATGGAAGGGTGAAGTGAAGGGGTAATGGGACCAGAAAGATAAGGGAAAACATAGAGATAATTTGGACACGAGAAGCAGATTATGATAACCAGCAGAACACTTGGCCTTGATCTTGGTTGAAAACTGTGCTGTATGCTGGTCACTAGGCACGGCACAGTTGATTGAACAGAGGGCCTGGGACACAGGGGAATGGTTTGCATTAAACTCTTGTACTGTTATTTTGTTATGTGGTAAGGATGAGTCAAGTTTAGAATCTCAGAAAAGAGGCAGAACTGAAGTTGCAAGAGCCAGAATCTAGCGACACAGTTTCATAATTAGAGGACAGGCTTGCCCATTGTGTCAATGAGATATATCTTCACTTCGTAAGGCTGTGGAGGCTCAATCATTGATTGCATTCAAAACAGAGTTGTGCAAACTATTCCCCATTATAAGTTTTAAACAAACTGATCTACAATGTTGTGGTAAACCATGTATATATGTTGTAACTCGGTTACCTGTCTGGACACTCACTGTGGAGGTCGTATTGTACAGCGAATAAAAACCTTTCAGTATTTTACCAAACCTCAGTCTTTTGGAGTAATTGAAGGTGCTTCAAATATCCTACTTTTATTTGGAATATTTAAACATAAATTCGGATTTTATTCAGATTTATTGATCACACGTACATCGAAACATGCAGCGAAATCCGTTATTTGCATTAACAACCGGCACACCTAGGGACGTGCTGAGGCAGCTCACAAATGTTGTCACACATTCTGGCACCACGTACCCTGTCTGCAGGGCTCAAGAAAACAGGACATAACAAGCACCTAAACTGTCCCTCCCCATAATGAACACTTTCTCATTTGCTGATATTCCCTTGCCTTGTTGCACTTCCCCAAAGGCATTAAGGACTCAGAACATAGAACTTACCGTACAGTACAAGTCCTTCAGTCCATGATGTTGTGCCATTCTTTTATACTACTCTAAAATCAATCTGACCATTTTCTTCTACATAGCCGTCCATTTTTTTTTATCATCCATATGCCTATCTAAGAGTTCCTTAAAAATCTCTAATGTATCTGTCTCTGCCACCACCTCTGGTAGGGCATTTCACACATTCACCACTCTCTGTGAGAAAATTTTATCTCTGATATCCCCACCATATTTATCTCCAAAGACATTGAAATTATGCCCCCTCGTATTAGCCATTTCCACACTGGGGAAAAATCTCTGCCTATCTGCTCAAGCAATGCCTCTTATCTCTTGTGCACCTCTATCAAGTCACCTCTGATCCTCCTCTCCAAAGAGAAAACCCCTAGCTTGCTCAACCTTTCTTTATCAGACATGCTCTCTAATCCAAACAACGTCCTGATAAATCTCCTCTGAGCCCTCTCTAAAGCTTCCACATCTTTCCTATAATGAGGCCACCAGAAATGAACACAATACTCCAAGTACGGTCTAATCAGGATTTTATACAGCTTCAATATTACCTTGTGGCTCTTGAACCCAATTCCCCCGACTGATGAAGATCAAGACACCATACACCTTCTATCACATCATAACCCTATCAACTTCTGCAGCAACTTTGAGGGATCAATGGATGTAGACCCCAAGATCCATCTGCTCCTCAGAACTGCTAAGAATCCGGCAATTAATCCTGTATTCTGCTTTCAAAGTCAACCTTCTAAAATGAATCACTTCATACTTGTCCTGGTTGAACTCCATCGCCCTCTTCTCAGCCTAGCATTGTGTCCTGCCAATGTCCTATTGTAACCTATGACTACATTCTATGCCATCCATAACATCACCAACTTTTGTGTCATCTGAAAATTTACTAACCTACTTTCCACTTCTTCATCTAAGTTATTTGTAAAAATCACAAAGATCAGGGGTCCCAGAACCAATGCCTGCAGAACACCTCTGGTCACCAACTTCAGTCATAATATGTTCCATCTACTAACACCCTCTGCCTTCAATGGGCAAGCCAATTCTGAATCAGCACAGCCAAATTTCCTTGGATCCAATGCATCTTGACTTTCTGAATAAGCCTATTATGGGGAACTTTACCAAACACATTACTAAAATGCATGTACAACACAAGGTCTCCTAGAATTCCCACATCTGACATGAAGAACTCACCGGTCACCCTGGAACTGTTCTTCCTACTCTAGCTAGGCACTAATAGACAAAGAAAGAAAGAAGCTTACCAGAAATTATTTCTCTCACATTCCTCTGTATATACTTCCATTTTATCAGCTTTCCACATCACTTAACCACATGGCTAATATGAGAACAGCTTTAACACCAGTACCAAGAAACTGCTTGACTTGAGCCTGATGAGGATCGCACTTACATATCTAGTACGTATCTAATTTCCTGTTGCAAACAGCTGATGCTCATCCTTTGTAGTCACCTTCTTAATAGATATTAACACTGAAATCATGCAAGTTCACACTTCTATTCAGCCTTAAATTCTGAGCTGATAAGAGTTTGACCTCTCCGAATCTTTGCTCCAAATACTGCATTTTTGTCATATTGTATCATAGCTGATGTAGCATCACCCAGTCAATGAAACAAACATGCCCTTAAGAAGGTTAGAGAGCTACAGCAGTTCTGCGTCACTTCAACATTTATAAACTGCTCAGGGACCAAGGTAAAACTCAAGCAGAGACAGATTAACACATACCAAATGCAGGAGGAGCCAAACAGGTCAGGTAGCATCTGCGGAGAGATGAAAGATCGATGTTTAGACTGAGCACGTTTATCAGGACTGGAAAGGAATAATAATAATAGTAACATACATATAGAGAGTACTTTTCATACAGACAATGTATTTCAAAATCGGGTTGAGTTGTTTCCCAGTCTTTGCAATTTACTTGCAGACATTTTGTCACCGTGCAAGGAGATATCATCAGTGTGTCATTGATTGTGGTGTGCCCTCCAAATGCTTGGCCTTCATTCACTTTTCAAAGTGAATGGTATAAAGTACCATTCAGTCATGAAAATAAAAGACAAAGTGATGTTAGTTAAAAGCACGGTTAAATAAATAGGTTTTGAGCTGGCGTTTAAATGGGTCAACCGGGTCTGCTTCCCTCACATTTTTGGCGTTGAGTTCCACAGTTTAGGAGCATAGTTCAAAAAAGCTGACCGGCCCATTATCTTTTGAGGGAGATTGTTTACATTTAAGAGATTGGCAGAAGACCAGAGAGCTCAAGCAGGATATTAAAACAAAAGTGATTTTCTGATGTACTCTGGTCCCAGATCACTGAGAGCTTTAAAGACAAGTAAGAGAACTTTAATCTCAATTTAAAAGATACATGAGACCAACGCAAAGACGCTAGGGTGGGAGTGATATGCTCCTCATCCTGGTTTTAGTTAAAATTCCAGCAGCAGTATTTTGACTGAGCTGAAATTTGTCTTAGCAACACACACAAAGTGCTGTAGGAGCACAGCAGGCCAGGGAGCACCTATGGAAAGGTGTACACAGTCAATGTTTCAGATAGCGACCCTCATCAGTACTGGAAAGAAAGATCAGAAGTCAGAGTAAGAAGGTGGAAGGAGGGGAAGAAGAAGTACAAGGTGGTAGGTGATAGGTGAAACTGGGAGGGGCGGGAGGTGAAGTAAAGAGCTGGGAAGTTGATTAGTGAAAGAGATAAAGGGCAGAAGGGGGAATCTGATAGGACAGGGTATAAGACCGTGGAAGAAAGGGAAGTAGGAGGAGTACCAGAGCTAGATGATTGGCAAGGTGAGAGAGGGAAATGGAACTGGGGGAATGGTGAAGGGGGGCAGCAATTACTGGAAGTTGGAGAAATCAATGTTCTTGCCATCAGGTTGAAGGCTACCCGGGCGGAATACAAGGTGTTGCTCCTCCAGTCTAAGTGTGGCCTCATCGCAGCAGCAGAGGAGGCCATGGACTGACATGTTGGAATGGGTTTGAGAAATCGATGTTCATGCCATCAGGTTGGAGGCGGAAACAAATAGAATTTCTCGCGCAGGTGAAGTTTGTCTTAGATCGCTAAGAGTGCATTGCAGTAATCTTAAACACCAGAAAGTCTGTAGATGCTGGAAATCCAAAGCAACACACATAAGGTGCTGGAGGAACTCAGCAGGTCCGGCAGCATCTATGGAAATGGATAAACAGTTGACGGTTCGTGCTGAGATCCTTCTGACAATGCTGCCCGGTCTGTTAAGTTTCTCTGGCATTTTGAGTGTGTGCAGTAATTTGTCTATTCAATATAAAGGTGGCGGGGGGGGGGGGGGGAAGGAGTACAAGCTAGAAGGTGATAGGTGGTCAGGTGAGGTGAAAGGTAGGTGGGTGGGGGAGGGGTGGTGAAGTGAGAAGCTGGGAGGTAATAGGTGGAAAAGTTAAAGGGCTGAAGAGGGAATCTGATAGGAGAGGAAATGGGAGAAAGGGAAGGAGGAAGGGCTCCAGGGGGAGATGATAGGCAGGTGAGAAGAAGAGGCAAGTGGGGAGCATGAGTGGGGGATGGAACAAGAGGAAAGGGGAGGAGGAAAGAGTACTGGAGGCTAGAGAAATCGATGGTCATACCATTAGGTTGGACGGAATAGTGCAGGACCCAGAGACACGAGGCAGGGACAGGGAAGTCTTGGTACAGAGAAAGATTACTGGGTCCAAGAAAGGGAAGGGCCAAGAGAGTGGGATGGGAGATAGTGTTCAAGGAAGAGAAGAAGAGTGACAGCAGAAGAACTAGATGACATGCCCCAAGCAAAGGTACAGGGCCAAGAGGTAACAAAAAAAACACATTGGTAGGGCCCATGTATAGAAGACAGGGCCTGGTGATGGCAGATACCTCAGCCCCTGTGGATAGACACAGTCAAATTTTCGAACAGTGACTGGAAATGATCAGAGGAGCAAGTTATAATTTTTGCAGGGCTGTGAAGTTCAAGCTCAGCCTTAATAGCAAAACAAACCAGCAATCAACCTTGGGATTCCTGGGTCAACACACACACACAGCACGAGGGGGCATAACTTTAAGGCATTGGAAGGAAAATATAGGATGCAGAGGCAGGTTTTTTACACAGAGAATGGTGGATGTGTAGAACACACTGCCAGGGGTGTTGGTAGAGGTAGATACATTAGGGACATTTAAGAGATTCTTTGATGGTCACATGGTTGAAAATGGAAGGCTACATGGGAGGGAAGGGTTAGATCTATCTTGGAGTAGGTTTAAGAGTCAAAACGACATCATGGATAGCATCAGGACCTGATGAAGAGTCTCAACCCAAAACGTTAACTGCTTATTTTCCTCCATAGATGCTGCCTGAGCCACTGAGCCCCTCTAGTATGTTGTATGTTCTGATCCATATTTCCAGCATCTACAGAATCCCTCATGTCCCTGTGAATTTCCTGACTCAGTCCCCATACTTGTTGGGTTCACTGTTGTGTATTTTATAGTTTATTTACAGACTGACATCACTCTGTTAATGACCTCAGGCAAACAATTCAACAGCTGTGTGGCTCCAGCTTTGCAAAGGCCTTGAGTACAATGCAACCCAACTTGCAGTCTTGAGGGAAACAGTCTGTTAGGAGTTCCAGTGAACAGCTATGAGGTGGAAAGTGTGATTGGGAGTGGAGCGGACTGAGTAAAGGTGGAACTGATCACTAAAGATTGAATATCTGTACTTGAAAACCCACCAGACTCTGTGCGCTCAGATGTCAGGGCTCCTAGTTGTTCCTATCAGCCCACCAGGTTCTCCAGTCAATGACCAATCCTCTTCTGTTTCGTTAATGGGACTCAATGGGCAGTGCAAATGAAACAGGAATGTGATCGGAGTCACTAAGAAATCCAGGAAGCTCAAGAGACTGGCTATACAAACTCTCTGTGCTTCAGGACCACCTCTCAAATATCACTCCCCTCTCTCGTGAGTTGCTGCTTTAATGTGGGGGTGATAAGACAGATGGTCTCCTGCTTTGTAGTTTTGTGAAATTCTACATATAACTCAGTCAATGTGTAAAGCTGAGTTGTTCATTTGAACAGGATGTGGTGACACTGATAATACTGGGGTGGCAGGAAATGAACCGACCAATGAACTATGCACTCACTTGGGCTCTCTTGGATCTGTCTTTCTCCTACCTGCATACAGGCAGAGGCTAAAGAGCAAAGCTCCAGAGATTAGGACAACAAAGAGGTGGTTGCAAGAAGGAGAGGAGCGGCTACAGGATTGCTCCAGGTCAGTGGACTGGGCCATGTCCAAGAACTCATCTGTGGATCTGAATGAGTACACCATGATAGTCAAAGACACTATTAAAATAGTTGTACATGACTGTGTCCTCACAAAATCATTCAGAGTCTTCTCCAATCAGAAGCCCTGGATGAACCATGAGATCCACATCCTGCTCAGGGCTCGGTCAGAGGCATTCAAGTCTGGCGACCAAGAAAGTTACAAGAGGTTCAGGTATGACCTCTGGAAAGCAGTCTCTAAGTTCAAAATACATTTATTATCAAAGTATGTCTAAGTTATACAACCTTGAGATTTGTCTGCTTACAGGCAGTCACAAAACAAGGAACCTGAAAAATAGCATTTAAAAAAAGACCAACAAACACCCAATGCACAGAGAGAAAAAGAAGCACACACACACACACTTTGCAAACAATCAAAGCAAGCAAACAGCGTTCATAACAAAAATGAATCCAAGACATGAGGCCCGGAGCAGGCCCATAGCCTCAGCCCCAGCTCATCACACAGAGGGGCAGATCACCGCAGAGCTCGCAGCCTGGTACAGCCAGGGCAACCTTACAGTCTCATCCACTGTGCCACACAGCAACAAGCAGAACCAGCCCAATCCTCACCTCCAGTCCCAACACCCTGCATTTTCAGTCCAGCAGGCCTGGTTTTTAAACACTGGGCCTGGACATCACCCCCATATTCTGGCCTGTACCCGAGCTTTCCAAATTTGCCCAGTCCTTAGATCAATCCAACCATGCTCTCAGTTTAGGTGGACAGACTCCAGAAACTCCTCCACTCTGACCTTTCTCTGCTCCGCATGCCCGAACTCTGTCTTGAACATGCCTTCACCTTGTTCCAACTTAGCATTGCTCCCGCACGCCTCAACCCTCGAGTCCGCCTCAACTTCGCTCGCCTCTTCGTTGTGTGGTGATCGTTTACCTCAATTTTCCACATGTTTCTTGCTTTATGAACCTCCAGTCAGTTGTCGCCCATCTTCAGTAGCTCCATCTTAACCCAGCCATCTCAAGGCTGGTGGAAATTACAAACTACTCTTGAATCAACAAAGAATGCTCGACAGTTGTGGCAGGGCTTGAATACTATCACCTCTTATAAAGTTACATCAAGCAACATAGGCTACATCAGGGCTTCCTTTCCAGGTGAACTCAAAGCCCCTCCTATGTTCATTTTGACCATCAAAACATAGAAGAATGCCCTCAGCCCCTGACGATCCTATGATTTCAGTCTCTGAAGCCGACATGCAAGCAGCCATCAGAAGGGTGAAACCACAAGAAGCATCCAGGCCAGACAGGGTACCTGGCCAAATACTAAAACTCCATACTGACCAACTGGCTGGAGTGTTCACTGAGATCTTTATCCTCTCACATTGGCAGTCTAAGGTATCCACCTGCTTCAGTTATACTGGCACTTAAGAAGACTGTGGTAACATACCTCAATGACTGTCGTCCAGTAGCACATACATCCACAGTCATGAAGTGTTTGAGAGGTTGGTAACGAAACTCCTGCCTAAGAAGCAACTTGGATTCACTCCAATTTGCCAACCATAGCAAAAGGTCCACAGCAGGTGTTCACCTCAGTGGCACTTTTCTCAGCCCTGTAACATCTAGACAGCAAAGAAGCATACATTAGGATGCTCTTTATCAATTACAGCTCTGCATTCAATACCAACATACCCTTAAACTAATCAATAAGCTTCAAGATCTTGGCCTCAATATTTCCTTGTGCAATTGGATCTTTGATTTCCTCACTTGCAGACCCCAGTCAGTTTGGATTGGCAACAAGATCTCCTCCATGATCTCCATCAGCACAGGTGGACCACAAGGCTCTTTGCTTAGCTCCCTGCTCTACTCACTTTATACTTATGACAGTGTGGCTAAGCACAGCTCCAATGACATATTCAAGTTTACCGATGACACACTGTTATGGGCCGAATCAAAGGTAGTGATGAATCAGCATACAGGAGGGAGATTGAAAATTTGGCTGAGTGGTGCCAGAACAAAAACCTCCTACTCAATGTCAGTAAGACCAAAGAGCTGATTATTGACCAGGAGGAGGAAACCAGAGGCCCACGAACCAGTCTATATCGGATCAGAGATGGAGAGTGTCAGTAACTTTAAATCCCTCTGTGTTATTATTTTGGAGGACCAGTCCTGGGCCCAGCACATAATTGCAATTACGAAGAAAGCACAGCAGTGCCTGTACTCACTTTGCAAAGAATCAGCATGACATCTAAAAATTTAAGGAATTTCTATAGTTGTGTAGTGGAGAGTATATTGACTGGCTGCATCACAGCTTGGTATGGAAACACCAATACCCTTGAACGGAAATTCCTACAAAAAGTAGTAGATATGGCCCAGTCCATCGTGGCTAAAGCCCTCCCCACTACTGAGCACATCTACACAAAACAGGGAAGCAGCTTCCATCATGAGGGGCCCCCAGCACATGCTCTCTTCTCACTGCTGCCACCAGGAAGAATGTACAGGAGCCTCAGAACTCAAACCACCAGGTTCAACCATCAGACTCTTGAACCAAAGGGGGATATCTTCACTTGCCCTATCATTGAAATGTTGTCACAACCTATGGACTCACTTTCACGGACTCGTCATCTCATGTTCTCGATATTTATTACATATTTATTTATTTATTTATTTATTATTATCTCTTTCTTTTTGTACCTGTGCAGTTTGTTGTTTTTTGCACTCTGTTTGAAAGCCCAAGTTGATGTGTCTTTCATTGATCCTCTTATGGTTACTACAGTAGTCTATTATGGATTCATTGAGTATGCCCACAAGAAAAATTAATCTTAAGTGTTGTATATGATGACATAGATAATAATTTTACTTTGAACACACCTATTGTCTCCATCTCTCTCCACTCTCTCTGCCCTCCTCAGGACTCCCCCATTTTACAAAAAAATTAATAAATACATCAAGTTATAATAGACTCAAAACTATATTTTAATGTTTCTATTGCATCTTTCTCTAGTAAAACTCAAAGCACCTTGGTTCCCTTCACGAGCCAAAGATCAATTTTAGACAATAAAATCACATTATGCCACAAAGACCCCAGATTTCCATCTTCATTTCAAACCTAGCTCTGCCCTTCTCAGCTCACCTGTAAGTTAAAACCTTCATGCATGCTTTTATAACCTTTAAACGTGACTGTACACTTCTGGCTATGTTCCTCAATTTCACTCTTCAAAACTAATCAGAATTCTACTTCACAGTCTTTACATGCCCTGATGCATTTAGCCATCACCCTGCTGCCTGCTGACCTACACAGGCTCCAGGGGTTAAGCAATGTTTTGATCTAAAATTCTCTTCCTTTATCTCTATTTCTCAGTGCATTGCAACAACTGAGATCACTACATTCCAATTCTGTTTGCCATGATTGCCGTGAATTTATTTGTGGGCTTGCTTTCACATGCTAAGACCTCAGACTCTGCAAATATACCTGCTACTTTCACTCATTTAAGACACTCCCTCATATCTACCTCTAAGGCCCAGATATTGGTCACTTAATTTAGCCTGATAACATTCCTGCATCTTTCAATGTTGTCTTATGGCAATAGGAGTGCATAATGAACAATGTACATGTGTGAACTGATACACAGAAGCTGAGACGGACACACGCAGGCATGCACCTGCTCTCTCTCTCTCTCTCACACACAGGGAGTACGTTAATATACTAAGCTCATCACCACAAGTACTGGTGATGTATTTCAACCTGACATCCGACAACTGGACCTTAACCACATACGCAGATTGTGAAACTCAACATCTTCACTCTGTGCTCTCTAGCGAAATTAACTTCAAATTAAAGACAATCTAGTGCTATTGTTCTGTGCCCACTTGTTATTAGGCTGGGTACAAGGAAAATAATTTCATAGGGGAGACAGTCAGGATATGGTAGTCAAATCAGATGATCGTCAGGTTTGATATGAAATGGAAAAAGAAAGTCTCCACAAAATAACACGAGACCTCATCAGGTCTTAAATGTAATGGAACAAAAGATCAAAGATTTGACTTCCACTGAAAGTAAAAACATTTAGTGATTCTCAATCTGGAAGAAAAATCTCATTGATATTCCACTCATGATTTATCACCCCACAAACCCCGTTTGTTCACTGTGCGTCATACAGTGATCTAGTTGAGCAGCCTACACTGACAGGAAACATCAGGTGCAGAGAGGAAACAAAATTCTAAAAGATCCTATTTAAAATGCTCTTCTGCATTTTGGAGGTGTTCTTGATATTACAATGAGCGTGCCTGCTATTTTAAGGTTCATAACCTCCAATTAGTTAATCAATAATTAATTAAACCAGGAAAGATAAATTAATGAATGACACCCAGAAATTGTCTAATTTTTGATCATTCATTCCCAGCTATATTCTCCAAACTCCAGACTCCCTGAGTTTTTGTTGACTTTGAACTTGGCCAGGATTCCTTTACTCAAAAACTCATATATCAACCACAATTGAATGGTGGAGCAGATGTGATAGGCCAAATGGCCTAATTTGCTCCTATATCTTAAGGTCTTATGGCCTAACAGTTACACCAACTCTACATGCACAGTAACTTCAACGATCCCGCACACTGCGGTTCCCGACACATACTGGGCAACACAGCTTATCAAAGAACAGGATCTCTATGCCTTGGGAGGAGATGGCATAGTGCATTCCTCTGTAGTGGTCAGGTAGACAATTGGTAGTCAGAGGCTTGGAAATTGTGCAGTTATTTTTAACATTTCAAAAAGAAATGGATGAAGCAAAATACCTACACTTCAGGTCAATGGGAAGTTTATAAACGACCTGTCGAACTCATTCAGCTTCGCCCCATTTCTTATACCTGGCTATAGGAGACAATGGGCAGTGGGAAGCCAATCCAGCCGCTGTCCCACAGTTACCTACCAACTGCAGTACAACACTGTGTCATCACTATTACCCAACCCACACAGGGAGCCAATCATCAGTGAAGAAATAGATAGTATTTCCAAATGAGCTTTGCCACATACACAGTACTGTGTGGCATTGTTCTGAGATCCGGAGTTTATGCTCAACTCCCTACTATTTTTTTTTAGTTTCATAAATTACTGGAAACTTCCAGAGTTTTGGCAAGCCACTATTCTGTAACTGGGTAGTGTTTGATGTTGGAGACATCAATGAGACTGACCTTAATGCTGTGTGCACAACACAAATATGGTATCAACTCTGGACTGACTCCCATAAGTAGCCATCACACCTGACTAGATGCTGCCATCTAGTGGATAGTGTCAATCTGATATCCTCAATGCTTACAGCATTTTAAGTGAGAATCAGAATCACAATCAAAATCAGCTTTAACATCCATAAGACCATAAGATCATAAGACAGAATTAGGTCATCTGGACCATCGAGTCTGGTCCACCATTCAATCATGGCTGATCCTTTTTTCTTTCTCCTCCTCAACCCCAGTTCCCAGCCTTCTCCCCATAACCGTTGATGCCATTTCCAATCAAGAACCTATCAATCTCTGCCTTAAATACACCCAACCACCTGGCCTCCACAGCTGCATGTGGCAACAAATTCCACAAATTCACCACGCTCTGGCTAAAGAAATTCCTCTGCATCTCTGTTTTGAAAGGGCGCCCCTCTATCCTGAGGCTATGCCCTCTTGTCCTAGATTCTCCCACCATGGGAAACATCCTTTCCACATCTACTCGTCTAGGCCTTTCAACATTCAACATTCAAAAGGTTTCAATGAGATCTCCCCCCACATCCTTCTGAATTTCAGCAAGTACAGGCCTAGAGCCACCAAACGTTCCTCGTTCACCCTTTCATTCCTGGAATCATCCTTGTGAACCTCCTCTGGACCCTCTCCAATGCCAGCACATGTCTTCTAAAATGAGGGGCCCAAAGCTGTTCACAATACTCAGGGTGAGGCCTCACTAATGCCGTATAAAGCCTCAGCATCACATCCTTGCTCTTGTATTCTAGACCTCTTGAAATGAATGCTAACATGGCATTTGCCTTCCTCACCACTGACCTAACCTGCAAGTTCTGCACAAGGACTCCCAAGTCCCTCTGCATCTCACATTCCTGGATTTTCTCCCCGTTTAGAAAATAGTCTGCACATTTATTTCTACTATCAAAGTGCATGACCATGCATTTTCCAACATTGTATTTCATTTATCACTTTCTTGCTCGTTCTCCTAATGTAAGTCCTTCTGCATCCTACCTGTTTCTTCAACACTGCCTGCCCCTCCACCAATCTTTGTATCACCTGCAAACTTGGCAACAAAGCCATCTATTCCATCATCTAAAGCATAAAAAGAAGTGGTCCCAACACCAACCCCTGCGGAACACCACTAATCACTGGCAGCCAACCAGAAAAGGATCCCTTTATTCACACTCTATGTCACATCTTTCTACTGATTTGATGCCATTCTTTACCAGTAGAGCCACACCATCCCCTCTGCCTACCTTCCTATCCCTCCGATATAACGTGTAACCTTGGACATTCAGCTCCCAACTACAACCATCCTTCAGCCACGATTCAGTGATGGCCACAACATCATACCCAACAATCTGTAGAAGTGCAACAAGATCATCCACCTTATTTTTTATACTACGTGCATTTAGATACATCACTTTGAGTACTGTATTTGCTGTTCTTTCTGACTCTGCACCCCTAATGATTTGATACTCAGTCTGTTGACTGCAACTAAGTCCCATCACCTGCCTGCCCTTCCCGACAATTTGACTGCACGCTATCTTTACTTTTTTACCATCCGTCCTTTCCTGAGCCCCTTCACTCCGGTTCTCAACCCCCTGCCAAGTTAGTTTAAACCCGCCCCAACAGCTCTAACAAACCTGCCCGCAAGAATATTGGTCTCCCTCGGGTTCAGGTGCAACCCACAACTTTTGAACAGGTCATACCTGCCCCAGAAGAGATCCCAATTATCCAAGAACATGAAGCCCTGCCCCCTGCACCAGCTTCTGAGCCACGCATTTATCTGCTAAATCATCCTGTTTCTACCCTCACTGGCACGTGACACGGGTAGCAATCCAGAAATTACTACCCGGGAGGTCCTGCTTCTCAGCTTTCTACCTGGCTCTCTAAATTCTCTTTTCAAGACCTCATTGCTCTTCCTTCCTATGTCATTGGTACCAATATGTACCAAGACATCTGGCTGCTCCCCCTCCCTCTCCAAAATGTTGTGGACACGATCTGAGATATCCCCGACCCTGGCACCTGGGAAGCAACATACCATCTGGGTGTCCCATCATGTCCACAGAATCTCCTGTCTGCTCCCCTCACTATCGAGTCCCCTATCACTACCGCTCCCTTCTTCTCTCTCTTTCCCTTCTGCACCACGGACCCATGCTCGGTGCCTGTAACCCAGTCGCCGTGGCATTCTCCTGGGAGGTCATCTCCCACAAAAGTATCCAAAGTGGTATACTTATTTTTGAGGGGAATAGCCACAGGGGTGCTCTGCTCTAACTGCCTATTTCCATTTCTCCTGCCAGTCACCCAGCTACTCGCCTCCTGCAACTTCGGGGTGACTACTTCCCTGTAACTTTCATCAACTCCCTGTAACTTGCTGTCTCATATCACCGGCATATGTCATGAAATTTCTTAACTTTACAGCAGTAGACAATGCAGTACATGATAATATAGAAAAAAATGTGAATTACAGTAAGTGTATATGATATAAATTGTCCTGAAGCTGTCCTGGGTGGTGGGGATCCTAAATGATGGATGCTGCCTTTTAGAGGCACTGCTCCTTAAAGGTGTCTTGGATACTATGGAGGCTGCTGCCCATGATGGGGCTGACTAATTTTACAAGTTTCTGCACCTTACTTTGATCCTGTGCAGCAGCCCACATTCCCCCCACCCTCAATACCAGACAGTGATGTAGCCAGTCAAAATGCTCTCCACAATACATCCGTAAAACTTTGCGAGTGTTTTAGGTGAGACACCAAATCTCCTCAAACTCCTAATGAAATGTAGCCATTGTCTTGCCTTCTTTATAGATGCACTGATATGTTGAGACCAGGTTAGATCCTCAGATATATCAACAGCCAGGAACTTGAAATTGCTCACTCTCTCCACGTCTGATCCCTCTATGCGGACAGGTGTGTGTCCCCTCATTTTACCCTTTCTGAAGTCCACAATTGACTCTTTGGTCTTACTGACGCTGAGTGCAAGATTTGACCCCCTTACTGGTGTGGGAAGAAGTATCACACAAACTGTAGGTGTGGTCTAGAAGACGTGTGCCTTTGGGGCACGGTCCTGTGGATGACCCAGTTCCATGCCAAGGTCACCAAATGAAGCACTGCGGGATGTTGAAACATCAGGGCAGCAGGCAATGTGCGTTGCTGTAGGGAGGCCCCTGTACTCGAGCGACCACTATCTCTCTCTTAATGGCGAGAGTCCGTTGGCCCTCGAGTTGGAGAACTCGGACAAGTAACGCGGTAGTTGTAACATCGAAACAGTGAGCTGCTGGTCTCCCCTCCTGTTGTTGCCCGGAGTGACGACTCTCTCCCTTGCTAGTTAGAGAGAGAGAGCCTGTCTGAGACGTTAAGTGTTGGGATGGATAGTAGATTTTGATGGACACTAGATCATGGTCTCTTTGGGGACTTTTCTATTGCTTGGATGGTGGGAGGTGTAGGTTAGTGCTTTTGCTAGAGCACGTGGTCGGGGGGGAAGGGGAAGAGCTGATGCTTTTGCTGCTGCTTGTGCATGAGAGGGGTGGGGCTTTGGGTTTCTAATGCTTTCTGTCATTCATTCTTTGGATTGTTTTCTGTTTCGTGGATGTCAGCGAAGAGTAAGAATTTCAGGTTGTATATTAAATTGAACCATAATATTTTGATTTCTGTCTGTCTCTGCTGACACTACAGCCTGGGCACAGCAGAGTGTATGAATTGGAATTAGGAAGCCCAGCTGGATATTCAGTCAGATCCCTTCCATTTACTGCTAATAACTCAAAACATAAAGAGTCATGAAGTCACTAGCTATATAGTAGTCCTGAACCAGGCTCTTCAACCCCTACTCTCCAATGCTGACCAAGCTAGTCTCATTCCTCTAAACCTTTTCTATACATAGAGCAATCCAAATGATGGGAGGGAGGTTCACTGACACCAAGGGTCAAACATGAAATGTGCTCCATCTTGTTCCTTGTAAGTATGAGCAAAGAGTTAATAAAAGTAACAAGTTTAAATTAACAACACACTCAGTTTTCTGTTTCTATACCCTTCTATATCAAGTAAGATTCATTTATGACAGGGGTCCCCAACCTTTTTTGCACTGTGGACCGGTTTCATATTGACAATATTCTTGCGGACCGGCCGACCGGGGGGAGGGGAAGGGGGTGCGGGTAGGATTGCCAATGGGCAAGAGTAGCAGTCAAATACATTGTTAACCCCCAGAGACTACAATGACCATGAAGCCTTGCGCGGGCACAAGTGCGCATGCATGTACGTGCCGATTCTTTCTACAAATCATTTTTGGCGATTCTGTTCAGGGGGGGTGTTAATCACGACTGGAATATAGGTGATAAGTGGCTAATACACTCAATTTCATTTCTAAAAGGGTTTATCTAACGAATTTAATATTGAACACACAGCGCATATTTTCCTCGCATGAATATAGTGATAAGTCAATTATCAGCAGAGCTTGAAGTCAGTGTTAAACGAACTTCCAGTAGAAGTGGTAGAGGCAGGTTCTATATTATCATTTAAAGAAAAATTGGATAGGTATATGGACAGGAAAGGAATGGAGGGTTGTGGGCTGAGTGCAGGTCGGTGGGACTGGGTGAGGGTAGCATTTGGCATGGACTAGAAGGGCCAAGATGGCCTGTTTCCGTGCTGTAATTGTTATATGGTTACATAAGTAAGTCAATAGCATCATAACATTTTAAGTAATGTGTGGATATTAAACACACAGCACATATTTTCCCCGTATGAACATATAAAATCATTGCAACACACCAATATCGCTGAATCAGTGGGAGCCCTGGGCTTGTTTCCCTGCAACAAGACGGTCCTATCGAGGGGTGATGGGAGACAGCGATACTTGAAGGAGGTTCCTTATGTCCAGTCTATTCCGCAATTTGGTTTTCGTTGCATTCATTGCAGAGATATGTTGGAAATGGAAGCAATGTTTTCAGTGCTTTCGTGGCTATCTCAGGATATTTAGCCTTGACTTTGATCCAGAATGCCGGCAGAGATGTTATGTCAAACATACTTTTCAGTCCGCCGTCATTTGCAAGCTCGAAGAATTGATCTTCTTCCCGCGCTGACATGGATGACGCGTGGGTAATGACCTCGTGTGCATTCAAGCTCAGCAGTGGGCATGACAGGGAATGAGGAAAGGTGCAGCTGACTCATATCGCCAAATCATATCGTTTCCTCGCGGCCCGGTAGCACATGCTTTGCGGCCCGGTGGTTGGGGACCGCTGATTTATGATACAGTGGTTAATGCCTTCCTTTCAAATCAGAAAGGAAATCATTGCCCACTGCGTCACAATCAAAATTTCTGAATGGTTTTCAGTAATGACATGGAGGCAAAAAGACAAAATCCGTAACAAATAGTAACAGATAAAATGAGCTTCAAATGGTTGAATGATTATTTCTTGCACTTTTTTCATATGTCTCAAATCAAAAGCTACAGTTAGTATCAGCTGCTGTTTAACAGGTCCAGTCCCGCATCAGAGCATAAAAATAGGCCCTCATTTCAGTGCAATATGAAGGAATATTACATGATAGGAGTTGGGATGGGTGCTCTGTCTTCAAGATTAGATACTAAACCGTCTTATCTTTTCTCATGGTATTTTGAAAAATCCCATTGTAATACTTCAAAGACCAGAAAAGTTCCGCTGCATACTTATCTTACAATCAAACATTATTCCAGCACATTATCAGCTCATTATCACAAAGTGGATTGTAGGAATCTTTGGTTCAAAACTGGCATTTTTTTTCTTCATAACAGAAGTGACCTGACTCCAAAAATGTTTCACTGTCTGGGAGAGGATAGCTGAGATATTGATAGGAATGGTTAAATTTAAGATAACAGCAGAAAATGTTCAAAGTACAAGCAACACACACAAAATGCTGGAGGAACTCAGCAGGCCAGGCAGCATCTATGGAAAAAACCGCAGTCCACATTTCAGGCTGGGACCCTTCGGCAGGACTGATGCAGCTTGGCCTGCTGAGTTCCTCCAGCATTTTGTGTGTGTTGCTTGGATTTCCAGCATCTGCAGATTTTCTCTTGTTTGATGTTGGAAGTACGTGTAGAATTTGTGTGAAGAGAAATAGTTGACATTTCAAGAAGGCAATCAGCAGCAACAGCTTTACGGAAAATGAAGAGTGTACCCCACCGCTGTCTGCAAGGTGCTTGATTGTTCTCTCCGTGACCGTGTGAGCTCCCTCTAGGTGCCTCAATTTCGTCCCGGAGTCCAAAGATGTAGCGGTTAGAAAGTTAATAGATCATTATAAAGCGTCCTATGCTTATGCTACGGTTAAATCGGAGTTGCTGGGCAACGCAGCTCAAAGAGCCAGGAGGGCTTGTTCTGCGTTGTATCTCAATAAATAAATAAATTTAGGTTCACGATTAAAAAACAAGAGATCTGCAGATCCTGGAAATCCAGTGTAACACACACAAAATGCCTGCAGAACTCAGCAGGTCAGGCAGTATCCCTGATGAAGGGTCTCGGCCCAAAATGTTGATTGTTCATTCCTCTCCGTAGATGCTGCCAGACCTGCTGAATTCCTCCAGTATTTTGTGTGTATTACCTAGGTTCAAGCTTGCAGTGTCCATCTGATCTCCCCATAATAGAGAAAACCGCAAAGTAAAATATTGAAGGTTGTGCACTGAACTGAAGTAAGTATTTGGCATTGTGTTTGGCAGAGACATTGTGGACTGAAGCGCATGTTCCTGTGTTGTATCGTCCTTTGCTCTAAATATATAATTTCTTTAGGTGAGAGGATCATTTGGGGTTCTCACCAATTTAAGGATGGTGAGAAAAGAGCAATTAATGCATCTTTTATGTCTGCAGGAAGAACAGAAGGGGTGTAATGGTGACTGAGAATTGAATTAAAAGTCCCCTGAAGCAAATAACTCCATAGATTTACTAGAAGGAAAATTGGGTAAAAAAAAGGAGTTTTATGAAGGCTATAAGTCGTAAAATGCCAAATAATGGTAATTGGAGCTTGGCAAAGGGGAATATGAGGAAAAAATTAGTCCTCAGAACACTCACAAGGCAGCAACTATGGAAAAGAACAAACAGTCGACTTTTTGGGCGAGACCTTCTTTAGGACTATGTTTGTGACAAGAAGGGTTCCGCCCTGGTTCTGAATGCGGGAAAAGCTTTGGGAGAAGAAATGAGGGAAATTAAATGGAGGGGAGCCAACACAGTGTAAATAAAGAGCAGCATGACAGACAGCAGGCCTCATCTAAGCAATAGTAATGAAGATGGAAAAATTAATAGAACGTAATCTTTTTGGGAAGCAATCTAAAAGGAAACAGAGTAGTAGGGGGTCCAGTGGTCGACAGTGAAAAGGTGAACTGCAGATTCATTACCTATACTTGCTATATGAAACAATGAGAGAGTGGTCATTATCAAAAATTGTTGACTTCAATGTGAAGCCTGAATGACAGTAAAGTTTCTTCACCTATCTCACAATCACCACCGCAACTTTGCACTGTCACTAATTTTGCCATCTCATTGATTTATGTTTGTCAAATGTGCTATGTTATTTTACGTAACTAGTAAGACACATTACCATGAATCAGTTGGTATGATCCTTCAATTTGGTGCAATGCTAAAGATATATTTAACCATATAACAATTACAGCACGGAAACAGGCCATCTCGGCCCCTCTAGTCTGTGCCGAACTCTTACTCTCACCTAGTCCCACCGACCTGCACTCAGCCCAAAACCCTCCATTCCTTTCCTGTCCATATAGCTATCCAATTTAACTTTAAACGACAACATCGAACCTGGCTCAACCACTTCTGTTGGAAGCTCATTCCACACAGCTACCACTCTCTGAGTAAAAGAGTTCCACCTCATGTTACCCCTAAACTTTTGCCCTTTAACTCTCAACTCATGTCCTCTTGTCTGAATCTTCCCTACTCTCAATGGAAAAAGCCTATCCACGTCAACTCTATTAATCCCCTTCGTAATTTTAAACACCTCTATCAAGTCCCCCCCAACCTTCTACGCTCCAAAGAATAAAGACCTAACTTCTTCAACCTTTGGTTCATCTTCAACAGAGTGGTGAATCTGTGGAATTCTCTGCCACAGGAAACAGTTGAGGCCAGTTCATTGGCTATATTTAAGAGGAAGTTAGATATGGCCCTTGTGGCTAAAGGGATCGGGGGTATGGGGGGAAGGCTGGTACAAGGTTCTGAGTTGGATGATCAGCCATGATCATACTGAATGGCAGTGCAGGCTCGAAGGACCGAATGGCCTACTCCTGCATCTATTTTCTATGTTTCTATGTTTCTCTGTAACCTAGGAGATGAAACCCAGGCAACATTTTAGTAAACCTCCTCTGTACTCTCTCAATTTTATTGATATCTTTCCTATAATTCGGTGACCAGAACTGTACACAATACTCCAAATTTGGCCTTACCAATGCCCTATATAACTTCAACATTACGTCCCAATTCCTATACTCAATACTCTGATTAATAAAGGCCAGCATACCAAAAGCTTTCTTCACCACCCTATCCACATGAGTTTCCACCTTCAGGGAACTATGCACCAACAGCATTCTTCAATGCCCTACCATTTACCATGTATGTCCTATTTTGATTAGCCCTACCAAAATGTAGCACCTCACATTTTTCAGCATTAAACTCCATCTGCCATTTTTCAGCCCACTCTTCTAACTGGCCTAAATCTCTCTGCAAGCTTTGAAAACCTACTTCATTATCTACAACTCCACTTATCTCAGTATCATCTGCATGCTTACTCATCCAATTTACCACCCCATCATCCAGATCATTAATGTATATGACAAATAACATCGGACCCAGACAGATCCCTGAGGCACACCACTAGTCACCGGCCTCCAATCTGACAAACAGTTATCCAGCACCACTCTCTGGCGTCTCCCACCCAGCCACTGCTGAATCCATTTTACTACTTCAATATTAATACCTAACGATTGAACGTTCCTAACCAGTTTTCCATGTGGGACCTTGAAGTCCATATAGACAACATCCACCGCTTTACCCTCGTCAACTTTCCCAGTAACTCTTCAAAAAATTCAATAAGATTTGTCAAACATGACCTTCCACATACAAATCCATGCTGACTGTTCGTAATCAGACCCTGTCTATCCAGATAATTATATATACCATCTCTAAAAATATATTCCATTGATTTACCCACCACTGACGTCAAATTCACAGGCCGATAATTGCTAGGTTTACTCTTAGAACCCTTTTTAGACAATGGAACAACATGAGCAATACGCCAATCGTCCGGCACCATCCCCGTTTCTAATGATATTTGAAACATTTCTGTCAGAGTCCCTGCTATTTCCACACTAACTTCCCTCAAGATCCTAGGGAATATCTTGTCCGGACCTGGAGACTTATCCATCTTTATATTCCTTAAAAGCTCCAGTACTTTCTCTTCTTTAATCATCGTAGTTTCCATAACTTCCCTACCTGTTTCCCTTATCTTGCACAATTCAATATCCTTCTCCTTCGTGAATACCGAAGAAAAGAAATTGTTCAGAATTTCCTCCATCTCTTTTGGCTCCACACATAGCTGTCCACTCTGATTCTCTAAGGGACCAATTTTATCCCTCACTATCCTTTTGCTATTAATATAACAGTAGAAACCCTTGGGATTTATTTTCACTTTACTTGCCAAAGCAGCCTCATATCTTCTTTTAGCTTTTCTAATTTCTTTCTTAAGATTCATTTTACACTCTTTCTATTCCTCAAGCACCTAATTTACTCCATGCTGCCTATATTTATTGTAGATACCTCTCTTTTTCCGAACCAAGTTTCCAATATCCCTTGAAAACCATGGCTCTCTCAAACTTTTAACCTTTCCTTTCACCCTAACAGGAACATAAAAATTCTGTACTCTCAAAATTTCACCTTTAAATGACCTCCATTTCTCTATTACATTCTTCCCATAAAACAAATTGTCCCAATCCACTCATTCTAAATCCTTTCGAATCTCCTCAAAGTTAGCCTTTCTCCAATCAAAAATCTCAACCCTGGGTCCAGACCTATCCTTCTCCATAACTATATTGAAACTAATAGCATTGTGATCACTGGACCTGAAGTGCTCCCCAACACAAACCTCCGTCACCTGACCTATTTCATTCCCTAACAGGAGATCCAACACTGCCCCTTCTCTAGTTGGTATCTCTATGTATTGCTGCAAAAAACTATCCTGCACACATTTTACAAACTCCAACCCATCCAGCCCTTTTACAGTATGGGCTTCCCAGTATATGTGTGGAAAATTAAAATCTCCCACAATCACAACCTTGTACTTACTACAAATATCTGCTATCTCCTTACAAATTTGCTCCTCCAATTCTCGCTCCCTATTTGCTGGTCTATAATACACCCCCATAAGAGTTGCTACACCTTTTCCATTCCTCAATTCCACCCAAATAGCCTCCCTAGACGAGCCCTCTAATCTATCCTGCCAGAGCACCGCTGTAATATTTTCTCTGACAAGCAATGCAACATCTCCCCCTCTTGTCCCTCCAATTCTATCACACCTGAAGCAATTAAATCCAGTAATATTTAATTGCCAATCACACCCCTCCTGTAACCATGTTTCACTAATAGCTACCACATCATACTTCCAGGTATCAATCCATGCTTTAAGCTTATCTACCTTTCTTATAATTCTCCTAGCATTAAAATAAATGCATTTAAGAAATTTTCCACCTCTTACTCTCTGTTTATCACTATCAGTGCAAACAACTTTACTATTTTCTTTTTCTTCCTTCTTCCCTATATCTGTTCCTACACTCTGGTTCCCCTCCCCCCTCGTATCTAGTTTAAATCCACTGGAGCCTCTCTAGCAAACCTACCCGCAAGGATATTTGTCCCCCTCCAGTTCAGATGTAGACCATTCTGCCGGAACAGGTCCCACCTTCTCTGGAAAACTGCCCAATTATCTATAAACCTGAAGCCCGCCCTCCTGCACCATGTCTTCAGCCACATGTTGATCTGCGCTATCTTACTATTTCTAAACCCACCTGCACGTGGCACTGGTAGCAATCCTGAGATTGCTATCCTGGAGATCCTGTCCTTTAACTTGGCGCCTAACTCCCTAAACTCACCTTTCAGGACCTCCTCACTCTTCCTACCATGTCATTGGTCCCAATATGGACCACGACATCCGGCTACTCACCCTCCCTCTTGAGAATACCGAGAACTCGATCCAAAATATTGAGGACCTTGGCACCAGGGAGGCAACAGACTATCTGGGATTCTCCATCTCTTCCACAGAACCTCTTATCTGTCCCCCTAACTATCGAATCCCCTATCACTACTGCTCTCCTCTTTTCACTCCTTCTCTTCTGAGTTGAGGGTCTCATCTCGGTGCCAGAGACGGAACCACTGCAACTTGTCCCTGGTAGGTCGTCCCCATCAACAGTATCCAAAACAATGTACTTATTATTGGTGGGAACGGCCACAGGGGTGCTCTGCTCATTCTGTCTATTCCCCTTCCCTCTCCTGACAGTCACCCAGCTACCTGTCTCCTGACTCTTAGGGGTGACTATCTCCCTGTAACTCCTCTCCATTTCTATTTCTACCTCTGCCTCCCGAATGATCCGAAGTTCATCCAGCTCCAGCTCCAGTTCTCTAACTCGGTTTGTCAGGAGCTGCAGCTGGATGCACCTTTCACAGGTGTAGTCATCAGGGACGATTGTGCTCAGCCTGACTTCCCACATATTGCAAACGGAGCACTCAACTGCCCTAACTGCTGCCTCCATTACCTACTCTTAAGGTAATTAGATTTATTAAAGGAATTTACCCGGTCTTACCTCACTTGGAGTGAAGCTCCTCCTCAGCCTCTGCTTGCCGAAGCCTCAGGAGCCAAAGCCTTCCTACTCTGTCTTCCTCTACTCCGTCGCCCGCTCCGTTAGTCTGACCTCTTTTAAATACCCCCGCTGCCTCACGGTCTGACTTACACGTGCTTGCACAGTCTGCCCTGTTCAACTGCTGAAGAAAATTATTAAGAAAAAAATTAGGGCAGGTATAATGGATGAATATAAGTGCTGATAAGGATACAAAGGAAGTTCAAGTGGAAGTAGGTATTCAAAAAAACAAATTAGGAGCAGTGGTGCTCATTCCTGCTTCACAATTCAAGATAATCATTCCTGATTTGATTCTAACCTCAATTCCCCATTCTCAACAATCCCCAGTTGTCTTTCACTATCTTGCATCATATCCAATATCTCTAGTTTAAAAAATAATTAAAACCTCTGCCTTTGAGGAAAAGAAATCCAAAGACATGACTCCTCCTCTCAGAAAAATAGGCAGCCCCTTTTCTTAAACAATGACTCCCAGTTCCAGATTCTCCCACAAGCAGAAACATCTTATAACACCATAAGATAAAGGATCAGAATTAAACCTGCATCCTTTTCACAGGCAACCTTATCACCCTTGTATTTTTTTATATCAACAGCAAATCCACATACAGTACACCACACCTTTGTCAATAACAGACTTTAATTAATTGAGAGTACAGATCCCATAAGATATAGGACTACAATTAATCCATTTGGTCCATCAAGTCTGTTCTGCCATTTCATCATGGCTGATCTATTTTCCCTCTCAGCCCCAGTCTCCTGTCTTCTCCCCGTATCCCTTCATGCCCTGGCTAATCAAGAATCAACCAACCTCTGTCTTAAATATACCCAATGATGGCCTCCACATGTGCCTGTGGCAATGAATTCCACAATTTGCTACTCCCTGGCTAAAGAACTTCCACCTCATCTCCTTTCCTAAAAAAAACCCTCTAATCTGAGTCTGTGTACTCTGTCTAGGCATCCCCACCAAAGGAAACATCCTCTCCACATCCACTCTATCAAGGCCTTTCAACATTCGACAGGTTTTAATGTGATTCTCCACCCCCCCCCCACCCCATTCTTCTGAATTCCAGTGAGTACAGGCCCAAAGCTACTAAATGCTCCTCATATGACAAGCGTTTATGTCAAAGGCCTTCTGAAAATCCAAGTACACAACATCCACCAATTCTCTTTTGTCTATCCTGCTTATTATTTCTTCAAAGGATTCCAACAGATTTGTCAGGCAAGATTTTCTCTGATAGAAACCAAGCTGACTACGGCCTATTTATCAAGTTCCTCCTAGTACCCTGAAACCACATCCTTAACAATCAACTCAAACATCTTACCAACATCCAAGTTCAGACTAACTGACCTATAATTTTCTTTCTTCTGCCTCTCGCTTTTCTTGAAGAGGAGAGTGACATTTGCAATTTTCCATTCCTTCAGAACCATGTCAGAATCAATCGATTCTTGATCATTACCAATGCCTCCACAATCTCTTCAGCCACCTCCTTCAGAACCCTGGGTGTATACCATCTGGTCCAGGTGACTTATCTACCTCTAGAACTTCCAGTTTCCAGAAAGGTTGATAAAGGCATAGCAGTGGGTATGGTCTACATGGAATTCAGCAAGGCATTTGACAAGGTCCCACATGGGAATTTGGTCAGAAGGTTCAGTCACTTCAAGATGAGGTACTAAATTGGATTAGACATTGGTTTGCGGGAGAAGCCCAAAAGTGGCAGGAGATGGTTGCCTCTTTGACTGGAAGCCTGTGACTAGTGGAGTGCTGCAGGGATCAGTGCTGGGTAGGTTAGTGCTTGTCCTCTGTATCAATGATCTGGATGATTACGTGGTTAACTAGATCAGCAAATTTGCACATGACACAAAGATTGGCGGTGTAGTGAACAGTGAAGAAGACTATCAAAGCTTGCAGTGAGATCTAGACCAGCTGGAAAATGGGCTGAAAAAATGGCAGATGGAATTTAATGCATATGTGTGAGGTGTTGCACTTTGGTAGGTCTTACACAGTGAGCAATTGGGTACTGAGGAGTGGGGTAGAACAAAGGGATCTGGGAATACAGGTCCATAATTCATTGAAAGGGGTGTCACAGGTAGATAGAGTCGTAAAGAAAGGTTTTGGCACATTGGCCTTTATCAATGTATTGAATACAGAAGTTGGGGATATTATGTTGAAGTTGTATACGACTGTTGAGTTCTAATTTGGAGTATTACGTGCAGTTTTAGCCACCTACCTACAGGAAAGATGTAAATAACATTGAAAGAGAACAGAGAAATTTACAAGAATGTTACTGGAGCTGGAGAATCCTGAGTTACAAGGAAAGATTGAACAGGTTAGAACTTTATTCCCTACAACATAGAAGATTGATGGAAATTTGATAGAGGTATACAAAATTATGAAGGGTATAACTAGGGTAAATGTGAGCAAGCTTTTTTCTGCTGAGGCTGGGTGAGACTATGAGAGGTCATAGGTTAAGGATGAAAGGTGAAGTGTTGAAGGGGAACAAGAGGAAACTTCTTCACTCAGAGGGTGGTGAGAGTGTGGAATGAGTTGCCAGCACTAATGGTGGATGTGATTTCAATTTCAACCTTTAACAGAAGCTTGGATAGGTACAGTACATGGATGGGTGGGGTATGGTGGGCTATGGTCAGGGCATAAGTCAATGGGACTAGGCAGTTTAAATGGTTCGGTACAGGCTAGATGGGCCAAAGGGTCTGTTTCAGTGGAGTATCACTCATTGTCAATATGATCAAGGAACTGATAGTAGACCAGGAGAAGGAGCTATGATGTTATGGCTATTACAGAGACTTGGATGGCTCAATGGGCAGGAATGGTTACTTCAAGTGCCGGGCTTTAGATGTTTCAGAAAGGACAGGGAGGGAAGCGACAGAGGTTGGAGGCGTGGCATTGTTGATCAGAGATAGTGTCATGGCTGCAGAAAAAGAGGAAGACATAGAGGGATTGTCTACAGAGTCTCTGTGGGTGGAAGTTAGGAACAGAAAGGGGTCAATAACTCTACTGGGTTTTTTTTATAGACCACCCAATAGTAACAGGGACATCAAGGAGCAAATAGGGAGACAGATTCCAGAAAGGTGTAATAATAACAGGGTTGTTGTGGTGGGAGATTTTAATTTCTCAAATATCGATTGGCATGTCCCTAGAGTGAAGGTTTATATGGGGTAGTTTGTTAGGTGTGTTCAGGAAGGTTTCTTGACACAATATGTAGATAAGCCTACAAGAGGAGAGGCTGCACTTGATCTGGTATTGGGAAATGAACCTGGTCAGGTGTCAGATCTCTCAGTGGGAGAGCATTTTGGAGATAGTGATCACAATTCTATCTCCTTTACCATAACATTGGACAGAGATAGGAACAGTCAAGTTAGGAAAGCATTTAACTGCAGTAAGGGGAAATATCAGGCTATCAGGCAGGAAATTGGAAGCATAAACTGGAAACAGATGTTCTCAGGGAAACATACGGAAGAAATGTGGCAAATGTTCAGGGGATATTTGCATGGGGTTTTGCACAGGTACATTCCAATGTAAGAAGAAGAGGATACGCTAGAGCTTTTGGAAAGCATCAGGTTGGATAAGTCACTGGAACCGGACAAGATGTACTCCAGGCAACTATGGGAGGTGAGGGAGAAGATTGCTGAGCTTCTGGCGATGATCTTTGCATCATCAATGGGGACAGGAGAGGTTCCAAAGGACTGGAGGGTTGCAGATGTTGTTCCCTTATTCAAGAAAGGGAGTAGAGATAGCCCAGGAAATTATAGACCAGTGAGTCTTAATTCAGTGGTTGGTAAGTTGATGAAGAAGATCCTGAGAGGCAGGATTTATGAACATTTGGAGAGGCATAATATGACTAGGAATAGTCAACATTGCTTTGTCAAAGGCAGGTCGTGCCTTACGAGCCTGTTTGAATTTTTTGAGGATGTGACTAAACACATTGATGAAGATAGAGCAGTAAATGTAGTGTATATGGGTTTCAGCAAGGCATCCGACAAGGTACCCCATGCAAGGCCTATTGAGAAAGTGAAGAGGCATGGGATCCAAGGGGACATTGCTTTGTGGATCCAGAACTGGCTTGCCGACAGAAGAAAAGAGCAGATGTAGACAGGTCATATTCTGCATGGAGATCGGTGACCAGTGGTTTGCCTCAGGGATTGGTTCTGGGACTCCTACTCTTCGTGACTTTTATAAATGACCTGGATGAGGAAGTGGAGGGATGGGTTAGTAAATCTGCTGATGACACAAAGGTTGGGGGTATTGTGGATAGTGTAGAGGGCTGTCAGAGGTTACAGTGGGACATTGATAGGATGCAAAACTGGGTTAAGTGGCAGATGGAGTTCAACTCAGCTAAGTGTGAGGTGGTTCATTTTGGTAGGTCAAATATGATGGCAGAATATAGTATTAATGGTCAGACTCTTGGCAGTGTGGAGGATCTGAGGGATCTTAGGGGCTGAGTCCATAGAACACTCAAAACTGCTACGCAGGTTGACTCTGTTGGTTAAGAAGGCATATGGTGCATTGGCCTTCATCAATCATGGGACTGAGCTTAAGAGCTGGGAGGTAATGTTGCAGCTCTACAGGACCCTAGTCAGACCCAACTTGGAGCACTGTGCTCATTTCTGGTTGCCTCACTATAGGAAGGATGTGGAAACCATAGAAAGGGTGCAAAGGAGACTTACAAGAATGTTTCCTGGATTGGGGAGCATGCCTTATGAAGACAGGTTGACTGAACTTGGCCTTTTCTCCTTGGAGCAACAGAGGATGAGAGGTGATCTGATAGAGGTGTACTAGATAATGAGAGGCATTGATCATGGAGATAGTCAGAGGCTTTTTTCCCAGGGTTGAAGTGGCTAGCACGAGAGGGCACAGTTTTAAGGTGCTTGGAAGTAGGTACAGAGGAGATGTCAGGGGTAAGTGTTTTACGCAGAGTGGTGAGTGCATGGAATGGGCTGCTGGTGACAGTGGTGGAGGTGGATATGATAGAGTCTTTTCAGAGACTCCTGGATAGGTACATGGAGCTTAGAAAAATAGAGGGCTATAGGTATCCCCAGGTAATTTCTAAGGTAAGGACATGTTCGGCACAGCTTTGTGGGCCAGAGGGCCTGTATTGTGCTGTAGGTTTTCTATGTTTCTATGAAAGCAGAGGTCCAGAATTCAGTAATCATCGGAGGATCGGAGGTGGAGAGGGTCAGTAACTTTACATTCCTGGGTGTCACTATCTCAGATGACCTGTCCTGGACCCAACATATAAATATAACTGCAAAGAAAGCACAACAGTACCTCAACTTCCTCGGGAGTCTGCGGAGATTCAGCATGTCATCAAACTTCTATTGATGTGTGGTGGAAAGTGTGCTGACTGGCTGAATTACAGCCTGGTTTGGAAACACCAATGCCTTGGAGCAGAAAATCCCACAAAAGGTTGTGGATTTGGCCCAGTATATGACGGGTAAAACCCTCCCAACCATTGAGCACATCTACATGAAATGCTGCCGTAGAAAAACACATCCATTATCAAAGGTCCTCGCAACCTTGGCCATGCTCTTTTCCCACTGCTGCCATCAGGTAGAAGGTAGAAGAGCCTCAGGACTCGCACCACCAGGTTAGAGAACAGTTACACCTTTCAACCATCAGGCTCTTGAACAAAACGGGATGACTACACTCATTTAAGGACTCTTCTATCTTGTTATTTCATGCCCGTATTTATTGATATTTATTTACTATCTGCATTTGCAGTTTGTATACAATTTACATTTCCTGATGTTAACAGTTTACTGATCCTGTTTACAGTTACTGTTCCATAGGTTTGCTAAATATACCCACAGAAAAAGAAACTCAGGTTGTATGTGGTGACTTGTATGTACTCTGATAATAAATTTTACTTTGAAGTGTAAACTTTGAGCATACAGGAGACAAAATGGGAGAAGGGATAGTCAAGGTAGCTAAGTGGGTTTATTGTAGCTATTGGTGGATAACTTGTCTCTCAGAATAGAGATAGAGAGATCCAGAAAAGAGAGAGAAGTGTCAGAAATGTTCCAAGTGAATTTGAGAGTAGAGTGGAAGCTAGAAAGTTCCAGAGGAATGGAAAAGCTGATAAAACTGCTGAGATCCGCATGACTGCAGAAAGCCACAACAATTCAATCATCAGAGTAGTGAAGAAAGAGTTGAGGAAGATGCCAGAGTAGGCTTGGAACAGTTACTGTTCCATTTAGTTAAAAAGACAGAAATGCTATAGCCTATACAAGGGCCCATAGGTACATCTTAGATTCAATGGAAGTGGGAGGTATTGAAAAAGAAGTAGTGAGGGTAAGAACAAGTTCTGCAGATGATAATTTTGTTCCAGAAATAAGTATATACACAGTGGCACACATCAAAGTTGCTGGTGAACGCAGCAGGCCAGGCAGCATCTCTAGGAAGAGGAAGGGTCTCGGCCTGAAATGTCGACTGTACCTCTTCCTAGAGATGCTGCCTGGCCTGCTGCACTCACCAGCAACTTTGATGTGTGTTGCTTGAATTTCCAGCATCTTTGCGTTATATACACAGTGGGTTTGTTCAGTCTAAGGAACACACTACAAGCAATGTCAACTGAACACACTACACTGACACTGAATCAGAGGCTCGCCAATTTCCTCCTTGCGTATCACAATACAGCAGACTCCACAATCAACCACTTACCAGCTATGCTGTTTCTGGGCCATCCTTTGTGCTCATGCTTGGATCTCCTCAAACTGTGTTTCAGAAGTATGCAGGACAAACAACTGAGACCAGTTGAGGGCTCCTCAAAACAGAGAGGTTCTATGCTTCGCCAATGGACAAGCGGTTCTGGCGAGGGGCTAGAGCGGTGATCAAAAGTGGGTACTGGGAAAGACTAAGGACAGAACTGGACCACTCGCCTACACAGTGGAGATTGCATCTGATGTCATCTGGAGATGGCATATTGGTCAGTTGAGGAGAGTAGAATCAATAGTTGGAGAAGAAAGCTGTTCAGAACCACTTCCTGCAATCTCAGAGTCAAGTCCTACAACCACCATGGAGGAAATTCCAGAACCTGAAACTGATCCACAGCCACAAGTCTCACCTGCCAACCAGAGTGATCACTCCCTTGTAAGGAAAGACGTTATCACATAAGTGTAAGAACTCTCCCACTGCGATTAGATCTTCGGGCCTGAATGTGACAACTTAAAATTCACTGTGCTGTGGATATCTATATAGTATTTGTATTATACTGTATATACTGTATGTACATAAGTTGAGATGTATTCTATTTTGAATTGGAGCTTATAAATAAGCACGGAGGAGTCTTGCATATTTAATATATCAATAATATTTGAGTAATATTGTAAATATATTGTTTAAGCATTCTTTCTTGTTTGCCTAATTCATTGCAGGTTATATGAATGAAATATGTGAATGGCATATGTCATCAGCCACCGTGTCACATGTGCATGCCTCACTTAAAATAAAAATGAAATGTACACGTTCTCCTGGGATTCCGACTTTTTCTTTCAATTAGTTTTATGTTTTTGATTGGGACAACTCTTGAAGAACAAAAACAAACCAAGAAATAGCTAGGATTCCTTTTTTAAATTTGGGACACTATGCCACTTAATTAGGATAGGAGAATGTTGCCAGTTTCTAACTAGCATCAGTCACATGCATATCATGGGGTCGCTAGATATTACACAGTGCTTTGAGCAAAGTATTTTTAAATAGTGTCACTTGTGTGTGTGTGTTTTGTGTTCAAACAGCAGTGATTTTTGTTACTGATAGTTGGTGAGTAATAAGCTGTAAGACAACTCAGATCTGTTTTGCTCACTGCAGTGTCAAGCAGCCAAGTTTAAAGATGCCAGAAACGGCCAGCAGTGAAAATTTATCAATTTCACTACTTCAACAAATTAGGAACTATGAAGAACTTGAAGGCATCGACAATCATCTTGAATGTTACAATGGTAATGAAGACTTGGAGGATGCACTAAAGAAAATATTGTTTCAAGGTAGTCCATCATTTGCACTAAGTGTTGGCTCTAATTTTGTTCATTTACAGTCAATCAAAAGAACACAGCAGCATACACTAGACTAATTCCTCTGTCGATAACTATTAGAAACTAATACACAGTTTTATAGTACTGTAGAGGTATTGGTAGCATTCTAATTTGTTCTATATTTCATTTACATATATAATTTGTTATCTAGTTAAATAATATTTTTTTTGTACATTTTAACTATTTCTATGAACTTCAGCTAATTGGGGCAGTCACTTAATTGGACCAAAATATACTGGTCCCGAAATGACCCAATTAAATGCAATCCATTGTATATGTTATTGTAATTTATAATTTTTTATGTATTACACTGTACTAGTACCACAAAACAAATTTCATGACGTACGCCAGTGATTTTAAACCTTATTCGGATTCTGGAGGAGGAGTGGTTGGAGCCAGGAACTTGGAAGTTGTCAAAATGGTGGAGGGCAGGGGAGTTGCCCCAGAATTAGTTGGAAGGCACTGGGCAGGAGAAGGGATGACTATGAGATACACACTCAGTAGGGAAACGGCAGTTAGAAATTATGGGTCTTCTAAGAAGACCAGTTCTGTTTGTAAATTTAGGTAAGAGACAAAAGTGGGCACTGTGGGTTTGAGGCACTGTCAGGTTAGAGGCTACAGAGGAGAGATCTACTGACATGGTAAGATCTGATTAGTCCAAGAAGGCATGGCTTGGTGTTCATTGGTGAAGTTGTGGTCCACCAAAAATATGAGGAGGTGCTTAGAGCTAGTACCCTCTAGTCTCTGCAACCAGGAGAGACAGAGCTCAGTCCACAGTGGCATTGGCCTTATCTGATGGTTTGATAATGAGCTCAAGGATTAACACAAAGAGAGCTTGGAGCAGGTGAGGATGAAATGAGTAGAAACATATTGATTCTGCCACTCTGTTTCCTGTTATCCAATGTCATCTAACCAGAGCAATAATGTTTTGATGTGACAAGACAGCGGCTATATTTCATGAGCAGTTAGAGATTTGTTTGTCACCGAAAACACTTGCAAATTTATACAAATGTACCGTGGAGAGCATTCTAACTGGCTGCATCACCGTGGGAGGAGGGGGAGGTTACTGCACAGGATCAAAGTAAGCTGCAGAGAGTTGTAAAATTAGCCATCTCCATCCCGGACACCAGCATCTGCAGTACCTAGGACATCTTCAAAGAGCGAGGCCACAGAAAGGCAGCATCTCTCATTAAGGACACTCATTACACAGGTCATGACCTCTTCTCATTGCTACCGTCAGGAATGAGGTGCAAAAGCCTGAAAGCACACACTCAACAATTCAGGAATAGTTTCTTTCCCTCTGCCAACTGATTTCTGAATGTGAACCCATGAACACTACCTCACTACTTTCTTGTTTCTTTTTTTTCACTATTTATTTTATATACAGGTATACATACATATACACACTCACTGTAATTCAGTCTTTTCTCTCTATTACCATGTATTGCATTGTACTGTTGCCGCAATGTTAACAAATTCCACAATACATGCCGGTGATATTAAACCTGATTCTGATTCTTTATCAAAATGTCATCTGCAGATATCAGTAAAATACATCTGCAGTAACAAGGAGGCAAAAGGTCAGATGGAATAAAATGTGGGAAAAACTGTGAAGTTCTGTACATAAGTAGAACCAGTAGAAATGCTTGACATTTTTTACATGATAAGATTAAAAAAATATTAATTTACAAAGTTCCCCTTACCTAAAAGCTACTTGTTATAGAGTCAGTGCTGCAACTGTGACGTACAGATGACCTATGAAAATGGATTGGGTGAGCTTGGCTGGAGTTGAGAAGACAGGCAGGTGATCTCATTGAAGTGTAAATAGTTCTTAAGGGCCCCAACAGGATAGGTATGAGGAGGATACCTCCCTTGCTGAGACTAGAACAGAATATCAACATAATAAATCCCGGAGAAGAGTCCCGACCCCAAACTTTGACTATCTATTCATTTCCATGAGCTGCTGAATTCCTCCAGCATTTTGTTTGTGTTGCTCAGAAGAATGCTGGTCAGGGCTAAACTGAAGAGAATTTTATTCAGGGGTGGCGAATTATTCAGAATTCTCTATTCCAAAGGGCCGTGGAGGCTCTGTCGCTTCCAGCCTCTCAAAGGCTGCCCTCGTTCCTCTCCGTGCCCGCCCTTGCGCTTTAAATCTTGCACAGGTGGCGACTGTCCTCTCTCCACGGCTGCTCCGCTGTCCATTTCCAGCAGTCGCCGTTCCGAATTCAGATTTTCAGCGGCGTTTTACCTGCGTTTGCGTTGATGGACTGTGAGGGAGGCCGGGGCAGCTCGACGGCGCAGGCGCAGGCACAGGCACCGGCACCGGGCCTGACGCGTTGCCGGAGGAGTGCACGCCTGCGCAGTGAGCAGCTGCGCGCCAGCTCAAGGTAAAGTTGCCGTTCTTCCGCTGGCGGGTTACTGTGGAAACCGGGCCTGTGTTGGACCCCGACCCTCGACTATCGACCCTCGATCGCCTCATTTTCCTGCCCCTGTCTAAGGGAGAAAGGCTAAAGTTACCGCAGCAATTGAACTCGGGGCATATCAGGGGGTGCTCTTTAACCCTAGGCCTGGGTACAACGCAGCTTTTCATCGCGGCGTCTCTAGGTCATGTGTCTAACGCTGTCCCTCGCCTGCTCGGAGGTCAAGGGTTATGACCCCTTCCCCCTTCCAAATTTTGGACATGCCCTTCCTCTCGTGGCTCAAGTTCTCTTCTATTTTCCACTATCCTGCTCGTTCTTTATCAGGCAGTAACTTAATGGTTTTGAGCAGTGGTGGACAACACATTGAGGAAGGGGACGGAGAGTAGGAAGATCAGGCTGGGGTGGTGGTTGGGGTTACTGGATGTGTTGGCATTCCCAGTTCACCCTCCTTATTCCCATCTACTTTCCTTGGACAGCCGGCACACCCCTCAATCCTCCCCTGACAGCCTGCAGCCTTTTCCAGTGCCTGAGCAGCAACATCCCCTCCACCTTGTCACACTACCCTTCCCCCCCCTCAACAGAGTACATGCAACCCAAAATAATCCGACAGGTATTAGTCAAGAGTAGACCATTCAGCCCTTTTTCTCGTTCTATGATTAAGCAAGATCATGGTCGATCATTTGCCTGTATAACATTTTCCTTCACTAGCTGTATGCTTTTTCATTTCCGCTAATATTCACAAATTTATTGGTCATTTTCCTGATTACACCCAGTGACAGAGGCTTCACAGCCTTCCTGGGATCACCTGAGAAGCTCCCTCTCCCATTCTTGAACAACTTCCACATCCCTGTCTTCTGAGGTCATTTCTCTTTGCTGGACTGTTCAAAGGAAGCTGAAGGAATATGATGCACCAGCAATGTGCACTTACCGTCTCTTTCTGTTTGTTCAGTGTGTTTGACTGTGGAAGGATCCATTGGAGTTCGATTAAGAGCTCAGGAATAAATAATGGTAAGTCTGTCGACAGGGTTTAATATTTTGAGAGTGATTGGGAATTTATTGAGATCTGGCAATACTTGTTTGGTATGGAAACTGGACAAAGACTGAGATTATAGGAGCTGATGATGCATAGCCAAGGACTTTCTTTTTGAGACCTGTGTTCTACCTCCTTCCAAACCTAACTGTCCTAATTTTCTTGACCTTAATGGTGTTTTGCTGAAAACTCAAGATTACAACTGGTGAAGCCACTAACTGCTGTATCAGTGGAATGTGGATAGAAATTTCAATATTTCCTGACAAAATAGGAGGCTGTTTTGCTCCACTGACTCTATGATGGTTCAGAGCAATCTTTTTCCCCACTGTTTTTCCTTGCAATCTAGTCTTGAATTCCCATCAGTTCTCCCAGGTTGCTCTAAGGGTAAATGAGTGGGAATTTAACATACCAACCAGTATCTTTTGAGAAACTGGAACTCTGGAGGAAAAGGGAGAACATGTAAACCCCACACTGCTGACACCAGAAGTTAGAAGTGAACCTTGATCTCTGCAGTCATGAAACAACTGCTCTTTTACTCCTGCATTATGCCAGACTAAGTTGTATGTGTTGTTGAAAGTTGGGATCACATTGCAAGGTTTTAAACTGTTAGAACTTTGCCAGTGCACAGTCCCAGACATCTACTTCCTGCATTAACATGATGGAATTAACTCCTGTCTCAGCAGGTTGGATCATCTGGACAATATAAATACCTATTTAATACATATATACCTACCTCTTTATTGACTACAGCTCAGCGATTAATGCAATCATTCCTACAGTTCTGATCGAAAAGCTCCAGAACCAGGTCCTCTGTACCTCCCTCTGCAACTGGATCCTCAAATTCCTAACCGGAAGATCACAATCTGTGCAGATCGGAAATAACCTCCACCTCATCGACGGTCAACACTGTCGCACCTCAAGGACGTGTGCTTAGCCCATTGCTCTACTCCCTCTACAACCATGACTGTGTGGCTAGGTATAGCTCAAATACCATCTACAAATTTGCTGATGATACAACTATAGCTGGCAGAATTTCAGATGGTGATGAGAGGGTGTACAGGAGCGAGATATATCAGCTAGTTGAGTGGTGTCACAGCAACAACCGTGTACTCAATGTCAATAAGACCAAAGAACTATTCATGGACTTCAGAAATGGTACTATGGGGGAACATCAGTCCTAATAAAAGGATCAGAAGTGGAAAGAGTATGCAATTTCAAGTTCCTGGGTGTCTGTGGAACTACCCTAGACTTGGCGTATGATGCTGCTACAAAGAAGGCACAACTGAGGTTATACTTCATAAGGATTTTGAGGAGATTTGGTATGTCACCGCAGATGCACGCAATTTATACAGGTGTACCGTGGAGAGCATTCTAACTGGCTGGATCACTGTCTGGTGTGGGGGGTGGGTTTGCTACCGCACAGGATCGAAATCAGCTGCAGAGTTGTAAACTGCTCCATCTTAGGCACCAGCCTCTGTCGTATCCAGGACATCTTCAAGGAGCGATGCCTCAAAAAGGTGGTGTCCATCATAAAGAACCCTATCACTGGCACTGCCTTGTTCTCATCGCTGCCATCAGGAAGAAGGTGCAGAAGCCCTAAGGCACACACTCAGTGATTCAGGAACAGCTTCTTCCCCTCTGCCATGCGATTTCTGAATCGATTTTGAACCATGAATATGATGTCACTTTTTTATTTCTATTTTTGCACCTCTTATTTAACTATTTAATATTTATTTACTGTAATTCATGTTTTTCTATTATAATGTGTTGCATCAATGTGCTGCGCCAAGACAATAAATTGAGCGACATATGCTGGTGATATTAAGCCTGATTCTAATTCTGACATGTGAGTCCCTCTGCCCCTCTCTCCTTTCCTCAGCCTCGTTTGAGCTCTTGTGTTACTGGTTGCAGAGAGATTGCTCAGGGATGGATTGAGTTCTGCAAAAGTTAACATCCTGGTTAGGAGGAATAAGAACAACGGAAAGTGTAACCAGTTCTTTGTCAATCAGAAACACAGGAAATGAGAAAGAATTAATACAATATATACTAATGGTCACATTCTCATCCTGGTGATAGGTTTCAGATGAAAAAGTCGTAGTCATAGTCATACTTTATTGATCCCGAGGGAAATTGGTTTTCGTTACAGTTGCACCATAAATAATTAAATAGTAATATGTAAATTATGCCATTAAACTGAGCTCTTCAGTTACCGCTGATCTTTCCAAAGACTTTACTGTTTTTATTTCAGACTGAAAAAACTTATCCATTGAGGGAAGGTGTTTCCCTAAGGTATTGGTATGGCGTATTATCTATCCATTTTTTGGAGAGTGGCCTTGGATATAGGAGAAGCCTCAGCAGAGTTCCGTCCTGCTGATTAATATACAGAACAGCTGGTTCCCAGAGCAAGGATCTGAGTGGGCTCAGTGGTTCACAGGTCCGTTTATTATCAAAGCATGTATCCATATACAACTCTGAAATTTGTATTTCTCCAGATGGCCACGAAACAAAGAAAGGACGTGAAAATCTTTCAGAGAGAAACATTACCCCCCCCCATACAAAAAAGAGCAGCATCCCGATTCATCAACCCCACCCCCGCCAACTCTCCCCTGTCGCTGGACAAAACTGAATAGGAACATCGGCCCCCAAAAGACAACCACTCCCCTGCACAAAAAAACTACCAGAATATCAATCCCCAAACAACCTCCCCTCACACAACAAAACGGAAAAGGAACAGGCGGTAAAAATAGAACACAGAAGTAAAAGCCATAAGTCTGAAAAAGTCCATAGTCCATAAATGCAGAACTATGATGCCATCCTACAATATCATTGATATTCATCAAAAGAGAGGAACAGCACACGAGGCAGAGGCCTACCCGCCTGCCACAGTGAGCCACACAGTGATAGGCTGCTCACAGACTCCGGCAGCAATCAAAAGGCAGGCAGTCGCCACTGAAACTCTCGCTCACCTTCCACATTCACCTCGATGTCTCAAACTGCCTCAACACTTTAATTGATGATTAAAGGACACTTGGCAGATTTTTGTGGCTCTAGAGGCGGGCAGATTCGAGGTTGGTGCTGCCGCCTGATGTGTCATGGGAGTACACAGAAGATCGAAAGCAGCGAGCTGGCGGTGTGCCCAGAGACCCAAGTTCTTTGGGCACAGATCTTGGAAAAGGCAACGCAACAGACTTTTAACACCATAAATCAACGAGTCATTTTGTTATGTCTCCCTTCTCTCTCTGAAACAGGACACCTCTTTTTCCCTTATTAGGGAGACAGAGAGCCTGTGGTATGTCAAATTACCAGGTGAACAAATAGTCTTTGGGGTACTCAAGTCTGTGTCTTTATTGATGCTTTGCTGCACACTTGAGTGCTCGGTGGAGGGTGCAGATGCTTTTTGCTTTTGGGGGAGGGGGTCATCGCTTTGCTGCTGTTTATGCGTGGTAAGGGGGAGCTGGGGGGGCTTTGGGGTTCTAAAATTTAATTATCATTCATTCTTTGGGGCACTGCTCTGTGTTTTGTGGATGTTTGCGAAGAAAAAGAATGTATGAAGCGCAGAATCAAATATCGCTGTGATGATTGTACGTTCTAGTATCAATTGTTTGGCGACAATAAAGTATATTTCTCTGACAGTAAATGTACCTATTGAAACCTATTGGACAGCAGCTTGCAGCCTGCCTCGAAGTTTTCAGACCATCCGAGCATGCACTTGCTCCCCTGAATCTTCTCAAAGCCAGCAAAGCACTGGGTCACTCAAATGATCTCCAAGCTGTAAATTGCAGGCACTCACCATCTCAGAAACACATTTAAGGTGGAAAAACAGATTTAAAAGAAGTAAAAAAAGTTATTTCTGTGAGCTATCTGCAAGATGTGAACCAAGGGAGTATTGCACGCTGGCGTGATGTTGACCTTGTTGATTACAGGGCAAGTGTGGATAATACTGATTACTATTCTTCTGGAGCTGTCTAATAAAAAACGGCTTTGAGATCCAGAGGGTAACCTTCCCAATGGGACCTACATTCTCATGAATCAGTGCTTCTTGGAGGAAGGGAGGGGCACATTCAAAGGAAAAGGACCTTTTACTCATAGTTCATTTTCTTTTCTCTTCTGCAGGGTGAACGGAAGGGTGTGAATAAATATTACCCACCCGACTTTGATCCTGCCAAGGTTAGTATTCATTGTGTATGGTGAAACACTCTGAACAGTGAGTGAAAATGAAAATTGTATCCACTGAAAAGTTGTGGAGCAATGCATAGTACTATGATTTTTCTCTGTGTGTGTGTGTGTGTTAGCAATCTTAATCATAAGAACATAATGGGTGCAGTCCTTAAAGCCTATCTGGGAGCTTTAGAGTTTTTCCAATTCTGAGACTTTCTGGGCTACAGCTCTTGTAAGTACATGGACAGCTGTGACTGTAACTGCACTCTGATGGTCCTGGGAGCAGGCTTCTTTAGCCCAAATCAACCAGTACTTTGCTCCAAAGTTCCAGAGTCCTGATTATTTTCACAAATATAGTAGAATCCTGAACATCTGGACAGTTCCCAAGTTTAGATGCATTCAATCTGCCATTGAGTAATTGAAGTGGTTCCTGGCCTTAACCTTTTCCTGTCTGATTCCCTTAACTTTTAATTCTTTCAGAGCGCAATAACACGTCACTCCCCATTTTGAGCTTATCTCAATAAATAATCATTTGCTACCCTGTACTTTCTTAAAAAATCTCACTTGAATCCAAAATGGCCTACCACTTATCATGAATCTGGTCCCCTATATCTACAGGAAGCATTTTCAGTGTTAATGTGCCAATTTGTCTCAGAATCTTGCATTTTTCCATAAAATCTCATTATTCTGAACTCCAGTGAACACATGCACACTTCAAGGTATTTCTTTCTCTTTTCAAAGTCTCTTTTTGCTCAGAGAGTGGTGGATGCCTGGTATGGTGGCAGAGGCAAATACATTAGAAGCTTTGAAGAGACATGTAGATAGGCGCATGAATATGAGGAAGATGGAGGGATATGGACATTGTTAGGTAGGAGGGATTCGTTTTTGGGGGGGTTTTACTTTTTAGCTGGTTCGCGCAACATTTTGTGCTGGAGGGTCTGTTCTTGTGTTGTACTGTTCTATGTTAACTATGCTGCACTGCCTCCAGGACAAGTGTAGATAATACTGAACTCACAGCACGTTGCAAAAGGGCTACTAAGCACTAAGAAGCAGGATAAGTGGAAGAGTGGGGGTATTTACTCAACCTACGAATGAGTTTTGCCACATACTGTTCTTGTATTTTCTTAATATGCCTTTTTAACCCAACAGCATGGCTCCCTCAACAAATACAGGAACAGTCACCCTCTCCGGGAAAGGGCCCGGAAACTCTCTCAAGGTATCCTCATCATCCGGTAAGTTTTTTATTCAAAACTATATGTTGTGCTCTATGAAGTGTGTTTGGTGCGGAGGGGGGGTGCAAATTTTGTCCCAAGCACCACTAAGTTACAACAGACCCTGGGTGAAAGTTTAATGGTTCTCTCCATTGTCCTAATGCCCTCCAGTGTTCATTCAGTAATAATTCTTGGTGTGGACAGCTGCATTGTCAAATAGCCTGGCAGTGTTCACACCGTGGCCTTTTGGGAGAGACATCAGATGGTGGCCTACTCCTGTGCAGTGCCTTTCTGGTTTAGTAATTTGATGTTTTTCAATAACCAAGTTATTTTCTTTCTCAAAGGTTTGAGATGCCATACAACATCTGGTGTGATGGTTGTGGAAAGCATATCGGAATGGGTAAGGAGGGTAAATTTTACTTTATGAGAATTGCAGTTTCACTGCCAAGGCTGGTTTTTTCATTCATCACTGATTTCCCACTATCAGGTGGCCTGTTTATGCTACTTGTGTTAAATACGTAAGACCATAACACAGAGGAGCAGAATTAGGCCATTCAGCCCATCGAGTCTGCTCGGCCATTCCATCATGGCTGATCCCGGATCCCACTCAACCCCATACACCTGCCTTCTCACCATATCCTTCGATGCTCTGACCAATCAGGAAACTATCAACTTCCACCTTAAATATACCCATGGACTTGGGCCTCCACCACAGTTTATGACAAAGCATTCCACAAATTCACCACTTTCTAAACTCCTCCTTACCTCCGTTCTAAAAGGTCACCCCTCAATTTTAAGACTGTGCCCTCTAGTTCTGGATACCCCACCATAGGAAACATCCTCTCTACATCAAACCTATCTAGTCCTTTCAATATTTGGTAGGTTTCAAAGAGATTCTCCCCCCGCCCAACATTCTTCTAAATTCCAATGAGTACAGGCCCAAAACTGCCAAATACTCCTCATATTTTAACCCCTTCATTCCCATAATCATCCTCATGGACCTCCTCTGGACTCTCCAAAGACAAAACATTGTTTCTGAGATATGTGGCCCAAAACTGTTGACCATACTGGTGTCTTATAAAGCCTCAGCATTATCTCCTTGCTTTTATATTCTATTCCCCTTAATATAAATGCCAACATTGCATTTGCCTTCTTTACCACAGACTCAACCAGTAAATTAACCTCCTGGGAGTGTTGCATGAGGACTTCTAAGTCCCTCTGCACCTCCGATATTTGAACCTTCTCCCCATTTAGATAATAGTCTGGATTATTGTCCTTTACCCAAAATGCATTGTCATACATTTCTCAACCCTGTGTTCCATCTGCCATTTTTTTGCCCATTCTTCCGATTTGTCTAAGTACTACTGCAATCACATTGCTTCCGCAGCATTACCTACCACTTCAACTATCTTCATATCATCTGCAAACTTGGCCACAAAACCATCAATTCCATTATCCAAATCATTGACCAACAATGTGAAAAATAGTGGTCCCAATAACGACCCTTGAGGAACACCACTAGTCACTGGCAGCCAACCAGAAAAGGCCTCCTTTATTCCCACTCGCTGCCTCCTGCCTGTCAGCCATTCCTCTATCCATGCCAGCATCTTTCCTGTTACGCCATAGGATTTTATCTTGTGAAGCAGCCTCATATGTGACACTTTATCAAATGCCTTCTGAAAATCCAAGTAAATGACATCCACTGCCTCTCCTTTGTCCTTCCTTGAAGAACTCCTAACAGATTTATCAGGCAAGATTTCCCTTTACAGAAACCAAGCTAACTTTGATTTATTTTATCCGGAAACCTCATCCTTAATAATAGACTCCAATACTTTCCCAACCATGAAGGTTAGGCTAACTTGCCTATAATTTCCTTCCTTTTGCTTTCGTCCCTTCATTAAAGAGCGGAGTGACATTTGCAGTCTGGGACCATGCCAGCATCAGGTGATTCTTGAAAGATCATGCAATGCATCGGTTTATTCTTCAGCAACCTCTCTCAAGCTCTGGGATGTAGTCTGTCTGGTCCAGGTGACTTATCCACCTTAAGACCTTTGAGTTTGCCTGGCATTTTTTCCTTTGCAATAGCAATGACGCTCACAGACCTCTGGTACACTGCTACCTGACAGTCACAGACCTTTGGTACACTGCTAGTGTCTTCTACAGTGAAGACTGATGCAAAGTACCCGTTAAGATCATCTGCCATTTCTTTGTCCCCTATTATTATCTCACCAGCATCATTTTCCAGTGGTCCAATATCAATTCTCATCTCCCTTGTACTCCTTATATAACTGGAAAAACTTTTGGTATCCTGCTTTATATTTCCCTTCTTGTAGCTTTTTTAGTTGCCTTTTGTTGGATTTTAAAAGCTTCCCAATCATCCAACTTCCCACTCACTTTTGCTACATTAGATGCCCTTTCCTTGGCTTTTAGGCAGTCCTTAACTTCCCATGTCAGCCACGGTTGCATACCCCTGCCATTTGAGAACTACTTCTTCAGTGGGATATATCAAACCTGCACCTTGTGAACTATTCCCAGAAACTCGAGACATCTCTGTTCTGCTATCATTCCCACCAGTATCCTCCTCCAATCCACCTGAGCAAGCTCCTCTGTCACGCCTCTGTAATTCCCTTTATCCCATTGTGATACTGATACATGTAACTTAGGCTTCTCCCTTTCAAATTTCATGATTACTGTCTCCTAAGGGTTCCTTTACATTAAGCTGCCAATTAAGATCTGGGTTATTACACAACACCCAATCTAAGATGACCTTTCCCCAAGTAGGCTCAAGCACAAGCTGTTTTAAATAGCTATCTCATAGGCATTCAACAAATTCCCTCTGTTGTGATCCAGCACCAACCTGAATTTCCCAATCCCCTTGCATATTGAAGCCCCCTTTACAATTGTACCCTTTACCCTTCTTACATGCCTTTTCCAGCTCCCTTTGCAATCTCAGCCACACATCCTGACTACTATTTGGAGGCCTATATATGATTCCCATAATGTTTTTTTTACCCCTGCAGTTTCTTAACTCCACCCACAAAGCTCCAACATTCTCTGACCCTATACCACCTCTTTCTAAAGATGTAATTCCATCTCTTACCACCAGAGCCACACCACTGCCTATGCCTTCCTACCTGTCCTCTTGTTACAAAGTATATCCTTTGATGTTAGGCTCCCAACTATGGTCTTCTTTCAGCCACGACTCAAGTGATTCACACAACATCGTACCGACCAATCTCTAATTGCACCACAAGTTCGTCAACCTTATTCCAAATGCTATTGCATTTAAATACAGCACCTTCAGTCCTGCATTCTTCATCCTTTTGAATTTTGCCTCTGTGGTACAATTTAACTCTTGGTTCTGTCTGCATTTGTACCCAATCATTGGCTTGTCCTTCATTACAATCATGTTACACACATCACCTACTTGTAAACTTGCTGGCTCATCCTCAGCTCTATCATACTGGATCCCATCCCCCATGTCATATTAGTTTAAACCATTCCCAACAGCTCTAGTAAACCTGCCCTGTAAATGGGTCTTGATTCACAATAATGCAAACTAGATAAGGATGGGAAATTTCTCTCCAAAAAAGACATCAATGAACCAGATCTGTTTATCTCACCATCTTGTCAATGTAGGTGGAAGCATGTCAGTTGGATTATCATCTATTTATCACTGGCAAAATTAGTTCTGATAGCAGAATGGAACATGTTGAGATGCTGAGTGTGGCTGTCCAGAATAAAATGCAGTTACATTTTCCAAGTACAGTGATGTCCTCTTCATTTTCTAACCCTAATACCCAGAGGGTAATGGGATTGTGTAGAGAAAGCTTTACTCTATGCCTACCTCCTACTACTACTCCTAAGATTGTTGGATGCAGCAGTGAAGCTTTCCTCTGGCTTTAGACAGCTGTTGACAAATCTCTTCGTTGATTTCAGGTGTCCGGTACAATGCAGAGAAGAAAAAAGTTGGAAACTACTACACAACACCCATTTACAGGTACCACCAGCGCTTCACCATTCATTTGTTATTTGACCCAGCTGATCCACAACCATTTCAAGACATAGTTCTTTCTGTCCTCTATATAAAAAAAAACCCTCATGAGCACATCTGCCCTCTTTGCAACTTTGGCATTGATGAATTTGTACAGGAAAATCTTCATCAATTTTACAAAGAGGCATTTCAATAATTATTGCTTAAATAAGAGTGACTTCATTTTCCTCAAGTTCTGTGCGATTCTGGTGTTTTAAGTCTTGCCTGTCATTTAACCACGAATTGAATTAGAGCCCAGTACACTGTTCTCCAGATCGTGAATGATTGACTGTAAGATATGACTTATGAACCTCTTTTAGTGATGTGATTCACAGGGATTACATCCTTTCTAATATCTGCTTATACTGTATCCTTGCCTTGTTCTCTGTCAGCTTGTGGGCAAGATCAGTGTTCATCTTTCTGTCTTCTCTACCTCTCCCGTGGCGCAGACAGGATTTGTATCCACGTATGCCTCAGTTTATCTTATTTGGGATGGTTGGGGTGGTTGGGGGTAATGGGTCCTTAAGGCTGTGCTTTGGTAAGAATCCGACATTGGATATTGCAGATTTCGGATGAAGTGTCACTTGTGTGTAAACTACATTGAGATGCAGACTGACCCAGCGAACTGTGACTACGTGATCGTGAGCGGCGCCCGGCGGAAGGAAGAGCGCTGGGACATGAAGGACAATGAACAGATTTTAACAACTGGTTCGTAACCAAGGAGTTGCCAGTGGAGAGATGTTGTTGGATGGTGGGGTGTGGTGGGGGGGAGAAGAAACGTGGTCGTGGTGGGAGAAGGTTGCAGGGTAATGGAAACAGAGTACCCTGCAGATTATGAAGGGCTGGGAGTGTGTGCTGATGGCCAATCGGACAGGCTGTGATTGCAGCGAAGCTCACTGTGAGGTGGGTGAGCATACACTAAGTGTCAACGTGTCATTTGATAGTGGCTCTCCAGTTGGCAGTTCCATGCTGAACTCCTATGCAACAGCATTTATTATCCTGTAACACACACAAAATGCCGGAGGAATTCAACAGGTCTGGCAGCGTCGCTGTCGGGTGGGGGGGGGGGGGTGGAATGTTTCGGGCCAAGACCTTTCATCAAGTCTGGAAAGGAAAGAGGAAAAATTCAGAATAAGAAGATAGGGGGAAAGGAAGGCATACAAGATGGAAAGTGATAGGCGAGGAGAAAGGTGGTGGGGAGGGGTGGTGAAGTGAGAAGCTGGCAAGTGATGGGTAGAAGAGGGAAAAGGACAAAGAAGATGTGTGAAAGGAAAGGAGGAGGAGGCACCAGAGGGGGGTGATGGACAGGTGAGGAAAAGGGAAGGGGTAAGAGGGGAGCCAGAACGGAGAATGGAAAAAGGGGTAAGGGGAAGGAGGGGAGATATCACCGGAAGTTATAGAAATCAATGTTTATGTCATCAGTTTGGAGTGTATCCAGACAGAATATGAGATGTTGATTTTCCGACCTGAAGATGGCCTCATCATGACCATGGAGCAGGCCATGGACCAACATGTCAGAATGGGAATGGAAAGTAGGATTAAAATTAGTGGCCCATGGGAAATCCTGCAATGGTGCTCATCTTAATCCCTCCATCTTCTTATTTTGGCTTCTTCCTCCTTTCAATTCCTGAAGAAGGGTCTCAGCCCAAAACGTTGACTGTTTATTCCTCTCCACAGATGCTACCTGAGTTCCTCCAGCATTTTGTGCGTATAGCTCTGGATTTCCAGCATCTATATAATATCTTGTTTTTATTATCCTGTGCCCTATCCACTATGCCTTTCCTTGCTCAGGTTCCTCCAGGTATTAAAACCCTGGCTCCGGATTAGCTTGACCTTTCATCAAATCTGGTGTCTTGATGAAAGGTCAAGCTAATGCCCATTTCCCTCCACCCATTTCCCCTGCTGTGTTCTTTGTGCTTTTGATGTGATAGAAGCTTTGTATGGAGATGGGGGAGAAAACAGTTTAGCCAGAACTTAAGGTCAGATATTGTGCAGATGTAAGGTGTGCATTGGCTAAGGCAGTTTGGGGAAAATAGATGAAATGGTTTGTCAATTGACAAATTAGCTGATGTTTAAGGAAATACTTCAAATATTTCAGCCAACTGAGATGGCCTGTTTCCGTGCTGTAATTGCTATATGGTTAATGTACATTCCATCAAAAAAATCACAATAGGTGTGAGGCATCTGTGGCAAGCTAGGGTGGTCAAGGATAATAAATTCTAAAAAAAAACTTAATATACCAAAAATATGTGGTTTGGCAGGGTATTAGAAAAGTTGTAGGAAGTAGCAACAATTAACTGAAAAATTGAAGTATAGGTTATGAGAATAAATTTATACGAAATAAATGGATTGTAAGAGGTCCAAAGCTATGTTTTTATTTTAAGGAAAAATAATTGGATAGCTGAAATGACTGTAGGGTCTTCAGGACAAATGGAGGTAACATTATTATGGGGAACAACAAAAAACAATATAAAGGTATTAAATAACTATTGCATTTGTCTTCATGGTAGAAGACAAAGAAAAGCTAACAGAACTATGATTGTGATTATGAAGACACGCAGTCCCCTTTTATTGTCATTTAGTAATGCATGCATTAAGAAATGATACAATATTTCCTCCGGTGTGATATCACAAAACACAGGACAAACCAAGACTGAAAAAAACTGACAAAACCACATAATTATAACATATAGTTACAAACAGTGTAACAATACCATAACTTGATGAAGAAGTCCGTGAGCACAGTAAAGTTCAAAGTTTCTCAAACGTCCCACACCTCACGCAGATGGGAGAAGGAAGAAAAACTCTCCCTGCCATGCTGACCACAATCCGACTCTGAGTCATCCGAAAACTTCGAGCTCTGATCAGCTCTCCGACACCGAGTACTGAGCGCCATCTCTGTCCGAACGATTCGACCTCCTTCTCGGTTGTCAAAAGCAGGCGAGGCCGGGGATTTTGAGGCCTACCCTCCAAAAGATTCCCAACCACACAGTAACGACAGCAGCTAACGGGCGTTTCAGAAATTTCTCCAGATGTTCCTCTATGCTTTCGCGTCCATTCTCCATCAAATCAGAATTGTCCATGGCCCCTATTTAACAGATACGATATCATTTTTCACCAGAGGGCTGCGCAGGCGTATCACCATCTTCTCCTCCCACCAAAAATAGAAGGAAACCAGATGTTTAAAAATAGTATAGTAGGATGGTAGTTCATATTTCTGAAGAGAAAACACTAAAGACATTAAGGAGTTTAAAACCTGACAAATACCATGGATGTCTTAGTTCAAAAGGAAGCACTGCAGAGAAAAGAATGAAATCATTAATGCTGATCTTGCAGTATGCCTGTGGTCTGTAGCTATCCCCCAGACTGGGAAGCAGCAATTGTCACAGTTTCGTGGAAGGAAGAAGATGGGGAAAAATAGGAAATTAGAGACTGATTGGCCTTGTGAAGTAAACAGAGGACACAGAGAATCTGCCAGCTGGTGGTGTCGTGGCATCAGCACCAGACTTTTCAGTTCGGATTCTGTCAGCTCCTTGCACACTTTCCATCCGTGCTGGGTTGTACGTCAAGCCTTTGAGAAAAACAGACAAACGCTACAAAAATGCCGCCTGATGCGCCACAAAGAGCGGAAAGGAACAACAGAGAATCTGCAAAATGATATAGGTTCATTAAAAGGCAAGAAAATATAGATACAATCTGATGAGGAGATTCAAGATTGTGCACATTAGTAGGAGTAAACAGAGAAACTAAATAAAACTTGTGAAAAGCTGGAAAACCCTTGTGTTCAAAGGGATGTGGACTGGTCCAGGAGACACAAAGCAATTAGGAAAGCAAGTGTCAAATGGTGGCTGGAGGACAAAAGTAAGGAGATATTGCAGAAATTCCACTGGGTTGTTGAGACCATATTTGGAGTACCGTTTGCAGTTTTGATCTTTTACTGAGGAAGCTCAGGTTTACAAGATCAGTTCTTGGGATGAGGGTCCTGAACATGAGACAAGTTGAGTAAACTAACTTATTTACAAGAATTTAGAAGAATGGGAACTCGCTGAGGCATACAGATTCAGAAGAGGATTGGCGAGGTAGATGCCAGGAGACTACTTCCTATTTATCTACAATTAAAGGGCATATCCTTTAAGCTAAGCATCAGTCCCTTAAGACTGGGATGAGGATAAATACCTTTTTCACAAAGGCCTGTAAATCTTTGGAATTCTATGCTTCAGGAGGGAGGTGGAAACTCAGTATTTGTATTTTCAAAGTTGAATCTAATAGAATTTTGGACTCTTTTGGGATAAAGTGGGAAAACAGTGCTGAGTTATGAGATCAGGTCCAATCGTTAAAATATAGAGCAAGATGCTTCTGTGTGGATGTTCTGCTTCAAATTTTGCTTTGGCTCTTACACCTGTGATGTGTAATGGCTGGTTCTATATGTAAAGTTGGTATTTGAGATTTGGGTGAGTGTTGTGCTTTACGTTTTTTAACCATGAGGTGACAATGTAACCATTCATTCTTCAGAGCATGAAGAGAAGAAGAAGTTGGAAACGGATCCTATGTACAAGCTAGAACATGGAGTGGATGACCAGGAGAAGCTAAAGATTGCTATTCCCACCCTGTCCAATATCCAGGAAATGCAGAACGCATGGAAAGACGACTTTGCCATTAACAGCATGCTACGCAAGAAATTCCGGGTAGGGCAAATGATAAATATCAGAGTAAAGGCACCAGACTATGGCTCAGTGTCCCTTTGCCCACCCTGTACCCTCAACTGAGAGTTAACATAATTCTGTGGTTATTAATTCCCCCAAGAAGTATGAGTCAGTCCGCAACTACCTCTCCCATTCAATACCACCAGTTAATGTGCAAAATTTCCTCAACAAGGCTTCTTCATTGAAGGTATTCCTCCTCTCTGACATCTTATCATATTACTGTAGGAAATCAGTCAGTGAGTGTGAAGGTAGTCATGAAATCTAAAGCCAGCTATGTTAATTATGTCAGTGCTATTTTCATAGAAACATAGAAAACCTACAGCACAATACAGGCCCTTTGGCCCACAAAGTTGTGCCGAACATGTCCCTACCTTAGAATTTACTAGGGTTGCCCATAGCCCTCTGTTTTTCTAAGCTCCATGTACCTATCCAAAAGTCTCTTAAAAGACCCTATCGTATCCGCCTCCACCACCGTTGCCGGCAGTCCATTCCACGCACTCACCACTCTCTGCGTATAAAAACCTACCCCTGACATCTCTGTACCTACTCCCAAGCACCTTAAACCTGTGCCCTCTTGTGGCAGCTATTTCAGCCCTGGGAAAAAGCCTCTGACTATCCACATGATCAATGCCTCTCATCATATTATATACCTCTATCAGGTCACCTCTCATCGTCCGTCGTCCCAAGGAGAAAAGGCCGAGTTCACTCAACCTATTCTCATAAGGCATGCTCCCCAATCCAGGCAATATCCTTGTAAATCTCCTCTGCACCCTTTCTATGGTTTCCACATCCTTCCTGTAGTGAGGCGACCAGAAATAAGCACAGTACTCCAAGTGGGGTCTGACCAGGGTTCTATATAGCTGCAACATTACCTCTTGGCTTCTGAACTCAATCCCATGATTGATGAAGGCCAATACACCGTATGCCTTCTTAACTACAGAGTCAACCTGCGCAACTGCTTTGAGTGTCCTATGGACTCGGACCCCAAGATCCCTCTGATCCTCCACACTGCCAAGAGTCTTACCATTAATACTATATTCTGCCATCATATTTTCCTTCCAAGAAAGAGAAATGCTGGAAATACTCAAAAGGTCAGGCAGCTTCTGATAAAGGTCATTTACTGAAAATTTAATTCTACTTCTCACTGCATAACTCCTTTCCCGTCTGCTGAACATTTCAAGCATCATCTGATTTGTGACCATATTTCCAGCATCAGCAGGATATTGCTTCTAATTTATCCTTTGTGTGCCTGTGAATCACATCACTTCAATGGCTTTGCTCCACCTACAAAGGAATGCTGATTCCAGATTTGATTTACCTTTAGGATGAGAAGAAGATACTGAAAGAGGGGGAAGAGAAAGATGAAGCTCTTCGGAACAAAGCATGTCTCAGCATCCCACTACTTGAGGAGTCTGAAGAAGATAAACACCTGGCTTCCCTCCTCAAATTACGTGCTCTAGACTGTAAGTTTGGGAGAAAGTGAACTACATTCAGCCAATGAATCAAACAGTACACAGTCAATAGCACGGCACTTAACAGAGTTGATGCACAGGGAGATCTTAGGGTCCAAGTATATAGCTCCCCGAAAATGACCACTCAAGTTGATAGGTTGGTAGATGAAGTGTATGGCATGCTTGCCTTAATTAGTTGAGGCATAGAGTTCAAGCATCATCAAGTTGTGTTGCAGTTTTTTAAAACTGTTTAGGTCACACCTGGAGTATTGCATTCAGCTCTGGTCACTCTGTTATGGGGAGCATGTGAAAGCTTTGGGGAGGGTATAGAAGAGGCTTCCCAAGATGTTGCCCAGATCAAAGGGCAGTTCTACAAGAAGAGGTTGGAAAAATCGTGTTGCTTTCTCTGGAGCAGCGGGGGCTGAGGGAAGAAGTGATAGAGATGTATAAAATTATGAGAGACACAGGTAGAGTAGGTCTGGTTTCCTTCATCTCTTTGCATATAAGGTGAAAAGTTCAAAGAAGATTTACACAGAGAGTGAGGTTTGCCTGAACACTTAACCAGGAGTGATGGAGGCGTTTAAGAGGCTTTTAAATAGGCACATGAATATGGAAGGATATTAGGCATAAGACGTGGGAGCAAATTAGGCCATTCAGACCACCAAGTCTGCTCCACCATTCATTATTAACTCATTTATTATCCTTCTCAACCCCATTCTCCTGCCTTCTCCCTGTAACTTTTGACGCCCTTAAAAATCAAGAACCTATCAACCTCTGCTTTAAATGTACCCAATGACTTGCCCTCCACAGCTGTCTGGGTATTAAATTACACAGATTCACCACTGTCTGGCTAATGAAATTCCTTCTTTTCACTGTTTTAAAAGAACGCTCTTGCATTCTAAGGCAGACTGGGTTCTCCTCACTGGGGTTTAGAAGGAGGGTGAGGCAGGCTGGGTTCTCCTCACTAAGGTTTAAAAGAATGATAAATAATTTTACTGAAATATGTAGGATTCTTGGAGTCAAGACAAGGGAAATGCCGAAGATGTTTCCTCATAGGAGTTCAAACGAATCATAACCTTCCAAGAGAATAAATTCTTCTTCATCTCAGTTTGAAATGGGAACCTTCACATTCTGGGATTGTGTATGTTGTGTCTGTGCTCAGTAAGTTTAGCTACTTTTGACTGACTGACTGCTCCTCGGTCCTAGAATCCTTATGTGCATGATCGGAGAATACAAAGAAAATGATCTCAGAATATAGTTCAAAGTTTTATTATCAAACTGCATATATGTCACCATATACAACCCTGAGATTTATTTTATTGTGAGCACACTCAATAAATCTATAGAATAATGACCACCACAGAATCAATGGAAGCCTGCCCAACCAGGGCATTAAACCAGATTGCAGCAGACAACAAAATGTGCAAAGCCAAAAGAGGCAATAAATATGAAGAACATGAGATGAAGATGAAGAGACCCATTTAAGACTAGAATGAGGAAGAATTTGTTCTCTAAAGATTGGAACTTGCCACAGAGAGCTGTTGAGGTTAGGACTGAGTCCTTGCAAAAATTTAAGGTGGAGATGGACTTCTAATCAGTAAGGCATTTGAGAGTTATGGGAGAGAGCAGGAAAGAGGACTTGAGGAATGTTGGAACAGCTGCGATCTATTCCACAACAGAGCTGGATGCCCTGCTCCTATTCTGACCTCAGTGGTCTCCACAGCCCCCACCTGAACTCTGGAAACCAAGTCCATTTGGTCGAGTTATTTAGATCTTTCCTCCTCCACCAAAAGAATGGCTCCAAACTGATTAATCGAATACCTGGAGGTTTGCAGTAGGTCTTCTTCTGATCCTGGGGCTAAGAGTGGGTGACTTGAACGTAAATGTGAGCTGCAATTTATGCACAAATTTGGGATCAGTAGTTACCAAGTAAGTAATCTCAAGTTACAACAAGCAGTGTACACTCCTCAAAACACAGCAGCTAAGGCTAGAAGGGTGGCAAGGAATGATAGCTGAGGGGATCAGTGCCAGACATGGAAGCAATATTAGTGGAGACTAGTTGATGGTGGCTACAATGTCTTGGACAAACTCAAAAATCAGAGAGGATTTTTCTACAAAGTGACTTGAATTTCCCCCCCCTCCAAAAAAAAATGAGATTGCTGCAATTGACGTGGCCTGCAGGACAGGGGTTCCCAACCTTTTTTATGCCATGGACCCCTACCATTAACCAAGAGGTCCGTGGACCCCCAGGTTGGAACCCTTGCTGTAAGAGATTAAATGTTTGGCAAAATAAAAACTCGAGGAAATGGATCGCCTGCCCTGGTTTCTGAGTGGGTGGGAAATGCTGCCACAATGGCATGATCATACACTGCGATACGATCACACACTGCTTGGCCCCCAGGCTGTGCTAATTTCGCTGCTTTGAGCAGTCTATACAAACAAGCATCGCATGGTCTCTATAACTTTTGGGATCCCAACACTGATCAATTGTTGTCCAGTTACCTCAGCTGGAATCTACGGTTTTTTAAAATTCATACAAGGGATGTGGTCTTCACAGGTTGAGGCAGCATTTAATGGCGCATCTGCGAAAGTGGTGAGCTACCTTCTTGAACCAGATGTGGGTAAGCCCACAAAGAGTGAGGTTTGAGGACCCAGTATCTTCACAATAACCTCACAGCTGATTCTTGCTGCCTGACCTCATGTAGGTAGAGTGATCCCTCGAGTAAAGTACGGTTACTGTCGAACAAGTTACACCAGTGACTCTGACTGTGTTTCCTATGCAGCCTATGAAGACAAGCAGAGGTTGAAACGGAAGGAGATCACTTCAAGGTCCTGGTTTTCGTCTCCCCAAGCCATATCGAGAGAGAAGACTGGAGATGTCTTGAAGAAACTGGGAGTGAGCAAAATATCAACCACCAGACCCGTAAATAGTCCCAGTGGAATTGTTGCTAATGACTTGGGAATAATCCGAAAGAAATCAGCGGAGTTTTCGGTGAACCAGAAGGAGCAGCCAGACTTGATCAGCAGGGATACACAGACCACGATGGAGACGGGGAATGGAAAGAATCAAAGGAGCTTAATTTCAGACTGTATGGGTCAAGAGAGAAGCGGCAGTGTTAAAGGGGAAGCTGATTCTCTCCCACAGTCTGAGGTTGTGAGGGACACGGATCGAGATGTCAGTGCCAACTCACTTGTTGCTGATTACTCTGATTCCAACTCGGATGCAGACAGTTCCTGAGCTGTGCATGAACGTAAATAATGTATTGATACTCCTGACTTTTTAATGTATTCCTGTGCAATAAATTAATACCAGAGAAATTCTGTGTGCCAAAACTGATCTGTGAAGTTTGTCACAGAGGCCAAAATTCCATTGTTTTTCAGGTTGCCTCCATAAAGTCAGGAACAAACTGGGAATATCGGAATGGCCAATTCACAGAATTATATCAAACTTGAAATGCAAACAGGCCCATATGAATAACCTTGTATTTATCCAGGTTCTGCATTCTGAGCGACTTAGCTCAACAACCATCACCCCTCCCCCCATGCCCTAGGAGCTGTGTTTCGTTCTGAAGTAAGGTTTCTCTGGAATTCGTTACTTCATTTAATAATTGCTATTTACAGCCCTAGTTTTGTTCTTATTAAGAAGTGGAAATCTTTCAGTGACCAGCTAACAAACTCATTACTAATGTTAAAGATTTCTGACAGATCAACCTATTTTTAGAATACAGAACAGAGGTCCAGCTTCCTATTAGTCATACTCTTTGTTCTGGTTAACCTCTTGATTCTTTTTTTCTGTTTCTTGTCAAACATCAGTCAGGTCAAATGTAAAGAGACCTGTGAGATTTCTCCTAAACTGTTCCTATCTGATTACTGGGAAGGATGCAGTTCAGAGGGATTTTGGGGGTGATGACTAAGCATGCAATTGAAAAAGAGAGAGGGGAAAAGTAATACTAGATTACTGAAGGAGAAATGTTTTCACAATATTCAGTAGTTTATTTCTCTAAAATATTCCTATAGAACTAGTATGTATTACAAAGTAGCCTTCTCCCAAAGGGCCTTTGCATAGGTTACAATTTTAGTGCATCCTGGAGCATGGAGAGTGAGGGAGCAAGACTCAGGTGGCAGGTCCTTAGACTAAAAGCAGGAAAGTTTTGGTTGGAGCATAGGACCCATTTCCCTAAATTAATGGGGTTTTTTTGGCAGCCCGTTGAAGTATGTTTCCCTAACAACACTCTATAGAGCACAGTCTTCTGATATTGGGTGTGAAGATACCAGTGCCAAATATTTCTTCCTGTGCAAAGTAGAATCCCAGAAGGAAGTAATCCTGACGGCAGTTTGCTATAGCAGTGATGTGCCAAGACTGTTGGACTGCGGAGAAAGGGTGTTTTACCAATATGGACAAGACCTGGTGCCTGTTAATTTGACAAATAGATATTATGTGAAATGGTGTCAATGATTTCTTGTGGAGAGGATAGGGGAAAGTCTTCCTCACAAGAGCAGATGTACCAGATTAGCCATCTCCTCCATGGTAAATGCGGCCCTGCTTACTATGACGTTCTGCGTCTGCTTGGCCAGACTGGTCAGACCGTCTCCTCACTGAAGCTCAGGTAGATCTTCTGTAGCACACTCTCTACATTCCCTGCAATAATCTCACACACACACACACACACACACGTGACAATGAGCACCCTCCTATGAACAAACGAGAAAATCTGCGGATGCTGGAAATCCAAGCAACACACATGAAATGCTGTAGGAACACACAGCAGGTCAGGTCTCGGCCGAAACGTCAACTGTACTCTTTTCCATAGATACTGCCTGGCCTGCTGAGTTCCTCTAGCGTTTTGTGTGTGATCCTGCTATGAACCTTAGCTTAGAGGTAGAGTGACAAACTGAACTGTCAATGGCAAACGAGAAAATCTGCGGATGCTGGAAATCCAAACAACATCAGCAAGTTCCTCCAGCATTTTGTGTGTTGCTTGACTGCCAAAAGGCTCTCTCGGTTCATCTGTGATTTTTTTTTTGCAAGGTTAGCAGCCACACTGACTGTATTCGTTGCTTGATTGTGTGTCCAAATAAAAACCTCAACTTGTTTTAAGGGCCCCGCTGTGATAATCCCTTTTAGTTAATATCTTGCAAATTGTATATCAAGTAACTGCTAGCTGCAAGTGTGCCTCACAGCCTCTTGTCCATGTTGTCAGCTTACTTCCAAGATAGTCTCTGTGCCTCTTATAAAGGGTTCGAGCGCATTCATTCCAAAAATTCTACTGTGCACTATCGTGATCAAGAGAACTCTGCGGATTGTACGCACTGAGCAACTAAAATCTTGGAAATGCGCAATTAATGGTTCGGTAAATATACTGTCTAGGTCAGCGTTCCGTCGGATCGATGGCTCCTGTGGTTTGAACAGTTTCCCACGGCCGAATCAGGAGGGTGAACGGGCTGGGAAGTTTTTGCCGGGCCTGATTTCGCCGGGATGAGGTTGAGCGCCGTACGGGGTTGGGTTTAGTAACGGACCGGATTCTGGCGGGAGTGGGTTTAGTGTCGGACTGAATTCCGGTGAGTTGAGCTTGGACAACGGGAGGAAGTGAAGGGCTTAACATTAGATCTTTCGTTTGTGTTTCTTTTCAGCACAGTGTTTTCCCACGTGGCCAGTCATTAAGTTATTGATTTGTCGATTGGGCGATTTTTGTATGAAAAAAAGCCGATATTGTTGTAAATCCCGGGTGAGCATGCGGTGCTCTCTTCTCCTCTTCCCTCCTCTTCCCCTTCCTGTCATTCTCACCCCTCATCTATGTACCGCACGTTTTTAAATCATCTCCCCAACCACTTACCAATTTCTACGGAGCCCTGCACCCACTTGTGGACCTTAAGGCCAACCCTACTCCCCAGATCACCAACCCTGTGAACCTCAATTTCCCGACACATCCTTTATTTGTCCCTATCTCCGTCACTGAACCTCAAACCATCCCCACTCTCTTCTAAACCTTGATCCCCATAGACCTTAGCCTTCCCACCCAGCCAGCCCCTGCTGTCCCACTCAGCCACCCAACCACCCAACCCCTACTCTCCCACCCAGCCAACCTTGAGGAACTCAGCAGATCAAGCAACATACAGGGAAATACACAGTTGATGTTTCAGGTTGAGATCCTTCATCAGTCCAAATGTTGGTTATTTCCCTCCAAAGATGCTGCCTAGCCTGCTGAGTTCCTCCGGCATCTCGTGTGTTGCTTCAGATTCCAGCATCTCTAGCCTCTTCTGTCTCTGGAAATGACACCCTGTCCCTCAGTGTCTTCTGAACCTTGACCTCTGACCTCCGCCCACTCATGAATCTTGCTCCACACAGCTAGTGAATCCAAAGCAACACATGCAAAATGCTGGAGGAACTCAGCAGGTCAGGCAGCACCTATGGAAATGAATCTTGAACTGCTCTATACAGCCACCCCCCCAAGGACTACCAATCACAACCTCCACTTAACCTGTTCTCTAATCCTGTGAACCTTGTCACCCATCATAGCTTTAACCATCCCCTGTCCCCCACTCACCTATAGCCTTGCCTCCCTCCCCACCCATCCACCCTCTCAAAGAGGATGTTGCACCTTGAGCACATTCTTGAATCTTTTCCACTGGCTGCCTGATAATCTACCCTGACAGAATTCCACATGAAGTGTCTTTTTCGGGAATCTAGTGTTGAGCATGCAAATAATATGGTCTGCCCTCTGTAGCCAACTGGTACAAAAGGGGTCTCAATAGTGAAGTTGTTGGCCTGGGAGAGGACTCTGATGTTGGTGTTCTTCTCCGTCAAGTACAGTTGGAGGATTCTTAGACTCAGCTTCAGTGATATTTTTCCAGTGACATTGCACATGTTTCAGAAGGACAGAGATAACCTGTGCCCCATAGATTAGTGAGTTTGTGCTCGGTCTGAGGTGTTGATCTTCAAATATCTTTTTCCTCAAACGAGCAAATGTGGCACATTGAAGGCTAGGGTGAATTTCATTTCAATGTCTCTCTCCTTCTCTCTTTTTCTCACGCTCTCGTTCTCTCTCTCTTCCTCTCCCTTTTTGTTTCATAAGTGCTTCTCTTTTATCATCATCTACCCAATGCATCTTCTGTCTTGAGCACTTGAGCTTCTGTTTCATATAAACTCTCAGCCTTAATTTATTGAGATACAGTGTGGAATAGGCCCTTCTGGCCTATTCACTGCCCAGCCTCTCTAGCCTAATCACGGAACAATTGACAATGACTGATTAACCTACCAATGTCTTTGGATGTTGAAACTGCGGCACCCGGAGCAGACCCGTGTGGTCTCAGGGAAAACGTACAAACTCCTTACAGGCAGTAGTGTTGTACTAACCACTGCACTAGCATGCCACCCCTTAACTTTGAACTGCTCCTGTCTGTTGGTACTATGCCCTCACTCAGAGAAACAATTGCAGAATTTGCCTGCAGGAGGTGAGGTAGAGACAGTCCTTTAAGAAAGCTGACCAATCATTGCATAGACAACTGAGTTTAGAGAGTAGAGTGCAGGCCATTCACTCCATCAGATTCCTGCTGTCTAATGCAATGAGCAAACCAGTTAGTGCCAGTCTTTTACATTTCCCAGTCTTCAAGTATTTACCTAATTTCCTTTGAAGGTTGCTGTTGTAAAGATTTCCACTGTCTTTGAAACAAAGCTGCTCATTATACTTAAAATTACTGCCACATCAGCTCTCTACTTTTGCTGAACACCTTATCAATGTGTTTTGTGGCTATCAGTCCTTCAGCCACTGGAAACTTTCTTTTTACTTACCCATCTTAAACCTTCATGATATACTGTACACACCTCCACCATATCTCCTCATGTTCACCTCTACCATAACGATATTCCCCACGGTTTGAATAGACCTCACTTTTTGAGCTTTGGTCAGTTTAAGCACTTGGCCGGAGGGAAAGGTCAGGAGTTGGGGCTGGAGGCGAGGGCCGGGCCGGTTCAGCTCACTGCTCCGTAGTTTACTCGTCTCGTTTCTGAACTGAGGCCACGGCCTGCAACTGAAGCTGCCTGACTGTGGACTCACTTCTGTGAACTTCAGTTCTGAATGCCATTTGCTTACTCTTACTGTTTGCACAGTTTGTTTTATTCTCTCTCTTTGCACATTGAGGTGTTCAACGCTCTTTTGTTTCATGGGTTCCATTAAGTTTCTTTGTTTTGTGGCTACCTGCAAGAAGGCAGATCTCAAGGTTGTATATAGTATACATCCTTTGATGATAAATGTACTTCGAGCTTTTGAACTTTGCACTATAAATCCTTTGTCTCTGGAATGAAACAAGTAACTTTCATCTTTTCCCTTCCCCTCCCTAAATTTTTGCAACATTTTTAAAGCATGGTCCTGTGTGTTAAACGCTTAACTCCCTGGATTTTGTACCCTGTTCCTCTACTTGTAAAGTTTCAAATACCACAATTTTATTAATCATTTGTGTCAGCTTCAAAAATCATGTTTAGACAACCTTGTTGTACCTCCATTTACCATGCGTTGACTTCATTCTTGTAAAGCGTGTCATCTTTGTGCTTCTGTTTTGAGTTTTATATGATACAGTGAGTTCAAAATTCAAGACGTTATGTTGCAACTTTATAGAACTCTGGTGAGGCCACATTTGGAGTATTGCATACGGTTCTGGTCACCCCACTGTAGGGAAGGATGTTGATGCTTTGGAGAGGGTGCAGAAGAGGTTTACCAGAAGGCTGCCTGGTTTAGAGGGCTTCTGCTATCATGAGAGGGTGGATAAACCTGGGTTGTTTTCTCTGGAGCAGCGGAGGCAGAGATTTAGATTTTGAGAGGCATAGATAGGGTAGACGGAGGATCCTTTTCCCAAGGTTGAAGTGTCTAATACCAGAGGTATGCATTGAAGGTGAGAGGGGGTAGGATCAAAGGGGATGTGAGGGGTAAGTTTTTTACTCAGAGTGGTGGATGCCTGGTACAGTGGTAGAGGCTTTTAAGAGATGTTTGGATGGGCACATGAATTTGTGGAAAATGGAGGGATATTGACATTGTCTAGTTTGGAGGGATTCATTTCTGTTTTTTTTAATCTGCTTTTCAGTTGGCTCAGCACCACATTCTGAGCCAAAGGTTCTGCTCCTATGCGGTATTCTATGTTCTATATACAATGCCTTTGACTTCTTCCAAACTGTTAACTGTAGTTCTAAATTGTGGCCATTTTTAAATGTTGTTTTCCCCTCCAACCGTCCTCCCAGAGGGAAGTATGCAGGGTACAGAGGAAGGTGGGGAATAACCCAGGTTAATCTGTCTTTATTTTTACTAATCTTGCAGAATCTAAATACGATCTGATTGGAAGCTGAAAACAAACTATCACCATGGCAAATCTGGTAAGGCAGATTGAAATGGGCTTTGGGATGGGAATCTGAATGGTTACCATTGGAAGGATTATTGCAATTACTGAATCACAAGTGAAGACTGCAATTTGTTTATAGCTCACTACTGATTGCATTTCTTGTTTCCTTTGACAGGGTTCCAGCAGCCAAGCAGTGACTGAATACATAGTCCGTGTCCCCAAGTAAGCAGTTCTTTTTATTATAGATTTGCATTAACACTGTTCAAACGTGAGTTGTGACCAAAGGAAGAATGGCTGGAGTCGTTTAGCTCTTTAGTTCAAGGGTGTTTATTAGGTGCATCAAAAATAAAACTTACAAAAATTAGTTAAAGGAAAATGCCAGCATTTACATGAGTATATCTACCAGAAAACAAACTAATAGCCCCGTATTTATTGTTACTCAGTGTGGGCATGTGGCCAAGTGGTTAAGGTGTTCGACTAGTGATCTGAAGGTCGTGAGTTCGAGCCCCAGCCGAGGCAGTGTGTTGTGTCCTTGAGCAAGGCACTTAATCACACATTGCTCTGCGACAACACTGGTGCCAAGCTGTATGGGTCCTAATGCCCTTCCCTTGGACAACATCGGTGACGTGGAGAGGGGAGACTTGCAGCATGGGCAACTGCCAGTCTTCCGTACAACCTTGCCCAGGCCTGCGCCCTGGAGAGTGAAGACTTTCCAGGTGCAGATCCGTGGTCTCACAAGACTAACGGATGCCTAAGAAATTGTTATTCAACGTGACCTCCTGCCAGACAGAGAGAGTCTCAGTCTCTCTCTCTCTCTCTCTCTCTCTCTCTCTCTCTCTCTCTCTCTCTCTCTCTCTCTCTCTCTCTCTCTCTCTCTCTCTCTCTCTCTCTCTCATCTCTCTCTCTCTCTCTCTCTCTCTCTCTCTCTCTCTCTCTCTCTCTCTCTCTCTCTCTCTCTCTCTCCCCTCTCCCCTCTCCCCTCTCCCCTCTCCCCTCTCCCCTCTCCCCTCTCCCCTCTCCCCTCTCCCCTCTCCCCTCTCCCCTCTCCCCTCTCTCTCTCTCTCCCCCCCCCCCCCTTTTTTTATTCAATTTAGGACATACCGTCCTTAATTGCCCAAAGTTAACAAGACTGTACATGAATTGGAATATAATGTACCCCACAATGGAGTTACAATCATGTTACAAACTAAACAGAAGTGTCTACCTTAAATACAGTATACAAAAACGATTACACATTTACACATCCCCATTACTAAAGGAATGAAATATTCCATCCAGTATGGCAGTAAAGGCACCATGAAGCCAACCTGAGCATCAACTCAGTTTAGGATAGACCAAGGAAGACATGAAATTGCACACGCTCTGTGCAAGACCGCAGTATAACAAGGTGTGTATAAGGAGTGCATTTACCGAGTGCCCTCCATCCCAGGCACCCACAACATGTCAAACCAGTAGATCAGTCAGGATCATGCCAAGGAATTCCAGCAGTGTACCTCTCACAGAACCCCTACAGAGTCTTTAGTGTGTGTGTGTGTGTGTCTGTGTAATGGGGGGGGAGAGGGGTTTGAGTGCGACTGAATGGGCTGCAGTCAATCACAGATCAGGTTCATGGCTGAACGGTGTTGCTCGGATCGGGTGGCGAGGGAGGGAGAGGAAGAACTGAGGAGCTGTAAAGAAAGTGCAGCCGTGAGCAGCTAAAGTATGAAGGCAGTGTGGAAAGGTTTGATTGGGGAGAGGAGGGTGAGGGTGGTTTGATTGGGGAGAGGAGGGTGAAGGTGGTTTGATTGAGGAGAGGAGAGTGAAGGTGGTTTGACTGCGAGGAGAGGAGAGTAAAAAAGATTTGTTGAGTAGTTGGTGTGACGGTGGTGATCTGCTGGGAGCAGTGTGGATGAAAGTCAGAGATGTTGGCAAATGGAGGAGAGTGAGGTCTGCGTGGGGGGAAGGAGTAAGAGTAGGTAGCTGGAACAACAGGAGGGTATTATGGGGAAGTGAGTTGCTGTGGGAGTGATAGAGCTGGGGTCAGTGGGTCTGGCCACACTTTAATTGGCTGAATTTCTCCCCGTACAGGAATAACACCAAGAAGCACAACATTATGGCGTTCAACGCTGCTGATAAGATCAACTTCTCCACATGGACTCAGGTATGGCCCCGGGGTGAGGTGAAGCCCATCCACTTGCTGTGACCTGCTGACTGACAGAAAGGAAACAAGCCAATCTTTGTTCATTTCCATAGATGCTGCCTGGCCTGCCTAGCTCCTCCAGCATTTTGTGTGTGTTGCTTTGGATTTTCAGCGCCTGTAAACTTTATCATGACTGAAGTTTGAGGTGGTACTGTATAGAGTTTTGGGGGAATGAGTGATCAGGGACAGGAGACTGTGGGGAAATGGATGCTCATGGGAGGGGTAGTTGGAGGAGAAGGTACAGAGATTAGCGTGAAGATACAGGGACTGGGGAAGGGTGCTAGTTTGGTGAGGTAGATAAGCTAGGGAGCAGGAGAGAGCTTGTGGGGTTCAGGAGCCTGCATACTTTCTGCAGTCTTGGTTTTGGCTGCTCAGTGTGCACTGTAGGACAAGTTGCTGGTGAATTGTACTTGTGGCGTTCCTAAGTATTGAATCTATGTGAAATGCCCAGACAGGATGAATAGGAAGCACTACTTTCCCTAAGCAGGAAGATGAAAAACTAAAGGGCATGCATTTAAATTGGTGGAAGGAGTAAAGAAGGGTAAGGAAATCAGAGGATGGAGGAATCAGAAAGCCTTTTCACAATTAAACTCTACAATACTCTGCAAAAGTCTCAGGCACATATAAAGTTGCTCGAAAAAGTTTGTGAAACCTTTGCAATTACTTGTTTTTCTGCATTAATTACTCATAAAATGTGGTCCAATCTTCATCTAAGTCACAATAATAGACAAACACAATCTGCCTAAACTAATAACACACAAACTATTGTACTACTTCTCATCAATATGGAGTACATCATTAAAAAAAATCACAAACTAGGGTCATAAAAATCTGTGAGCCTCTGGGATAATGCCTTCTGCAAAAGCTATTTGGAGTCAGGTGTTCCAGTCAATGAGATGAGATTGGAGGTGTGGGTTGCAGAGATGCCCTGCCCGATAAAAAGGACACACAAAATCAAGTTACTGACAGAACCTGCTCTTCTCATGAAAGATCTGTTTATGTGCACCATGCCTCAATCGAAACAACTTTCAAAGGACATTAGAAGAAGAATTGTAGAGATGCATGAAGCTGGAAAAGGCTACAAAAACATTTCTAACAACCTGAGTGTTCATCAGTCCACAGTAAGAGAAATTGTCTAAAAGTGGAGGAAATCCAGTACTACAAATGAAGGAAATTCAGGAAAATGCGTGGGTACAGACACACCCAGCCCCAAGACACCAGGCAAGGTCATTTAATTCCAAACAATTGGTTTATTGCTCGCTACAGAAGACCTCTCTGGTGCATCCTGCTTCCTACCATCTCCCTTCCCCTTTTCCCAACCATGATTCCCCTCTCCCTGCCCCCTTCCCACTTCAGTCCACAATAGAAACCCATATCAGAATCAGGTTTATCATCACTCACATGTCATGAAATTTTTTGGGGTTTTTTGTAGCAGTAGTACAGTGCAATACATAAATTTACTACAGTACTGTGCAAAATTCATGGGCACCCTAGCTATATGTATGTGCCTAAGACTTTTGCACAATACTGTACTTGGGTGTAGACTTGAAGAGCCACAACCTGCGGTGTTGGGATAGAACATAGAATAGTACAGCACGGTACAGGCCCTTTGGCCCACAATGTTGTACCGACCCTCAAACCCTGCCTCCCATATAAGCCCCCACCTTAGATTCCTCCATATACCTGTCTAGTAGTCTCTTAAACTTCACTAGTATATCTGCCTCCACCACTGACTCAGGCAGTGCATTCCACGCACCAACCACTCTCTGAGTAAAAAACCTTCCTCTAATATCCCCCTTGAACTTCCCACCCCTCACCTTAAAGCCATGCCCTCTTGTATTGAGCAGTGGTGCCCTGGGGAAGAGGCGCTGACTATCCATTCTATCTATTCCTCTCATCATCTTGTACACCTCTATCATGTCTCCTCTCATCCTCCTTCTCTCCAAAGAGTAAAGCCCTAGCTCCCTTAATCTCTGATCATAATGCATACAAAGTTACTTTCCTGTTTTCTGGTTGGTGTAGGTGCAATAGGTCAAGTGGCTTGCTTATATGTCAGACATTTTCTGTGACAAAATTCATTCCTCCAAGATTGTGCCCAGTTACTGCCATTTTATTTAGCAACTGGCCTTTGTTGTGTCTGCCTTTGTAGTGCTGACCGTCCAATCTTTATACCCAAAGAAGCAGGCTAACACACGACTGCAAATGTTGTCTGGAGCAAAAATCAAACTGCTGTAAGAAATCAGCATGCGTCTTGAAATTTGTTAACTTAGCAGCAGCAGTTCAATGCAATACATAATATAGAAGAAGAAAAAAATGAAAATAGTAATAAGTAAATAGTAAATCAATTACAGTTTTTGTATATTGAATAGATTAGAAATCATGCAAAAACAGGAATAATAAGTACTAAAAAAGTGAGGTAGTGTTCACAGGTTCAGTGTCCATTTAGGAATTGGATGGTAGAGGGGAAGAAGCTGTTCCTGAATCGCTGAGTGTGTGCCTTCAGGCTTCTGTACCTCATATCTGATGGTAACAGTGAGAAAAGGGCATGCCCTGGGTGCTGGAAGTCCTTAATAATGGACACTGCCTTTCTGAGACACCACTCCTTGAAGATGTCCTGGGTACTTTGTAGGCCAGTACCCAAGATGGAGCCAACTAAATTTACAATCCACTGTAGCTTCTTACAGTCCTGTGTGGTAGTGCCCCCCCCCCATACCAGACAGTGATGCAGCCTGTCAGAATGCTCTCCACAGTACATCTATGGAAGTTTTTGAGTCAAGAAGCATTTAAACCCTTTTCAAATCGGTGGGAAAGGTTGAGCAAGCTGGGTCTTTTTTCTTCAGCGAAGAAGGATGAGAGGTGACGTGATAGATTGTAGACTTGGAATGTCACCAAAAACACTCAAATTTCTACAGATTATCATGGAGACTGCATCACCAGCTGTATGGGGTGGGGGGGGTAGGGGGGCTACTTCACAGGGTCAAAGTAAACTGCAGAGAGTTGTAAAATTAGCCAGCTGCATCATGGGCACTAACCTCCAGAGTCTTCAGAATGTCTTCAAGGAGCGATGCCCCAGTAAGACATCATTAAGGGCTCCCACCACCCACGACATGCCTGGAAGGAGGTACAGAGCCTGAAGGCACAGACTCAGTGATTCAGGAACAGCTTCTTTCCCTCTGCCGTCCGATTTCAGAATAGACAGTGAACCCATGAACACTACTTATTTTATATCTAGCTATTTGCACTACTTAGTTAATTTAACTATTATATATTATATATGTGCGTGTGTGTGTGTGTAGTGTAATTTGAAATATCGTGGAATATTGGTTGCTCGGGTTGGCTTTTTGGAAACAAATTTCACTCCATATGCCAGTGATATTAATTTTGATTCTGTGTAAGATTAAGATACATAGAGAGAGAGGATAGCCAGTGAGTTTTTCTCAGGGTGGCAGTAGCTAATAGCAGAGGACATCCTTTTCAGGTGAAAGGACAAAGGTGTAGTGGAAATGTCAGAGGTATTTTTTATTTTAACACAGAGACTGTAAGTGCCTGGAATGCACTGCCAGGATGGTCACTGAGCCAGATAAATAGAGAAATTTAAGTGACTCTCAGATGGGCACGTGGATGAAAGCAGTATGGAGGGTTGAGGGCTGTGTAGGAGGAAGGAGTTAGATTAATCATGGAGTAGGTTTATATGGGTCAGCACAACGTGGAGGGCTGAAGGGCCCTTACCAAGCTGAACTGTTGTGTTTTTTTAAAACCTAAGATGCTGTCAGGCCTGCTACCGTTTATGGAATTTTCTCTTTCTATAAAGGTGCCAGCAATGGAAATGTCATCTCCTTGTGCAAAAGCTTTTCCAATAAGGTTGTGACTTCTTGCTGTATTTTGACCTAACAATGTCAGCTCAACGTTACTCCGTTCTATAGAGTGCCAAAAATATTGTTCTTTTTAACATTCACTCTTTGCCTTTTGGGAGATTTTCCATTGTGTATATTTGAGAAATGGGTGGGAAGGAAATTGATGTATTTATCTACTACCAGGGTAGGGTTTTTTTTTTCCCTGAGCTGTGTCTGTCGTGAGCTGGGTATAATAGAGGGAGAGGTCCTTGTGTATCCTGGATGGAGATCACTGACGCAAAGGCTCTAAGTGCTTGCTGCTGTTGTTGGGAGCTGAAATGTTAAACGTCATATTTCCTTGTAGGCAAAAATGGAGCGTGATCTAAGCAACAAGAAGATTTATCAGGAAGAGGAGCAGCCAGTGTTTGGCGCTGGCAGCGAGTACGGCAAGAAACTGCGAGAGGAATCGCGGAAGAAGAAGTATGGGATTGTTACGCGGGAGTTTAAGGCAGAAGACCAGCCCTGGCTGCTGAGAGTTAATGGAAAGGCAGGTCGTAAGTAAGTAATCCAGCCAGGTGCACAGACAGGTGTTGGTTGAGACAGCCCTCTCACTCATCTGACAGGAGTTTTCAATTTTTCAGGTTCAAAGGTCAGAGGAAAGGTGGGGTCACTGAAAATGCATCCTACTATATCTTCACGCAATGTCCGGATGGGGCGTTTGAAGCCTTTCCTGTTAACGCCTGGTATAATTTTGTCCCGGTGGCAAAACACAAGACCCTGACTGCGGAGGAGGCAGAGGAGGAGTGGGGAAGGTAAAGCCTCAAACGCAAGTTCATGAACTTCGCCTTCCCTCAGTGTATAACTAACACCATAAGATAAAGAAGGATTAAGCCTGCTCTGCCATTTCATCATGGCATATCCATTTTCCTACTCAGCCCCAATATCCAGCCTTCTCCCCGATTCCTTTCACGCCCTGACTAATCAAGAACTTATCAACCTCTGCCTTAAGCATATCCAATGACTTGGCTTCCACAGCCAGTTTTAGCAACAAATTCCACAGGTTCACCGCTCTCCTCCTCCTCTTGTTCTAAAAGGACGCCCCACTATCCTGAGGCTGTGTCCTCTGGTCTTAGACTCCCCCACCACAGGAAACATCCTCTCCACATCCACGCTGTCGAGGTATTTCAACATTTGATGTTTCAATGAGGTCACCCCTCATTCTTCTGAGATCAAGTGAGTACAGGCTGAGGGCTATGAAATGCTCTTCATGTGACAAACCTTTCATTCCCAAGATCATTTTTGTGAACCTCTTTTCAACCTTTTCCAATGTCGGCACATCCTTTCTTAGCTAAGGGGCTCAAAGCTGCTCACAGTACTCCAAGTGAAGCCTCACCAGTGCTTTATAAAACCTCAGCATTACATCCTTGCTGTTATGTTCTAGTCCTCTTGAAATGAATGCTAAGATCGCATTCGTTACCACTGACCCAACCTGCAAATTAACCTTTACGAAATCCTGTACAAGGACTCCCAAGTTCCTCTGCACCTCAAATTTTTAAACTTTCGATCCATTTAGAATATGGTCAATGCTTTCATTTCTTCCACCAAAATGCATGACCATACACTTTCTGACACTGTATTCCATCTGCCACTTCTTTGCCCATTCTCCTAATTTGTCTGTCCTTCTGCAGCCTCTCTACTTCCTCAAAACTACCTTCCCCTCCACCTATCTTCATATAGTCTGCAAACTTTGCCACAAAGCCTTCCAAGTCATTGACGTACTAAGTAAAAAGAAGCAGTCCCGAGTCAGACCCTTGTGGAACACCACTAGTCACTGGCAGCCAACCAGAAAAGGCTCCCTTTATTCCCACTCTTTGCCTCCTGCCAATCAGCTACTACTTTATCCATAATAGAATCTTTCCTGTAATCCCATGGGCTCTTAACTTGTTAATGAACCTCATGTGGCACCTTGTCAAAGGCCTTCTTAAAATCCAAGAACACATCATCAACTGATTCTCCTTTGTCTATCCTGCTTGTTATTTCTTCAAAGAATTCCAACAGATTTGTCAGGCAAGATTTTCCCTTAAGGAAACCATGCTGACTAGGCCTGTTTTATCATATCATTGAACTATGGTTTCTCGTTTGATCAACATTGACCTAATCTGGGTTCCACAGTGCAGACATTAATGACTTCTACCTGGTCCTGTTCTGTTCGAGTAATTGATAATATATAATTCATCAGGTAGTTTAACTCTGCTTTCATCACACATGTGTTCTTACGAGAGGCTGTAATTATGGTGCAGCAAACTTTCTATACTTGAATCTTTGTAAGTAGGATCAAGCTTTATTTTGGCAAGCTCTGAATTAGTTACCATACAATAACAGAGGTGGTATAATGTGTAAAATTTAAATTCATTTTCCTTCCTACCCACAGCAGCAAGTTAATTGATTTGAATCCAAAGCATAGCCCTAGGCTTGCAGAGGTCATTGAGACAGGTAGCATGGAAACCTACCCTTTCAGCTATCCAGACCATGCCAACTATCATCCACCCATTTCCACTTAGCCTGGATTAATCCCTTTCTTTTTCTATTTTCTCCGCATTCTCATCAGCTGTCTCCGGGTTTTACCACACACACTGCAATTTTACAAGAACCAGTTAACCCACCAGCATGTATGTTGTCGGGATGTAGGAGGAAACCCACCTGGTCACAGGGAGAGTGGACAGTTCCCCAACTGACTATGACAGAGGTCACTGGCACTTTGAGGCAGCAGTTCTACTGCCTGCACCACTTGGCACCAATTCAGCAACTTATTAAGGCCAGGAAGCCTTTGCTGGCAAAATCTGGCTTCATACAAGCAGTTTCCAAATTTCTGTTCCTTATCCTAATTGCTGTGGGAAATCTGATAAGGACAGACTAGATTAGTGTAAGATTAAGGCAGCTGAAATGAGGTTGGGAGGTTGACCAGGGTGAAGTTGCCAAGCTAGAGGGCACAAAAGCACAGAGATCACAGCAGAGGAACTAGGTGGAGGGAAATGGGTGTTAGTTTTGCATATGTGGATCAAGCTAATCCGGAGCCAGGGTTTTAATGCCTGATGGATCCTCAATAAGGAAGGGGAGAGTGGATAGGGTTGAGAATAATAAAAACGAGAGATTCTGCAGATGCTGGAAATCCAGAGCTTACACACAGAAAACGCTAGAGGAACTCAGCAAATCAGGCAGCATTTGTAGAAAGGAATAAAGAGTTGATGTTTCAAGTCAGGGGAAGAAGCCAGAATAACAAGGAGGGGGGAAAGGAGGGGAAGGAATATAAACTAGAAGATGACAGGTGAAGCCAGGTGAGGGGGAGGGGGTGAAGTGAGAAGCTGGGAGGTGGTAGATGGGAAAGGTAAAGGATTAACATAGCTAATCACATGTTACTTTTTCTCTTCTGCCATTTACATTCTTCTAACTTGCTACCTGGGGACCCTCCAACGTGGCCTCCGTCACTCAGGCGCAACAAGGTGGTGAATCATTTCAGCATCATGTTGCAGAAGAGGCTGAAGGATCAGGACCGAGAGGAAGAGGAAGAGGAGGAAGAGAAGGTGAGGAAAGGCAAAGAGAAGAAGAAGAAAGGAAATGACCTGCGAATCCACGAACTGGAAGACGACCTGGAAATGAGCTCGGACGAGAGTGACGGGGAGAGTGGCAATGATAGTGAGTAGCACAAGGGCACTGCGACTTTCCCGCTGCGCTTTGCATTTGGATTCTGTGTGAGCGAGGCATGGGTCTTCCTTGTAACCTGGAGCAGAGCTCCAAGCAATTCCAGTGCCCTGGCTAAGGGCTCTTCACAGCAGCCTGCTCCAGTCTGTAAGGAGGGGAGCTGTACATGTCCAGAATCAGGTTTAATATCACAGGCATATGTCGTGAAATTTGTTGTCTTTGTGGCAGCAGTATAATGCGATACTTAATAACAGAAATAAATCTGTGAATTACAGTAAGTATACACAGTTGCGAGAAAAAGATTGTGAACCCTTTGCAATTACCTGGTTTTCTGCAATAATTACTCATAAAATGTGATCTGATCATCATCTAAGTCACAATAATAGTCAAACACAATCTGCCTAAACTAATAACACAAAACAATTTCATGTTTTTATTGACCACAGTGTTTAATCATTCACAGTCCAAGCTGGAAAAGTATGTGAACTCTTGAATTTAGTAACTGCTAGAGCCTCCTTTAGCAGCAATAACCTACACCAAATGTTTCCTGTATCTGCTGATAAGGCTTAACGAGGAGGAATTATAGACGATTTCTCCGTACTTAACTGTTTCAGTTCATCAGTATTTCTAGGATACCTTCAGGTCCTCTTCAGGTCATGCCGCAGTATCTCAATAGGATTAAGGTCTGGACTCTGACTTGGCCATTCCAAAACATGAACTTTCTTCTTTTTAAACCAATCTGTTGATTTGCTTTTGTGTTTTGGATCATTGTCTTGTTGCATCATCCGAATTTTCGAGCTTCAGGTAACAGACCGCTACCCTGACATTCTCCTGTAAAATGTCTTGATGCAATTTTGAATTCATTGTTCCTTCAGCGATTGCAAGCTATCCAGGCCCTGTGGCAGCAAAACAGCTCCAAACTATGACGGGCCTTCCACCGTGCTTCATAGTTGGGATGAGGTTTTGGTATTGGTGTGCAGTGTCATTTTTCTTCCAAACATAGCGGTGTGCATTTCTGCCAAAAAGTCAAACGTTTTTCTACTCTTATCAACAAAGCATTGTCCCAGAAACATTGTAGAACATCCAGGTAGTCTTTTGCAAACTTGTGATGTGCAGAAGTGTTTTTTTTCTTTGAAGAGCAATGGTTTCCTCCGTGGTGGCCTTCCATGAGCACCGTTCTTGTTCAGTGTTTTTCTTACAGTGGACACATGGACAGAGACTTTAGTGAGTTGTAGAGATTTCTCAAGGTCTTTTGCTGTTACGCTTGTGTTCTTTTTCACCTCCTTCATCATTGCACATTGGGCTCTTGGTGTGATCTTTGTGGGACATCCACTCCCAAAGAGCGTAGCAACAGTACTGATTTTTCTCCATTTGGAGGCAGTTCCTCTTACTGTGGATTGATGATCACTCAGGTCTTTAGAAATGCTTTTATAGCCTTTTCCAGCTTCATGCATCTCTACAATTCTTCTTCTAAGGCCCTCTGAAAGTTGTTTTGATTGAAGCATGGTACACATAAACAGGTTGTTCTTGAGAAGAGCAAGCTCTATCAGTAACCACACTTAGTGTGTCTTTTTTATCAGGCAGGGCACCTCTGCAACCCACACCTCCAATCTCATCACATTGATTGGAACACCTGACCCCAGATAGCTTTGTAGAAGGCATTACCGCAGAGGTTCACATACTGTTTTAAACCTAGACTGTGATTGTTTAAATGATGTACTCAGTATTGATGAGAAGAAGTATAATTGTTTGTGTGTTATGAGCTTAGGCAGATAGTGTTTGTCTATTATTGTGACGTATGAAAATCGGACCACATTTTATGAGTAAAACAGAAAACCAAGTAATTGCAAAGGGTTCACAAACATTTTCTTGCAACTGTATGTATTAAATTGTTAAATTAAATAAGTAGTGTAAAAACAAATAAAAAAGTAGTGATGTAGTGTTCATGAGTTTAATGTCCATTCAGAAATCAGATAGCAGAGGGGAAGACGCTGTTACTGAATCATTGAGTGTGTGCCTTCAGGCTCTAGTACTTCTTTGCTGATGGTAGCAATGAGAACAAGGCATGTCTTGAGTGATGTGGGTCCTTAGTAATCCATTGTCCAGGAGTGGGAGAATGGATAACACTGTAGCCGCCATCCCGCCACTCCAGCGTGGAAGGTATTGCCGTGCCTATTGTAATCATGGTGCTCGGCATCTATGGAGAGTTGGGATTGGAGACTGTGGGGACTGAGGTCAAAATTCCTATCCCCGTGAATGCCGATATTTAAACAGTCCTAATTATCTTCTGATACTTGTATTTCACTATGAATATCATACCTTGGATTTCAAATGTTGGAGGCAGTGCTGGATAAGATAATCACCCTCTTCAAACTGACCACAATCTGTTTTGGATGGCCCTGATCATTATGACACACCCCTACAGAGATGGGTCATTGCCTGGGATAACTCTGTCTGAGCTTTGTCCCTGATCCTTTCATATCTGCTGCACTTGAGGTTCCTTCCCTCATCTCTCAGGACAGGTTGGCAACTCCCAATGGGTTGATGGTTTTGGGTTCAGACATGCAACTTGTCCTCTCCAGGTGACACCAAACGAGACACAAAGGCCAAGAAGAAAGGGAAAGCTGCGTCGAAGAAAAAGAAGAAGAAAGGCTCGGATGATGAAGCATTTGAGGACAGTGATGACGGTGATTTTGAGGGTCAAGAAGTAGATTACATCTCTGATGATGATTCCAGGTATCGGTGCCTTCTGTCTGCTGCCAATCTCAGGGTCATCTGCTCCCGTCTAGAGTCAGGGGGTGGGGGGCATGGAGTTAGAGCTCCCGTACAGGGATCTTCACACAAGATTTTGGTAGGGACGAAGGGGTGGTGTGTTGTTACCAGGAGTGGTGGAGATACTGATCTATACAAAGGTTTGCAGGGGGGCTGTTGTCTTTCAAAGCAGGGTTCACACCGGAGTGGGAGGGCAGCGTTCAGTAAGGAGAGACGAGGCTGTGCACTTATCCAAGCAGCTTCTCTAAGAGAGGCTTGGTGCAGGATATTGGACCATATTGGCCAACCTCAATCCTGCTCTTGCTGTTCTTGCTAACACATTCCAGCAGGGGGCGATGGCATGGAACCTTGGCAGACTCAAGTGGACAGTAAATAACTTACAAGTTGTTGGAAGCCTTTGAGCTCAGTCTGCAATGTGAGTTGCTGAGCAATGGATAGAAGTTCAAGGTTTTACAGCACTTTGTGTTCTGACTTCCAGCGATAATAACGAAGTGGAAACGGAGAAAGCAAAGACTGACAAAGAGGAGGATGGGCCAAAAGGTAAACGCAAGTTGATACCACTAATCATTTGGTGCTTGGCCCAACATCACCCATGCAGACAGCTGGTGTTTGGGGTGGGAGGGCAGCGTCCATTGGAATTCATGCACCAGGTGGAGACAGATGTTTGCTGATCCTCCTAGACCTACCCGTAATACAGGAAGTGGTTTCATAGCACAAAACCTTTCATTTCTGGGGTAAAGACGCCTGCCATTTGTAAAGAGCATAATGTACTTATGTGAATATAGAGCAACAGTACAGTCCATTACAGGCCCTTCAGCCGACGATGTGGTGCTGAACTTTTAACCTACTTCAAAATCAATTTCACTCTGCCCTCCAACGTAGCTCACATTTTCCTTTCAGCCATGTGCATACCTAAGAGTCCACTAAAAATTTCTCTACCACCGCCCCCAACAGTGCGTCCCTGGCACTCACCACTCTGTGTTTTTGTAAGAAACAATTACCCCTGATATTTCCCCTATACTTTCCTACACTCATCTTGTAATTGCGTTGTCTCACATTATCCATTACCTCCCTGGAAAAAAGGCACGGGCTGTCCACTATTAGCTATGCCTCATTGTCTTATACACCTCATCCTCCCTGGCTCCAAAGAGAACAACCCTAACTCGCTCAACCTTTCCTCATAAGACATGGTCTCTAATCTAAACCTCGAGTTACTCGATTGGCTGAGTGTTGAGTGCAGTCAAGAATAAGCCCTTACCTTTCATGAGACTGTGTCTTTGAGATTATGCATACCCAATATATACACAACAGGATTAGACTGTTCTTGGTCCAGTCCTAGAAATGGCCAGTTCTATTAATGGCAGCCACAGGCCTAGAAGACAGAGAAATAGTTCACATAAAAAGAATGGGGATTCCTCACACACTGCCCATTTTGGACTCTCTCTTTACTTCCATTTCCCCCCCCCCCCCACCTCTATCACCCTTTGCCCCTCCCAGTCCTTGGGTGTTTTGGGTATTCCAGATGTGGAATTTTGCTCTGCAGGAATTGATGAAGGTTCGGAGAGCAGTGAGGAGAGTGAAGAGGAGAAGCCCGCTGAAGACAAAGAAGAGGACGATGATGACAAGAAATCCACGGGCCCTGAGAGAAAGGAAAAGAAGAAGAAGGGTGAGTTTGAGTGAGTCCCTTGTTCTAGTCGTGTTATGCTGTACTTTGGATAGCCGCTCTCCACTGTGTTACCAGGAGCCCATGATCACAGCCTGTACATTATTTGTTCCTTCGTCATTTGTTTTTATTGTTTTCAATGTACTGCAGTTGGTCCCACATGCTATCACCTCCCCAAATCTTCTGAGCCTTCCTTTGCTGTTTATGGCCCCCCAAGCAGTCTTCATATGTTATGGAGACCACTGTACCTCTCCATCTTCCCTTCTGTCCCAAGGTCACATGTCCGTCCATCATCGACGTCGTTGAGGACCTTGACACCATTATGGATTTAAGTGAGGGAGAGTTGCGCAGCGTCAGCCTCACTCTCTCTTCCCAATTCCCATCTGGATCCAGTGGCAAGACAGAGTCGAGACGGCTGGAGATGGGACTAGGCGCAATGGATGACCAAGACGTCTTCTGTGTCTTGTCCTGCTCTACACGTTCCACAACGCTTGCAGAGACCGCCTTCTTGACCGTTGGACCTTCCATTGGTCTCGTCCGCTCAGTCCGCCGGAGTCTGTCTTCACATGCTGGGATAGACAATTCCCTACCTCACCGAGGGTTTGAGACCCGTCGGCTACCCTCACCTGGTTTAGCCAGCTTGTCGAAGCCGTTGCCCAGGGTGTGGCCGCTGTCACATGCAAACAGCTACGGGGAGCCACAGGTGAGAGCTGAGTGCCAGGTGGGGACCAAAGGTGGACTAACCGCCTTGAAAAGGACAGGACATGTTCCCCCACCAGGGGTGCTACCCCCGACACCCCATACACATACACAGACTGCTGTACCCTGGCCGGGAGGGACAGGTTGCTCCAAATTCCCAGTGTTAGATGGGCGTTTCTGCTCTGGGACCCAGAGCTCAGGATCTGATCACTTGGATCTCCTGTCACTTGGGATTTGGTGGTGGGTTTCTGTGACTCCAGGAACTTGGAACTCATTGATACTGCTTGAAGCTCTTCTACCCATCTCTTCAAATTTGTACACTTTATATATCATTATTATTATTATTATTATAAAAAAGGTAAATGTCATCAATGGCTCCTATTTCCCCAAGATTTGTCTGATTGTTGCTGATTTTAATCTTGTTGGAGGCAGCATCGTTGGAGAACAGAAACACTGTGCTTTGACTGAGCCAGACATCCATGCAATACCCTGTCCATGGTCCTTCTCCCGTAGCAGAGTCCCCCATACATACTTCTGACTCTCAGGAGTCACTAAACCTAACCTCATAACAAGTTGAATGCATCCTTTGTGCTTCTTACAGATAGCAGTGACGAGTCTGAATCGTCAGATGAAAGTGACATTGAATCAGAAGCCGCCTCAGCCCTCTTCATGCTGGTGAGTATCGTGGATTAGAATCCGGAGCCACTGCCCCTGGAACTTGACTGATGATTAAAACTCTTCTTTCTGCTTCTGCCCCAAGAAAAAGAAAACTCCTCCAAAGAAAGACTGGAGAGGTTCAAATAACAGTTCACGAGGGAACAGTCGCCCAGGCACACCCACCCCGCAAATCAGCACCTCCAACACTCTCAGAGCAGCGGCCAGCAAACTGGAACAAGGTGAGGTGGTTCACCCAGGGACTGGCCCATCACACAGCCCAGAAGGGGCAGGCAGTCTGGAGGGTGGTGGAATTTTGATGACCCTAAAGTCCAGCCTGAAGGGAGAGGCATGTTTTGAGTCACAGGTTAAAAGCTGTCAATGTTCAGAGCGACCTGGGTATCCTTGTGCATCAATTACTGACGTGCCCTTGCAGCGGGGAAAGCTAGAGGTGTGTCCACCTTTGCAAGAGCTTCTAAGTAGAAGAGTATAGTAAGCAATAATGTGCAAAGTCATACGGAGGTAGAATTTGAGGCCAAGGCCTGGATGTCTTACTGGAATTATATTACTGGCACTTGGAATATTGTTTCTAGGTTTAGCATCCCTATCTAATGAATGATAAATATGCAGTGGAGTGACGGGTTCTCTTTGAGGAGAGATGCAATAGACTGCACCTGTCCTCTTCTGCAATTTGAAAAAATAAGATAGAAAATTCCCATACGGCATGATGGAGTACGTGAAGCATCAAACATTGCAGCAGTATACAGATCCTTTGGCCCACAATCTTGTGCTAACTTTCCAACCCATGGAATTTTAAGATGATTGGAGGGAAGTATAAGAAATGTCAGAGGTAATTTCTTTATACAGAGAGTGGTGAGTATGTGGAACGCCCTGCCAGGGATGGTGGGAGAGGCAGATACACTAGGAGCATTTAAGAAACTCTTGGGTAGGCATGTGGATGTTCAGAAGTTGGGGGGCTGTGTCGGGAGGAATGGTTAGATTCGTCTTAGAGCAGGTTAAGAGGTTGGCACAACATCGTGGGCCAAAAGGCCTGTAATATGCTTTGATGCTCTATGTACTCCAAGATCAATCTAACCCTTCCCTCCAACATAGCCCTCTAGACGTAGATGCAGGGATGTTACTGTTACTGCCTCAGTGTAAGGGGTCAGCCATTCAGCACTAAGAATAATTTTGGCCAGAGGGTAAAGAATCTTCTACCCAAGAGAGATCTGGAAGTTTGGTTGCTGATTACATTCAAGACAAGAGATTGATAAGAATTTTTTGATATTAAGGGAATCAAGACCTATGTGATTGGGACAGAAATGTGGCTCTGAGATAAAAGATCAGTCATAATCTTATTGAATGGTAAAGCATTTGTGAGCACCTCCTGCTTCTATTTTTTATTTAGTGCTGTAATTATGTATTTGTGTATCCGAAGTTGTGGAAGATGGAGGGTGCTGGTTACAGTGTGGAGTTGGGATGGCTTCTTCACGTGCAGAGGGACCCAGGTCACAGGTGGGGCATAAAAATGAGAACGTAGAGAGGATGGAGGGATATGGACCATATGCAGGCAGAGGGGACAAGTTTGATTAGATGTCATTAGCTTAATCAGCTTTGCACATTGTAGGGTGGAGGTCCTGTTCCTGTGCTGTACTGAAATAAATTTTCATGTCCCTGTGGATCCTTACCAATTTTTATTGATGCACCATGGAAGACATCATATCAAGATGTAGAACACTTTGGTATGGTAACTGCCCTGCACGTGACTGCGATAAGCTGCAGAGTAGTGGACACAGCTCAGTACTTCACGGAAATAAGTCTCCCTTCCATGGACTCTGTCTATATTTGTTGCTGCCTCAGTAAAGCAGCCAGCATAATCAAAGACCCCACCCACCCCAGACATTCTTTCTTATTCTCTGTCTCCTCGGGCAGAAGACACAAAGTGCTGAAAACATGTACCGCCAGACTAAGAACAGCTTCTATCAATTTATTGCACGAGGAAACTGTTGGGGAAGAAAGGGAGGGGGGAGAAAAGGAGAGGAGGGTGGAGAACATCTTAGCCTGTTGGAGCCCTTTGGGCCGAGGAGGGGTGCAAAATGTGGGGAGGCCTTTTAGTCACTGAAGGAGCTGCTGACCCAGGCGCCGGTGCTGGCTTTTGCAAACCCCCGATTGCCCTGTGTATTGCACACAGATGCCAACCGTGTTAAATAGTTTCCTAGTGCATAAATTGGACTCTTGACCTCATTATGATCTTGCACATTATTGTTTACATGCACCGCACTTTCTCCGTAGCTGCTAAACTTTGTTCTGCATTGTTCTACTTCAGTGCACTGTGCAATGGTCTGATTTGTATAAACTACACAAGAAAAGCTTTTTGCTGTATCTTGGTACGTAGCAGTAATAAACCAGTTCTAATTTTATTTCCAGTGTCCAAGGATTCTAAATCTGGGAAGTAGGTTGTTTTATCTTCTGCCTGTTTGTTCATTCCCAGGGAAACGCCAGGCCGGATCTGCGGAAACGCCTGTGGCCAAACGGCTGAAAATGGATACAGGAGCACAGTCGGCATCTGGAAAATCCACCCCTCAACCACAGTCGGGCAAATCCACCCCCAGCAGCAGGTAAGTGCAGGAGTGGGATGCAGGATTGGGATTGAGGTGTTGCAGAGATGGGCGTAAAGGGTGGAGGAGAGATTCTGAAGAAGAATGAGAGACTATGAAAGTGATTCTGAAGGTGGAGCTGAGGAGGTGAATTTTTGGGGGGCTGAGTTCCTGGTGGGGAGGGGTGGGTGTGATGTGCTGTGGCCAGCAGTGACCTGGGTGCGATTGATCATTGAGACTTCTCCTCGTGTAAAACAGTCTCCACATCCAGGGACGGCACAGTTCGTAGAGTTGCTATCTCACAGCTCTGACCACCCGCTACAGTCCTCTGCTGCTGTCTCTGTGGTGTTTACGTGTTCCTCCTGTGACTCTTCGTTCTGTTTCCTTCTCACCCATCCCTCAGAGATGTATCGGTGAGTTAATTGGCCATTGTAAATTGTCGAGGATGTTGCCTGGATTGGAGAACATGCCTTACGAGAATAGGTTGAGCGAACTCGGCCTTTTCTCCTTGGAGCAACAGAGGATGAGAGGTGACCTGATAGAGGTGTATAAGATGATGAGAGGCATTGATCGTGTGGATAGCCAGAGGCTTTTTCCCAGGGCTAACACGAGGGGGACATAGTATTAAGATGCTTGGAAGTAAGTACAGGGGGGATGTTAGAGGTAAGTTTTTCACACAGAGAGTGGTGGGTGCATGGAATGCATTGCCAGCGACTGTGGTAGAGGCAGATACAATAGGGTCTTTTAAGAAACTCTTAGATAGGTACATGGAGCTTAGAAAAATAGAGGGCTATGCGGTAGGGAAATTCCAGGCAGTTTCTAGAGTAGGTTACATGGTCGGCACAACATTGTGAGCCGAAGAGCCTGTTATGTGCTGTAGATTTCTACGTTCTACGCAAGTTGCCCATAGTGTGTAGATGTATAGGTCATTGTGAATTGCTCCCGTGTGTAGATATATTGTTAGTTAATTGCCCTTTGTAAATTGCCCCTCGCGTGTAGATGAGGGGTAGAATCTGGGGGCGGTTAATGACAATGTGGGCAGAATAAATTGGGAGGTTGCAGTCGGTGGGCAGAAGATCCTGTTTCCCTGCTCTGTGATTCTATGATAACAACTCTGCCTGTTCTTCCCAGCGATATCCAACTGACAGAAGAAGCTGTACGCCGATACCTCACCCGGAAGCCTATGACCACCAAGGACCTGCTGAAAAAGTTCCAGACCAAGAAGACCGGGTTAAGCAGCGAGCAGACAGTCAATGTGCTGGCACAGATCCTGAAAAAGCTCAACCCCGAGCGCAAGATGATCAACGACAAGATGCACTTCTTCCTCAAGGAAATCAACTGAGGGCTTGGCCAGCCAGTGTGTGTATGTAGCTTTCTGACTCTTTCAGTATAAGGGGTGATCCCAGCAGTCTGTCGCCTTACGTTAATTGTGGTTCATGCATTTTCCTTTCACCCTCCTAGCGTGGTTCATGGAGTGAGGGTGGAGGGCTTTACCTGAGATGGGCTTGGGGTGTGAGATAGGAAAAACTTCCCAGAGACACAGGGGGGCGGTTGTCTCCAGGCTGATGAGAGAACTGCCTCCATTTGTTGGAGCTATCACTCCTCCCTTCCCAACCAGGCAGCAATTTTTAGCGGGAATGCCACAGGGAAGCTTTTGGCTTCACAATAAAGGCTCCGTTCCCGAATAGGACCAATCCACATCCAAGCCAGGACCAAGGTATGTAATTTGAAAAGAATGCTGCTTGCTAGTACAGCTGAGTTTGCAAGGAGAGTGCCCTCTAACTTTTTAAACCCCTTCTCCCCAGCCCCACACATCACCTTCCCTACTGCCAGTACTGTTGCACCATCGCCGTTTGACCACAGAAGTGATCACAGTCAGATGGAGTTACCCAAACAAATGAACCAGGGCTGGTGACACACACCATCTGCAGTGGAGACTGAGACCCCAGCAAAGCCCCGGGCATGATAGGACTGACCCAGGGGCATCATTGTGACTGGGGGCCAGCACTGGAACGCATGATTTGAGTGACGATCCCCGGAGCCGCTTCTGTCAGCAGCTGCCTTGCTCGTCATGGACTCTGGAATGACGTGGTTTGTGATATTCAGTGTGTTCCTGAGACAGAACCCACCCTCTAATAAAACGGTCAATGATTTTCATCCCGTCTGTTTCATCACTGCAGTCGGCCGGTCAGCTGTGAGGGCACCAGGGTGACAACACCCCTTCCCTCTCATGAGTGGGCTGTGGGACAACACCCCCACTGGTGGGCACTGGGACAACGTCCTCGCAGGTGGGCACTGGGACGACACCCTTGCAGGTGGGCACTGGGACGACACCCCCGCAGGTGGGCACTGGGGCAACACCCTCGCAGGTGAGCACTGGAGTGACACCCCCACAGGTGGGCACTGGGACAACATCCTCGCAGGTGGGCACTCAAACGACATCCTCACAGGTGGGCACTGGGATGACACCCCCACAGGTGGGCACTTGAACGACACCCTCACAGTTGGGCACTCAGGTGACAATCTCCCCATTTTACCTGTGGGTGAGCAGTGAGACAACACACCCATTGGTGGGCACTGGGGTGACAATCAACGCCATCTGTGGATGGGCAGTGAGACGACATCCCCTCTGGTGGGTGCTGGTGTGACAATCGCCCTACCCATGGATGGGCTGTGAGGCAAAACCCCAGCAGGTGGGCGCTGTGACAGTGCCCCACAGGGGTCAATAATGTAACACCCACCATGAGTGCCAGGAAATTAATTTTTTTTAAACCCACAGAATTTGGAAGATGGAAGCAAACACCGGTGCTGCGAAATTTCCCTGATCCTTCAGATATACATCCTGCCTACCAGGCAGGTCCCACTGTCTCACTGTTCACAACTCATTGCACAGGCCTGGTAGGTTAACACGCTGATAGCTGGCCCCATTGAGCCATTTTGACTCATCCTCACATAGGCTCTTTACTGGAAGCCGTGACCACTCTTTTGCCTAAGTAGATGATGCTCGACTTGCTGAGTTCTTTCAGCATTTTGTTCTTTGTTCAACGTCCTGTTACAGGCTCTGCATTGCTTTAAGCATCCTACCCTCACCTTCATACCAAACGTAAACTTACCTGCATCTCTCTCCTTCCTAGCTAATACAGGGTGGAAGCAGATTGCTCAGTGCACTGTGTGAGCCAGCAACCAGCCACTTGTCCATAACCTCATTATTCCTAAACTCTCAGCAATGCAAGTTACAGTTGAGTTATCATAGCCAGCTAACCTTCTGACCTGCATGAGTTTGGGTTGTGAGAGGAATCCCATGCAGACGTGAGAAGAACGTGCAAGCTCCACACAGACAACAATGCAGGTCTTGGATTGAAGGCACTGACACAGATCCAGATCATTGACCCTGTCCGTTCACACAGATGCTGCCTGAACTTGTGGACGGTCTTTTTTTTCCAAGATTTTGCCTCAGCCAGCATTTCACGCTGCGGGATGCAGGGGGAGGAATGGCATTCAGTGTCCCATCATGGGGTAGCACTCTCATGTCTGAAGTTCACCATACGTTCATTCTCTTCACTCGGAGACCAGAGCGCTTTCCTATGAGTCATAACTGTCGGCCAGACAGGATGTAAACTCTCAACTTATTTACGGGAACGCAAACTGGGGGTACGGAGACGCTGTCGCTGATCTTGGTACATAAACACAAAGAAGGAAATCACTTTAACTGGGACACTGTGGAGGTTCAGACAAACATGAAGCAGGCTCAAGAATTTTTAGAAGTGTAGTTGCCTTCTGATAACTCTGTAACAAACATATCGAAACAGGTGCCTTCTACAAACCGCTAAGAGCCAAAAGAAGCGAGCCAATAGAATTCAAAGATCAACTGAAGGGGTAGCCAATCAGGACTGAGGCAAGGGAAGGGGGGAGGGGGCTATATAAATGCAAACACTCCCAGAGAGAAACACCAACAACTGCGCACTGAGGATGTCACCTCGACTGGTGATGAGATACCCGCAAGCTAATTGCTAAGTTCAGCAAACACTTCAACCCGAGCTACTGATACTCACCACCATCCTAAATAACTGACTGCATTTATCACAGTTATAGAGTCATAGAGCACTACAGCCACAGAAACAGGCCCTACATCCCAACTAACCTATACCAGCCTGGTTTTCTGCCTTGACCAATCTACTTGCACCTAGACCGTAGTCCTCCATACCTCTCTCATCCATGTATTCATCAGAATTTCATTTAAATGTTGCAATTGAAACCGCATCTACCACCTCCACTGGCAGCTCATTCCACACTTGCATCAACCTCCGAGTGAAGAAATTTACTCTTAAACATTTCACCTTTGATCCTATGTCTCATCCACCCTGACGGGGAAAAAGCCTGCAAGCATTCACCTTGTCTGTACCCCTCATAATTTTATACACCTTTTTTAAGGCCTCCCCTCATTCTCTAATGGTCCAGGGAATAAAGTCCTTCAACCTTTCCCTACAGCTCTGGTCCTCAAGTGCTGGAAACATCCTTGTAAATCTCTCTGCACTTTTTCAAGCTTTTTTGATATATTCCTGTAGGTCGGGTGAGCAGAACTACACACAAGACTCCAGTTTCAGCCTCACTAACATCTTAAACAGCTTCAACATAACATCCAACTCTTGAATTCAGTACATTGCTTTATGAAGACCAATATGCCAAAAGCCCTTTTTACCAGCCTGTCTACCTGTGACAGACACCACTTCCAAGGAATTCTGGATCTGTATTCCCAGACGCCTCAGTTCTACCATAGACCTCAGTGCCTTACCACAGTGCAAGTCTTATCGTGCTTAGTCCTCCCAGAGTGCAACACCCAACACTTGTCTGCATTAAATTCCATCTGACAATTTTCAGCCCTTTTTCCCAGCTGATGCAGATACTACCTCGCTGTGCATTACACCCCGGTTTTGGTGTCATCTGCAAATTTGCTGATCCAGTTTACCAAACTATCATCTAAACCAGTAATGTAGATGATAACAACGGACCCAGCACTAATCCCTGCGGCACATCACTAGTCACGGGCCTCCAGTCAGAGAGACAACCATCCACTACCACTCTCTGGCTTCTCCCACAAAGCCAATGTCAAATCCAATTTATTACCTCATCCTGAATGTCAAGCGACCTTACCTCCTGGACTACCCTCCAATGTAGATCTTTATCAAAGACCTTGCTAAATTCCATGAAGACAACATCCTCTACCTTTCCTTCATCAATCTTGTTGCTAAACCTCAAAAAACTATCAGATTGTGTGTTCGTTTATAGATGCAATGCAGAACAGACCCTTCCAGCCCTTCAAGCCATTGTGCCAACAACCTACCAATTTAACCCCAGTCTAATCGTGGGATAATTTACAATGAGCAATTAACAGACTAATGGGTGCATCTTTTGGGCTGTGGGAGGAAACCGGAGAGCTCAAAGGAAGCCCACTCATTACAGAGAGGACATACAGTACAGACTCCTTACAGATGACATCGGAATTAAATTTAAAACTCCCATACCCTGAGGTGCAATAGTGGCATGGGGCAATTAGTGCAATGCTACTGTGGCACCGCACACCACACAAAGCCATGTTGACTACCCTAATCAGGCCCTGCCTATCCAAATATTGACATATCCTATCCCCTATTTGTCCTGTGAGGGTGTGGACCTGTGGTGATGATCTGCTCTGGACAGTGCGCTGGCTAACCAGGTCAGAGTCATGTGCCTGGAGGTGTCGCGTCGTGTTGCAAACACTGTGGAAGACTAGGGATGCGGTGAGCCTGGGACTAAGCATTCGCTTCAAATGCTTGAGATATCATCTTAATACCACAGACATGCTGCGAGTTAGCAACTGTATTCAAAGCATTCCAGAGGCTCAGTGTCACCTCCAGGAGATGCCGGCAAGCAGCGATAGGCCTGTTAACCATCCTCACTGCAGCGCACACATTTCTCAAACCAAAAGAGGGTTATTTTTCCAGTAATGAAATTTATTTATGAGTTGAAGGTTTTGGGGTTGGACAATTACCTGTCTTTCATTTCCTAGTTCCAGTACCAGCAGTGCATTCCTACCCTGGTGATCCAACCATCTGTTAAATCTCAAAACAATGCCAGCTGTCTGACTGTACAGAACCACGCTGCGGAATAATTTCCTTGTAAAAACAAAATTCTAGCGGCTTTACATTGAGTTCAATTTGTTTACAGGATGAAGCCTGCTCTTCAGGAATGAGTAACATAGAGAAATTGCACAGAAAATCTGTTTCCTCAACACAACTGCATCGATGGGCACTGAGTGCTGTCTAGTCAGATTCACTGTCATACATACTCAAAGCAGACAGTGAAACGTGTCATTTGTGTTAACAACCAACATGCCCATGGATGTGCTGGGGGGCAGCCCGCAAGTGCCGCCACACATTCTGGCATCAACATAGCATGCCCACAATGTTTAGCAGAACAACACAAGCAACAACAGCAAAAACAACCTCCATTTCTGCTTCCTCTTGCACAAGAGCTCATTTGTTACAGACAGATTTATTTATTGAGATTCAGTGCAAAGTCAGCCCTTGGAGCTGCAACGCCCAGCAACGCCATGTTTAACCATAGCCTAATTACAGGACAATTTACTATAACCAGTTAACCTACCGACCAGTACATCTTTGAGCTGTGGGAAGAAACCGGAGCACCCGGAGGAAACCACAGGGTCACAGGTAGAGCGTACAAACTCCTTACAAGCAGCCGCAGGAATCGAACCCGGGTTGCTGGCACTGTAAAGCGTTATGCTAACCTCTATGCTACTCTACTGCTTTGCATTGTGAAGACTAGGGCTGCTGATGAGCCAGAGGCTAGGCAGCAAATTGAAATGCTTGCGATACTCTTACTCCGTGAGTAACAGCACTCAACTCCACAACCACTCCAGTGGCTGACGTGGCACTCTGCAGCAACACTGGGTGTCACAGACTTGTTGCTCCATATAGATATGAACTCAGTGTTATCACAGACACTGGGACCACAGACCCTGAATTTTACAACTCTACATATTCCACAGACGTCGTTCACTGAATGCAGTTTCCACAGGCTTGGATTTTAACTTTGGTTACAAGTCCCACAGATATTTTGACTCTCACAGTTTTATAAATCAGTGGCATCTTTCTCCCTGGAAGGATTTTAGAAAATCTGATCAGGTTTAAAAAGTGAGTGAGACCTGTTAAGACTTTCTGTGGAGCTTGAAATTAAATGGGTTATTTGGTACTTGGTAAAGGCCAATAAAACGTTAGGTTTAAGCAAAGCGGCCAGGGTTAGAGTGGGTAGCCGAGGCTTTGGTTCAAGAGGCTTCAGCAAGGATAGTTGGAGGCTAAGGTAAGTTTCTTTCAGTAGAGCAGTGAGAATGACAGTCAGGATAGTGCAGTGTTCATCGTGCGGGATGTGGGAAAACAGGGAGACTTCCAGTATCCTTGACAACTACACCTGAAAGACGCATCTAGCTCTACATTAGGGAACTTGAGCTGTAGTTGGATGACCTTCAGCTCATTCAAGAGAGGGATTGATTGGAGATACAGAGAGGGAGTTACACCTAAAGTGCAGGACACAGATAATTTGGTGACTGTCTGGGTCAGGCAGCTGATCCAGTGTATTCCTATGGCCAATTCCTTCAGAATCAGGTTTAATATACCCAGTACCTGTCATGAATTTCATTGACTTTGCAGCAGCAATACATTACAAAACATAATAGAAAAAAAACATGAATTAAAGTAAGTATATATATTAAATATGTAGTGCACAAATGGAAATAAAAAAATAGTTGGGTATTGTTAATGAGTTTATTGTCTATTCAGAAATCATATGACGGGAAGAAGCTGTTCCTGAATCATTGAGTGTGTGCCTTTACACTTCTGTGCCTCCTTTCTGATGGTAGCAATGATAAATCGCTCTTTGATGCCGGTGCCAATGATGGAGCTAACTAAGTTTACAACTCTCTGCAGCTTACTTTGATCCTGTGCCACCACCACACACCTCCCGCCCCTCCCCCAATACCAGACAGTGATGCTTAGTTAGAATGCTCTCCACGGTATAACTGTCCCCTTGTGAGTGTTTTAGGTGACAATTACTCAAACTCCAAATGAAATATAGACGCTGTTGTGTCTTTGTAGCTGCATCAGTTTGTTGGGGCCAGGTTAGATCCTCAGAGATATTGACACCCAGGAACTTGAAATTGCTCACTCTCTCCACTTCTGATCCCTCAGTGAGGACTGATGTGTGTAACAAGTATATTGTTGTGGATTCTATTAATCTAACAAAGTAAAGCCCCAGCATTTAGGTCTTTGGCTCTGACTCAGAGGGGAAGGGGAAGAAGAGGCAAGCAGTAGTTACAGGGAGCTCATTGGTTAGGGTAACAGACAGGAGGTTATATGGTTGAGAATGAAATTCCCTGTTGGCATGTTTCCTCCCAGGTGCCAGGGTCAGGAGCATCTCAGAAGGATTATGAGCAACCTGTGGTTGTGTTTACCTTGATACCAATGACATAAGCAAGAAGGGTGATGAGGCCCTGCAAAGCGAGTTCAGGATGTTAGGAGCCAAGTTAAAGGTCAGGATCACTAGGGTGGTGAAGTCGAGATTGTTACTTGTGCCATGTGCTTGTGCTTGCCATCAAACTTTGGTAAGGAAGAGGGTGGCGGCATGTGCTTTTTGGTCATTTCTCTTTGATATACCGACATGACGGTTATGTCAAACTCCTGTTCCCCTGACTTGGAACACCTATCGATCAAATGCACATCATTTGCCTCAGGAGATCTGAAATGTGATCCTCAATGAGATGAGAAAGTTAAGGATCCAATTGCAGAGGGAGGTACAGAGGCCCAGGTTTTGGAGCTTGTCGATTAGTACAGCGGGTCTGATTGTATTGAATGTTGAACTGGGATCAATGAACAGCAGCCTGACATAAGTATTGCTGTTGTCCATGTGATCCAAGGCCGAGTGGACAGCCAGTGTGATTGTATCCACTGTAGATTTATTGTGGTGATGGGTAAATTGCAGCAAATGCAGGTCCTGGTTTAGGAAGGCATTGATTCTGGCCATGACCAATCATTCAAAGCACTTCATCACAGTAGATGTGAGTGTAATCGGTATAGTCATTTAGCAGCTCACTGTGCTCTTTTTGGGCATAAGTATTGCTGCTTTTTTGAAGCAGATGGGAACCTTCGACTGCAGCAGTGAGAGATTGAAGAAGTGTTTGAACACTCACACCAGTTGGTTGGCACAGGTTTTAAGTGCCCTGATGCCTTGTGAGGATTCACCCCCTTGAAAGATATTCTGATGTCAGCATCTGAGAGAGCTTATAGGGTCACCAGATGCTACAGGAACTTGCACAAGTGTAATCTTATTCTCCCTTTCAACGTGTGCATAAGAGGCATTGAGTTCATCTGGGAGTGAAGCTTCACTGTCATTCATCATGTTACAGAGTTCGCTTTGTAAGAAGTAATAGTCTGCAAACACTGCCAGAGCTGATGTATATCCAATTCCATCTGTAACTTAAATTGGAATTCTTTTTAACTCTAAAAATAGCCTTCTGTAAATTGTCCCGTGATTAGGGTAGGATTAACTTGGAATATTGCTGAGCAGTGCAGCTCAAAGGGTCTGAAGGGCTTACTTTGCAATGTGTGTCAATAAGTAAATACATTCTTATATAGTTCTGGTTCATTAATGGCTTTTGGTTTGGGGATGTACAGTAAATGTACAGACACATCAACACAGAACTAAATGAAGTTGGAGACAACTGTGGTGTATTCATTCAGATTCAAAGATGAATCCCTGAATGCTGTCCGTCCACCAACTCAAAGCAGTCCTGTAATCAATCTCCACCTCCCTTGACCAAACTCTCTTGGTCCTCACCACTACTGCTGCAGTCTTTAGACTGCCTTTACACTGGGAGTAGAAGTTAGGTGATTGGACTTTCCAAAGTGTGGTTGTGAAATGGCATGGTAAGTGTTCTTGACAGTGGTCAAGTGTGTTGGCTCCTCTGGTTCCACAGGTGATACGTAGGTGGTAGTTGTTCAGGTACTTATTCAAGCTGGCCTGGTTGAAATCCCTACAATGATTGGAAAGACATTAGGGTACACTGTTTCATAACTGCTGATCATGGTGCTCAACTCCTCCTTTGCCTGTCTGGCATTAACCAGAGGTGGAATGTACACCACTACTGAGATGGTGCCAGAAAACTCGCTCAGCAGATAAAATGGACGACACTTGACTGCTACATGTTCTAGGTCAGGTGAGAAGGATTGAGACAGAAACCACCATGTTTGTGCGCCACGGTGAGTTAATCATGAAGCGTTCTCCACTTTCTCTACCTTTAAAAGACTGAGTTCCTGTCTGTAGTTTTTAGGGATTGTTAACGTGGCTTTGTGTGTGGCAGGTCATGTCAACCAAACATATAAAGTTCTTTGAGGAGGTTACCAGGAAAGTTAATGAAGGAGAGGCAGTGGACATTATCTACGTGGACTTTAGCAAGGCCATTGACAAAGTTCTGCATGAGAGGCTGGTCAGGAAGGTGCAGTTACTTTTTTTTATTAAGTGCAGTCATGAACAATAGCCAGATCAGAAATGCTGATCAAGTCAACTAGTTCCCAAAGAGAACTCTGACAGGCCAATCAGATGGTTCACTGCTGCTCAGATAACAGGCCCAAGGGTCACTAGCCCCTGTACCCCAGAAACACACCTGAGCGGTGCGGCAGAGGTACGTGCTATGCATGACCTAATCTGAAAGCATCATGTTGACTCATAACAGATCGCGTTCACGGTGGAACAGCTTGGTCAAGGATGGGGTGATCAGCACTGATGGACAAATCATACTTGGCATTCAGGATAAAGTAGTGTAACCCTCAGGCTTGCCCAGCTCGTGTTCGTCTGGGGGGGGGGAACAGCCTTTGGCCCTGCCAAGCTGAGAAATTACGCTTGTGTGAATGCTGTGTAATGTACCGCCCAGTTACAAACCCACAACGCAAAATATCAGACAGTACACCATATGCAATTAAATGATTGAACTTAATGAATCTTAATCTGAATATAGAGTTAGTAATGAAGAGGAGGCTGAGGTCCTTTAACATCTGCCGGACGATGCTGAGGATGTTCTACAAGACTGTGGTGGCCAGTGCTGTCATGTTTGCTGTTGTGTGCTGAGGCAGCAGCTGAGGGTAGCAGACACCAACAGAATCAACAAACTCATTCGTAAGGCCAGTGATGTTGTGGGGCTGAAACTGGACTCTCTCACAGTGGTGTCTGAAAAGAGGATGCTGTCTAAGTTGCATGCCATCTTGGACAATGTCTCCCATCCACTACATAATGTACTGGGTGGGCACAGGAGTACATTCAGCCAGAGACTCATTCCACCGAGATGCAACACAGAGTGTCATAGGAAGTCATTCCTGCCTGTGGCCATCAAACTTTACAACTCCTCCCTTGGAGGGTCAGACACCCTGAGCCAATAGGCTGGTCCTGGACTTATTTCCTGGCATAATTTACATATCACTATTTAACTATTTATGGCTTTATTACTATTTAATTATTTATGGTGCAACTGTAACTAAAACCAATTTCCCCTGGGATCAATAAAGTATGACCATGACTATGACTATGAAAATAAAAAAAGGCCCAATTCAAGGAAAAGTCAAAAGTTCACGTTGGAGCTCACTCAGTAGTCATTCTTCCACCATCGGTCTCCAAGCATCGCCGACCTTTGGACCCTCAGATCCCAGACCACTCTGTTCAGTGGTCTACCAGCTCTCTCCACACGCGTCTTCCCTCTTCATCTCTCCTCAACAAAAGACCGTGAAAAAAACATCCTTCCAGATTCACAAGACAGAGCAACAATCTCTGATTGGCTAACATGTATAACCACAGTCCTGTTATATCCAGCCATAACACAAACATTGCTGCTACAGAGAAACCGTTACTTTGAACATTACAGAGAAGCCATTACATTATCAGTAAATCCTTACAGCATGTTACAGTAGCAAATTAGATTCAAGATTGGCTTCACAGAAGAAGCCAAGAAAGTGATAAGTATATGACTGCAAGGATAGGTGTTGGGTCCTGTTGTTTGTCATCTATATTAATGGTTTGGATAATAATGTGGTTAACTGGATCAGCACATTTGCAGATGACTCTGAGATTGGGGGTATAGTGGACAGCGAGGAAGGCTATCAAAGTTTGCAGGAAGATCTAGACCAGTTGGGAAAATGGGGTGGAAAAAGACAAATGGAATTTAATGCATGCAAGTGTGAGGTGTTGCACTTGGGAGAACAAACCAGGGTAGGGTTTAGATGGTGAATGATAGGGCACTGAGGAATGTGATAGAACAAAGGGATCTTGGAATACACTTCCATAACTCCTTGTAAGTGGTGTCACAGGTAGATCGGGTCGTAAAGAGAACTTTTGCCACCTTGACCTTCATAAATCAGAGTACTGAGTACAGGAAATGGGATGCTATTTTGAAGTTGTATAAGATATTGGTGAGGCCAGAGTATTGTGTGAGGTTTTAATCACCTACTTACTAGAAAGATGCCAATATGCTTGAAAGAATACAGAGATCATTTACAAGGGTTTTGCCAGGACTTGAGGACCTGAATAATAGGCAATGTTTGAACGGTTTAGGACTTTATACCCTGGATTGTAAGAGATTGAGGGGGTGATTTTATAGATATTTACATTATAAAGGGTATAGGCAGGTAAATGGAAGCAGGCTTTTTCCACTGCTGTTTGATGAGATTTGAACTAGAGGTCATACGTTAAGGGTGAAAGGTGATATATTTAAAGGTAACCAGAGGATAAACTTCTTGACTCAGAGGGTGATGCAAGTGAGGAGCAAACTGCAGATTGGAAGTGGTGGATGGAGGTAGTATTGCAACATTTAACAGAGGTTTAGATGAGCACATGGGAGAGGCTATGGTCCAGATCGGGGTCGATGGGCTTGGCAGAATAATAGCTTGGCGTGAACTAGATGGGCCAAAGAGCCTGTTTCTGCTCTGTTGTGCTCTATGACTCTATGATTCTACAATCTGATGTCAGGACCCATAGAGAGATGTGGAATGTGGTTGGTTAGATGGAGGCTGGAGGAGAGAGTTAAGGGATTCAATAAATATAATGGTGACCAACAAATCGCAGAGCCATGGAGGAGTTTGAAGATTAGGTTAAAATCAAGATGTCATATAAAAATTTCCACGCTGTCTGGTTAGGATGAAGCAAATCTCCGATGGTACCAGAAAGGTTACTGGGGGAAGGAGTACAATGAAAGAGTTTGCCGGACTGGAATGAATTATCTGGGTGGTAACCATCCTGTAACCTAGAATTATTTTACCAGAAGCCAGTGAAGGCAGCATGAATGATTGTTTAGGATACTGCATTGGTCAGGGACAGTAAGTGGCTTTAAATTAATTGGGATTAAATCTCATGCATGGTTCATTGATTCTCTGAGTGTCAGTACAGCTGAGTCCGAGTTACTTTTTAGCTGCTGAAATCTGCTGATGGCTTGTTCACTTGATTCTGTCTTCCTCCAACTGCCCCTCATCCTTCTCTCCATTGCCATCTTTGGGCGCCTCTGCGACAGATGAGTTTCTGGGCTGAAGGAGAGTTAGTCAAGGTTGACAGGGGCTGCCAAGAAAAGCATCTCGCAGGGAAAGGTATGGCTTCTGTATGCTGATTCCGATTTGAATTCTTCCAAAGCACAGGTGGCTGGAATTCTTCAACTATCAGGAGATTACCTGGAATTAGGAGCTGACACTGGACGGCTCTGAGGAAGTGTGGAGGATTGATGGGTCTGCGTTCCCACGTTGTATTTTCTGAAAGTTCTTTCTAGTCAGAGTCCTAAAGAACAATCTGTTTATTTCAGCACTGGCTTCTGTGTTCGCAGTAACCCTTCAGCTGCTCTCCGAGGGTTTGCTCAGTCCCGACACAATGTGAGTTTGGAGTGTTATGTATGTTGTTGGGTCTTCTTGCTACTTAGGAGGCCTTTTCGCTCATCAGATTTATACTGGTTCTGAGAGTAATCCCATTCCCCTGCTTATTTCACCGAAACCTTTTCCCTCTCACCTGCCCATTATCTCCTGAATCTTCTGACCCCTAATAGGGGCCATTACTGGCCAAGTAACCCACCAACCCCAGCGTCTTGGTGATGTGGGAGGAAACTGCAGCACCCAGTGGAAACCACACATCACAGTGAGAATATCGGACAGAATCGTAGGTTAGGATTAAACCCAGGTCCCTGGAGGTGTGATACAGCAGCACTACTTGCTGCTCCACTGAATATTGGAGGTGGGGGGGGGTGCATTCAGTACTCTTCCACTATTCAATGGGAATCATGACTAATCAGTGATATGACTCCATCTAACCACCTTTGCCTTGTATTATTCAATACCTTTGGTGAAAAAGTCTGTCAATCTCAGAAACAAAATGAATATTTGTCCTAGCATCAGTTGGAGCTTGCGTTGGAGTGTTCCACCAGCATACTCACAGACGGATGCGTTTCCTGATCTCTTCTGACAGGCCCCACTCTCTCATTTTTGCATTGTCTCAAGTCCTAGACTGCCAAGAATCAGATTGTCCCTTTGCGAATCAAGGAAAGCAAACGGGACATGATTTTCCAAAGAGGAGCCACAAGGTACATCCTGTGAATTGTCCTCGGTGGTACTGATGCCCAAAGGAGCTTTGGCCAGAGTCACTGAGTTTCCTGAGCTCAGCGTCTGTGGCTAGACATTCGGTTGGGACTCCTCGGACCTTGCAATGGCCCCATCATAAAACATAAGCAATAGAAAACTTGGAGTCACACAGAGCAGAAACAAGCCCTTCAGCCCATTTATTCTGTGCTCACTATCAACCATCTAGCCACACTGATCCCTCTTTATTTCCCCGGACATTCCTATTATTCTTCACCCTGCCCCCAACCCGGATTCTTATTTATTTATTGAGATTTGACCAACCGCCAATCGGACATCAGAAGATTTGAGAGTAGGTGATTTCAGTCAGGGTCACTGCCCTAGGTGAAATGCCAGCAGCAAGTCGCATAGTGAAAAAAAGATTTGACCAGCGATCACTTGGCATTTGAGAATGATTAGAAAGAATTCATTAAAAGAAGGCGGGGCAAGTACAGCGGCCATGGCCCGAGTGGACAGAGTCATGCGGTGATCTCGAGCGGACAGTCCAAGCGGTGATCTCGAGTGGACAGAGTCCGAGCGGTGATCTCGACTGGACAGTCCGAACGGAGATCTCGAGTGGAAAGAGTCCGAGCGGTGATCTCAAGTGGACGGAGTCAGAGCGGTGATCTCGAGTGGACAGAGTCCGAGCGGAGATCTCAAGTGGACGGAGTCCGAGCGGTGATCTCGAGTGGACAGTCCAAGCAGTGATCTCGAGTGCACAGAGTCCGAGCAGTGATCTCGAGTGGACAGTCCGAGCGGTGATCTTGAGTGGCAGAGTCCGAGCGGTGATCTCGAGTGGACAGTCCGAGCGGTGATCTTGAGTGGACAGACTTAGAGTGGTGACCTCGAGTGGACGGAGTCAGAGCGGTGATCTCGAGTGGACAGTCCGAGCAGTGATCTCGAGTGGACAAAGTCCGAGCGGTGATCTCGAGTGGACAGTCCGAGCGGTGATCTCGAGTGGACAGAGTCCGAGTGGTGATCTCGAGTGGACAGTCCGAGCGGTGATCTCGAGTGGACAGACTCAGAGTGGTAATCTCGAGTGGACAGAGTCACGCGGTGATCTCGAGTGGACAGTCCGAGCGGTGATCTCGAGTGGACAGAGTCCGAGTGGTGATCTCAAGTGGACAGTCCGAACGGAGATCTCGAGTGGAAAGAGTCCGAGCGGTGATCTCGAGTGGACGGAGTCAGAGCGGTGATCTCGAGTGGACAGACTCAGAGTGGTGATCTCGAGTGGACGGAGTCAGAGCGGTGATCTCGAGTGGACAGTCCGAGCAGTGATCTCGAGTGGACAAAGTCCGAGCGGTGATCTCGAGTGGACAGTCCGAGCGGTGATCTCGAGTGGACAGAGTCACGCGGTGATCTCGAGTGGACAGTCCAAGCAGTGATCTCGAGTGCACAGAGTCCGAGCAGTGATCTCGAGTGGACAGTCCGAGCGGTGATCTCGAGTGGACAGAGTCCGAGCGGTGATCTTGAGTGGCAGAGTCCGAGCGGTGATCTCGAGTGGACAGTCCGAGCGGTGATCTTGAGTGGACAGACTTAGAGTGGTGACCTCGAGTGGACGGAGTCAGAGCGGTGATCTCGAGTGGACAGTCCGAGCAGTGATCTCGAGTGGACAAAGTCCGAGCGGTGATCTCGAGTGGACAGTCCGAGTGGTGATCTCGAGTGGACAGAGTCACGTGGTGATCTCGAGTGGACAGTCCGAGCAGTGATCTCGAGTGGACAGAGTCCGAGTGGTGATCTCGAGTGGACAGTCCGAGCGGTGATCTCGAGTGGACAGACTCAGAGTGGTAATCTCGAGTGGACAGAGTCACGCGGTGATCTCGAGTGGACAGTCCGAGCGGTGATCTCGAGTGGACAGAGTCCGAGTGGTGATCTCAAGTGGACAGTCCGAACGGAGATCTCGAGTGGAAAGAGTCCGAGCGGTGATCTCGAGTGGACGGAGTCAGAGCGGTGATCTCGAGTGGACAGACTCAGAGTGGTGATCTCGAGTGGACGGAGTCAGAGCGGTGATCTCGAGTGGACAGTCCGAGCAGTGATCTCGAGTGGACAAAGTCCGAGCGGTGATCTCGAGTGGACAGTCCGAGCGGTGATCTCGAGTGGACAGAGTCACGCGGTGATCTCGAGTGGACAGTCCAAGCAGTGATCTCGAGTGCACAGAGTCCGAGCAGTGATCTCGAGTGGACAGTCCGAGCGGTGATCTCGAGTGGACAGAGTCCGAGCGGTGATCTTGAGTGGACAGAGTCCGAGCGGTGATCTCAAGTGGACAGTCCGAGCGGTGATCTCGAGTGGACAGACTCAGAGTGGTAATCTCGAGTGGACAGAGTCACGCGGTGATCTCGAGTGGACAGTCCGAGTGGTGATCTCCAGTGGACAGAGTCCGAGTGGTGATCTCGAGTGGACAGTCCGAGCAGTGATCTCGAGTGGACAGAGTCCGAGTGGTGATCTCGAGTGGACAGTCTGAGCGGTGATCTCGAGTGGACAGACTCAGAGTGGTAATCTCGAGTGGACAGAGTCACGCGGTGATCTCGAGTGGACAGTCCGAGTGGTGATCTCGAGTGGACGGAGTCAGAGCGGTGATCTCGAGTGGACAGAGTCCGAGCGGAGATCTCGAGTGGACGGAGTCCGAGCGGTGATCTCGAGTGGACAGTCCAAGCAGTGATCTCGAGTGCACAGAGTCCGAGCAGTGATCTCGAGTGGACAGTCCGAGCGGTGATCTCAAGTGGACAGTCCGAGCGGTGATCTCGAGTGGACAGACTCAGAGTGGTAATCTCGAGTGGACAGAGTCACGCGGTGATCTCGAGTGGACAGTCCGAGTGGTGATCTCCAGTGGACAGAGTCCGAGTGGTGATCTCGAGTGGACAGTCCGAGCAGTGATCTCGAGTGGACAGAGTCCGAGTGGTGATCTCGAGTGGACGGAGTCAGAGCGGTGATCTCGAGTGGACAGTCCGAGCAGTGATCTCGAGTGGACAAAGTCCGAGCGGTGATCTCGAGTGGACAGTCCGAGCGGTGATCTCAAGTGGACAGAGTCACGCGGTGATTTCGAGTGGACAGTCCGAGCGGTGATCTCGAGTGGACAGAGTCCGAGTGGTGATCTCGAGTGGACAGTCTGAGCGGTGATCTCGAGTGGACAGACTCAGAGTGGTAATCTCAAGTGGACAGAGTCACGCGGTGATCTCGAGTGGACAGTCCGAGCGGTGATCTCGAGTGGACAGAGTCCGAGTGGTGATCTCGAGTGGACAGTCCGAGCAGTGATCTCGAGTGGACAAAGTCTGAGCGGTGATCTCGAGTGGACAGTCCGAGCGGTGATCTCGAGTGGACAGAGTCACGCGGTGATCTCGAGTGGACAGAGTCACGCGGTGATCTCGAGTGGACAGTCCGAGCGGTGATCTCGAGTGGACAGAGTCCGAGTGGTGATCTCGAGTGGACAGTCCGAGCGGTGATCTCGAGTGGACAGACTCAGAGTGGTAATCTCGAGTGGACAGAGTCACGCGGTGATCTCGAGTGGACAGTCCGAGCGGTGATCTCGAGTGGACAGAGTCCGAGTGGTGATCTCGAGCGGACGGAGTCAGAGCGGTGATCTCGAGTGGACAGTCCGAGCAGTGATCTCGAGTGGACAAAGTCCGAGCGGTGATCTCGAGTGGACAGTCCGAGCAGTGATCTCGAGTGGACAGAGTCCGAGCGGTGATCTCGAGTGGACAGAGTCACGCGGTGATCACGAGTGGACAGACTCAGAGTGGTGATCTCGAGTGGACAGAGTCCGAGCGGTGATCTCGAGTGGACAGTCCGAGTGGTGATCTCGAGGCTGCTGGAAAGAGAGGCTTCAGACAGAGAAAGCAAAAGAAAAGAAAAACTCGAGTTTTTTTCCGCCCCTTCTTTATATCTGCTCAGCTAGGATAGTAGGGCTGGATGTGGGAAAGCGGGGAGGCCTCCAGTACCCCTGATGACTACAACTGTGAGAAGTGCATCCAGCTGCAGTTTCTAACAATCCACATTAAGGAGTTGGAGCTGGAACTGGATGAACTCTGGATCATTCGGGAGGCTGAGGGGGTGATTGATAGGAAATACAGTATAGAGGGACAGTTTCACCCAAGGTGAAGGACACAGGAAACTGGTGACAGTCAGGAAAAGGAAAGGGGCGAAGGAGTCAGTGTGGAATACTCCTGTGGCCACCCCCCTCAACAGCAGGTATATCACTTTGGATACTTTCGGGGGGAATGATCTAACAGAGGAAAATCACAGTAGTCGGATCTCTAGCACTGAGTCTGCCTCAGAAGGGAAGGGAGGAGAAGAGGCACGTTGCGGTGATAGGGGATTCGTTAGTAAGGGGAATTGATAAGAGGTTCTGTGAGCGAGAACAAGATTCCTGGATGGTATCTTGCCTCCCCGGTGCCAGGGTCCAGAATAACTCAGATTGAGTCCTCAAAATTCTTAAGTGGGAGGGTGAATAGCCAGAAGTCATGGTCCACGTAGGTACTAATGACATGGGTAGGACGAGTGACGAGGTTCTGCATGGGGAGTTCAGGGAGTTAGGTGCTGAGTTAAACGGCAGGACCGCCAGGGTTGTGATCTCGGAATTGCTACCCGTGCCACATGCTAGTGAGGCCGGAACCAGGAAGATTATACAGTTTAATACGTGGCTAAGGAGCTGGTTTAGGAGGAAGAGCATAAGATTTTTGGATCCGTGGCAGTTGGGACATGTACAAAAGGGATGGTTTGCACCTGAACTGGAGGGGAACTAATATCCTAGTGGGAAGGTTTGTAAATGGTGCACAGGGGGGTCTAAACTAGAGTTGCAAGGGGATGGGAACCAAAATGCCAGCACAGTTAGTGGAGAGGTTGTGGAGGTAAGACCTCAGCCAAAGTTGGGTTTCAAAAAGCTGAGCATGGTGCGACTAGTGTCCTGAGCTGTATATATTTCAATGTAAGAAGTATCGCAGGAAAGGCGGATTCAGTAACAGTGCTGAAGATGAGGTAGCTAGTTTACAAACAGAGGCAAAGTGTAGCGAGGAGAGGCTGCTGAAAGGGCAAAATTGCAGTCAACAAGATGAGTTACAACATAAGAGGTGGACAAAATTAAAAAGAGTGAATACAGGATTGAAGGTGTTGTACATATTTGAATGTGAACTGTATCTGGAATAAGGTAGATGAACTTGCAGCAGTTACAGATCGGCAGGTATGATGCCATAAGCATCGCTGAGTCATGGCCGAAAGAAGATTATAGCTGGGAGCTTAATGTCCAATGGTACACATTGTATGGAAAGGAAAGGCGGGAAGGCAGAGAGGACAGCATTGATGAAATCAAACCATTAGAAAGAAGTGACACAGGGTTGGAAGGGATTGAATCATCGTGGATAGAGCTAAGGAACTGTAAGGGTAAAAAAAAATCCTTGATGGAAGTTGTATGCAGGCCCACAAACAGCAGTAAAGATGTGGTCTACAAATTACTAAACTCAAACAAAAGTCAGGCACTTTAAACGACAGAGAATGGGCAAACGATGGAATGGTTTAGCACGGACTAGATGGAGAGGAAGGTCCTGTTTCTCTGCTGTAGTTTTCGATGACTCGGAACTGAATATGGGTTAAGGGAGAGACTTGGACAGCCTGGGCCTGTATTCCTGGGAGCGGAGGAGGCTTGGGGGGGGTGGGGGTAACCAGTAGAAGGGTACAAGGAGATGAGGGGACACAGACAGAGTGGTCATTGGGTTTAAGTTGAGGAGTTAGAGGTTTAAAGAAGAATCTTTTGCCCAAAGGCTGGTTGGAATTGGGAATAAACCTGAGGTGTTGGGAGACTCTCACAGAATATGAGGTCTCACAAGGGAGATGAGGCTGAGTACAGGGCTACAGTAGGAAACTTTGTCACATGGTGTGAGCAGAATTATCTGCAGCTTAATGTGAAAAAGACTAAGGAGCTGGTGGTAGGCCTGAGGAGGGCTAAGGCACCGGTGACCCCTGTTTCCATCCAGGGGGTCATTGTGGACATGGTGGAGGATTACAATTACCTGGAGTTACGAATTGACAATAAACTGGACTGGTCAAAGAACACTGAGGCTGTCTACAAGAAGGGTCAGAGCCGTCTCTATTTCCTGAGGAGACTGAGGTCCTTTAACATCTGCCGGACGATGCTGAGGATGTCCTACGAGTCTGTGGTGGCCAGTGCTGTCATGTTTGCTGTTGTGTGCTGGGGCAGCAGGCTGAGGGTAGCAGACACCAACAGAATCAACAAACTCATTCGTAAGGCCAGTGATGTTGTGGGGATGGAACTGGACTCTGGTGGTGTCTGAAAAGAGGATGCTATCCAAGTTGCATGCCATCTTGGACAATGTCTCCCGTCCACTACATAATGGACTGGTTGGGCACAGGAGTACATTCAGCCAGAGACTCATTCCACCGAGATGCAACACAGAGCGTCATAGGAAGTCATTCCTGCCTGTGACCATCAAACTTTACAACTCCTCCCTTGGAGGGTCAGGCACCCTGAGCCAATAGGCTGGTCCTGGACTTATTTCCTGGCATAGTTTACATATTACTATTTAATTATTTATGGTGCAACTGTAACCAAAACCAATTTCCCTTGGGATCAATAAAGTATGACTATGACTATAAAGAGGCATCTGCGTTCCCAGATCATGGAGGTCCACACACCAGGCAGTGTAACCGGGAGTGCTTTTGATGGTCAGTATGGAATGACCTGAAGGACCGGTCTCTGTGCTGAGTGACTTGATGAATCTGTGCAACAGTGAGAGTCGCTGTCTGACAACTATCACAGTGGGACTGCAGCCCAGAGAGATGCAAGCCCGTAGAATTGTACCCTGGTGGAGATATCCACAACAGTCAGAGTCTGTGTAATTGTACTCACGTGTCATTGTGGAACTGTACTCTGATGAAAGCTGGTGCCCTTGTAGGAATGTTTTCCAGTGGAAATCTGTCCCTGTGGTACTATACCCCGGGAGAGTTGCAGTGTGTGCGACTGTATCCCTATGGATTTAGTCTCTGTGCGACTATATCCCTATGGATTTAGTCTCTGTGCGACTGTATCCCTGTGAGAGTCCGGCTCCGTGGGGTTGTACCCCAGCGAGAGCCGGTGCCTGTTGTACTCCGGTGAGTGTCAGTGCCTGTAAGTCTGTACCGAGTGAGGAATCGGGATTGTGTAGGTGTGATGTCTGCGTTTCGTGTTGGTATTGGGGAAGAAAGCGGAAGCTGGTGAACTCCCTCGCCTGATCGACCGCTGCTCTGTAACTGGAGGGGCCTCTTTGTACTGAGAACTGTAACCCCTGTGTCCCTGTGTTGTGTCTGCCTTTACGATTTGCGTGGGGTGCCTCCTCTCAATCAGTTCACCAATTTCTGTCTCTGTAGAGCCACAAGACACTGCAGATGTGCGTCCTCTCGATAAACAGACGCAACCCCGACCTTCTCAGGCCCGGCTCGCCTGCCCGTAATGTCTGTCCACTCTTCCCCGTGTCCCCGTCCTGCACCGTGCGTGTTTACAATTCACAGGTCAGGTGCCGGTCAGCGCTGGAGCTCGTAGCCCTACTGCCTCGGGAGTCTGGACATCGGCGGATCCCATCAGACAGGTACTGTGAAGATCAAACTCGAACGCGCACAGCCATCGCACACTTGGATCCCACAACTATTGACCACAAAAAGCAGTCTGATTTACAGCAATTCTGTATTTATAAATTTCGGTATTTTCCTACTTGGCTGCTATCAGAATTCCTCCCATTCTTCTAAGTTTTCCTGCATAGTTGTGGGTTAGCCAAGTTGCTCCTGTTGGCGACGGGTAAGAGCGACAATATCGATAATCCCGCGCGGAGTTTGTATTCATTGAACGATTGCAAAACATTTAACAGTAAAACTAGCGAGTCTAATGAAAAAAAAACGCAAAGATTCTCTCTTTATTTGGTAAATTTACCTCCCCGAGGGAATGCGAAACCTGATCTCTCAGGAATCTGAAATTAGACTTTGATGAAGGGCGAGTGTGCGTCTGACCATGGGCAGGAGTTGAGGGTAAAGTTGTTGATTAGGCTGATGTCGAGCCCAAATCAGGAGGAGTACATATTGGATCACCTCTGCTCTATCTAGGCATCTCCTGGCCCCAGTCTACTTTCTCACCCATGCTCTCCCTCCCCACGTTGCCCCCACGGGCTAACTGCCTCCTTTCCCCTTGCTACTGATCATCTCTTTCCTCTTCCCGGACATCACCCTCTGCTGGCCCTGAAGGGTTTTCCTCAGGACTTCAGCCACACTTCCTTTCTTGGCTGACAAAGTCAGTAACTCTGTAACCACCAACCCCTACCACCTCACCCCACAATCTGCCCCCTCTTCATAGGATCTCCACTGCCTCAACTCTGACCCCTTGATCATCCTTGGGTTTAAAGCCTTTAACTCCACCTACCTCCCTCCTCCTCAAGCCTGTACCTTTGATGGCCTTCTACTCAAATATAGGTCAAGGACTGTTTGGTGCTCCAGCTGTTGCTTGCAAGGTGGGCTTGGGGGAGGGGGGGGATTGATGTTTTTGGTGCTGCTTGTGTGAAGGGAGGGGGAAGACTAGAGACTAACGGGTCCCTTTCGGAATGGCAGGTGGTGACCAGTGGGGTACCGCAGGGTTCAGTGCTGAGACCGCAGCTGTTTACAATATATATTAATGATTTAGATGAGGGAATTAAAAGTAACATTAGCAAACTTGCTGATGACACAAAGCTGGGTGGCAGTGTGAAATGTGAGGAGGATGTTATGAGAATGCAGGGTGACTTGGAGGGCTGGGTGAGTGGGCAGATGCATGGCAGATGCAGTTTAATGTGGATAAATGTGAGGTTATCCACTTTAGTGGTAAGAACAGGAAGGCAGATTATTATTTAAATAGAGTCAAGTTAGGAAAAGGGGAAGTACAAAGAGATCTAGGTGTTCTTGTACATCAGTCACTGAAAACAAGCATGCAAGTACAGCAGGCAGTGAAGAAAGCTAATGGCATGCTGGCCTTCATAACAAGGGGAATTGAGTATAAGAGCAAAGAGGTCCTTCTGCAGCTGTACAGGGCCCTGGTGAGACCACACCTGGAGTACTGTGTGCAGTTTTGGTCTCCAAATTTGAGGAAGGACGTTCTTGCTATTGAGGGAGTGCAACGTAGGTTCACAAGGTTAATTCCTGGGATGGCAGGACTGTCATATGTCGAAAGATTGGAGCGACTGGGCTTGTATACTCTGGAATTTAGAAGGCTGAGAGGGGATCTTATTGAAACATATAAGATTATAAAGGGATTGGACACATTGGAGGCAGGAAGCATGTTACCGCTGATGGGTGAGTCCAGAACCAGAGGCCACAGGTTAAGAATAAGGGGTAGGCCATTTAGAACGGAGTTGAGGAAAAACTTTTTCACCCAGAGAATGGTGGATATATGGAATGCTCTGCCCCAGAAGGCTGAGGAGGCCAAGTCTCTGGATGCTTTCAAGAAAGAGATGGATAGAGTTCTTAAAGATAGTGGAATCAAAGGTTATGGGGATAAGGCAGGAACTGGATACTGATTGTGGATGATCAGCCATGATCACAGTGAATGGTGGTGCTGGCTCAAAGGGCTGAATGGCCTACTCCTGCACCTATTGTCTGTTGTCTATTGTCTAAGAAGGGCTTTGGGACTTCAATGTTTCTATCAGTCATTCCATGGGGTTTCTTTGTTCCATGGATGTCTGTGAAGAGGAATTTCAGGTGGTATACTGTATGTACTCCGATATTAAATGTACCTTTGAATTATTTCCAGAGTGTAGGAAGAAAAGTCATTCTCACATTGTTAGCCTGTTGCCGATGGGGATACTAAAAGTTTCTTCAGCTACATAAAGTCTAAAAGAGGCAAGAATGGATATCGGACTGCTGGAAAACGATGCTGGAGAATTAGTAATGGGGGACAAGGAAATTGCGGACAAACTGAATAAGTATTTTGCATCAGTCTTCACCGTAGAAGACACTAGCAGTATGGTGGAAGTTCCAGGTGTCAGGGGTCGTGAAATGTGTGATCCTACCATAACTAGAGAGAAGGTTCTTGGGAAACTGAAATGTCTGAAGGCAGATAACTGGACCAAATGGCGTACACCCCAGGGCTCTGAAAGAGATGGCTGAGGAGATTGTGGAGGCATTAGTAATGATTTTCCAAGAATCACTAGGTTCTAGACTGGAAAATTGCAAATGTCACTCCACTCTTCAAAAAGGGCGAGAGGCAGAAGAAAGGAAATTATAGACCAGTTAGTCTGAACTCAGTGGTTGGGAAGATGTTGGAGTCGATTGTTAAGGATGTGGTTCAGGGTACACAGAGCCACATGATAAAATAGGCTGTAGTCAGAGTGGTTTCCTCAAGGGAAAATCTTGGCTGACAAATCTGTTGGAATTCTTTGAAGAAATAACAAGCAGGACAGACAAAGGAAAATTGGTTGATGTTGTGTATTTGGATTTTCAGAAGGCCTTTGACAAGGTGTCACACGTGAGATGGCTTAACAAGCTGTGAGTCCATGGTATTACAGGAAAGATTCTAGCATGGATAAAGCAGTAGTTGATGGCAGGAGGCAAAGAGTGGGAATAAAGGCAGCCTTTTGTGGTTGGCTGCCGGTGACTAGTGGTGTTGCACAAGGGTCTGTGTTGGGACTGATTCTTTTTACATTATGTCAATGATTCGGGTGATGAAATTGATGGCTTTGTTGCAAAGTTTCCAAATGATATGAAGATAGCTGGAGGGGCAGTAAGTTTTAAGGAAGTAGAGAGGCTACAGATGGACTTAGACAGATTAGGAGAATGGGCAAAGAAGTAGCAGATGGAATAGTGTTGGGAAGCTTATGGTCATGCACTTTAATAGAAGAAATGAAAGGGTTTACTATATTCTAAATGGAGAGAAAATACAAAAACTTGAGGCATGAAGAAACTAGGGAGTGCTTGTGCAGAATTCCATAAAGGTTAGTTTGCAGGTTGAGTCAGCAGTGAGGAAAGCAATGTTGATGTTAACATTCATTTCAAGAGGACTAGAATATAAGAGCAAGGATGTAATACGAAGAATTTATAAAGCATGGGCGAGGCCTCACTTGGAGTATTGTGAACAGTTTTAGGTCCCTTATCTTAGAAGGGATGTGCTGAAACTGATTCCAGGATTGAATGTCTTGTCATATGAAGAGCGTTTGATGGCTCTGGCCCTGTATTCACTGGAATTCAGAAGAATGAGGGGTGTCCTCATTGAAACTTATTGAATGGTGAAAGGCCTTGAGAGAGTGGATTCTTCCTACGGTGGGAAAGTCTAAGACTAGAGCACACAGCCTCAGAATAGAGGGGCATCCTTTTAGAATGGAGACGAGGAGGAATTTCTTCAGACAGAGGGTGGTGAATCTGTGGAATTTTTTGCCACAGGCAGCTGTGGAGACCAAGTCTTTACGTATATTTATGACTGAGGTTAATAGATTCTTGATTAGTCAGAGGCAGAAGGGAAACAGGGAGAAGGCAGGAGATTGGGGCTAAGAGGAAAAGTGGATCAGCCATGATGAAATGGTGGAGCAGACTCGATGGGCCAAATGGCCTACTCCTGCTCCTATGCCTTATGGGATCTGTACACTCACTTAATTAAAGTCCGTTATTGACAAAGGTGTGGTGTGCTGCATGCAGATTTGCTACTGATATAAAAAATACAAGGGTGATAAAGTTGCCTGTGAAAAGGATGCAGAGACTCCACCAGAGAACTGAAGGGGAAAAGATTGTGCATAATATAGGAAAATACAGGATTACTGATTTTATTGGAAGAACAATATTTTATACCAAAAGGAGAAATAGCTAATGTTGACCAAGGGGTGTCAAGACCACAAGACCTTGGAGCAGAAACAGGCTATTTGGGCCATTGAGTTTGTTCTGCTATTCCATTATGGCTAATTTATTACCTCTCTCAACCTCAATCTCCTGCCTTCTCCCCGGTAACCTTTAACACCTTTACTAATCAAGAACCTACCAACCTCTGCTTTAAATATACACAATGAACTGGTCTCCACAGCCGTCTGTGGCAATGTATTCCACAGATTCACCACCCTCTGGCTAAAGAAATTCCTTCTCATTTCTGTTCTAAAGGGATGTGGTAAAGGCTGTGTCTTCTGACCCCAGACTCCCAACTATAGGAAACATCCTCTGAATATCCATTCTGTGTAGGGCTTTCAATATTCCATAGGTTTCACTGATATCCCCAAATCACCCCTACCCCTGCCACCTCTTTCTTCAGAATCAGAACCAGAACTTTCACTTTCATTCCTGGGATCATTCTTGTGAACCTCTTCTGGACCCTCTCCAATGCCAGTACATCCTTTCTGAGAAAAGAGACCCAAAACTGCTCACAATATTCCAAATGCAGTCTCACCAATGCCTTATAAAGCCTCAGCATTACATCCCAGCTTTTATATTCTACTCCTCGCAAAAAAGAATGCTAACATTGCATTCACATTCCTTCCACCAACTCAAGCTGCAAGGTAACTTTTAGAGAATACTGATCTAGGACTCCCATGTCCCTATGCCCCTCCAATTTATGAATTTTCTTCCCAGTTAGAAAACAGTCTATACTTTAATTCCTTCTACTAATGTGCATGACCATACACTTCCCTACAGTATCTTCCATCTGCCACTTCTTTGCACCTTCTCCTAATCTGACCAAATCCTTCCAGAGAATCTCTGCTTGCTCAACATTGCCTGCCCCTCCACCTATCTTTGTATTTTCTGCAAGCTTGACCACAAAGCCATCAATACCATCACTCAGATGAAGGGTCTCGGCCCGAAACGTCGACTGTACTTTTTTCCACAGTTGCTGCCTGGCCTGCTGAGTTCCTCCAGCATTTTATGAGTGTTGCTTCGATTCCCAGCATGTGCAGATTTTCTCTTGTTTGTGGTTGAATTCTATCATTTAGATGATTGATTCATTGCCAAAGATGCTTGATCGGGTTAAGGTCAGGACTCTGACTGGGCCACTCAAGGACATCTTTCTTCATTTGAAGCTACTCCATCGATGTGCTGGCAGTGTGCTTTGGGTTGCTGTCCTGCTGAAAGACAAACTACCTTCCCAGTTTATGCTTTATGGCAGAGACTAGAGACTAGCAGGTTTTTATCCAGGATCTCTCTGTATTTAGCAGCATTTATCTTCCCATCAACCTGACCAGATTTCCAGTCCTTGCTGTTGAAAAGCATCCCCATAGCATGATGCTACTTCTACCATACTTCACCGTAGGGACAGTGTTACTTTGCTGATTTACGCCACACATACCACTTAATGTTGAGGCCAAAAATTTCCACTTATCAACACGGGAAAGTATGCAGATGATGGAACCCCAAAGCAGCAAACACAAAGTGCTGAAGGAACTCAGCACTCCAGGCAGCATCTATGGAAATGAATAAACAGTTGCCATTTCATGCCTAGACCATTCTTTTAGTCTCATCCGATCACAAAACCTTCTTCCACATCTTTATAGTATCTTCTAAGTGATGCTTTGTAATGTCTTCATGGGCAAGGATACACTGCATTTTTTTTTTACCCAGGGCTTCTTCCTTGCCACTCTTCCATAAACCCGTTTTATGCAAGGAAGGCCTTAGAGCTTGTGAAGCCATGAACTTCATCTCCAGTTGTAGTCACTCGCTTCTGCAGCTCACTGAGAGTGACTGTTGGTGTCACAGTAGCCTCTCTTACAAGTGTCATTCTTCAGTGACTAAGTTTAGAGGGGCGGCTTGACTTAGACAGTGTGGCTGTAGTTTCATATTTTTCCCACTTTTTCACAATGGACTGCACTGAACCCTGAGACATGGCCAGTGCCTTTGAGATGGTCTTGTACCCTTCCCCAGAGTTGTGCTTTTCTGTTATCATTTCCCTGACTTGTTTTGAATGCTCTTTTGTCTTCGTTTTGGTTTGGCCTTTTGAAAATCTACCATACTGTAGGACCTTACAGAGCAAGGGGGTATTTATTATTATGAATTCATTGAAAAAATTAATTTTATACATCATCAAATTGGGTGAGTAGGAAAGGTAATATACCTGAGGAAAGTTGGCATGTAATTATAAAACCTCACAATTTTGGTTTTTAATTTTTAGTAGACAGGTTTTGGAATTTTTCTTTTTATTTGACATAAGGCATAATGTTTTGATGATTAGTACAAAAAAGCCTACTTCGACATATCTTAAATTTAGAAAACAAGATATTAAAATGTGAAAATAGTTGTGGGGGCTGGATATTTTTTCAAGGCACTGCGTATAACTTGAAAAGAAGCAGTCCTGAAACTGACCCCTGCAGACCATCACGAGTCACTGACAGCCAATTAGAAAAGGCTCTCTTTATTCCCACTCTTTGCCTCCTGCCAGTAAGTCAACCTTCTTTCTTTTTCCAATATTTTTATTAACTAATTTACATATAAGAATACAGAGTACAGGAAAAAAAATATATCAGTACATTATACTAAATCGCATATAAAGACTCCTTCCCCTATATTCATACAAGTTAATTAAGTTGTAACATTCGATCTTCTATCCATGCTAGCATCTCTCACGTAATACCTTGGGCTGTTATCTTGCTATGCAGTGTCATGTGCAGCACCTGTCAAAGGCCTTCTGAAAATCTAAATAGACAACATCCATCGATTCTCCTTTGTCTATCCTGCTTGTTATTTCTTCAAAGAATTCCAACAAAATTGTCAGACAGGATTTTCCTTTAAGGAAACTATGCTGACTTTAGCCTATTTTATCTTGTGCCTCCAAATACCCTGAAACCTCATCCTTAACAATCAACTCCAACATCTTCCTAACCACTGAGGTAAGACTAACTGGCCCTATAATTTGCTTTCTTCTGCCCCTCTCATTTTTTGAAGAGTGGGGTGACATCTGCAATTTTCCAGTCTTCCGGAACCATTCTAGAATCCACTGATTCTTGAAAGATCATTACTAATGCCTCCACAATTTCTTCAGCTACCACTTTTAGAACCCTGGGGTGTACTCCATCTGGTCCAGATGACTTAGCTACAGTACCTTCAGACTTTTCAGTGTTTCCAAGCACCTTCTCCATAGTAGTAGCAACAATACTCACTTCTGCCGCCCCCCCCCCCACACTCTTCCATTTCTGGCATTCTGCTGGTGTCTTCCACAGTGAAAACTGATGCAAAATACTCGATAAGTTCACCTGCCATTTCTTTGTCCATCATTACTACTTCTCCAGTGTCATTTTCCAGCTGTCTGATATCCACACTCATCTCTCTTTTACTCGATATATCTGAAAACTCTTTTGGTATCCTCTTTTATATTATTGGCTAGCTTACCTTCATATTTCATCTTTTCTCTCTTTATGGTTTTCTTAGTTGCCCTCTGTTGGTTTTGAAAAGTTTTCCAATCCCCTGCCTTCCAACTAATTTTTGCTATATTTTACGTCCTCTCTTTTGCATTTGTACTGTTTTTAACATCCCTTGTCAAACAATGTTGCATTATCCTCCCTTTAGAATATTTATTTATCCTTGCAATATCCTGTGCCTTCTGTATTGCCCCCAGGAACTCCAGCCATTGCTATTCTGCCTTCATCCCTGATAGTGTCCCCTTCCAATCAACTTTAGTCAACTCCTCTCTCGTGCCTCTGTAATTCCCTTTATTGCACTATAAGACTGATATATCTGACTTTAGCTTCACTCTCTCAAATTGCAGAGTGAATTTGATCATATTATGATCACTGCTTCCTAAAGGTTCCTTTACCTTAAGCTCCCTAATCAAATCTGGTTCATTATATAACACCCATTCCAGCATTGTTGTTCCCCTAGTGGGCTCAATCACAAGCTGACCTAAATACCTCTCAAATTTGTAGGCATTCTACAAATTCCCTCTCTTGGGATCCAGCACCAACCTGATTTTCTCAATCTGCCTGCATATTGAAATCACCACGACTATCGTAACATGACCATTTTTACATACCTTTTTTTAATCTTCCACTGCAAATTATATCCCATATCCAGTCTACTGTTCAGAGGCAGGTATATAACTCTCATCAAGATCTTTTTATCCTTGCTGTTTCCTAAATCTACCCACAAGGATTCTACATCTTCAGATCCTATGTCACGTCTTTCTAAGGATTTGATTTCATTTTTACCAACAGAACCATCCCTCTGCCTACCTCAAATTTCAAAATTCAAAGTAATTTTATTATCAAAGTATATATATGTCACCATATACAACCCCGAGATACATTTTTTGTGGGCATACCCAATAAATCTATTTACTGATAACCATAACAGAATCAATGAGAGACCACCCAACTGGGGTGTTCAACCAATGTGCAGACGACAACAGACTGTGCAAATACAAAAAGATAATAAATAAATAAGAAATTAATATTGAGAACATGACATGAAGAGTCCGTTAAAGTGAGTCCATTGTTTGTGGAAACATTTCAATGATGGGCCAAGTTAAGTTGAGTGAAGTTATCCCCTTTGGTTCAAGAGCCCGATGGTTGAGGAGTAATAACTGAGCCTGGACCTGGTGGGGTGAGTCCTGAGGCTCCTGTACCCTCTTCCTGATGGTGCGGCAAGAAGAGAGCATGTCATGGGTGGTGAAGGTCCCTGATATTATCAATATACTCCCCGGGAAGGATTCCTGATTCAATACGTAGATGGGCCAGCTGGAGGAGAGGCCTTCTCCGCAAACTCCTAAGAAGAAGAGGTGCTGTCTTGCTTTCTTTGTCATTGCGCTTACGTGCTGGGCCCAGGACAGGTCCTTCGAAATAATAACACCAAGGAATTTTGAGTTGCTAATCCTTTGCTCCTCCGATAATGATACCTGTACTTTCGATACAATACATATCCTTGGATGTTAAGTTCCCAACTATGATCAGTAAAGGTCTCATCTGTGTGGTTTTCAGCCTCCCACACGGTCCTGTGTATATCCACTGCTTTGCCTCCTGCCTGTCAGCCAGTCTTCTGTCCATACCAGTATCTTTTCTGTAATACGACGGGTTCTTGTTTAGCTGAAGTTAACATGCAAGTACACAGTTAGGAGTGAAAACAGTACATTGGCCTTTACTGGAGCCCTCACTGCAGCTGTGGCGGCTATTGGAGAAACCATGCCTAAGGAAGAGTGTGGCCGCCAAGGAGACAATGCATCAGAGTTTCACTGGAGTTTCACCCTGCTCCAGCCAATGAGGTCAGCTCTCAGTCCTCCTGCCTCCACTGTGTTGAGGGAACTCCTACTCCAGCTATCCTCAGAGAACGATCCCATCATCCCAAGACTCAGTCTGTTGAAGCATGCCTGCGAGACAATGTGGCTACAACTCCCTGCTTTTGACCTCAGATTATGCTGCAGCAAGACGGGATGTTTGTAGACACAAGGGATTAATCATAAATGCAAATCATTCACGTAGAGGTTGAGTGGCTGGAGCACAGGCCATGTTATCACATTAAACAAGTCCCATTGCTTCCTTTGAGATGGAAGGGGGGCTTTAACTTGGTGAGTTCTGGGACTCAGAGAGGAAACTCTCTCAGTTTGTTGTTTATTTATTAATCCATCATTCCCTGGGATTCTGGTCTCTTCAGAACATAGCACATAGAATGGTTCAGCACACGTGACCATTTTCTCTCCCACTGCAATTCCTGAAATTTTCCTTCCTCCCCAAAAAGCAGCTGGCTAGTTGTAGTCACTGGTATCTGTTACCCTCTGGCCCATAACCTGTCTGATCATTATTTAAATATGACTGATGTTGGATCTGGAGTTTTTGATCCGGAGATTCTTCGGAAGTCAATATGAGGAATAAAATTTGATGGTTATGGCCATTTTATTACAAAGAAGGGAAAAAAAGAAACCATGGTTGTCTCATACTCAGACTAGAGATAAAAGCACATTCCATTGATGAGATGTAACCTATGAATTAGCCAGATTCAAACAGCAAGACACCTGCTGCACAGAAACTGGGGAGCTTCTAGAAAATACAAATCATCTTCACTACAGTACCTGGAAAAGTTACTGACAATTACACACACACTCAGTAGCCACACTCCTGTACTTAATGAAGTGACCACTGAGTATGTTCGTGGTCTTCTGCTGTAGCCCATCCACTTCAGGGTTTGACATACCATATGAGATGCTTTTCTGTATCCCACTGTTGCTACTTTCCCATCCTCCTGAACCAGTCTGACCTCTCTCATTAACAAGGCATTCTCGCCCTTAGAAATGCCACTGAATGGATTTTGGGTCCCCCCCCCCCCCCCCACACCATTCTCTGTAAACTCTAGAAAATGTTGTGCATGAAAATCACTGGAGATCAGCAGTTTCTGAGAAACTGAAACTTCCCTGTCTGGCACCAACAATCACTGCACGATCAAAGTCACTGAGATGACGTTTATTCCCCATCCTGATGTTTGGTCTGAACCTTTTCATTTGTAGAGTCACAGCTACACAGAGAGAGGACATCATGTAGGGATTGTCCACTGAGTCAGTATGGGTGAAAGTCAGAAATAGGAAGGGAGAAACCACTCTATCAGGCATATTCTATAGACACCCTAATAGCACCAGAGGCACCAAGGAACAGATTGGGAGGTAGATTTTGGAAAGGCACAAAAGTAACAGGTTGTCGTCATGGTGAACTTCAACTTCTCTAATATTAATCGGTAGCTCATTAGTGCAAAATGTTTGGAAGGGGCAGAATTTGTTAGGTGTGTCCAGGAAGGATTCCTGATTCAATATGTAGACAGGCCAGCTAGAGGAGAGGCCATCCTGGATCTGGTATGAGGCAATGAATCAGGTCAGGTGTCAGATCTCTTGGTGGGTGAGCAGTTCGGAGAGAGTGACCACAACTCCATGGCCTGGGAGAGTGGTAGGAGCAGGCAGCAAGGAAAAGAATTTAATTGGAGGAAAGTGAACTACAATGCAGGAACTGGGGAGCATAAATTGGGAATGGATGTACTCGGAAATGCACAACAGAAATGTGGTGGTTCTTTAGGGAGCACTTGCTGGGGGTTCTGGGTAGGTTTATGCCATCGAGGCAGGGCAGGACTATAACATGCAGGAGCAGAATTAGAAACGAAAGTGAGTCCGTAGGTTGTGGAATCAGTTTCGTGTTGGGGCATGTGAGGTTATCCACTCTGATTCAGAAGCCTGATGGATGAGGGGTAATGCCTGTTCCTGTACCTGGTTTTGTGGGACCTAAGGCTCCTGTACCTCCTTCTTTATGGCAGCAGTGAGAAGAGAGCATGGCCTGGATGGTGGGGGTTGCCGATGATGGATGCTGCTTTCCGAGGACAGAGACCAGACTTGCTCGTATGCAACAGCTGAACATGGTAGGACCAATTAACCAGACAGCTGATGAATCATTTGACACCCTGAACTTAGTACAAAAGGCAAAAGAGTATGCTGAACGTTCATATAAAACACTAATTTGACCTTACCTGGAATATGAGTCCAATTCTAGCCATGGAAAGTTCAGGGGAATATTGAGGGATATATTGGACTGTGCCTGGAATGAAAGACTGGAAAAGTTGGAATTGATCAAAATCAGAATCAAGTTTATTATCATGGACATTATATCATGATGTTTGTTGTGTAATGGCAGCAGTACAGTAAAATACATAATTTATTGTCCATTCAGAAATCCAGTGAGGGGAAGAAGCCATTTCTAAAACATTAGGTGTGTGCCTTCAGGCTCCTGTACATTCTCTCTGACCATAGTAACGAGAAGAGTGTATGATCTGGGTGGTGATGGGTTCTTGATGACAGATGATGCTTTTTTGAAGATGTCCTTGATGTGAGGATGCTGGTGCCCATAGTGGAGCTGGCTGAGTTTACAACCCTCTGCAGCTTTTTCTGATCCAGTGTAGTGGCCCCTCCAAACGAGATGGTGATATACACCCAGTTAGAATGCTCTCCACAGTACATCTGTAGAAATTAACAGGTCTTTGGTGTCATACCAAATTCTTAAAGAAATATAACCACTGGCGTGTCTTTTTGTAATTGCATCAATATGTTGCATCTAGGGAAGACCTTCAGAAATGTTGATACCCAGAAACTTGAAACTACTCACTCTTTTCACTGCCAATCCCTCAATGAGTTTGTATTCCCTTGACTTCCCCCTCCTGAAGTCCACAACCAATTCCATGATTGTTCTTAGAGTCCATAACATCAAGAGGAGATTTGGTGGAAGAAGGGTTTAGGTAAAGTAAACAGACACTATTTCAGGTGGCCGAAGATTGCGTAGCCTGAGATGCCTGTTAAAGAGGATTGGCCAATAAGTAGGACGATGGGAGTTGGGGTGAAAGGTCACTTTACAGCCCAGAGGGCGGTGAACATCACAAGACTCTGAATGGTTGGAACATGAGGTCAGTGGCCCGGTTGACTAGTTCAATCAGAGCCTTCATGCAGAAAAAGGGTAAATGCCCAAAGGAGGATAAAATTGAGAAATAAGGAGCAAAAATGGGATGGTCTTAGTTGAATTTTGAGACTTAATTACCAGAGAGAGGGGTCTGGTCTTCAGGAGTTAAATTCCAGGAAGAGTCTGTCTTTGAAGCTCTCATCCCTTATCAGTGAAAGAACACACAAGAATGTGTCATTGGAAAATAATTCCCATTCCTCAACATTAATAGAAAGCCCCTGCAAATGTACTTCAGTGTGGAATATCCACCCTGGAACTGGGAGGTAATGTGGCTCTTGGAACTGATACTTAAATCCTTTACTCAGCCCTTTCATCCTCTGATATCCTTTCCCAATTAAAATGCAATGCCTTAGAAGCTCCAAATGTCCTTTTGCAGCCAATCCTTTTGGAGCAAGAATTCCAGATTTCCACCAGCTTTTTGTGGAAAGAAATGTTCCCTCATTTTCCTCTTGAAAGGCCTAATTCAAATTTTCTAGACAGAACTTCCACTTTCAGTGTTCAATTCCACCCCCCGCACCCCCCCCACCCCCCAGCTCCATCAATATTGCCCACCAACAACCAGAGCTCAGAGGGAGTTCCTGGAGTGAAAGAATTTGGATAAAGGATTTTCCTTGATTGGTGGGATCTGGAGAAATGGAATTCCTTTTGTGTTAGAATATATGTATAGGGGTATCGGGGTTTGGAGACATTAGAGACTGCAGATGCTGGAACCTGGAGCCAAAAGCAAACTACTGAAGGATCAGGCAGCATCTGCAGTGGGAGACACACAGTCAAAATCTTAGGACAAGATCCTTCTTCTGGTTTTGGAATGGTTGGGTATTTGGGGCATTCTGGCTCGCTCCACACCAGACAGAATGGAAAGGTTTACCCAAATCTGCTTTTGAGATTATAGGAGTTAGGCAAACACCTTAGAACCTCCTCATTAGTCAAGAAGGCACAGTATGGTCTACACTTTCTGAGGAGATTAAGGCGTGCAGGTCTCCCCGTTCCCATTTTAATAACTTTCTATAGGAACACCATCGAGGGTGTCCTGACTGGCTACACCACTGTGTGGTATGGAAACTGAGGATTTACCAGGACCGTTGTATATGAAGGGCCAAAACAATTTTAAGAATCCCAACCATCTATTCCACAATCTGATCCATTACTATCAGGATGGAGGTTCAGGGGCATCAGGACTAGGACTGTCAGAATGGGCAACAGCTTCTCCCCTCAGGCTGTCTGACTAATGAATGTCCTGCCACCACTGAGATCTCATCACAAGGACAGGGACCTGTTTACTGTACTGCTCACCGTTTACTCACACTGCACATTTCATTTGCACTTTGAATTAAATTGTATTAACATATTTATGGTAATACTTTATTTTCTGTGCTGTGTGTGAATTATGTATCACAGGTGCACCATGGTCTGGAGGAATGTTGTGTTGTTTGGTTGTATATGTACAGTCAGATAACAATAAACTTGACTTGGTGTGTGTGTGGCGGGGTGTACAGAGACCTGCTGAAATGGTGAAAATTCCTTCATCAGCTTCCCACGTAATACGGGTAAGCATCCCCTTACTGACCTGAACATTCTATGGGGAACTGTGTGATACACAGGGCACTTTAACCTCTCAGTCAATAGTTTACCAGCTCTTCTCAATGCACAGTGTAGGACGAGCCAGGATTCTACGGGTTTACAGTGCTTTTGCTATTCATCATAGTTGGCATTTTTCTCAACCTCATTCCCCTGCCCTCTCCCTGTAATCCCCACTACCAATCAAAAACCTATTATTCTTTGCCTAAAACACCCAATAATTTGGCCTCCACAGTTGTTGTGGCAATGAATTCTGTAGGTTCCTCACCATCTAGCTATAGAAATTTCCCCTCACCTCAATTCTAAAGGGATTTTCTTTTATTTTGAAGATGTGCCCTCAGATCCTATACCCTCCTACTAATGGAAACAGCCTCTCCACACCCACTCTATCAATATTCAGTTGTTTACTAAGATTCTCCTTCATCCTTCCGAACACTGAGTACAGGCAACACTCACAACATGCTGAAGGAACTCAGCAGGTCGGGCAGCATCCGTGGAAAAGGTCGGTTGATGTCCATACATGGCCTCCTCTACTGCCATGATGAGGCTAAACTCAGGTTGGAGGAGCAACATCTCATATACCGTCTAGGTAGTCTCCAGCCCCTTGGTATGAACATAGAATTCTCCAACTTCCGGTAATTCCCTCCCCTTCCCTCAGTTTCACTCTGCCCCCTCCCTCATGGTTCCGCCTCCTTCTACTACCCATTGTTTTCCCCTATTCCTTCTTCACCTTTCCTGCCTATCCCTTCCCCCACCCCTTTATCTTTCCCCTTACTGGTTTTTCACCTGGAACCTACTGGCCTTCTCCTTCCCACCCTCCCCCCACCTTCTTTATAGGGCCTCTGCCCCTTCCCTCTACAGTCCTGATGAAGGATTCCAGCCTGAAACGTTGACCGATCTTTTCCACGGATGCTGCCCGACCTGCTGAGTTCCTCCAGTGTGTTGTGGGTGTTGCTTTGACCCCAGCATCTGCAGATTATTTTGTGTTTACTGAGTACAGGTCCAGGGCTATTGAATTATCCACATACATTTAACCTTTTGTTCCAGGGATCATTCTTGTGAATCAATTTTGCCAGGGTCAGCACATCATTGGTTTTACATAGGGCCCAAAATTCCTTATTCTATTCCAAATGCAGTCTGACCAAAGCCTCATAAAGCTTCATCAATACATCCCTGTTTGTATGTTTTAGCCCTCTTGAAATGAACGCTAACGCTGCATTAGCCTTCTTTACTGGTGACTTGACCTAGAGTGACTCTGCGCAGCAGACCCACATCAGTCGGTGTACAGACCATCTCCTGGCCCTGACTGTGGGGAAGGTGGTCAGAACAAAGGGAGCTGAGACCCCATGCAACCACAACCTATTCTGATCACTCCCACCAATGGTCAATGCAGGCAGGTGCTTCCTGCCTTATAGCTGTTAATGCTTTTGCTCACGGTCGCAGCGAGGGGAGCTCGTCGGTGGAAATATTCTGTCTGAAACAGAAAGGGTGATTTGTGAAGGGCTGACAAGAGGTGCTGAGGGATTTACGAGGAAAGTCTGCAGGATTACTCGGAGAAAATTTGACTGAGCATTTCAAAGTATTGTGAATGTCAAAAGCATCTTGTGCATGATAGATTGATGGGAGAAGCACCTCGTTCAGAAAGTCCACAGGAATTCCCTCAGCATTCCAGGTCTGCGAAGAAGTCGAGGCTGCAGGAGCCAGCTCGGTGGCTGACTGACCGTCCCTCTCCGGCCCACCACACACCACTGCAAGACTCCTGGGCTCTCCCGCTCCTGAGTGAGGATACCATTTCCTGCTGAATAACCATCCAGCACTCAACAGAGGGTTGTCTGCTGGTGGTGTGATGGCACCTAACCCATGGCCAGTTGTACAGCAATCAGAGCAACCCACTATGTTAAACCCCAAGTCCCCCTTCTCCTATGGTCCACTCTCCTCTCCTATTAGATCCCAAATTGTCCAGCCCTTGACCATTTCCACTCACCTTCCCCTAGCCTACCCGCCATTTTATTCCGGTATCTTCCCCCTTCCTTTCCAGTCCTGAAGAAGGATCTCGGCTGAAACATCGACTTTTTATTCATTTTTATGGATGCTGCCTGACCTGCTGAGTTCCTCCAGCATTTTGTGTCTGTTACTCTTGTCATTATGTTAGCTTGACGTTTATAATTTGATGGGAGTGTGGATTCCAATAGTTAGTAACTGCCTGTTACACTGCTGGTGTTTAGGGCAGCAGTGAAAGTCCTCCACGACTGTCTGTCCTTGGCCGTCTTCTCTGTTGTTCCGCAGCTGCGGTTCACCGTGTTGACGGATCCAATCACACTGTGTGTATGAGAGGTGTGCTGGGCAAGGAGCTGGTAGATGGTGCAGGAGGTGGTGTAGTGCTGATGGTTTATAGAACACACAATGTGAAGGGTGACACATACAGAGCACTGAAGGTACAGTAGGTGACAAGATACACAGTGCTTAGTACGAAAGATCAATCACCACTAGGTGATATGAAATTTGCTGTTTTGCCAGGAGGGATATTGAGGCTTTGGAAAGGGTGTAGAAGAGGCTTACAATAGTTCTACCTGGTTTAAAGGGCATGTGCGATCAGGAGAGCTCAGCTAAGACTAAGGAGCTGGTGGTAGACCTGAGGAGAGCTAAGGTACCAGTGACCCCTGTTTCCATCCAGGGGGTCAGGGTGGACATGGTGGAGGATTACAAATACCTGGGGATATGAATTGACAATAAACTGGACTGGTCAAAGAACACTGAGGCTGTCTACAAGAAGGGTTAGAGCCGTCTCTATTTCCTGAGGAGACTGAGGTCCTTTAACATCTGCCAGATGATGGTGGGGATGTTCTGCGAGTCTGTGGTGGCCAGTGTGATCATGTTTGCTGTTGTGTGCTGGGGCAGCAGGCTGAGGGTAGCAGACACCAACAGAATCAACAAACTCATTTGTAAGGCCAGTGATGTTGTGGGGATGGAACTGGACTCTCTGATGGCGGTGTCTGAAAAGAGGATGCTGTCTAAGTTGCATGCCATCTTGGACAATGTCTCCCATCCACTACATAATGTACTGGTTGGGCACAGGAGTACATTCAGCCAGAGACTCATTCGACAGAGATGCAACACTGAGTGTCATAGGAAGTCATTCCTGCCTGTGGCCACCAAACTTTACAACTCCTCCCTTGGAGGGTCAGACACCCTGAGCCAATAGGCTGGTCCTGGACTTATTTCCTGGCACAATTTACATATTACTATTTAACTATTTATGGTTTTATTACTATTTAATTATGGTGCAACTGTAATGAAAACCAATTTCCCCCGGGATCAATAAAGTATAACTATGACTATAAACTTAGGTTGTTTTCTTTGGAGTGGTGAGACTGAGGAGAGATCTGATAGAGGTTTATAAGATAATGAGAGGCCACAGATAGAGTGGACAGAGAGCATGTTTCCCAGGGTAGAAACATCCAAAACCATTGCAAGTGAGAAGGGGTATGTGGGGGTAAGTTTTTTTACTCAGAGAGTGGTGGATATCTGGAATGCTCTGCCTGGTGTGGTGGCAGAGGCAAACACATTCGAGCCTTTTAAGAAACGTTTAGGTAGGCACATGACTGTGGGAAAGGTGGAGGGATAGGGCTATTACGTAGGTAGGAGGGATTAGTTTTGGGTGCTTTTGATTTGCTCTTTAGCTGGTTTGTGGGCTGAGAAGGCCGCTCTTGTGCTTGCACTCTTCTATGTTCTAAATAAAAATAACGAGGTTGTGCTTGTGGAGCGTTCTGTAATCCCATAGTTCAAGGGAAAAAGTAATGGCACAGTGAGGAGTGAGTGACCATGAGGCGAAGTGGAGGGAACGTGGTAGTCATACTCTTGTTGTTTCAAAGGCTTCTACTCCTTGGTGGTAAAGGCCACAGAGTTTGAAAGGTCTTGCCAGATTAGCCTCAGCAAATTACACGCTGAAGCCGCTGTGTTACCAGTTGTGGAGTGACCGTAGTTTCGGTTGGATGAGCTCCCGATCCAAACCAGCTGCTCGGTCACGCTTGTTGACTAGTTACTTGCATTTCTTCCAGATGGCAGACATTCCACTGTGCTCCTGCTGTGTGCCGTAGGTGATGAGGAGAGAGGACCTCTTGTTCAGTTAAATTCCTCGTCAACTCGGACATCGATTGCAGGGAACTGGCGAATGCTCAATATTATGAAATGTGATTAGGTTTTGCTGTTGATGATGGTCATCACCTGGTTCTCGTGATCGTAAACGCTGCTTGCTACTTTGAAGTCCAAGGTCATTTATGGCCCAGATTATTTACACAATACAAGCGTGCTGGACTCTGGCGTGTGAGGGGCACTGGACAGGGCTCGAATGTGTTGCGAGTTCTGGACAGAGTGTAGACGTGCAAAGGTTTCAGAACACAGCCCGGCTGTCTGATGGGTTTTTGGAAGTATCATGGGAGTACAGGTATAAAATGAGACCTGGGTTCTCAATGTGGCACGGGTGTACGATGGGTCTGATTCACAGGACAGGTGCAAGAGGGTCTGGGTGTGGCACAGGCTTCAAATGAGACCCAGGTGCACGAGCCAACCCGGATGTGACCGAATGCACCACTGGTCTGGTGTGTGCTCACGTGTAGAACATGTGCATGTGTGTTACAGTAAGGGTCTGGTGAATGCAGTACTCTGTGCAGACTTAAAGAGGATTGAACTGCAATTTCTGAAGAGACATTGTTACTCCAAGGTTAATAGAGGAGCCAGAGAGCTGTCTCTGCTCCACTGCCATCCTTTTAAGGAAGTTTAAGAATAAAGCAGGCCGATGTGAGGGAGGTCCTCCTGGAGCAGTCTTGAGGCACGTGCTGCCTCTGGTGGACTCTGCCGGTACTGCTGCCTTACAGCTGATGACTCATTGGCTGGAGCTGGATGAGATTTGCTTTGCTCACGGTTAACGTGGTTTCTGCAGCAGTCTGAGGTATTTGGACCTGCTGACACCCGGCAGCTCACCGGCTAGCCATGCCAGGAATGTCGTATGAAATATGTGTCAGTGCAAGGATTCAGGGTACAGATGCGCTTTAAATACTCCAATTCGCTCACTCCATCACAAACATCCTGCAGCAGCAAAGCAAGAGCAGCTGAAATTAAAATCAGATAAAGAAATCAGAGCAAACGCAGGGAACTCGCTCTGCTTGGTCATCACAAGAGTATCTTCTTCTGTGGAGAGGCTTTCTGCACACTGGGACAATGACATCCCCATTGTTGCTAACGCTCCTGGTCATCTTTCCCATTGCTTATCAACCAGCCAGGGGAAGCGGATCTCCAGAGAACAGGGATCCAATGCCGCATCTGCCAGGTAAGTAAAACTCACGCATTCAGTTTATCAACACGAGTTTCAAGATAGTGTGCGCACACACACACACACACACAGAGGCTGTCAGGGTAGTGTAGCAGTTTGCATGACGTTATTACAACTTGGGCGTCAGAATTTGGAGTTCAATTCCGTTTTCCTCTGTAAGCAAGTTCCCTCCCGTGTGCATATGGTTTCCTCTGGGTGCTCTGGTTTCCTCCCAAAGTCCAAAGACGTATCAGTTAGGTTAATTGGCCATTGAAAAGTGTCTCATGATTAGACCAGGGTTGGATCGGGTGATTACTGGGCGGTGCGGTACAAAGGGCTGTATCTCTAAATAAATATATATTTATAATTGAATGTCTGTTTCATAAAATAACCTGCACCAAGATTATTAATCGTATAAAACATAATCCAAAGGAAGTTCCATTCGGGTGAGGCCACAGTACGGTTTTAGAGTCTATATCCAGTACTGGAAGGAACAGAGACCAGGTTCGTGGCTCCTGCTGGAAACACCTACTCAGGTGAACAGAGGGATCTGTTTCCACCCACACAGAGAACCTGGATTACATAAACAGGGCCTGGGATGTGATCCCAGTCAATGTTAAACTGGGATTCCCCCGTTTGTAGCTTTTGTCGGAAAGAGGCAAACTTCCCTGAAGTTTTACTCCGGTAATTTGCACCCGTGCTTCCTCCACCACAACTTCAAATAAACTCCCATGACAGATTCATCAAACCTGGAATAAACAGCTGGTATCAGTAACGTGATCACAAGCCACGGGATTTTTATAAACAACCTGTCTGGTTCACTAATATTCTTTCAATACCTGGTCTAAAAAAACAGCAGACCCAGCACAGTAGCTGTGATTAGCTGCTCCCTTACTCCAGGAGTGGACAGACATTAGTTTTGCTTGTAAAGGCTCTGCGGTTAGTGAATAAAACTTCTGATGAAATGGATGAAATGAAATACTGTATGAATTCATTTTCTGCTTTTGTCAGAGACGGGGGCGAGTACACTCCGACGATCCGACAGAGATCCAGATGGGGAATTCATCATTTCACCGTCCCCTTCATCGGTCTCGTCTCTCGAAGCTTCAGACCCACAGCCGTATGCGGGGAGGTCGCGAAGAAAGCGGAAAATGTCCGTGACGAGGAAGGGAGAGGCGTGGGAGGAGAGGAGCTGCCGGCTGCGGGCACTGCAGCTGCGGGTGCAGGACCTGGGTCTGGGCTATCGTTCCGACGAAATTATCCTCTTCAAGTACTGCAGTGGCAGCTGCCCCCTGGCTCGCACCAACCACGACCTCACCCTCTCCCTCCTCCTGCGCAAGGCCGACTTCCTCAACCTGTCCCGGGAGAAGATCGTCAGCGACCCATGCTGCCGGCCCACACAGTTCAAGGATGTCAGCTTCCTGGACAACCAGAACCGCTGGCACAGGGTGGAAAAGCTGTCAGCTTCAGAGTGCAGCTGTATCGGGTAACCATTGCTGGCGGGAGGGGGGTGGGGTGGAGGGATTGTGAGGGAATTTAGGGAGACCAAAGTGGGAATCCAAACGAGGCAAATTCTTGAGCTGGTTGGGGGTGAAGAACAAAGGTCAGGGTGTGGGCATGAATGGAACCCCTTCCACAGGGTAACCGAAGATCCAAAAAGGTTGTGTTGGGGTAAATGACTGAGACCGGTCCCTGGGATAGTGGTTGAGGGGAGGGCTCAATATGGTGGAGATCTCTCTCTCTCCTGTGCATCTCCTTTCCATCCCAAGTTCCTCATCTCTCCAGGGTTGGGCTAGGTGCTTTGATACCAGCAGGCAGGCAGTTGGGAATATGTCAGCACGACCCTGAGCGGTTGGAGGGGTGGATCGCAGGTCCTACGTGCTGTTCCCACACTGCTCACACTCTGCAGTCACCGGCCCAAGGAACTTTGCACACAGAAACAGACAGACAGACACTTGAGATGTAACAGAGGAGGTGAATGAAGGAACTGATGCCTCATCGGACCGAGGGTTTCAGAGAGGGGATTGGGTGGGGGGGGGGCAGGTTGTGGTGTTCAAGGAGAGAATAAAGGAGTTTCAAGAAACATAAGACTTTCTGTTGCCTATTGAACTGCCGCTAAGCTCGATGCTGTAAATACAGTAAGTATTTATACTGAACCTGGCGCTCTTTAACATTTCCATTATCTGTGACGAAGGTAATTCGATCTTTAGAGTGGGGCAGGGTGGGGGTTAGAGTAGGAGGTTGACTCAGTGACAAGCAGCTGGAGGCTGAGATCGCCGGTGGTTCGTATCGTCAGAAATATTTATGTATCTAAATTATTTATTTATTTTAAAGAATGCTGTTAAAACGCTTGGACTTATTCCCTCTGTTCAAATAAAGACCTCTGTTGTGTCAGCCCAGAGTGTGATTACTGTGAGCCAGTGTGAGAGTCGGGGAGAAATTGCCCAACAAAACCAAACAGCACAACTCACAAGCTGGATTAATTTATAAATGAACGTTGGTTTATAAATTACCATGGGTATATGAGGGATGATCAGCTGACTCTGAGCTGATGGGCAGGTTCCTGCAAATTATGGAAATCCGCCGATCTCGAGGTACTTTCCGGCTTCCGAAGAAGGACTCCTCGTCTCTCAGGATCTGGTGGCTGAACTGGTATCGGGCAGCTCCCCTGTAAAACATACCCATGAAGAAGTATCTGTAGCTCCTTGTAATCTCACCCACTCGTCCCACACCACACTCTCTCCCCTTTCCCTTCACACCCCATATCATCTTTCCCCTCTTCCATGTGCAAAAATGTACACACAGGTACAGAAACAGACCCACACACATTGAGACATACACACACAGACACACGTGCAGACAGAAAGACACACAAAGACACAAGACTTCTTTTAATAGATACAGCACGGTAACAGGCTTTTCTGACCCACAAGCCCCACCGCCCAGTTATACCCATGTGACCAATTAACCTCCTAACTGGTACTGTACATCTTTGGGATGTAGCAGGAAACTGGAGTTCCCAGAGGAAACACACACAGTAACAGGGAAAACGTACAAACTCTTTACAGACAGCGGTGGACGTGAACCCAGGTTACTGCTACTGTAATAGCGTTACACTACTGTGCCCCCAAGTCCTCTTATCTCATTTCCTCCCCGCGTTGTCCCTCTACCGTTCCCACAAAACCCTCTTTTTCTTTCCTCCCATCACAAACAAGAGTTACTGGAAATCAGAGCAACACACACAAAATGCCGGAGGAACACAGCAGGTCAGGCAGCATCTAGGAAAAGAGTACAGTCGACGTTTCGGGCTGAAACCCTTCATCACGACTGGAGAAAAAAAGCTGAAGAGTAGATTTAAAAGGTGGAGGAATGGGTGAGAGAAACACTAGGTGATGGGTGAAACCTGGGGGTGGGGGGATGAAGTAAAGAGCTGGGAAGTTGATTGGTGAAAGAGACAGGAGGCCATGGAAGAAAGAAGAGTGGGGAGGAGCACCAGAGGGGGGCGATGGGCAGGCAGGGAGATAAGGTGAGGGAGGGAAAAGGGGATGGGGAACGGTGAAGGGTGGGGAGGGGCGTTACAGGAAGTTAGAGAAATCAACGTTCATGTCATCAGGTTGGAGGCTACCCAGATGGAATATAAGGTGTTGTTCCTCCAACCCAAGTGAGGCCTTGTCACAACAGCGGAGGAGGCCGTGGATGGACATATCGGAATGGCGGGAATGGGATGTGGAATTAAAATAGGTGGGCTCCATCATTTGTCCTCTTCATCCTCCCATTTCTCAATCATACCCCCACCCCCCGCCATACACATAGCCCACTCTGCAGCTCACCTCAGGACGTAAGCAGATCGGCGCTGCAGTAGCAAATCCACCCAGTCCTCACTGCTGTCTTCACTCACCAGCCGCATCACACTGCTCGACAGGAGGCACATGCCCGCAATCGTGTCCCCGCAGAACTTTGAGGGAGAGAGGGGTGTTGACATGTCAGCATATATGTCAGCAGGGATGTGATGTTGAGGCTTTATAAGGGGCTGGTGAGACCTCACTTGGAGTACTGTGGGCAGTTTTGGTCTCCTTATTTAAGAAAGGATGTGCTGACGTTGGAGAGGGTACAGAGAAGATTCACTAGAATGATTCCGGGAATGAGAGGGTTAACATATGAGGAACGTTTGTCTGCTCTTGGACTGTATTCCTTGGAGTTTAGAAGAATGAGGGGAGACCTCATAGAAACATTTCGAATGTTGAAAGGCATGGACAGAGTGAATGTGACAAGGTTGTTTCCCATGATGGGGGAGTCTAGTACGGGAGGGCATGACTTAAGGATTGAAGGGCACCCATTCAGAACAGAAATGCGAAGAAATTTTTTTAGTCAGAGGGTGGTGAATCTACGGAATTTGTTGCCACGGGCGGCAGTGGAGGCCAAGTCATTGGGTGTATTTAAGGCAGAGATTGATAGGTATCTGAGTAACCAGGGCATCAAAGGTTATGGTGAGAAGGTGGGGGAGTGGGACTAAATGGGAGAATGGATCAGCTCATGATAAAATGGCAGAGCAGACTCGATGGGCCGAATGGCCGACTTCTGCTCCGTTGTCTTATGGTCTCTATAGAGCCGTACACCTTCTCTCTCACTCATACACACACACAGAGTCAAAATCCATCAGCAAAAATTTTACAACAATTCTAACTGCATATTCGCCAACAGTGGGAACGTCAGTAAGACGCTTTGGTAGAACGAGCAGAGGTGATATAAACAAAGCTGCACTGTCAATGGGGGTGAATCAACAGAGACATGGGTGTGCGCAACAAGTCTTGAAATGGATAGAATAAGCTCGGAATTTTCAGCTCCATAAAGTGGGTAGTGCACTGGTTATCACAACGACTTACAGTACCAGAGACCCAGGTTCAATTCCCACTGCTGCCTGTAAGGAGTTTTGTACGTTCTCCCCGTGACAGTGTAGAGTTTTCTCCCACAGTTCAAAGATGCACCGAACATCCAGTGAATGGTAGTTCTGTGGTGGAAATGCCTTGTTAATGAGAGAGGTCAGAGGAGAACGGCCAGGCTGCTTCAAGCTGACAGGAAGGCGACAGTAACTGAAACTGTTATAACAGTGATATGCAGAAGAGCATCTCTGAATGCACAACACGTCGAACCTTGAAGTGGATGGGCTACAGCAGCAAAAGACCACCTACACTCGATGGCCACTTCATTAGGTTAGGGGGTTCCTAATAAAAAGGCCACAGAGTGTATATCCAAGGTAAAAGCAAATCCTATCTTCACCAGGAAACAAGAAGAAAAGATGACTGACATTACTCATGGTAATAAGTCACTTCAGATTTATCCTGTGTTGACAAGAGAATATGGTGAGGCACCAGCATGAGCTCTGATGGCAATCCTTAAATCTTCCTTGGATGTAGGGGCAATTTCTTCATAAGCAGAATTCCGAAGAAAGCAAGGAAGCACCTTTACTTCCTTCGGAGTTTGTGGCGATTCAGCATGACATCTAAAACTTTGACTAATTTCTATAGATGCGTGGTGGAGAGTATATTGACTGGCTGCATCACAACCTGGTACAGAAACACCAACGCCCTTGAAAGGAAATCCTACAAAAAGTAGTGGATACAGCCCAGTCCATCATGAGTAAGATAGTGGTGCCTTCAGACATAGCGGCCTTTTGGGGGCCAACCAAAGGTATTTTTTTCTTTGTTAAACTTTTTTTTTACAATCCCGAGACAATACTGGACTCCCAAAAACTTTGGGTACTGCTGGTCTAACCCATAAATAAGCTGCCCGTTGATAAGAGGAGCTAGACTAGGTGCAGACCGTGTTGCTGCCTGCTACTGAAAAGCATCGACGGCATCAGAGTCGATGTGCGAAGGCAGCATGCAGTGTAACCATGGGTGATTGTATTGAATGTTTCTCTCACAATCACAAGAATCTGTTGGGCATTACCTGTTTCCCTTGTTTGGTGGTGTGACAGACAGCGAGGGAGCTGCGTGGCCTCGGTTGTAGCGAGGACTAGGCCTCAAGCTGTGGCCGTGCCTGCTGTTGCAGTCCAGGTGAGGAGACGCCGGAGGTGGTGTAGTGTGGCATCGTACTCGGTTGGGGGCTGACCTTTCCTGTCAGTGCTGCCCTCCAGTGTTCGATCGGTAGAATGACTAGCTGGATCACCAGCATATGTCCGTCTGCGCACTGCCAGGAACTGAACCATCACTTTGCAGGACATGTCACCAAGGAACTTGGGCTCATTATGGTTTTTTTTTTGCGTGACTGTGTGCGTGCTCGCTGTTTTGAATGTGCTGTGTGTGTTTTGCACCTTGGCCTCAGAGGAACACTGTTTCATTTGGTTGTATTCATGTATGGTCGAATGATAACCAAACCTGAATTTGATTTTGATTGGATTTGACTTGAGAAAAACCCTCTCTGCAACTGAGCACATGTACATGAAACACTATTGCAGGGAGGCAGCATCCATCATCAGGGACTCCCACCACCCAGAACACACTCTTCTCTTGCTGCTGCCATCAAGATGGTGGTATAGAAGCCTCAGGACTCACACACCAGGTTCAGGAACAGTTACTACCCCTCAACCATCAGGATCTTGAGCTAATTTTACTCGTCCCATCACTGAAGTGTTCCCACAACCTATGGACTCACTTTCAAGGACTCTTCACCTCATGTCCCTGACATTTATTGATTATTTATTTATTTATTATTTCTTTATTTATTTTCATGGTTTCTTGTCTTCTGCACTCTAATTGAACAACCTTAGTTGGGCAGTCTTTCAGTGATTCTGTTATGGTTACCATTCAATATATTTACTGAACATACCCACAAGAAAATGAATCTCAGGGTGGTATATCATGACATATACAGTATGTACGTTGGTAATAAATTTACTTTGAAATTTGATCCTTGCGCATTGCAAAACTTAGGTCTTCAGTGTAAAGAGGAAAAGTCTAAATGAGGTAGAAACTACAATGAGGTTAACATCAGCAGCAGGCAAACATTGAGAGACTAATGCTCATGGCAGTAATTCTCAATGGAAAAAGAACTAATCACTAAAGAGTACACTGCACAAATTTATTGAAGGCATACTTGGTCTAAGCTAACAATTGCAGTACTCATGGAGCTCCAAAATCATTTGATACAAACAGAAGAGCACCAGTGGACAATGTTGAGATAAGAATGCCAATACCTGAGGGGAAAAAAAAGGTCAAGGAGCAGTGAAGAGAATTGTTTCCAACTGGAGAGAGATGTTCAGATGCTAAAGTACTGGAGGAAGCCTAAAGACCTGTCCTCCAAGAGGACCACAAGCTTGTCGAAGGGTCTGGAGGCTTGTGTGCCTCAATGACCTGGAGAGCTATGTTGGCCAGAGTCAGGGCTTTACGCTTTGGTTCTTGGTAGGGTCACCCGTGCCAAACAGGTCAAAGGATAGAAGCTGGACTAAGAGTGGCCCACAGGTCCTCCAGGTTCGGGGTTTTAACTCAGGGCTAACAACCCTGACTGGTAAAATAAAACTGTTACAGAAACAGCAATGAAGAATCCTCCTACATCTGAGTGTGACAGTATTCCTGAGTCTCCACCTAGGACTTGCACAACCGACAGTGGTGAAAACCAAGAGGAAACTACTGACACGATGAAGGAAGCCCTGAACACTGTTGGAGATGGGGGAATTTCATTGCTGCCCTAAATACCAGCTGTGTAATGGCCAGTAATTAGTTGACTTGTAAGTAATGACAAAGTAGTGAACCAGGAATTCCTGCTAAACAGGGCAAACTGTAAGCCTGGCCCACTGGAGAACTGTATATAATTCTGGCTCCACACTCAAAATATGCAAGGGCAATTTATTGAGATTTATTGCCAGAGGTTTCAGATGTGCAGACCCTCCTTAGAAGCTTATAGAGGTTTGATGGCAGAGATAGGAGGCATCTTTGCAGTGAGAAGCAGAATTCAGTAGCAGCTGCATGCATATTTAAAAATAATTAGCAAAATAATACAAGGGGGAACAAGAAAAGTCTGTTACAGTGCAAGTTGCTCTGTTCTAGGGTGTGCTGCCCAAATATGTTATGGAAGGAGATCTCAACAAGGACTTTGAAGAATTAAATTAGGAAGAGAAAGTAAATGAAACTTTCCAAAGGGGCAACAAATATTTCTCTTAACCCCAGTGCCAACATTCTCCAAATAGACTGCAGAGATCAAACTCAACACAAGGACCTGGGCCAAATAGCCTGTTTCTGTGTTGTAATTTTCTGATTCTCAGAGTGGAAAAGGAAGGGTGGAAGAAAGAAGAGCCCAACATGCGGCACAACAAACTTGCGACTGACGGAGAGAACGTACAGCAGCCTCGGTCACTAACCTTCACGCTGTCCACGTGGGGATTGATGAAGCCAGTCTTTTCAAGGTCCAACACATGTACCATTGAGAGCTGAGGCACACCTGGCAGGAAGGCAACATCTCGAAGCCGCTGCAGGACAGCTGTGTTCTGCTCAGTCCACTGGGACTTCTCTATCTCCCGATACCCATGGATTGCCTCACATCAGTTAACATAGTAAAAAAAAATTCAGTTAAAACCCCGAACCATTTACAGGAGAATATTCTTCACAATGCAGTTAGCAGGGCAAAGTAGAGGCACAAGATGGGACTAGCAGCCAAGATTAAGGAAAATCTAAAGCACACTCCAAAGAGATGGCTACAATTCCAATATAAAAGCAAAGATATAATGCGGAGGCTTTATAAGAGATTGGTGAGGCCTCACTTGGGAGTGCTGCAAGTAGTTTTGGGCTGTTATTTAAGAAAAGATGTATGAGGAGCAATTGATAGCTTTGAGCCTTTAGTTGCTGGAAGTTAGAAACATAGAAACATAGAAAATAGGTGCAGGAGTAGGTCATTCGGCCCTTCGAGCCTGCACCGCCATTTATTATGATCATGGCTGATCATCCAACTCAGAACCCTGCCCCAGCCTTCCCTCCATACCCCCCTGATCCCTGTAGCCACAAGGGCCATATCTAACTCCCTCTTAAATATAGCCAATGAACTGGCCTCAACTGTTTCCTGTGGCAGAGAATTCCACAGATTCACCACTCTCTGTGTGAAGAAGTTTTTCCTAATCTCAGTCCTAAAAGGCTTCCCCCTTGTCCTCAAACTGTGACCCCTTGTTCTGGACTTCCCCAACATTGGGAACAATATTCCTGCATCTAACCTGTCCAATCCCTTTAGGATTTTATACGTTTCAATCAGATCCCCCCTCAATCTTCTAAATTCCAATGAGTACAAGCCTAGTTCATCCAGTCTTTCATCATATGAAAGTCCTGCCATCCCAGGAATCAATCTGGTGAACCTTCTTTGTACTCCCTCTATGGCAAGGATGTCTTTCCTCAGAAGAATGGGTACGTGGAGGGTACTGAAACCTATCGGATGTTGAAAAGCCTAGATAAGGTGAATGTGGAGAAGATGCTCCCTATGTAGGGGAAGGCACAAGATCAGAGGGCACAGCCTCAGAATAGAGGGATGTACTTCAGGACAGAGATGAGGAGAAATTACTTCAGCCAGAGGATGGTGAATCTGTGGAATTTGTTGTCACAGGCAGCTGTAGAAGCCAAGCCATTGTGTCTGAATTGGCATGGCCACTGAGCACATCTACATGAAGTGCTGTCAAGGGAAAGCAGCATCCATCATCAGAGATCCCCAACACCCAGACCACGCTCTTTTCTCGCTGCTGCCATCAGGTACACGAGCCTCAGGACTCGCACCACCAGTTTCAGGAACAGTTACTGCTCCTCAGCCACCAGGCTCTTGAATAAAAGGGGATAACTACACTCAACTTCACTTGCCCCATCATCGAAATGTTCCCACAACCAACTATCTCACTTTCAAGGACTCTATATCTCATTATTTATTGCAATTTCTTTATATTTGCATTTGCACAGTTTTTTTTTGCTTTCTGCACTCTGGTTGATCTTTCAATGATCCTGTTATAGTTACCATTCTACGAATTTGCTGAGTATGCCCACAAGAAAATGAACCTCAGTGCTGTATATGGTGTTGGTGCGTGGCCAAGTGGTTAAGGCCTTCGTCTAGTGAAATGAAGGTCGCTAGTTCGAGCCTTGGCTGAGGCAGCGTGTGTGTCCTTGAGCAAGGCACTTAACCACACATTGCTCTGCGACGACACCGGTGCCAAGCTGTATGGGTCCTAATGCCCTTCCCTTGGACAACATCGGTGGCGTGGAGAGGGGAGACTTGCAGCATGGACAACTGCCAGTCTTCCATACAACCTTGCCCAGGCCTGCGCCCCGGAAACCTTCCATGGTCTCACGAGACTAATGGATGCCTATTATTATCATATGGTAACATATACAAACTTTGATAATACATTTACTTTGGCATAGCAGGATATGGACATAACCCAGGCCAGTGGCATTAGTGCAGACAGACAGAACAACTTCTGTGCTGCATGGCTGTGTGCTTACTTTTCGATGTAGGTCCCAACCGCTGACTTATGCGGGAAGAGGAAGACCTTATTCAACTCCCAGAAAATGCTGGAGGAACTATGGAAATGAAGTCAACGTTTCGGGCAGAGACCCGCTTCAGGACTGAGAAAGAAGGGGAAGGTGGCCAGAATGAAGAGGTTGGGGCTCAGGGTAGTGGAAGGAGGCTAGTCAAAAGGTGACAGGTGAAGCCAAGTGGTTGGGAAAGGTCAAGAGCTGGAGCAACAGGAATCCGATAGGAGAGGAGAGTGGACCATGGGAGAACTGGACCCAGGAAGTAAAAGGCAGGTAAGAAGAAGTGGGGAATAGAAGAGGTGTGAAGATTCATTTCTGTAGATGCTGCGTGACCTGCTGAGTTCCTCCAGCATATTATGTGTGTGTTCCCTGGATTTCCAGCATCTGCAGGCTTCCTCGTGTTTATATTTAACCCTCAACCATCATCGCTCAATACTGATCGCCTTTGCCCCTCATTGCACCACCTCTCCCGCCGTGAGACCGCCGGTTGTCTCGGCTCGACAGACGCTGTTTTCCCCGTTGCTCCGGTCCCTGCGGCCTACCTGGTCCCAGTGGTCCCGCTGGTAGCGCTGCCGCTTCAGCCGCGGCTCCAGCTCCAGCTCCCGCAGCAGGGCCGCCTCCTCGGCCGGGCTCAGGAAGTCGGGCCGCAGCTCTATGTCCCGGGATAATCGGCGGAGCAGCGCGGGGCTGGAAGCCAGCATCAGCTGCAGGCCTGGGGCTCCATGGGGCCTGCGGGGGTAGCGCAGAGGCTGCCGCGGGGTCAGTGCCTTGCACCGTCCCAGGACCCGCGCACTCAGACCCATAGACAGAGCGATGGGACCGGACCGGACTCAAGTCACCGCCATCAGCAGGCCGGCGGCATTGAAGCGAGGCGCATGCGCGACCCTGACTTCCCATCGCAGGACATTGCTAGGACGAAGGCCATTCAGCCCCTTAACTTCATGCTGGTTCTCAGAGCAAACCCATCAGTCTCACCAACCCACTTTATTTCCTTGTTACCTATCCTCTCTGAAATATCAACTTACTTCGTCTCCTCACTCACCTACACTTGGGGTAGTTCCCAAAATGGTGTACCGATGTAATCTTGGGTAGAATATGCAAACTCCACACACACACACACACAGAGTCGAAGTTGCAATTAGATACCAACAGCCGAGGACAGCCGCATACCTGAAAATAACTGGGAGAGGATCAAGAGGAAGAGGGGATTGGTGACCATGCAAGGAAATAGGAGGCAGGGGTTGGGGGGAAGGCTGACTGGGATGGGGGCTGAGGAGGAGAGAGAGAATGATAGATAACAGGAAGATGGCAAGAAGTTTCCTCTCCTCAAGAGGGGAAATTGACGATTCCTGTCCATTGCACCAATGAGGCAGTGAAGAGTCTTTAAAAAATTGGCAGGGTAGATTGAAATCAGTGGTGACCACAGCTGGAATAAAGGTGTGTTCTTAATGAGGCCGCAAGGAATGCATTGGTGGGTTCCAACAATTAAATCCTTTGTCTGTCCTACAAAGGAAAAAGTAGTTCTTTTACATTATCCCTCACAATATCCCAATGTGATTAGCATAGACGGACTCTCACTATAACTGACATTGCAGCAAACTCATAATCTTGGAGAACTACAAGCAACACACATAAAAGTTGCTGGTGAACGCAGCAGGCCAGGCAACATCTATTGGAAGAGGTACAGTCGACGTTTTGGGCCGAGACCCTTCGTCAGGACTAATTGAAAGATGCTGCCTGACCTGCTGCGTTCACCAGCAACTTTTATGTGTGTTGCTTCAAATTCCAGCATCTGCAGATTTCCTCTTGGAGAACTAGCCTGGGGGTCTTTATGCTTGCACATCCAGAGGTCTGACAACTCAAGTATTAATCAGAATCAGACCACACTCCCATAACAAAAAAAAACATCTGCTCACACTGGGATAATACAGCTGAGGTTCACTTTGATCATGGATGGATGGTCAGTCACTTGCTCTCATAGTCCAAAGTATTAAGAAACCGCTCTTCATTCACCTCAATCACACTTCCTTTCTCTGCTAACATCCAGTACTGGTTGAGTCCCGAAGAGTCTGGGCCCAAAATGTCAACTGTTTACTTCCATCCATAGATGCTGCCTGGCCTGCTGAGTTCTTCCAGCACATTGTGTGTATTCCCTTGTCTTCCATCCAGGTAGCCTCCAACCTGACGGCATGAGTATTATTTTCTCCTACCAGTGAACAAATAACCCCCAACCCCTTCCTCTGTCCCTCACTCTGATCTTTCATGTCTTCTCACCTGCCTATTACCTCCCCCAGTCCCCTCCCCCTATTGGCCACTATCAGATTCTTTCTTCTCCAGCCCTTGACCTTTCCCACCCACCTAGCTTCACCTATCACTTTCCAGCTAGCTTCCCTCTCCCCCCACTTTTTATTATGGCAACTTTTCCCTTCCTTCTCAGTCCTGAAGAAGTGTTTATTCTTTTCCATAGATGCTGCCTGATCTGCTGAGTTCCTCCAGCATTCTGTGTGTGTTGCTTTGGATTTCCAGCAACTGCAGACTTTGTCAAGTTTGTTACAGGAAAGACAGGGTTAAATTGTAAAGAGTGCAGAAAAGATTTATGGGAATGTTACTAGGACTAGAGGGCCTGAGGTATTGGCCAGGCTAAGTCTTTATTCCTTGCAATGTAGGAGAATGAGGAGCAACCTTATATGAATTTTCAAAATTAGGAGAGGCATCGATAGGGTGGACGATAACACTCTTTTTCCCTGGGTATAAGAATCCAAAGTTAGGGGGCATAGATTTAGGGTGAGAGGGGAGATTTAAAGGGGGCCTGAGGGGCAATTTTTTTCATGCAGACTGTGGTCAGTACATGGAATGAGCTGCCAGAGGAAGTGGTTGAGGCAGGTACAACAGTATTGTTCACAATGCACTTGTGTAGGAGTGGCCTGGAGGGATATGGGTAAACAGAGGAAAATGACTAAATGGACAATGTGGTCAGCATGGATTTGTTGGGCTGAAGGGCCTGTATCCATGCTGTATTGCTCTATGAATCTATGCCACTCACTGGCATACTCAGACAAATTACTGTGCCCATTGAACCTGCCAGAAAATCATCGGAGCAGCAGGTCAATGCCACGCAGGAGAACGTGCAAACTCTACACAGACAGCGCTTTAGATCAGCATGAAGCGGGTAGGATACAAGGCGACAGCTCCACCAGCTCTGCCACTGTGCTGACCGGGTGCTTGATGGCTGGTCTGGATTTGGCGGGCCATGCTGTGACACTCCAATGAGGCACCTCAAGAGCTATAAAACACATGGAACTTGTTGCAGCTGACAGTCCGAGCTCTACACAGGTAATGGACGTCACAGTCCAAGAACAATTAACAGCCTGGTCAGTGATATTGTTCTGTTACACTGGCTACAAATTTGGGAACAACATTCGGCAATGCCTTAAAAAGGCAGTGCCCTTCATTATGAATCACCATCACCCAGGTCATGCCCTCTTCTTATTTCTACCATCAGGAGGGAGGTACTGAAGCCTGAAGGCACACACTCAGCTTCTTTCCCTCTGTCATCAGATCACTGAATGGACATTGAACCCATGAACACTACCTCAATACTTTTCTTCATTTCTATTTTTGCACTAATTTTATTTAACTATATTGTGTATATATATATATATATATATATATATATATGTATGTGTGTGTATGTGTGTGTGTGTCTGTACAGACACACACAGTAGTTCAGTATTTTTCTATTATGCTAAGACAGCAAATTTCACGACCTTTGCCGGTGATATTAATACTGACTCTTGATTTTGTGCATGGTTGTACAGTAGTTCAAGGGGCCTCAGTGGACTGCACACACAGACACAGCAACCATCAATACAACCTGATAACAGTATCACAATTCCAATTCGCCCTTTCGCAGACTACACACGTCCCTGGACAAATTTATTTATTTAGCTATTGAGATACCGCATGGAATTGGTGGCCCTTCCAGCCGCACCGCCCAGCATCCCCCAATTTAATCCCAGCCCAATTACAGGGCAATTTACAATGAAAAATTAACCTACCAGAGGAAACCCACACGGACACGCAGAGAACATACAAACTCCTTACAGGCAGCGGCACGAATTGAACCCAGGACGCCTGCACTGTAAAGCATTGTGCCAACCACTACGCTATCATGCCACCCTCGCTTTCGTCACCAAAATCCCTCCAAGATCATAACTGAGGTGCGACCCCTACTCCTGCCAATCCCAAGCAATAAGATGTGACGGTAGTAAGATCTTACTCTCTTACCACGTAATAAAGAGATCCACACATTTCAGAATTATGATTAAAACATTAGCAACCAAGAGGTTCTATTTGAGTAATAAATTAGACTTTATTCAAACCACCGATTAGTGCTGTGACAGACATTACTGTAATGTGCCCACTGCACAATTCAACAATGCTTCTTCACTTGGAAGTTAGGGGTAGCATTGCCACCAGAACTCAGGAGGAAGGCGGCTGGCACTGGAACGATGAGCATCCTGTACCCTCGGCATAAATGTTTGCCCTAGTGATAGGGCAGGGGAGGGAGGCGAGTTCCTGCATCGAGGAGGAGGGTGGGGAAGGACTGGATTTACGGTATTCCCTCCCGTGTGCATTACCAGAGGTGAATGTGGCAACACCTTTTACCACGGCGGTGACATGGGCTGTGGGTTCTGAAGGTACGACATCACCACAGCTGAAATCGACAACCTGCAAAGCCAAAGACAGAAGGGACTTGGTGAGGAGCTTACACAAATCAAATCGCACAGCTACCCAGCCCCCTTGACTGCCTAACAACTAATCACTTCACCACTGTGATCTGAGTTGGATGATCAGCCATGATCATAATAAATGGCGGTGCAGGCTCGAAGGACCGAATGGCCTACTCCTGCACCTATTTTCTATGTTTCAATATTTAACCTTCCCAACCTTCCCTGTTTGAGGCCCACTACAAAACGGCATTTATCAACTTAGCTAGGGAGCAGCATACTGTCCTTTGGAGGAGATAACACTGTCTGCGCTTCAAAAATTCTTCGGCATCTGTATGGTGTTCTGTAATGTCCTGATGTGATAAATTCAGAGGCAGTTGTGGCACAAACTCAGGCTCTATAGCCCACCAATTCTCTGCCAAACTGCACTCAGTGGCCACTTTATTAAATACACCTGTGCGCCTGCTCATTAATGCAAATATCCAATCAGCCAATCATGTGGCAGCATCTCAATATATAAAAGCACACAGACATGGTCAAGTGGTTCAGATATTGTTCAGACCAACCTTCAGAATGGGGAAGAAATGTGATCTAACTGACTTTGACTGATTGCTGGTGCCAGATGGGGTGGTTTGAGTATCTCAGAAACTGCTGACCACCAGAGATCTTCACACACAACAGTCAATAAAGTTTACACAGAATAAAGTTTACACAGAATGGTGCGGAAATACTAAAAACATCTAGTGACTGGCAGTTACGGGGGCGAACCCGCCTTGTTAATGCAAGAGGTCAGAGGAGAATGGCCAGATCGGTTCAAGCAGACAGGATGTGTGGAGAAGAGCATCTCTGAACACCCAACTCGTCAAACCTTGGCTGCAGCAAGAGAAGACCACGAACAAACAGAAACACACCCAGTGGCCACTTTATTAGGAACCCAAACCTAGATCAATCCATTTTTATTTCCGCACATTTTCCTCAACTTCCCCAACGTTCTATATTCACCTGCTGATTAGGAGCAATATACAGCAGCTGACTAACCCACACGACTTTGAGAGGCGGGGGGAAACGCACTCAGTCACAGGGAGAAAGTGGAATCTCCACCCGGAGATAGCTAAAGGTCTGGATTGAACTGGGTCTCCGGCACTGTGCCATTAATGTGGCCAGGACACGCCCTCTTCTCATTGCTACCATCATGAAAAACATACAGAAGCCTGAAGACACACACTTAACGATTCAGGAACAGCTTCTTCTCCTTTGCCATCAATTTCTGAATGGGCATTGAACCCGTGACCACTACCTCACATTTTATTTCTGTTTTTGCACTATTTAACTATCTAAAATACATATATAAATTTACTGAAAGTAACAGTTTTTCTCTGTATTTTTCATGTATTGCATTGTACTGCTGCCCTAAAGTTAACAATTTTCACGACATAAGCTGGCGATATTAAACTTGATTCTGATGTGGTTAAAAATAATGGATTTCACTCACATGAAACTGCTCATCATCTGTTTGGTGTCTTCCGAACTGCGGGAGTTAGCGAAGCTGATGAAAGAGCAGTACACGGCAATCCAAGCGCAGCATTTCAACTGGGAAAGGAGGAGAGGGCCATTAGAGACTGGACACACTACACGTCACACTCTCAATCCCAAACCAGTGTATAAAAAAACCCACCCCCAGCCCCAGATGATGCCAAATTTGATTGGGAGATTAGAAAAAAAAACCAGCTAAATCCTCTGTTCTGGAACTGTGTATGAAGGCAGCAATGAGTTGACTTGCCTAACACCGTACCTAGGGAGTCGCTCATGGTGACTTGCCTAACACCATTCAGAGGGAGTCGCTCACAATGCAGCCTCTCCACAGGGAACAATGAGCCCATTTCGGGAAAGGGGGAGGAAGAGCAGGACAAGGGATGTGAATACCTTCAACATCAGCCCACACATACTGAAGATCATGCCCAGCAGGTTCATGTAATCAGGCGTCGGGTCCTCCAGCGTTGGATTACTGTCACTGGCGGGCGGCTTGTACCTGCAAGAAAGCAGAATTGTTAGAAGCAAGTGGCAGCCATTCAGCACCCGCCACTGAGCCTGCTCTGCCATTCATGAAGTTCAGGGCTAAACCCTGTCCTCACGTCCTGCTTCCGCCTGATCCCATGTCATCCAATTCCCTCAAATGTCTAAAAAACTACTGATTTCAAACAGGAATTAATTTAATGTCAGGGCATCCAGTTCTCTGAAGCAGAGAATTCCAAAGATCCATAATTCACTGAAGAAAGAAATGTCTTTTCATCTCAGTTCTATATTTTTGTACTGGTTACTCATCCCTATCTTTCAGTCCAGATGAAGATTCTCAAAGTGTCCATTTCCCTCCATAAATGCTGCCTGACCTGCTGAGTTCCTCCACCTTTTTGTGACTTTAAATTCCTGGGTGTCACTACCTCAGAGGACCTGTCAAATTAATATAATCGCGAAGAAAGCACGACAGCATCGCTACTTCCTCAGGAGACTCTGGAGGTTTGGTGTATCATCAAAAACCTTGGCAAACTTTTACAGATGTGGTGGAAAGCGTATTCACTAGCTGCATTACGGTCTGGTGTGGGAACACCAATACAATTGAATGGAAAATCTTACAAAAGGTAGTGGATTTGGCCCAGTACATCACGGGTAAAACCCTCCCAACCATTGAGCACATCTACATGAAATATCCATCAAAGATCCTCACCACCCAGGCCACGCTCTTTTCTTGCTGCTGCCATCAGGTAGAAGGTACAAGAGCCTCAGGTCTCGCACCACCAGGTTCAAGAACAGTTACTACCCCTCAACCATCAGACCCTTGAATAAAAGGGTATAGTTACATTCATTTAAGGACTATTTGATCTTGCTAATTCATGTTCATTATTTATTGTTATTTATTTATATCTGCATTTGCAGTTTGTTGTCCATTGATCCTGTTTACAGTTACTGTTCTATAGATTTGTTGCTAAATATGCCCGCAGAAAATGAATCTCAGGTTGCATGTGGTGACATGTGTGTAGTCTGATAATAAATGTTACTTTGAATTTTTGTGTGTTGCTTCAGATTCCAGAATCTGCAGAATCCCATGCCCACAAACTATCAAATATTTGTTTGACTTTAACAAGTGGCTGTTTCATTTTTCAACCCAAATGAACCTTATCCTTTGCTACATTATATCCCACCTGTGAAATCCACGCTCATTCACTTCGCCTGTCTATAAAGCGTGACATCTCTCTGCATCACTCACAGACACATCACTTTAAATTATCAAAAAAACTTGGGTATGTTACATTCTATCCCTTCATCTCCATCAGTGATCTTCACTGTGACCAGCACTGACCTCTGTGGCATCTGACTAGACACAGATCCCAACATACTGCAGTCCAGGTGTAATAGGACGGCAGGGTAGCGTAGTGGTTAGCACAACGCTTTACAGTACCCGCGACCCGGGCTCAATTCCCACTGGTCTGTAAGGAATGTCTCCCTGTGACCGCGTGGGTTTCCTCCAGGTGCTCCAGTTTCCTCCCACGGTCCAAAGATGTACCAATCGGTCTTTGTAAATTGTCCCGTGATTCGGCTAGGGTTCAGTCGGGGACTGCTGTGAGGTGTGGCTCAAAGGGCCTGTTCCACACTGTATCTCAATAAATAAACATAAAAAAGACCTTTTTGTTTTCCATCTGCTAGTTCGTTCTCAGTCCATGGAAGGATTCCCTCCTCGATCCAATGCGCTCTTATTATGCTTAATAATCCCGAGAATGGCTCTTTGCAGAAGACCTACTGGAAATCCAGGAACACCTCAGCAGTTGGCTTGCCCAGGCCTACAGGTAGTATCTTTATAGTCGCAACTCAGAAAGCGCCAGGACAGCGTAGCAGTCAGTGAGACACTACTACAGCTCGGGACATCGAAGTTCAGAGTTCAACCCCGGCGACCTCTGTAAGGAGTCTCTGTACGTCCGCCCTGTGGAGTGCGTGGGTTTTCCTCGGGTGCTCCAGTTTCCTCCCACAGTCCAAAGGTGTACCAGGTAGGTAGGTAAATTCTCCCATGATTGGGGTAGGGGTAGGGTTAAAGCAGTGTTGCTGGGTGGTGTGACTTGAAGCGCTGGAAGGATCTATTCTGCACTGCATCTCTTCGTAAAATACACGTTTCTCAACTGGGGTGATGCAGCTGCAGTGCTACTGCCTCACCTTCTGTGATTTGATCTTTTGTGTTGTCAGTCTCCAGTTCACATGTTCTTCCTGTGACCACATGGATTTCTCTCACCCTCCATGTAAATTCATGGGTTACCTCACAGCCTTAAACTGCCCCCCAGCATAGGTAGAGGCCTGGAGATTTGGGGGGTTGATTTGATGGGCATGTGATTGAGAATAGTGCAGGGAAATTAAGTGGGAGAGTAAGATTGCTCTCAGAAGCGGCAGATTTGAAGGGCTATGTTGTCAGGAGATACAAATCCGACATTGTACTGAAGTACCTGGCACTCCAAACCCATATTTTGCCAGGATTAAGCAAACTCACTGACAAATCGTCACTCCTAGTGGCGAGGTGAGTACTAAAATCCTGGGAGAGAACGGTCAGCACCGAGACGATGGGCCTGTTTCTCTCTGCATTTCTCAATGCTTTTAGCTTTGTTCCCATGTATCCATGCTGACTTTTGCTAATCCTGATAATACAGAATAGCAATGGCGAAAGCAGCTTTCCAAAAGATGAAGACCATATTAACAGACAGAAAGATGAGCACGTACACTAAAAACAGAATACTGCAGTGCTACATTTATTTTGTCCTGACTTATGGAAGTGAATGCTGGACCATTTCCCCAGCAATGGAAAAGAGACTAGAAGCAGCTGAATTATGGTTCTACAGGAGAATGTTAAAAATATCATGGACCACACACACATCAAATGAAGAAGTTCTCGGAAGAGCCCAAGCAGTTCGATCACTCATACCAACAATAAGAGAAAGACAACTCAGATTGCTAGGACACATCATGCGGAAAGATGAACTGGAAAAACTCATACTCTCTGGAAAGATTGAGGGGAGCAAACCTAGAGGAAGACCTCGGCTTATGTACAACAAAAGCATAGCCAGGTGGCTACACATCAAGAAAATGGAAGTCATCCAAAAAACGAAGCATAGATCTATATGGAAACCATGGTCACCAAAGTCTGCATTGGATATGGTACCTAGACAGTTAGATATTGTCCAAGTGTCTTTATGCTCCCTACTTCGGAAGGGGTGGGGGTGTGTAATCCCATCGCCGTCTCATTCATTCTGTCCGTCTCCAAACATTCTGCTCTCTCGGCCCGACCCCGTACACCTGACTCTCCCCTCACTCCCGGACCCAAGACCCCAGTTGTCCACACCCCTGTCTCTCCAGTTCCCTTCTCACCGGACTCCAAACACCCGGCTCTTTCTCTCTCCCGACCTCAGAACCACACACACGGGTCCCTCTCTTTCTCTGTACACCAGGCACCACACACCTCTCTCTCTCTCTGTGCACCAGGCACCACACACACGGGTCCCCCCTCTCTTTCTATACACCAGGCACCACACACCTCTCTCTTTCTCTGTACACCAGGCACCACACACACGGGTCCCCCTCTCTCTCTCTGTACACCAGGCACCACACACACGGGCCCCCCTCTCTCTCTGTACACCAGGCACCACACACACGGGCCCCTCTCTCTCTCTCTATACACCAGGCACCACACACACGGGTCCCTCTCTCTCTCTCTGTACACCAGGCACCACACACACGGGCCCCCCTCTCTCTCTGTACACCAGGCACCACACACACGGGTCCCTCTCTCTCTCTGTACACCAGGCACCACACACACGGGCCCCTCTCTCTCTCTGTACACCCGGCACCACACACCTCTCTCTCTCTCTATACACCCGGCACCACACACACGGGCCCCTCTCTCTCTCTGTACACCAGGCACCACACACACGGGCCCCCCTCTCTCTCTGTACACCAGGCACCACACACACGGGTCCCTCTCTCTCTCTGTACACCCGGCACCACACACCTCTCTCTCTCTCTATACACCCGGCACCACACACACGGGCCCCTCTCTCTCTCTCTATACACCAGGCACCACACACCTCTCTCTTTCTCTGTACACCAGGCACCACACACACGGGCCCCCCTCTCTCTCTGTACACCAGGCACCACACACACGGGTCCCCTCTCTCTCTCTGTACACCAGGCACCACACACACGGGCCCCTCTCTCTCTCTCTGTACACCAGGCACCACACACACGGGTCCCCTCTCTCTCTCTGTACACCAGGCACCACACACACGGGCCCCTCTCTCTCTCTGTACACCAGGCACCACACACACGGGCCCCCCTCTCTCTCTGTGCACCAGGCACCACACACACGGGCCCCCCTCTCTCTGTACACCAGGCACCACACACACGGGCCCCCCTCTCTCTCTGTACACCAGGCACCACACACACGGGCCCCCCTCTCTCTCTGTACACCCGGCACCACACACACGGGCCCCCCTCTCTCTCTGTACACCAGGCACCACACACACGGGCCCCTCTCTCTCTCTGTACACCAGGCACCACACACACGGGTCCCTCTCTCTCTCTGTACACCCGGCACCACACACCTCTCTCTCTCTCTATACACCCGGCACCACACACACGGGCCCCTCTCTCTCTCTCTGTACACCAGGCACCACACACACGGGCCCCCCTCTCTCTCTGTACACCAGGCACCACACACACGGGTCCCTCTCTCTCTCTCTGTACACCAGGCACCACACACACGGGCCCCTCTCTCTCTCTGTACACCCGGCACCACACACCTCTCTCTCTCTCTATACACCCGGCACCACACACACGGGCCCCTCTCTCTCTCTGTACACCAGGCACCACACACACGGGTCCCCCTCTCTCTCTCTGTACACCAGGCACCACACACACGGGCCCCCCTCTCTCTCTGTACACCAGGCACCACACACACGGGTCCCTCTCTCTCTCTGTACACCAGGCACCACACACACGGGCCCCTCTCTCTCTCTGTACACCAGGCACCACACACACGGGCCCCTCTCTCTCTATACACCCGGCACCACACACACGGGTCCCTCTCTCTCTCTGTACACCAGGCACCACACACACGGGTCCCCTCTCTCTCTCTGTACACCAGGCACCACACACACGGGTCCCTCTCTCTCTCTGTACACCAGGCACCACACACACGGGTCCCTCTCTCTCTCTGTACACCAGGCACCACACACACGGGTCCCCTCTCTCTCTCTGTACACCAGGCACCACACACACGGGTCCCTCTCTCTCTCTGTACACCAGGCACCACACACACGGGTCCCTCTCTCTCTCTGTACACCAGGCACCACACACACGGGCCCCTCTCTCTCTCTGTACACCAGGCACCACACACACGGGCCCCCCTCTCTCTCTCTCTGTACACCAGGCACCACACACACGGGTCCCCTCTCTCTCTCTGTACACCAGGCACCACACACATGGGTCCCTCTCTCTCTCTGTACACCAGGCACCACACACACGGGTCCCCTCGCTCTCTGTACACCCGGCGCTCCCCTACCGCAGAATCTTGTTGGGTCTCCGGGGGTCCGCCATGATGCTGACGGCAGGTTCGTCACTTTGCCCCCGGAAGCGGAAGTCCTCCGCCAGCGGCGGGGCCGGGCTGAGGATGACATTCCCCGCTCCGCGGCCGCGGGCCCCGCAGTTTCCCAGCGAACAGTTCAGAAAGTTGGAGTGCAAGCAGGGCGCCGTGAGAGCCGTGCGCTTCAACGGTGAGTGCTGCCCGCTGAGACCGAAGCCAGTTAGCATGGGGGCCGCAACACTGAGGAAAGATGCAGCAGAGACGCCCCCCAGTGGTGGGGAGGACTGTCTTCTTTTTAATGGGTCCTTTTCCTGTAAGGAGACGAGTTTCAAAGTTAAATATAGTATATATACTTTGATAGTAAATGTACATTGAACTTTGCAACTGTTTTATGATGCACACCTGTGTTGGTGACTGGGTGTTCAACAAAGTGAATAATTCGAGCTGCATCTGAGATAAAAATTGCTAGACATCTTCCGGGCTTAGTTTTCGAATGGCAAAATATATGTTATAAATTGTTGCTGGTGAACGCAGCAGGCCAGGCAGCATCTCTAGGAAGAGGTGCAGTCGACGTTTCAGGCCGAGACCCTTCGTTAGTCCTGACGAAGGGTCTCGGCCTGAAACGTCGACTGTACCTCTTCCTACAGATGCTGCCTGGCCTGCTGCGTTCACCAGCAACTTTGATGTGTGTTGCTTGAATTTCCAGCATCTGCAGAATTCCTGTTGTTTGTTATAAATTGTGTTGTGATGGAGCAGTGGAATTATGCAGAGCATTATGGAAGATTAAACAGATGCTGGAAACACGTAGCAGTGCCGGCAACATCTGCAGGAAGAGGAACAAAAATTACCATTTCATTCCAGTCAATGCTGGACAAGTGAGAAGTGGGTTATAAGTTGCAGACCGGGTGAAGAGGGATGGACAGGACAGATCCATTATGATGGATTTTCAGAGATCGAATTCAAGACAAATCTTGCATTAGTTGTGGAAGTAGGTACAAGGGGGATGTCAGAGGCCAATTTTTTTTACACAGAGTGATGGGTGCACGGAATGCACTGCCAGCAACAATGGTAGAGGCAGATACAACAGGGTCTTCTAAGAGACTCTTTGATAGGTACATGGAGCTTAGAAAAATAGAGGGCTATGTGTTAGGGAAATTCTAGGCAGTTTCTACAGTGGGTTACTATAGAGTAGATTTCTATGATTCTATGATAGTCCATCATCTGCTGTTACTCACTTCCCAGCTAATTCAAACTCACTCTTGTGGCATCTTTGCTTATAAATCTCAAACACTCCACCACATCAGCTTCCTGACCAAACTCCCAAGTGGCGTCAGCTTTTGGGTTTTGTTTGCTGAACATTTGTTACCGAAGGGGCGAGCCAAGTTATGCACAGCTGCAGCACTGAGACAGAAAGGTAACTGGTGTATTACAGGCAACCTAGTCACTGGGTCTTGAATCGCATTAGTGCTGGAGAAGTGCTGGTGTTTATCATCAAGGACAATTGTCCATGCTGCATGTTTGGTAATCCTTTGGCTGTCATATTTTTTGCTCCCTTCCAGTGGATGGTAATTATTGCCTGACCTGTGGCAGTGACAAGACCCTGAAGCTGTGGAATCCACATCGAGGAACGCTCCTGAAGACCTACACTGGCCATGGATATGAGGTTCTGGATGCAGCTGGGTAAGGCGCTCCGGGAGAGGCTGTGTGCAGTGACGTCACTTTCCATCCTTGCAAGGCTGTCGTCTCCTTGTGCTGCATCCTGCTGGCCAATCTGTTTGCTGCATTCTTTCTTCGTTTCCCTAGACTAGTGGTCGCCAACCAGTCAATCGCGATCGACCGGTTGATCTTTGAGACTTTCCCAGTAGATCCCGAAAAAAAAAGAAAAATAAATACACAAATACATTATGCCTGATAAACCTTTTGATGCAAAAGCAAATTTTACCCCTAGAGTGCATATGTGAGTCGTTTTTAACCCACACTTAGTTGCTTTCCCTGTTTATTGTGTTTCTCTTTTACCACTGCCCAACGTCGTGCGTCACATGTGTGCTGACATCATGTGACTATTGCCGCTGTCTGTCAAATTTCTGTGGAGCATGGGAGAGCTTTGTTTATCTTAAACATAAACGAACAACGGGCAAACTGTCCAACGGCGAAAGAAAACAACACGTGTGGGTAAAAATGACTCACTTATACATTCATGACTTAACTAAAATTTGATCAACTTTATTCGGTTTTGACTCTTATGCTGCTATTTATAATATGTCAGTGATGCAAAAGTTTGATCGGTTGTACTGCTCTTCCTTTCTTTTGAATTTTTTGTCTTTGATAGCATGAATTCATGTTTAACATTTCGGATAGTGCGCTAGTAATTAGCATTAATTTTAGTTTTTACTGAGAAGTTAGCACCTCTCTCTCTCTCTCTTTTGACTTAGCTGTTGTATTTTTTCAGCGCAGCTTGTGCTGCATCACAGTGACCAATTAGATTAGGTAAGAGTACAGACTGTGGCAAACATCAGTATACGGCACTCGCTGGTGATACCCTGCACGGTAGCTCACTAGCATGGCGGAGGCTCCATGAAAAGCGAAAATGTACAAATTCCATCCAGAATGGGAAAAGGAATTTCTATCGTTTTTCACAAAACATGCTGCTCAAAATAAGTCTGCTGTTGAAGCATCATTTCGTGTAAGTCACCTTTTGGCTAAACATAAGAAGCCTTCTACAGATGGCAATTTATTCAAGGAAGCAATGGCCATTACCGCACAGACTGTTTTTAATGACTTTAAAAACAAAAATGACATCAAAACCGCAATACGTAATATACCGCTTGGCCCTGCAACAGTGACGAGGAGGGTAGAGTCACTGTCAGAGGACGTGGATCGACAAGTGTTAAAGGACTTGTCACTCTGTGAATATTTTTCACTGCAGTTCGATGAATCCCTGGATGTAATGCAAACAGCTCAGCTTGTTCTATTTGTCAGAATGACTTTCCAGAATTTTACAACAAAGGAGGACTTCCTCACTCTTTTGCAATTAGAGGAGAGAACGAGAGGTGAGGATATTTACAATGAGTTTAAAAAGTAAGTCTGTGAACATGACATCCCCATTCATAAACTGGTGGCAATCACTACTGATGGGGCTGAGCAATGCGCGGTGTGCGCGTTGATTTTATAGCACTGTGCCGTAATGACCCTGATTTTCCCAGCTTCCTGGATTATCACTGTGTGATTCATCAGCAGGCCTTGGCTGGGAAGGTCGTGGACTTTTCTCACGTAATGACACTGGTGGTCAAACTGATAAACTTGATTCGAGCAAAAGCGCTTCAGCGCCGCTTATTCAAAACGTTATTGGATGAGCTCGATGCCGCTTACGGAGACATAATTCTTAATGCTGATGTTCGGTGGTTGAGTCGCGGCAAAGTGCTGCAACGATTTGTTGACTTGCTGCCTGAGATAAAGACTGTTCTGTCAACAAGAAACGAGGAGCACGAGGAGCTGTCAGATGATGCGTGGCTACTGGATTTAGGGTTTCTGACAGACCTACCGGCTAAATTAAACGCACTTAACAACAAGCTCATGGGAAGAGACCAGCACCTGCCCCCCATGAAAAGCGCAGTAAATGTGTTTAAGGCCAAGCTCGGTATTTGGATTTCAAATTTAGAGAACGGGAGGCTGATGCACTTTTCCAACTTGGAGAAAATGTTATAGGCCATCGAGGGAAAAAATGCTTTTCACCTTGAGCAGTACTGTGCTTATCTAGACAAACTGGCAATAGAGTTCGATCGGTGTTTTGGGAAGTTAAACGTCATGAAAGATATTGCTGCATTTATTTCAAACCCATTTCTGCCGATCAATATAGATCAGATAGCAGCCAAATTCCAGCAAGTATTTGGTGTGCCAAGTGATACTGAAATGGAAATAATTGATTTGCAAAATGACATCGAGCTTAAAGCAAGATCAAGGGACGGTGACTTTTGGGGGCTTGTTAGCAGGGAGAAGTTTCCTCGTCTCATCACATGTGCACTAAAAGTCAGTGCCTATTTTGGGTCAACTTATCTGTGTGAAATGGCATTTTCACAGATGAAAACTATTAAATCTTAAGTACAGGAGCTCTCTTACTGACAGAGACACCTCACAGCCTGTCTCAGACTGGCTGTCTGTAGTTATGAGCCAAATTTCAGGGAACTAGCAGAAAGTATTCGGCCCCAGTCATCACACTGAGTGCAACAGTCAATTTTTATTCATTTATTTTTCATGTTGAAATAAAATTAAATAATGAAACTTAGAATTAAAGGTATGAAGTATTGTAATATTCTTAAAGAAAGACAGCTATGACCTGTTTGATATGCTAGTTACAGTGTTTTCTTGGTTGAATTAATTTGAGAGTTTGACAAAAGCATTTTATGTCATTCAAATACAATCAGCCTGAATAAAAGGGCCTCAAGTTGGAAGTACAATCTGAGCTGTTTCTTCCCTAAATGATTTACTAGGTTGATTCTGCCTTTCACTAAGGCTGAGTTAGGGGATCTTGGGCTTAATAAGGCTGGCGATCACTACCTAGACGATTGAGAGTGGGAGTGCTGGTTAATCTTTCCTGTTTTCTTTGTCCCGTCTGTAGTTTTATCACTGTTCCAATGCTCTCCTCCCCGATCACCAGGCCCAGTGCTTTGTCCAAGTGTTTTATGCACCATTCTGACACTGGTTTGCCCTCAGTTGTCTGACCTTTCATCTTTGCAGGTCCTGCGATAACAGCCAGATCTGTTCGTGCAGCGGTGACAAAACCATCATACTGTGGGACGTGGCGACGGGGCAGCTGGTGCGGAAGTTTCGCGGCCATGGCGGGGTAAGAGGGGCTCTGGTACATAGATACAGTGTCACCAACAAGCTACGGTGGTGTCTGCCCTTGTGGGATGGTGGATGAGATGCAAGGGCAACACACTGTGGTGTTGGGGCTGTCCTGGGACGGGATGGTGTGGAGGAGAGGGGTGGTGAAAACACGGTTCGGTATGACCTTATTAAGGAACCAGTGGTGCTCGATAGTCTCCCTTCTCCAACCCAGGTGCAGCTTTGTTGTTTTAGCTGGTGATCAACCTCCAGTCTTCAGCAGTGTGATTGATTCATGGAGAAAAACAGCACAAAACAGGCCCTTCATCCCGTCAAGTACGTGGTATCCATCAACCACCCATTTCAACACTAGTTCCTTTCTCCTGCTAATTCATCTTCTTCTCCCCATATTCCCATCAACCGCCCACCACCACCACCACCACCTGGACACGCTCACTTCTCACTACTGCCATCAGGAAGAAGGTACAGGAGCCTCAGGACTCACATCACCAGGTTCCGGAACCTTCCTCCCAGCTTCCACCACTCGCCTACACACCAGCCACAACTTACTGCAGCCAATTATCCACCAAACTGCATGTCTTCGAGAAGTGATAGGAAACTGGAGCACCTGGGTGGGGGGAACCCATATGATCAGAGGAAGAGCATGCAAACTCACACAGACCGAGCTGGGTTATTGAAACGTGCAAACTCACACAGACCGAGCTGGGTTGTTGGATTGTGCAAACTCACACAGACCGAGCTGGGTTGTTGGAACGTGCAAACTCACACAGACCGAGCTGGGTTGTTGAAACGTGCAAACTCACACAGACCGAGCTGGGTTGTTGGAACGTGTAAACTCACACAGACCGAGCTGGGTTATTGAAACGTGCAAACTCACACAGACCGAGCTGGGTTATTGAAACGTGCAAACTCACACAGACCGAGCTGGGTTATTGAAACGTGCAAACTCACACAGACCGAGCTGGGTTGTTGGAACGTGCAAACCCACACAGACCGAGCTGGGTTATTGAAACGTGCAAACTCACACAGACCGAGCTGGGTTGTTGGAACTTGCAAACTCACACAGACCGAGCTGGGTTGTTGAAACGTGCAAACTCACGCAGACCGAGCTGGGTTATTGAAACGTGCAAACTCACACAGACCGAGCTGGGTTGTTGAAACGTGCAAACTCACACAGACCGAGCTGGGTTGTTGAAACGTGCAAACTCACACAGACCGAGCTGGGTTATTAAAACGTGCAAACTCACACAGACCGAGCTGGGTTGTTGAAACGTGCAAACTCACACAGACCGAGCTGGGTTATTGAAACGTGCAAACTCACACAGACCGAGCTGGGTTGTTGGATTGTGCAAACTCACACAGACCGAGCTGGGTTGTTGAAACGTGCAAACTCACACAGACCGAGCTGGGTTATTGAAACGTGCAAACTCACACAGACCGAGCTGGGTTGTTGGATTGTGCAAACTCACACAGACCGAGCTGGGTTGTTGAAACGTGCAAACTCACACAGACCGAGCTGGGTTATTGAAACGTGCAAACTCACGCAGACCGAGCTGGGTTGTTGAAACGTGCAAACTCACACAGACCGAGCTGGGTTATTGAAACGTGCAAACTCACACAGACTGAGCTGGGTTGTTGAAACGTGCAAACTCACACAGACCGAGCTGGGTTATTAAAACGTGCAAACTCACACAGACCGAGCTGGGTTGTTGAAACGTGCAAACTCACACAGACCGAGCTGGGTTATTGAAACGTGCAAACTCACACAGACCGAGCTGGGTTGTTGGATGGTGCAAACTCACACAGACCGAGCTGGGTTGTTGGATGGTGCAAACTCACACAGACCGAGCTGGGTTATTGAAACGTGCAAACTCACACAGACCGAGCTGGGTTATTGAAACGTGCAAACTCACACAGACCGAGCTGGGTTGTTGGAACGTGCAAACTCACACAGACCGAGCTGGGTTGTTGGATGGTGCAAACTCACACAGACCGAGCTGGGTTGTTGGAACGTGCAAACTCACACAGACTGAGCTGGGTTGTTGAAACGTGCAAACTCACACAGACCGAGCTGGGTTGTTGAAACGTGCAAACTCACACAGACTGAGCTGGGTTGTTGGAACTGTGTGGTAGCAGCTGCTCCATTGCTTGGGTACAGGGACATAGTTCGCTGAAAATGGGACACTGTAGGACAGGGAGGTGGAGGAGGCATTTGCCACACTTGCCTTTATCTGTCAGGGCATTGAGTACAATTGTCGAGGCGACACGTTACAGCAGCAGAGACACTGTGGTGACCGTACGGTGTGCTGTTCTGGTTGTCCGGTTGCCAGGGCGTAGGAAGCATGGAAAGGATGCAGAAAAAACTTGATAAGAATAGTTGTGAGACTGGAGAGCTTGAGCCATAAGGAGAGACTGTTCAGGCTGCCACTTTTTACACGGAGTGCAGGGGGCCGAGAGGTGACCTTATAAGAGGGTTATAAAGTCACGAATGGCAGAGATACTGCCATTCTTTTTCCCAGGGTAGGAGAATCTAAAACGAGAGGGCTTGGGTTTAAGTGAGAGGGTGAAGATTTAAGAGGGACCCGGGGGGCAGGTTTTCCACACCGAGGGCAGTGGGCAGCTGTCAGAGAAAATGGTGGTGGCAGGTACGATTACAGTGTTCAAAAAGTACTTAAAGCAGGTACATGGACAGGAAATGCATGGACGAGCTGATGTAGACAATGTGGTTGGCTTGGACGAGCTGGGTTGTAGGGTCTGTTCCATGCTATATATCTCTATCTCTTTGCTCTTCACCCTCCCCAGAGTCCTTCCTCTACTCTGCCTGAAATGCCTCTCACTCCTCTCTTACAGAAAGTGAACTGCGTTCAATTCAATGAGGAGTCGACTGTCATTATTTCAGGTGAGAAAGCTGCAGGAGGGAAGCATGTGGAAACTGCTCAGATGAGGCAGTGTGTGATATTGAAAGCCATGGTTGTCCACTTCCAGAAGGCTTGACAGTCCTCGGTTCAGATCAGCTTGAGCACGATCAGCTCACTCTGGGGACAAACTGAGCCCCAGCAAATTGTTGCACATTGACTCAGCTCGCTCTCCACCCTGGATCTGCCAACCCTTCTCTCCAGATCTGACTTCTCAGTGGAGCTTCACTCTCACTCGGGCTGTATTTAGGGAGTGGATGGAGAGAGTGGGTGGGGTGCTATTCAGTGGCAAGATGATAGAGGGTAAATAATTTATTAGCAGAGAGTCTGATGAGCAGAAGGCAGCTATTTCCCCTCCCCACAGTGGTTCTGGTACGGACCTTGTGTTTGGGAGTGTTTTTTTCATGAAGAATGGAAACATTTATGACAGAAGGCCATTCAGCCAATCACATGTGCACTGGTTGTAAAAGAACGAGTGCAGAGAGTTGTGGACACAGCTCAGCACATCACAGGGACCAGCCTCCCCTCCGTGGACCCTGTCTACACTTCTCACTGCCCCAGTGACGCAGCCACAATAATCAAAGGCCCTGTGCAATCTACAATTCTCTGCTGCCCTCTCCCATTGGACAGAAGGTACAAAAGCTCAAAAGCACATACTTCGAAGCTCAAGGACAGCCAACTTCTACCCAAACCCTAGAACACACCTCATGGACGATAACATGGACACTTGACCTCCCAATCCATCTCATTATGATCTACACTTCACTTCCTTGGTGGCTTTTACACTGTATTCTGCATTGTTTCTGTTTTATCCTATTCTAGCTCAATACGTACACTGTGTAATGATCTGACCTGCGTGAACAGTGTGCCAGCCAAGCTTTTCCGTGTCTTGCTGCACAATAGTAGACCAAAAACAGCAAAACCCAACACGAGCTCACCTTCCAGTACATGATCAATGGCCTGCACATCACAAACTCAACACGGAAGCTGCTTGTGAGGGGGAGACAAATCTGTATTTCTGTCATTCACTCTGTCTGGTTCCTGAAGGAGTCATAGCCGGGGTGGTAACGGGGACAAGCATTCACGACCTATAAAATGCTCCCAGTGATGTGTGTGTGTGGAACCAAGTCCAGCTCCTGGCCTTCACACGTGGCTTAGCTACTAAACCCTACTGACAGGATAAGCGACAAAGGTGGATAACTGGTGTCTTAAATCGAGTTGCTTCCAGCAAATGGGGTACGTCAGCCCATCGAGGAGAAGGAAACTCTGATCTCAAACCTCCACTGCCTTGTGGCTATACCCACTCATGGCGAAGGCTTAGAGCTGGAATCCCTGACGCAGCTGTCTGTTGAGTTCAAAGGAGTTTCCTCCAACTTTCTGCCCTGCGTAAGTTCTCAGACTGAGGACAAATCCGGCTGATGGTCTGATTGCAGGTTCCATTGACACCTCGATTAGGTGTTGGGATTGCCGCTCGCGGAAAACAGAACCCATTCAGATTCTCGATGAAGCAAAGGATGGGATCTCCAGCGTGAAGGTTTCCGACCATGAAATTCTGTCAGGGTAAGAGTTATGGTGGGAACGTCATTGCTGTGTGGCAGTGTGCAGAGTGGGAACATCAACACTATTCAGTGGCGCGCGGAACCGGAATGTTGCCGTTGTAACTGGTGTGTGTGGAGTGCGAACGCCACCATTATAACCGGTGTGTGTGGAGTGGGAACGTCACCATTATAACCAGTGTGTGTGGACTGGGAACGTCACCATCATAACCGGTGTGTGTGGAGTGGGAACGTCACCATTATAACCGGTGTGTGTGGAGTGGGAACGTCACCATTATAACCGGTGTGTGTAGTGGGAACGTCACTATTATAACCGGTGTGTGTAGTGGGAACGTCACTATTATAACCGGTGTGTGTAGAGTGGGAACGTCACCATTATAACCGGTGTGTGTGGAGTGGGAACGTCACCATTATAACCGGTGTGTGTGGAGTGGAAACGTCATCATTATAACCGGCGTGTGTGGAGTGGGAACGTCACCACTGTAACCAGTGTGTGTGGAGTGGGAAGTCACCATTATAACCGGTGTGTGTGGAGTAGGAACGTCACCATTATAACCGGTGTGTGTGGAGTGGGAACGTCATCATTGTAACCGGTGTGTGTGGAGTGGGAACGTCACCACTGTAACCAGTGTGTGTGGAGTGGGAACGTCACCACTGTAACCGGTGTGTGTGGAGTGGGAACGTCACCATTATAACCGGTGTGTGCGGAGTGGGAATGTCACCATTATAACCGGTGTGTGTGGAGTGGGAACGTCACCATTATAACCGGTGTATATGGACTGGGAACGTCACCATTATAACCGGTGTGTGTGGAGTGGGAACGTCACCATTATAACCGGTGTGTGGGGACTGGGAACGTCACCGTTGTAACCAGTGTGTATGGAGTGGGAACACCAGCACTCTGTGGAGTGGGAAGGAGCGAGTGAGGTTTTGGGAATGAGGCTTGTATAGACGAGGTTTGTTGTCCACCCTGATGCTGTGCTCCTTTAGGTCTGTCGATGGACGGGTGCGGCGGTATGACCTTCGAATGGGACAGCTGTTTGCGGATTTCATTGGAAGTGAGTAAACAGATGCTGGATATGATGGAACAAAGGATGTCTGTCTGACTCTCTTTAGTACGACAACAGACTCAAAATTCAGCAGGTCAGGCAGCATCTTTGGAGGGGAATAAACAGTCGCCGTTTCGGGCTGAGACCCTGCGTCAGGATTGGAGAGAAAGGAGGCAGAAGCCAGAATGAAAGATGGCGGGGAGGGGAGAGAGTACAAGCTGGCAGGCCATTGGTGAGGCGAGGTGAGGGAGAAGGTAGGTAGGTGGGGGAGGAGGGATGAAGAAATAAGTTGGGAGATGATACTTGGAAAAGGTGAAGTTTGAAGAAGGAGGAATTTTATCGGAGAGGAGAGTGGATCATGGGAGAAAGGGAAGGACAAGAGGTACTGCGGGAGCCAATGGGCAGGTTAGGAGAAGGGAAAGGGTGACAGGAATCAGAGTGGAGCATGGAAAAAGAGAAGGCAGAGTTTTATTGGAAGTTAGATTAATATTTATAATGACATGAGCAGATTTTCAGTCTGTCTGCTTGTTCTATCAAGTCATCTGACTGTTTCACTGTGCTACAGACGGACTGAGGGTTTACTTTTGCGCTTGTTCTACTGATTGCTGTCTCTTTCTCATACAGGTCCAATAACAAGTGTATGTTTCAGCAGAGATGGGCAGTGTACACTGAGCTCCAGCCTGGACTCCACACTTCGGCTCTTGGATAAGGAGACTGGGGAGTTACTAGGACAGTAAGTGAAGCTGTCGAGGCAGGAAGAGCACAGTCACGTGACTTCCAAGCCTCTTCACTCACGGGCACAACTCCCTCAGTGTCGCAGACTAATTGCTTGTATCCTCCAGTCCCCAAAGAACATACTTAACACAATTCAATTCACTCAGCACTCACCCAGTGCTTGACTGCTCCATGCCTTCAGTTGTATAGGGAGGGCTGGTGGAGAGGAGTAGGAAGATAGAGATGTAAGACAAAGGACTAAATGAGTATTGGTTAATATACACTCAATGGCCACTTTATTAGGTACCTCATGTGCCTAAAGAGTGGCCATTGAATGTATGTTCGTGGTCTTCTGCTGCTGTAGCCCATCCACTTCAAGGTTCAACTTGGTGTACATCCAAAGATGCTTTTCTGCGTTCCACTGTTGCAACACATGCTCATTTGAGTTACCGTCCCCTTCCTGTCAGCTTGAACCAGTCTGGCCATTCTCCTCTGACCTCTCTCATTAACAAGGCATTTTCACTACAAAACTGCCGCTCACTGGATTTGTTTTGTTTCTCGCACCATTCTCTTAAACTCTAGAGACTGTTGTGCATGAAAATCCCAGGAGTTTACCAATAATCTCTGTCTGTAAATTTGCTGATGACACAACTATTGTTGGCAGAATTTCAGATGGTGATGAGGAGGTGTACAGGGGTGCGATAGATCAGCTGGTTGAGTCCTGTCGCAACAACAGACTTGCGCTCGATGTCAGTGAGACCAAGGAATTGATTGTGGATTTCATGAAGGGGAAGTTGAGGGAACACACACCAGTCCTCATTGAGCAATCGGTACAGGAAAGGGTGAGCTCTTTCAGTTCCTGGGTGTCAGCTTCTCTGAAGATGTATCATTGATATTACTACAAACAAGGTATGACAGCAGCTTTATTTCATTAGGAGTTTGATGAGACTTTGTAGGTCACCAAAAGCACTCGCAAATTTCTACATGTGTACCATAGGAAGCGTTCTAACCGGTTGCATCAGGAAGTTGTAAACTCAGCCAGCTCCATCGTGGGCACCTGACTCCCCAGCATCAAGGACACCTTCAAAAGGCGCAGCCTCAAAAGCACGGCGTCCATCACCCAGGTCATGCCCTCTTCTCTTTGCTGCCATCGGATAGGAGGTACAGGAAGCTTAGGACACATACTCAATGTTTTAGGATCATCTTCCCCTCTGCCCTCAGATTTCCGAATGGACAATGAATCAGTATACACTACCTCACAACCTTCTTCTTTTTGTTGTACTTATTTACTTGTGTGTATATATTTCTTATTGTAATTTAGTTTTTAATTATTCTGCATTGTAATGTACTGCTGCTGCAAAACAACAAATTTCATGACATAATGCCAGTGATATTAATGCTGATTCTGAGATCCTCAAACCACCCTGTCTGGCATCAACAATTATTTCAGTCAAAATTACTTCGATCACACTTCTTCCCCATTCTGGTATTTGGTCCGAATAGCAACCGACCGTCTTCACCATGTCTGCATTGAGTTGCTGCCACATGATTGGCTGACTAGATATTTACATTAACAAGCAGATGTACGGGTGTAGCTGATAGGGAAAGTATGGATCAGATGTTAAGCATAGTAAGTTCTGGCCATTGGAGGAGCATTGTAAAGAAATGGTATGAGGAGGGACAGCAGTAAAGGGTGGTTATGAAAGAAGAGTTTATATTGGATCAGTCAGTATTTATTCTAGGTTATAAAGTGCATAAACACAAGAAAGGATGTTGCTTACGTGGGCCTCAATACTGACAGTGGAGGAGGCTGTAGACAGAAAATACAAATGGGGGTGGCGCCAGTGCGCATACGTATAGATTAGACGTGTTTGGTCGGCGCTCCTCTCCCAGGCCTCGATAAAATTATTATTATACCGTGTTTTATTCATCATAGGCCAACAGTGTATGTCTAAACTGAGTGTCTGGAAAAGTTTGACAATGCCGAAGGCAAATAAAGCCAAGACTGCCGACTGTCAAACTACCAAAGTTAGTGCTAACAACTGGTCTGTAAAAAACTTCTCCGCGTCTGAGACACCGCCAGATAAAACTTACGCCATGTGCAAGGAATTAGGTCGGGAGATTTCTCAGTCAGTTCTGCGCAGCATTAACAACCGCTTTGATGTTTTTGAGACCAAGTTTGAGGTATGTGTGGCCTCCCAGGCTGACTTACAAGCCCGTGTGGCTAATCAAGAACTAACCACCAGTGACCTTGAAACACGTGTGCAAGAGCTTGAAGCTAAGTATTCAGAGCTAATGAGACAAAACAGCCAGCTTGAAGCTAAAGTGCTTGATTTGGAGGCTCATTCCCGGAGACATAATATTAAGATTGTAGGGATACAAGAGGGCGAGGAGGATGGTAAACCTACTGAATTTGTTTCCAGACTGATTCCCAAATTGCTCGGAAGAGCATTTCCCGTATCCGGTTAAAGTCGATTGCGCGCATCGCTCTCTCCAGCCAAAGCCGGCTGCCATCTTGGCACGTATCCATCACTTTCCAGTGAAAGAGCTGATCCTGCTCTGCAGCAGACTACAACCCATGGAGTACAAGGGAAACAAGGTCTTGATCTTCCCGGAATATACTAAAGAGGTGATGACTCAACGTCGTGCCTTTCGAGATGTACTGCAAACTCTGCGCGATGGAGGAATCAAGCACACCCGTGGTATCCGGCTAGGCTCCATATTTACCATGAAGATGGAAGAGCGCCTAAAGTATACGACAACCCGATAGAAGCAGCACGATTCTTGGAAAAGAATAAAGCACGAAAAAGGGAGTAGATGTATTGACACTGCTTATTCAGCTTATATTTGTGCCGGTTTCCATGTTGGGATATGGTGAGAGACCTGCTTGTTATATGTAGTTTTGCAATGCTGTATGCTGCACTGGGATTTAATTGCAGAGAATGTTCTAAATATTTTTGTTATTATAAGGGTTAAATTTGAGTGGGTGTCATGAATGTTCAGCTTCAGGTGTGGACATTAAACCCAGCCCTAATAGCATCTGTTTAACGGTATCATATAATTTGTGTTATAAATTTTCTCAGAGAGGGGGTTTGTGATAATTGTGTAATGTTAGTTACCTGCCCAGCAGCTCCTTTTGGGATGGAAATGGGGAACTATGTGTCTGGTTTAGGGAGACATGAAGGGGGGTGGGTTAGGGTGTGTGTTGTTCCTGTTTATAGCTCAGACATGCTTTTTGTTTGTGAATGTTCTGTTCTTCTGAGGCTGCCAGTTATTTTGCATTGTTTACTATGTTTGTGCTCAACTCTAATAATCTCTTTTTTATTCTCATATGCAGAGGCCTTGCGGTAGAACACAGCTGGGGGGTAAAGATATTACAATAGTCTCATGGAATGTTAAGGGCTGTGGTCATGTTGTTAAGAGGGATAAAGTTTTTAGACATCTCAAATCTCTCTATCTGCAGATATGATTTTTCTACAGGAAACCCATATCAAAGTAACTGAGCAACACAGCTTGAGGTCTAGCTAGATATCACAGGTTTACCAGTCACCATTTACTTCTCATGCCCGTGGTGTGGCTATCCTCTTTAGGAAAAATATTCCATTTCAACTCACTTCCATGACCACAGATCCTCTGGGCAGGTTTATTATGATCTCTGGCACCATTAATTTGTTTCTGCTGACCTTCCTTAATATTTATGGTCCAAACACAGACGAGCCAAATTGTTTTAGGAGAGTTTTTGATTTACTTCCGGATGCCAGTATTCAAATATAATAATCAGCGGTGACTTGAATTGCTACCTGGATCCATATTTAGATAGATTGTCCTCCCGCCCACCCTCAAATATCGTGTCAGTGCAGGTCCTAAATAATTTGATGAGATCTAGGAATTTAGTAGGTATTTGGTGAGTTCAACATCCCACCGACAAGGACTATTCTTATTATTCTCATGTACACAAATCTTATAGTAGAATAGACTATTTTTTGGTTGACTCTCATTTAATATCTCGTGTTACCAATACAAAATATCACAATAGATTAATTTCTGACATTAGCCCCTTGACAATGGCCCTAAATCCCTCCCTTTCCAAACAAATCTATTCCTGGTGTTTTAACCCCTCCCTACTCGCCGATAAGAAATTTATAGAATATATCACCACCAGATTAAAAGATTTTATAGAAATTAACGATAATGGCGAGGTGTCAGATTCCACACTCTGGGAGATATTAAAAGTTGTAATTCGTGGGTATATAATTACATATGAATCCGCTGCTCAGAGGGAGAGAGAAGGGCGATTATTGGAGATTGAGAATACTCTCCCAACCCTCGAAGCGACATACCAGGCTTCGAAATCCTCTGAAGATTATAATAAAATAATGAAGCTTAAATATGAGTACAATTGTATCTTGGGTAGTCAAGTAAATAACCTCCTCTTAAAATTAAGACAAAAGCATTTGGAAATGGACAAGCCTGTGGGGCTCCTGGCGCGGCAGCTCAGGGGCAACCAGGCCCTGAGGTCAATTCATTGCATTAGATCGAGGCCGGGTACCCTGTTAACTAACCCCAAGGAGATAAATGACTGTTTTAAAGAATCTTACAGTGAACTCTACACCTCTAAATGCAATGCCACTCAATCTGATTTGAATGACTTCTTTGATTCTTCTGTAATGCTGAAACTCAGTGACACTGCTAGGTAGGACTTAGATTCTGACTTCACATTGGAAGAAATAACTTCTGCTATTATGTCATTTCCGTCCAGCAAGGCTGCTGGGCGGGATGGATTTGGCTGTGAATTTTATAAGAAATTCTGTGATATCCTTGCCCCACTTCTCCTCAGAATGATAACTTGCTCTAAGAGAGATAAAGCCTTGCCTAGAACATTGTACGAGACTGACATTTCCCTCATTTTAAAGAAAGGTAAAGAGGAAACAGACCCGGCCCGCTATAGGCCCATTGCACTTCAGAATTTTGATAGAAAGGTAATTACTAAAATGCTGGCTAACTGACTCAATAGGCATTTGTCATCTATCATTCATCCTGATCAGACAGGATTTGTCCTGGGTAGGTTCTCTTTTTCCAATGTCAGATGCCTCCTTAATACTGTATATGCTGATCATGGGAAAGCTAATGGGGCAGCAATTTTGTCCCTTGATGCACAAAAGGCTTTTGACCAGATTGAGTGGCCTTACATGTTTGAGTCACTGTACAGGTTTGGGTTCGGGGAGTCATTTGTACCTTGGGTAAAACCGATATATGCCAGCCTAATGTGTTCTATTATAACTAATGATGACAAGTCAGCTCTATTTCCCCTGCACTGTTCAGTCCAGCAGGGGTGCCCTCTCTCACCGGCCCTCTCTCGCCATCACGGTGGAGCTCCTTGCCTTAAAAATAAGAAGACACCCAAATATTGCGGGTTTGAAAGTGGGAGGTATTGAAACACTTATTAGTTTATATGTTGATGATGTGATACTCTACTTACAAAACTCAGAAAAGTCAGTCCCTCTTCTTCTAGATTTAATCACCTCTTTTGGCAGACTATCGGAATACTCAATCAATTGGACAAAAAGTGACTGTGCCCCTCTCCAACGACTACACGCGGGGTTTTTTGGAAAGTTTCCCGTTCAAAGTAGTTAAAGATCACTTTACTAATCTTGGCTTGACAATCCCCAAAGATCCTAAAATAATATTCAAATTAAACTTTGCGGAGTTTATTTCAAAACTTAAACAGAATATAGAAGGTTGGAAAACCCTACCTCTGTCCATGATTGGTCGTATAAATTCAGTTAAAATGGTTTCCCTTCCTAGGTTTCTCTATCTTTGTCAAAATCTCCCCATTTTTCTAACATCAGCTTTCTTTAAAGAGTTGGACTCCATAATATTGTCTTATATCTGGAATTTAAGAATCACAGGATTTCAAAAATTCATTTACAAAAGCCCAAGTCTGAAGGAGGGCTGGGATTACCTGTATTTAGACACTATTACTGGGCTGTCAATGCTAGGACTTTAATCTTTTGGCAACAGGGGCTCTGGATAACCTGGCCCCGGGGCTCCCTTGTGGCTATGTATGGAGTCTAACTCTGCTGTCAATTCCTCCTTGCCAGCCATGCTGTTCTCTAAGTTAGAGAAGCCTGGGACTTCAAAAGGTTTGAGTTTTGTTTTGAAAAATTCCATCAGAATTCTGAATCAGATTAGGAGCGTTCTGAATTTACCAAAGACCTCTGTACAAACACCAATCTGTTTCAATCACTCCTTTCTACCTTCATGGTCAGATAAAACCTACCATGCTTGGAGGGAGAAGGGTCTAGTTTCTACTGAAGACCTGTACATAGGGGGACGGTTTGCAACATTTAATCTGCTGAAAGAAAAATTTGAGCTGCCTCATTTGCACTTTTTTCGTTACTTACAAATTAGGCACTACATTCAATCTAAGATTTGTAATTTTGAAATCCTTCCAGGGAAACGTGTTTTTTGATATTTTAAAGAACCTTCCTGACTCCAGGCATCTCGTTTCTAAGTTTGTACGTTTGTTTGTTAATTGCACTGTAGCGTCTACTGTGAAGATTAGAGACGCCTGGAGAGAGGAGTTGGGCATTGAATTATCTGAAGCTGCCTGGGATAAGCGTTTGTCTATGATACAGGCTTCCTCTGTTAACAGTAGGCACCAATTGATCCAGTTTAACTCTGTCCACCGTCTCCATTACTCTAAACTTAGATTGCACAGGATTTACCCTTCTGTCTCGCCAATGTGTGATTGATGCCAAGGGACAGAAGCCATGTTGTCACACACCTTTTGGTTTTTCCCATTACTGAATGGATTTTGGTCCAAAATATTCAACTGGTATTCAAAGGTCTATAAAAGATCCTTCCCCTTGGAAGCTGGTGACGCTATATTTGGCTGCTCGCAATCTACTGTTTGTTTCCCTGCAGCCATACAACAGTCTCTGATGCTGGGGATGATTGTTGTCAAAAGACTTATCTTGAGGGAATGGAAATCACCTTCTCCTCCTTCCTTTCGGAGATGGATGGCTGATATAGAAGCCATAGAAAATAGGTGCAGGAGTAGGCCATTCGGCCCTTCGAGCCTGCACCACCATTTATTATGATCATGGCTGATCATCCAACTCAGAACCCTGCACCAGCCTTCCCTCCATACCCCCTGATCCCCATAGCCACAAGGGCCATATCTAACTCCCTCTTAAATATAGCCAATGAACTGGCCTCAACTGTTTCCTGTGGCAGAGAATTCCACAGATTCACCACTCTCTGTGTGAATAAGTTTTTCCTAATCTCAGTCCTAAAAGGCTTCCCCTTTATCCTCAAACTGTGACCCCTCGTTGTGGACTTCCCCAACATCGGGAACAATCTTCCTGCATCTAGCCTGCCCAATCCCTTTAGGATTTTATATGTTTCAATCAGATCCCCCCTCAATCTTCTAAATTCCAACGAGTACAAGCCTAGTTCATCCAGTCTTTCTTCATATGAAAGTCCTGCCATCCCAGGAATCAATCTGGTGAACCTTCTTTGTACTCCCTCTATGGCAAGGATGTCTTTCCTCAGATTAGGGGACCAAAACTGCACACAGTACTCCAGGTGTGGTCTCACCAAGGCCTTGTACAACTGCAGTAATACCTCCCTGCTCCTGTACTCGAATCCTCTCGCTATAAATGCCAGCATACCATTCGCCTTTTTCACCGCCTGCTGTACCTGCATGCCCACTTTCAATGACTGGTGTATAATGACACCCAGGTCTTGTTGCACCTCCCCTTTTCCTAATCGGCCACCATTCAGATAATCTGTTTTCCTATTTTTGCCACCAAAGTGGATAACTTCACATTTATCCACATTAAATTGCATCTGCCATGAATTTGCCCACTCACCCAACCTATCCAAGTCACCCTGCATCCTCTTAGCATCCTCTTCACAGCTAACACTGCCGCCCAGCTTCGTGTCATCCGCAAACTTGGAGATGCTGCATTAAATTCCTTCGTCTAAGTCATTAATATATATTGTAAACAACTGGGGTCCCAGCACTGAGCCTTGCGGTACCCCACTATGATCTCAGTCATATGGATGGAGAAACTTAGGTTCTTGAGAACCAATTCAATTAAAAGATTTTCGGCTATCTGGGATCCATTACTTGCCTACCTGGACGAGGCCGGGGGCAGATGAGCAATTTCCCCCCCAGCTGATTTCTCACAGCCCTCATTTGAGATTTAATGTTTAGTTTTTTTGAGCACTTTGTACAATAGGCATCCCTCTGATGTTATGTCCCTTTTATTTTGCTTATTTCATTTTTATACACATCTAAGCTGGTATGTTCTTGTTGATTTCATTGTTTTTTTGAAATTTTTGAAAAGTATTTAAAAAAAAGAAAACACAAATGGGAGTGGGATTAAAAATTAAAGTGATATGTAGCAGAAAGCTCAGGATTACTGCTGTGGATTGAGTGCAGATGCTCCACAATCACCCAGTCTGTGCCAGTTTCATGAAATTGCCCTCCATTCTGTTTAAATAGGTACACAGGCCACAAGAGCCAACAGTACAAGCTGGACTGCTGCTTCAATGAGTCCGACACACACGTGGTTAGTGGCTCCGAGGACGGGCAAGTGTATTTCTGGGATCTAGTCGAGGTGAGTAAACCCTTTCCTGACTCCCACCCTCCCCTTCTCTCTGGAACACTGTTGGATGACATTGTAGTCGTGAATAGGACAGAGTCAGCCCAATGCCTGTCGTCGTCCCAGCTCACACAGAAAAAACAACCCTTTGATGACCTGGCTGTGGCTCTGGGACACCCACTTTTTCTCAGAGTAAGAAGGCCGTGGGTTTGGGTTCCATGTTGAAGGTGAATGTCAATCTAGACTGACAGCCCAGCAATGATTTTGAGAGAGTGCTGTGCTATTGGTAGGGCAGTGGGGAGAGGCAGTATTGAGGGACACTTCAACCAGGGTGGTTCGAGAAAGTACTGCATTGTCATCAGTGGGCAGAAAGGGGAGATGCTGGGTCTGAAACAGAAGCCCTGCTATTCAGAGCAGGGAGACTGTCAGTATTTCTCTGTCTACCAACCAGCTCAGACAAACACACCATTTTGTATTTATCCTGTTGCAGTTGGAGGGATCTTGCTATGGACGAAGTGGGTAGTAATTCCCTCTTCTCAGCAGGCAGGGACAAAGAGGCTTAGGTCCCACACCACCAGGTTCAGGAAGTTATTACCCTACAACCATCAGGTCCCACAGCACCAGGTTCAGGAACAGTTATTACCCCTCAACCATCAGGTCCCACACCACCAGGTTCAGGAACAGTTATTACCCCTCAACCATCAGGTCCCACACCACCAGGTTCAGGAACAGTTATTACCCCTCAAACATCAGGTCCCACACCACCAGGTTCAGGAAGTTATTACCCCTCAAACATCAGGTCCCACACCACCAGGTTCAGGAACAGTTATTACCCCTCAACCATCAGGTCCCACACCACCAGGTTCAGGAAGTTATTACCCTACAACCATCAGGTCCCACAGCACCAGGTTCAGGAACAGTTATTACCCGTCATCCATCAGGTCCCACACCACCAGGTTCAGGAACAGTTATTACCCTACAACCATCAGGTCCCACAGCACCAGGTTCAGGAACAGTTATTACCCCTCAACCATCAGGTCCCACACCACCAGGTTCAGGAACAGTTATTACCCCTCAACCATCAGGTCCCACACCACCAGGTTCAGGAAGTTATTACCCTACAACCATCAGGTCCCACACCACCAGGTTCAGGAACAGTTATTACCCCTCAACCATCAGGTCCCACACCACCAGGTTCAGGAACAGTTATTACCCCTCAACCATCAGGTCCCACACCACCAGGTTCAGGAACAGTTATTACCCCTCAACCATCAGGTCCCACACCACCAGGTTCAGGAACAGTTATTACCCCTCAAACATCAGGTCCCACACCACCAGGTTCAGGAACAGTTATTACCCTACAACCATCAGGTCCCACACCACCAGGTTCAGGAACAGTTATTACCCCTCAACCATCAGGTCCCACACCACCAGGTTCAGGAACAGTTATTACCCCTCAAACATCAGGTCCCACACCACCAGGTTCAGGAACAGTTATTACCCTACAACCATCAGGTCCCACACCACCAGGTTCAGGAACAGTTATTACCCCTCAACCATCAGGTCCCACACCACCAGGTTCAGGAACAGTTATTACCCCTCAAACATCAGGTCCCACACCACCAGGTTCAGGAACAGTTATTACCCTACAACCATCAGGCTCTTGACCTGGCATGTATAACTTTATTCATTATTCGTCTGAACTGATTCTCACTTCCAATGACTTTCTACTACTCTTGTTCTCAGTATAAATTTTTATCTGCATTTTGTCTTTTGCACATTCTCTAACAGTCTTTGTTTGTTTAGAAATAGTTTTTCATAAATTCTGTTGTATTTTTCCTGTGAATGTCTGCAATTAAATGAATCTCAAGGTAGTATATGGTAACACTTACTATCTGTTCTTTTATGTTTACTTCAAATTTTAAGCAGAGTTTTTGATCTAACTGTGAAACGCTTGTGGTGATTGATTCTGACTTGATGCGTCTGCTGTCTGCAGGGCTGCCAGGCTACAACACTAAATGTTGGGAAGGGTGTGGTGCAGAGTCTGAATTACCACCCAACGCATTCCTGCTTGCTCATCGCCACAGAGGGGACCGTGCAGCTCTGGGGAGACCAAATGTATGCAGCAGAGATGCAAACAGCCACGTGACACTCTGGCACAGGCTCCCAGCACTCAGCCACTGCCCTGGTTACAGACCAAGGGAAAGACACTCTCACTCTGGTCAGCCTGCTCTCGTGACGCACTGGGATCCACAGTGTAGTTAACCGTAACTGGCAGTTGTCCCAGCATCTCTGCCCTCCATAATTTACACATCAGTTTTGTGATGAATAAAGGGATTTGTTTTGGAAAATCCAAGTTTCACTGAGCTGTGTCATAATTCCAGATGGCAAAACTGGGACATGTGGTGAACAAAATCATCAACAGACACAATCACCAGATTTTCAGCCGCTGATTTTATTCATCTCCAGGCAGCAGTCAGATCCTCAAGTAAGAATTTGATTTTTTAAAAATTGTGCAAGTTTCTCCGGTCTCCTCCCTCTACCTGCCACCCGTGCAGCAAATACCCATTTAACGTGGGCTTAGGGATCTACCAGCACTCGATGAGGAACAAAGTGACACAAGCCAGACATTGCAAGCTCTGCTTGCATCTGTAACACGAGATTCTGCAGATGCTGGAAATTCAGAGCAACATACACACGGAACGCTAGAGGAAGTCAGCCGGTCAGAGTCTCGCTGAAGGACCTTGGCCCAAAACATCAATACTATCTTCCTCTCCACGAACGCTGCCAGACCTGCTGAGTTCCTGCAGCATTCTGTATGTCACACTGCTCACGTTTGCTCATGACCCAGGCTGAAACTGGGCCATGGGTTAACTCATGAAGGCCTTCAAAAGATTTTAGTGAAGTAGTATGTTCCTGGCCACTCTCTGCTCCTTATTCCACGCGTCGTGTGCATGCATCCACGCAGCCTATTACTCAGCTTCCCTAATGACATGAAAAAGCAGGAAGGGATCAATCAGCAACTCATATTCTAAAACATAAAGCAAACATCCATTTCTCCCAATAGTTTGAATAAACGTGGATGAAGGGTAATTCCTCCAGGACGCAGCCACGTCGCTCTCCTTCCCTCCATTCCGCACTGTCGATCTGTGAGATTAGGGCTCACAGCCTGTTCCTGTGACAGCAGCAGCTTCCCACTGGCAGGGAGAGTGTGTGGCAGACGGGATCCCGATGGCACCGGAGTACAAGAGATGGTGTCATCAGCAGCAGCAGCTCGTCGGATTTGCTTGCCTTGCGCGGGCAGTGGATTAAATCATCTTCCGGTGAGACGGAAACGCACTCAACTTGGACGCAAATGTTTCTGCGACCAGCAGAGGGAAAACGAGAGTGGCGTCGGCACAGACCTAGGAGAGAGAAAACAAATGCAGTGACCGCTCTTCCCACCCTCCCAGACAGTTTCATCAACACCAGCTCCCCCACCATCTGAACTTCCCACACCAGGTAATAGTTCTGTAATTTGGACCACTGCAGGCAAGTGGAAGAAACCCACCTTCACAGGCTTAGCATCCATACGAATTTTACCCCAGGAAACAGCTTCATCGGGCCTGGCTCCAGAATCGGAGCCATCAAACTCCTGGCCTGTGTTCACGTACACCGAGTAGTTCGCTCCGTTCCTCTAGGTATTGCGGGGTTAGGAGAAGGGAAGAAAAAGCAGCATCAGGAGACAGTAAATGGACCGGGGTCACAAGAATAATTCACAGGGCAAACACTGAGTACTGACCATGAGGTTGGCATTGGCAATGTGATGCTTCACCACACCCCCTCCCAGAATGATCATCCCTGTCTGTTTGGCGTACACTGCCATGTTGTTTATTCTGCGAATGTCTGGAGAGAGCAGCAAAAGAAATGGAGTCATTGTAGCGCTATGAATTTCCCCCCACCACCACCTTAAACCTCCCTTCCCCACTATGTCCACGTTAACGCCACCTCCCCCGCACTGCTGAAACGTAGCAGTTCCCAGCAGTAAGTGTGAGCAATATCCAACACGTGTACACTGATAAATGTCCGTAACCATTTCGCTACAGTCTCATTTGCTGACCAGGCTTTGGGCCCACTAAAGTTATCAACTGGAATATGCGACGATACTATATATAGACAAGGCCCACACACCTTCAACGATATCAAGCACCAGCCCGGGGTTCTTGTAGGAGTGGAAGTAGATCATGTCACCGATCGAGCCGTCCGTCAGGGCAGGGCTGAAGACAGGAATATCGTTCTGCAAACGATCAAAGTTGGAGAGTCATGGAAACAAACTGTAGTCTGAGCCAGAAACAAGACACAGCTGTACACGTGGGGACGGACGGACGGACACCCCCCCCCCCCCCACTTAAACACACACCAGGAAAATGGAGCCATTAAGAAGAACGAAAAGAAGCTTAATCAAAAGGAGTGAGGGATTTTAAGAGAGGGTGTTGTCAGACGGGGAACTAATATTAGTCACACACAGGGTTCGCAGGGCTTCATGGGTTGGGCACGCTGATGTGCTGAGACTGAGAGATGGGAAAGCTATCTGTGCCAACACAGTGCAAGGTAAACACTCCAATCCAGTTGGACACGCAGCCATACGTTGTTATGAGAAGGGAAGCTGCTGGTCCTTGTGATAGTGAGAATGTGGGGCTGAATCTTATTCTTGAAGTCAAGCAGAGACAGTGGTTCCACTTGCATCAATGAAGAAGGTATACATTGGTGAGGGTTCAGGCTGAAGGCAAAGGCTTGCTTTTGAATATTTCAATGGAATAAGCTGGCTTGTCCAGGTATTGGACAAGCAGGTGGAGAGTTGGCTGTTGTCTGTGCACTTGTGATTTCTAACGCAATATCTAACGACAATATTTCCACAGTGCGAGCTGTGGAGAAATGGAGGGACGTGAAGCAGCTCCCTAACGAGATTCCACAGGACATCTTTCAGGGTTGCAACTCAATGAGGGGATCAGGAACCGAATGAGATCCTGAAGGGGCACCGCTGGGCAGATGTAAAGAAATTTTTATGAGTGCCAGAGGCTCAAACAAAGGGATATGGTTACAAGATAAGACGTTGATAGTTGAAAAACGTAGGAACTTCTTGCAAGGGTGGTGAATCTCTGGAGTTCTCCATCTCAGGATTACAAAGGCTAGGTCAATGGGAAATAGGCAGAGAAGAGTTAAGACCCGGAACCGAACACCTATGACTAAACTGAATGGTGGGATGGCTCGAGGGGCCGAGTGGCCTACTGCTGCTCGTATTTTCTCACGTTCAGGCGAGAGCAGTACCACTGACGGGATAACGGGTTCATTCATCCCTCAGGACAGAGAGATGGCACGAAACGATAATGCTCAGCAGGAACTTTGATCAGGGTATTTTCAGTGCTGAGAAGACTATGTTCTCTGGGAAGAGACACGGACACGTCAAGCAGCAGAGGCAGCGACAGATCTGAAAGCTGCAAAACCACGGTGTCAGACTCAACGAGTGACCCACAGGGCAAACCCCGTACCTTGTAAGCCCAGTAGTAGACCGACTCTGGGTTATCGATCTCTTTCCCTAGTCGAGCAATCATCTTTGATGGGGTCCATTTCACTCCCTACAGTATAAACACAAGGTAAGCACTGTGTATCGTCCACCTTGCATACAAAAAACAAACATGACAACTGAGCACAGGATTGGGGCTGCTGACAATTCACACTTTAAATAATCACCCACTTTTAGCACAAACAGGTTCCTTCAGAGTCTCACGGCACAGGACAAACACCATTCAGTGAATTAGATGCTGAGCTGCTGCGATTTTCGAGTTGGACAGTGGATTGTCAGAGTCTGACAGCACATTCTTTGTCAGTTCCAGGACCACACAGTGATCGTGAAGTGGTTCTGCTCTACGTGGATGGCATTCCCCGTACGCACACATCTTTTAGCTAAGTGTCTGTTAGTTGAATATTTAGTTCCGTAGTTTGTGTAACTTGGGGGATCTTCAATGTTTAGTCAAATTTTTTTACTGTTTGTAAATAAATGATTAATGTCTATCTGCAGTCAGTCTTGCTCACCAAAGCTGTGAACCTGCTTCCACAATTACACGAGCCTACTGGATGCAGTTGCCTCAGCAGTATCACACAACCACCTTCTGCATTTGTCCCATCAGCTGATATTTGTCCCACTCCCTCCTGGCTCAACACCAACAACCTCGCCTTGATGGACTGGAAGATTACAGGGACAAAGGGAATCCACAGATCAAGGAGTTTTTAATCTAACGCTGTACGGCAAGGAAACTCTACTGGCTTATTAAGCTGCACAAGACAATGTCGGAGTTGATCATAAAAACAGGATGGGTTCCACAGGCCTGCTGGGCAGCGATGGCGGGCTGATTTTTGGCAGCTGCATACCCGGGGGGGCGCACAGCTCATCCCTGGCACTGCTCCACCGTCAGACTGTCACTCTGTACAGTGAGCATTCTCACACTGAGCGCATCAGAACAGAACTCACAGCTTTAATCCCTGGGTGACGGGGGTCTGCTATTTTAGGAAGCATTACAAACAAGAGGTCATTCAGGATCTCACATCAAACCATGGTTTCTGTACCTCAGCCAAATGCAACCACCTTCTCCCTCAAGCCTCTTGTTACACCCCCCCACCCAATTAACATCTACTAGCCTGCTTTAAACAATGGCCCCCAGCATCTATCGTGCACCAGAGAGAGGAAAATTTCTCACTATTTACCCCTATGAATTATTTTGCCATTTCACACTCAGTGGCCACTTTATTAGGTACACCAGATCGTTAATGCTAACATCCAAACAGCTAATCACTGGGCACCAACTCAGTGTACAAAAGCACGCAGGCACGGTCAAGAGGTTCAGTTGTTGAGACTAAACATTAGAATGGGGAAGAAATGTGATCTGAGTGACTTTGACTGTGGAATGATCGTTCTGCCAGACGGAAACACGAGGAAATCTGCAGATGCTGGAATTTCAAGCAACACACATAAAAATTGCTGGTGAACGCAGCAGGCCAGGCAGCATCTCTAGGAAGCGGTACAGTCGACGTTTCGGGCCGAGACCCTTCGTCAGGACTAACTGAAGGAAGAGCTAGTAAGAGATTTGAAAGTGGGAGGGGGAGGGGGAGGGGGAGATCCGAAATGATAGGAGAAGACAGGAGGGGGAGGGATGGAGCCAAGAGCTGGACAGGTGATTGGCAGAAGGGATATGAGAGGATCGTGGGACAGGAGGCCTAGGGAGAAAGAAAGGGGGAGGGGGAAAGCCCAGAGGATGGGCAAGGAGTATAGTCAGAGGGACAGAGGGAGAAAAAGGAGAGAGAGAAAATTATTAATAATAATAAAAGGTAGATAAATAACGGATGGGGTACGAGGGGGAGGTGGGGCATTAGCGGAAGTTAGAGAAGTTAGTGTTCATGCCATCGGGTTGGAGGCTACCCAGACTGAATATAAGGTGTTGTTCCTCCAACCTGAGTGTGGCTTCATCTTTACAGTAGAGGAGGCCGTGGATAGACATGTCAGAATGGGAATGGGATGTGGAATTAAAATGTGTGGCCAGTGGGAGATCCTGCTTTCTCTGGCGGACAGAGCGTAGGTGTTCTGCGAAACGGTCTCCCAGCCTGCTTCAGGTCTCGCCAATATATAGAAGGCCGCATCGGGAGCACCGGACGCAGTAAATCACCCCAGCCGACTCACAGGTGAAGTGTCGCCTCACCTGGAAGGACTGTCTGGGGCCCTGAATGGATTCAGGCGACACTTCACCGGTTAGGGTTATCTCGGGTTATGATGGGTGCTGGGTGGGGCAGCTCGTAGGGTTGGAAGGGCCTAAAGCTGTGTCTTTAAATAAATAAACTAAAACCTACAAAAAGATGGACAGCTTCATTTGGTTCCATGTCTTCGAGATCAGGGGTGTCACCTTACCTGCTCCTTCTGCTCCAGGACCATCTGATCCAGGATTGGCATCAACCAGTCCTCAAACTTGCAATAGTTGTCATTGGGAACGAGAAGATTTCCAATTCTGTCAAGTAATCATGAGGCAATTGAAAATAAAAACCATCAACAGGGTGTATGAGAAATTAGCAGCGAGTTTGACTCCATCGTTTCACATCTGTGAGCTGCGGTTAAACACAGGTCACTATGTAGAGACTGGAGCCGGGATTCACTGTGGACACAGTGCAAAGTGAGGTCCATCCTATAATCTAGCTGTCCCTGCCCTGGATATGTTTGATGAGACTGCGTAGGGGGAGTGGTGCTGTATCTAACCAGGGCCATTTTACTCACCCTAGCTTTTTCCACTTGTCAGATTTCCAGTGCACACCCCAAGCATCTCCCTGTCCCACGGGCGCCGATGGTTGCTGGGTCAGGATCCACAGGCATTGCGCTTTCTCCAGCACCTGGGCAGGAGCTGAGACAGAGAACAGCAACAAGCAATGCGACAATATATCGAAGCCCAGCTTCCCCCGACATCTGAACACAAATCCAGAGCCCAGGAGCTGTACAAGCCACAACCGGCGACTCCGACTGCCTGCCTGGCCAAGATCACACTCTGCACAAACTATTAAAGGCACCTGGTTTGTGAAACTGACTAACACGATGCACTAATGCCATCAACAGTGCCTTGTTGGGGCAGTGTGAAGCTGAGGTGGTACAGATGATAGGATGATGGTTAACTCCCTACCTGTTAATCCCACTGACACGCAGCTCTTTACCCTTCAGGCTGAAATCGCCAAGATAGGTCGGTGCTAAGCATTTGATGAGATCTTCCTCAACACCACCTGCCGTGGTCACCACACAGTCAACCTGCAGGATTGGATGGGGGGAGCAAGTTAAGCCAGTTAACAGGAAGAGTGAAATGCTCTAAGTAGCAGCATTAATAAACTGTTTCCTCCCTTAAACGCGATGCACAGAGACCCTCATCCAGGGCCTGAGAGGAACATGTCACACTGACGTGCACCAGGGGCCTCACGGCACCTCTCCTGGGCAGTTTTCTCACTGGGCTTCCTCTGTGCAGAGCGAGCCCTGGAGAGTCGCCAGGGCCCATCAGGAATTCTGAAGCCGTACGGCTCTCTGCACGTTAAGCAAGTGTGGGTCTTCAGACAGCTGGGCGCAGCGGGGGCAGAGTTGGTAGAGCTGATGCCTCAGCTCCAGCAGTCCAGCTTCAACCCTGGCCTGCGGGTTGTCAGCGTGGAGTCTGCTGGTCCTCCAGCTTTCTCCCACATCACAAGCATTTTATTTATCTATTCATTGATTGAGATACAGTGCGGAATCGGCCCTTCAAGCAGCGCCACCAATTTAACCCAAGCCTAATCACGGGACAATTTGCAGTGAGAAAATAACCGACTGACCGGTACGTCTTTGGACTGTGGGAGGAAACTGGAGCATCCGGCGGAAACCCACGCAGTCACGTACACACTCCTTACAGGCAGCGGCAGGAATTGAACCGGGGTTGCCTGTACCGCAGAGCGCTCTACCACCCAGATGTGTGCCTCGGTGGGTTAACCGGCCACGGTAAGTTGCCCCAAGTGTGTGCCATCTTTCAAATGGCCACTGGAACAGAGGGAAGACACTACCCAGGCCATACCATGTTGTGTTGCGCAAGATATCGGATAGTCTCCCGGATCCCCGAACTGATGAGGTTTGAGGTGTATCCCAGGAAAATGGTGCAGCCCGTTATCTCCCGCTGGCACGGGTTCAGGTTCATTGCATTCTTCTCAGATTCATCCAAGGGTTCCAACTTCTTCTCAATCTGAGGGTAAAGCCACAGAGACAAGCCCTTCAGCCTGACACATGCACGCTGACTGTGATGCCCAGTGAGCCAGTCCCATCCGCCTGTTCGGCCTAGAATCATAGAAAACTCTCCGACGTGTCCACCTCAACCACAGGCGGACACAACCACCTCATTCCAAATCTGCACCACCCATTGCATGAAGAAGCTGCCCCCCGTGTTCCTTTTAAATTTCTTGCATTTGATCTTAAACCTACGCCCTCTCTGTGTGGTTTCATCCTGTCCATGTCCCTCAGGATCTTAAACTCATGTATCAGATCACCCCCTTAATCTCCTACGTTCCAGGGGATAAAGTCCTAATCTACACAACCTCACTTTGTACCATGACTCCCCCCAACCCCCCCATCCCGAGTCCAGGCAACATTCTGGTAAATCCGTTCTGCACTCTTTCTAGTTTAATAATTTCCTTCCTATAACAGGAATTTCCTAAAACTATACATAAGATTTCAAAAGCAGCCTCACCACTGTCTTATATACAGTACTGTGCAAGTCTTAGATGCATATCTTGCAGAGAGTGGTTGGGGAGCAGAGAAGGTTATTGGGGTCTCCCTACCTTCTGTCCAAGACCTCTTTCAGAGTCCATGCCTCCAGAAGACACGGTACATCATTAAAGACCCCTCGCACCCTCTCCATGAACTGTTTGTTTTCTGCCATCAGGCAAACGTTACTGGAGCATCAAAACTAAAACCACAAGGCTACTAAACAGCTTCCTCCCACAGGCAGTCAGACTGCTAAATAGCTGCTCTACCTGACTCTGCTTTGGACACTTTTAATGTGCACTGGACACTTATAACTGATTTTAACTGAGATGTGGCTGTTGTGTTTTACTATTTGTTGTTATGTTTATTATTTAGTGTTGCGTTTGTTATGTTATGATTGCACTGCTCCTGGGAAACGCTGTCTCATTCTGCCCTGCAGAGCTGATGTACGGTTAGAATGACAATAAAGTTTTTTGAATCTTGAATCTTGAATATGTATAGCTCGGGTGCCTGAGACTTTTGCACAGTACTGTAGTAATTTTACGTGTTGAACTGTACTGCTGCAAAAAAAAAAAAACACAAATTCCATGACATGTGAGTGATGATAAACCTGATTCTCATATGGGTCCCTATTGTGGGCTGAAAGTGGGAAGAGGGCAGGGAGAGGGGAAATATGGTTGGGGAAAAAGGGAAGGGAGAGGGCAGGGAACAGGAAAATCCATTGAAATATTGTGTTATTATCAATAAACCCATTGTTTGGAATCAAATTGCGTTGACTGGTTTTTCAGGGCTGGGTGTGTCTGCACCCACACCACACCTTGTCCTGGCACTCCTTCTCTGCCACTTCTCCAACCCCCCTCCCTCGGTGCTCCACCCTCACTGTATATACATGTTTGTGAGCCTTTTGCAATTACCTGGTTTTCTGCATTAATTACCCATAAGGTGTGGTACAGGAGATGTACCTGAGACTGTTGCACAGCACTGTGATTGCACCATGATTTCCCACGGACTATATGTCAAATGTTTCTTCACCATTCCATCTACCTGTGATGGCGCTTTTAGCAAACTATGCACTAGGTCCCTATGTTCCATAATACTCCCCAGGGCCCTACCAATCACTGCACAAGTTCCACACTGATTTGACCTCCCAAAATGCAATACCTCACATTCTTCTGGACTGAAAACCCATTTGCGAATCCTCACCCCACATACCAGCAAGAAGCCCCTGTAATCTTTCATAATCTCTTACACTATCTACAACAGCGTCTGTTTTAATATCATCCACATACTTGTTAAACTTGCCTTATACACCCACATCCAGATCATTTATGCGTGGCACGTGGCCAAGTGGTTAGAGCGTTGAACTAACGATCTGAAGGTCGTGGGTTCGAGCCTTGGCCAAGGCAGCATGTGTGTCCTTGAGCAAGGCACTTAACCACACAATGCTTCAGTCTACCCAGCTCGGGACAGACTTTAATCTTAAATCAAATTATTTACATAGTTACAAAGGTCCCAGCACCAATCCCTGTAGCATATCACTAGACACAGGGCTCGAGTCTGATAAACAACCTCGACCATCACCCTCTGTTTCCCAGCACTGAACCAATTATGAATCCAATCCACTATCTTTCCTCGGATGCTTTGCGATCCAACCTCCCTATCTGCCCTGCCTTCAGGGACCATATCAAGTGCCTTGCTAAGGTCTAATTTGGCAATATTCACTGGGCTACCTCTTAGTTTACCTCTGTGAAGAACCCGTGAGATCTGTCAGACACCACTTCCCAATACTGACTGTCCCAAATGGGACTGTGCCTCTCTAGATATTGGTAGATCTGGTTCCTCAGAATCCTCTCCATCAGAATAGCCATCAGTGAGATCAGACCAACCGGCCTGTAGTTTCCTGGCTTACTCTTTTAAAACTGTGGTAATACATTGGCCATTCCCGTGGGGTGACATAGCCAGTCATGTCAAACCTCCTCTGTGACCAGATATGAGCAAATCTCTACAAGTACAGCTCAGGAACAGGCCATTCGGCCCACAGCTAAAAAGCAAATCAAAAATAGCCAAACACTAATCCCTCCTACCTACGCAATGCCCATTTCCCTCCATCTTCCTTACTTCCTGTGCCTAAATAAAAGCTGCTAACGTATTCCACCATACCAGGCATCCACGACTGAGTAAAAAAAACTTACTCCTCACGTCCCCTTTGAATCGACCCCTTCTCACCTTCAAAGCATGCCCTCTGGTTTTGGGCATTTCAACCTTGGGAAACAGACACTCTCCGTCCACTCTCACTGTGCCTCTCATAATCTTGTAACCCTCTATCAGATCGCCCCTCAGCCTCCAGCGCTCCAGAGAAAACAACCTGGCAGGGAGGTTTGCTAAGGCTGTTGGGGAGAGTTTAAACTAGAATCACTGGGGGGGTGGGAACCAAACTGAAGGGATGGAGGAAGGGGTGTTTGGCTCACAAATCCAGAAAGCTTGTAGACAGTGTGACAGGAATGATAGGTAGGTGATCGAGTAGGGACGCACTCAGACCGATGGTTTGAGATGTGTCTATTTTAACGCAAGGAGTATCATGAACAAAGTGGATGAACTTAAGTGTGTGGATCAGTACTTGGAGCTATGACGTTGTGGCCATTACAGAGACTTGGATGGCTCAGGGGCAGGAATGGCTACCTAGAGTGCCAGGCTTTAGATGTTTCAGAAAAGACAGGGAGGGAGGCAAAAGAGGTGGGGGCATGGCACTGCTGATCAGAGATAGTGTAATGACTGCAGAAAAGGAGGAAGTCATGGAGGGATTGTCTACTGAGTCTCTGTGGGTGGAAGTAAGGAACAGCAAGGGGTCAATAACTCTACTGGGTGTTTTTACAGACCACCCAATAGTAACAGGGACATCGAGGAGCAGATAGGGAGACAGATTCTGGAAAGGTGTAATAATAACAGGGTTGTCGTGGTGGGAGATTTTAATTTCCCAAATATTGATTGGCATCTTCCTAGAGCAAGGGGTTTAGATGGGGTGAAGTTTGTTAGGTGTGTTCAGGAAGGTTTCCTGACACAATATGTAGATAAGCCAACAAGAGAAGAGGCTGTACTTGATCTGGTATTGGGAAATGAACCTGGTCAGATGTCAGATTCCTCAGTGGGAGAGTATTTTGGAGATAGTGATCACAGTTCTACTTCCTTTAACATAGCATTAGAGAGGGATAGGAACAGACAAGTTAGGAAAGCATTTAATTGGAGTAAGGGGAAATATGAAGCTATCAGACAGGGACTTGGAAGCATAAATTGGGAACAGATGTTCTCATGGAAATGTACGGCAGAAATGTGGCAAATTTTCAGGGGATATTTGTGTGGTGTTCTGCATAGGTACGTTCCAATGAGACAGGGAAGGGATGGTAGGGTACAGGAACCATGGTGTACAAAGGCTGTTGTAAATCTAGTCAAGAAGAAAAGAAAAGCTTACAAAAGGTTCAAAGAGATCTAAGAAATTATTCCGCTAGCAGCAAGAAGCTTAAGAAAGAAATTAGGAGAGCCAGAAGGGGCCATGAGAAGGCCTTGGCGAGCAGGATTAAAGAAAACCCCAAGGCATTCTACAACTACGTGAAGAGCAAGAGGATAAGACGTGAGAGAATAGGACCAATCGAGCACGACAGTGGAAAAGCGCGTATGGAACCGGAGGAGATGGTGGAGGTACCTATTGAATACTTTGCTTCCGTATTCACTACAGAAAAGGACCTTGGTGACTGTAGGGATGTCTCGGAGAGGACTGAAAAGCTTGAGCATACAGACATTAAGAAAGAGGATGTGCTGGAGCTTTTGCAAAGCATCAAGCTGGATAAGTCACCGGGACTGGACGAGATGTACCCCAGGCTACTGTGGGAGGTGAGGGAGGAGATTGCTGAGCGTCTGGCAATGATCTTTGCATCACCAGTGGGGACGGGAGAGGTTCCTGAGGATTGGAGGGTTGCGGATGTTGTTCCATTATTCAAGAGAGTAGGGATAGCCCAGGAAATTACAGACCAGTGAGTCTTATTTCAGTGGTTGGTAAGTTGATGGAGAAGATCCTCAGAGGCAGGATTTACGAACATTATGGAGGCATAATATGATTAGGAATAGCCAACATGGCTTTGTCAAAGGCAGGTCGTGCCTTACGAGCCTGATTGAATTTTTTGAGGATGTGACTAAACATATTGATGAAGGTAGAGCAGTAGATGTAGTGTATATGGATTTCAGCAAGGCATTTGATAAGGTACCCCATGCAAGGCTTATGAGAAAGTAAGGAGGCATGGGATCCAAGGGGACATTGCTTTGTGGATCCAGAATTTAAGAGGCTCCTGGATAGGTACATGGAGTTTAGAAAAATAGAGGGCTATGAGTTACTCTAATTTCTAAAGTAAGTACGTGTTCGGCACAGCATTGTGGGCCAAAGGGCCTGTATTGTGCTGTAGATTTTCTATGTTTCTAAAACAACCCAAGTTTATCCAGCCTTTCATGATAGCACATGCCCTCTGAACCAGGCAGTATCCTGGTATATTTCTTCTGCACCCTTCCAAAGCCTCAACACCCTCCTCTAGTGGAGCAGCCAGAACTGTATGCAATACTCCAGATGTGGCCTAACTAGAGTTTAATAACTTTGCAATATAACCTCTTGTCTTTTGAACTCAATGCCTCAACTAATAAAAACAAGCATTCCATAAACCTTCTTAACCACCTTATCAACCTGTGTAGCCACTTTCAAGGAACCATGAACTTGGATCCCAAGATCTCTCTACTCAGCAACACTGTTAAGGATCTTGCCCTGTCTCCTGTCTTGTACTGTCTCCTTGCATTTGCCCTACCAAGGTGCAGCACCTTACATTTATCTGGGTTAAACTCCATCTATCGTTTCTCTGCCCACAATTTCGTCTCGAGCTTCCCACAAGGTCTAAGAATACATCAGGTCAGGTGCTGGGAATTTACCCACCTTAACATACTTTAAGGCCGCCAATACATTCTCCTTGCTAAATTCATATCTGGTCCACTCATTTTTCCCATTTCCTTAATTGTCAAATGCCTTACTAAAGTCCATGTAGACAAATCCACTGCCTTGCCTTCATTGACTTTTCTAGTAATATCCTCAAAGAACATTGGTTAGACATGACCTACCAAGCATAAAGCCACAGTGACTATCCCTAATAAGTCCCTGTCTACCAGAGGATCAATTTTGTCTCTTGCAATCCATTTGCTCTTAACATACCTATAAATTCTTACAGCACAAATTCCCTTAGGACTCTCCTTCATCTTGTCTGCTGGAGAAATCTCATGCCTTCTTTTACCCCTCCTGATTTCTTTCTTAACCATTCTCTTGGCACTTCTTATACTCAAGCACCTCATTTGTTCCTGACTGCCTATACCTGCTATGCACCTTTTTTCCCCTTAACCAGGACCTCAATATCTCTCAAAATTCAAGGTTATCCTTGCCTTTTATTCTGACAAGCAGCTACAAGCTTTATACTCTCAAAATTTCATTTCTGAAGGCCTCCAACTTACCATGTGCACCTTAGCCAGAAAACGACCTGTCCCAATCCATATTTGCCAGATCATTTCTGATCAGGTCAAAATTAGCCTTCCTCAACCAGAGGACCAGACCTATCCTTTCCCATAATTACCTTGAAACCATTGGCATTATGATGCTTAGACGTAGTGTTCCCCCGCACAAACTTCTGTCTCATTCCCTAACAGGAGATCCAGTATCACATTCTCTCATTGGGACTTCTATGCACTGATGAAGGAAACTTTCCTGAACACAATTGACAAACTCTATCCTATCTAGTCCTTTTACAGCGTGGGAGTCTCTGTACATACGTACAAGGTACATATATGGTGACATATGTATTTGAAATTTGAACCAACCTGGCTACTCCTGCTGTGCCCACAAATGCTATTCCCCTCAGCAATATCCAAAGGCATATACTTGTTGCTGAGGGGAAAGGCAACAGGGGGACCTTGTACTGTCTGCATCCTCGCCTTACCTCTCCAAGTAGACCACTCCTTAGGTGTGACTACCTCAATAAAGCTCTTCATGATGCTCTCAACATCTCCGATGACCCACGTATTATGTCTAACTTCAGTTCCTTAAAGTGGTCAGCCAGGAGCTACAGCTGGGCATACCTCCTGTAATCCTCCTAATGGTCCCCTGATCTCCCACATCCTGCAGGAGTATGTCACAGCCCCAAATGCCATCCTATCGTGGGTAATCATAAGAAAAATCTTACCTGGACATACCTACTCTAACCTGCTCAGCCTCCTCTCACCAAAGCCAAAGCCTTCTGAACCAAATCTTCAAGCATGGCACAGAGCCCAAACATGACTAGTCCCAAGAACGGCCACTCGGCAAAACCCCATGGCCCTCGCACAGAACAGTAGGCACTGGCCCTTTGGCTCACAATGAACCAGTTAAAGAGCAAGTCAAAAAATCTTACACAGGGTAAAAAACCTCCCTCCGTGCCCTGCTGGCACTCACAAAAAAACAAACTCTTAAAAGATCTTAACTAAGAAATGAACATACATGGAGCACACAGGGGCGGACTGCACCGAGTCAGAAACAGAACATGCCAGAAACACTGAGCAAGGCGGGCAGCGTCAATGGAGAGAGAAACCAAGCCAGAAGTGTCTGACGAAGGGCACCAATCTAAAACATTGGCTGAGCTTCTCTTTTCACAGACGCAGCCTGGTCTGTTGAATCGAGCTATGATGGCGCTAGATGGCGATTTCTTCGAGTTCACCTGCGGAATTAGTTTAATTTCTACCTTGTTCCTCATCAAGGTGGATGGGGCTCTGTCCAAGACCCTGACCTAGAGCTACCCTCAAACCTGGGTTCTTTGCAGTGAAGGGGCCCACTCTCAGGGCTCACCAATATCGCGAGGATGGGGCCGAGAAGGCGAGCGTGCCTTCAGGGTTCTGAGGTTTTGCAGCCTCAGGAACGAGTCGATTCTACACCCGTGCCGCCCACTGAGGCGCCCCGGGAGAAAACAGAATATCAGAAACAGCAGATCAGCTGTTTGGGGGGGGCGGTTCTAGTCTCAGATCGCTCTCTCTCTCTCATTGGTGGGGGGAAGAGTTTGTTGCTGATTCTCAAATCAGAGAACGGGGGGGGGGGGGGCGCGACACGGCAGACTTTAACACCGTGATTCAGCGAGTCCTTTTGTTTAGGTCTCCCATGTTGCTGAGTGACACTTCCTGTCCTTTTATTAACGAGAGGGGGGACTCGAACTGTCAAGTGAACAATTAGTTTTTGTTGTACAGCTGTTTATAGTCTTTATCGGGGGCTTTGCTATACATTGCTCGGTGCGTAGAGGGTGCTAATGCTTTTTTGCTGAAATGAGGGAGAGGGAGGATCAGTGCTTTGCTGCTGTTTGTGCATGGGGCGTAGGGAGGCTTTAAGTTCTATCATTTTTACTGTCACTCATTCTTTGGAGCACTCTTCTGTTTTCATGGATGTCTGTGAAGAACAGAAATTCAGATTGTATACTGTGTACATTCTCTGACATTAAATGGAACCATTGAACCATTTCTGGTACCTTTTCTAAATTTGGTTCCAGGTTTCCAGCATGTGTGGTTTCCACAGTACACCGGAACGATGTGTTCACACCAGACTCAACATTCCTTTCTCTGCCTGAGCATTCCGGTCCCAATACTTGCATTCTGTACCCTGGTTGATGGAGAGCACTTGATAAACACACTCTCACATGCACATGCAGAAACACTGCCTTGACACTCTGCTGTTGTTGCGCTGAGTGTGCACACTTTAATGTCTTCCCCGGTATATCCTCCTAAACCGAGTTGATGCTTTCCTGCCCTACACAATGGATTCTTTAGTAATATGGATGTGTAAATGTGTACACGTTGTTTGTATACTGTATTCACGATGGATACTTTTGTTTATTTTCTAACATGATTGTAACTACTTTGTGGGGTGCATCACATTCTAGTTCATGGCTAGCGTTAAGTTAACTTTGCTAGTAATTAATGATGGTATGTCCTATTGCCTAAAATAAAAGGGCTACTTTGCTCTTGGTGGGACAGAGATGGAGCTGCCAGCCGTTCACTCTGGCCAAGTACAGAACTAATGTTGGGTTTTTCTGGTAGATATCTTTCCGTAAATATTTCACAAATTTTTGTAAGCTTCATCTTTGATAAACACCCTTGCACTAAAGTGCGAAGCGACTCCAGCCATTTTTCCTTTGGTCATAACCCATGTATCTAACTCCTGAAAACCCTAGGTGTTTCATGACTACAACAAACCTTCATTTCCTCCCTCACCCTTCCCCCTCCATATCCCCCCCCCCCCAAACCAATTCTGGAGTTCTGGCTCAGCATCCAGCCCAACAGCCCAATGTTATGCTTTGTAATCACTATACTGCATTGTACGACTGGTAGGTTGTGTCTGATACCACTTGAGACATGAAGGTACTTGCCATTGCATTGATCTGGTGCACCGCCTGGCCAAAGTTGGATGCCTGATAGCCGGTGGTCAGGTAAGACTGCAGCAGAGCGTGGTGGTCAACGCCTCTGTTGAAGTCATAGCCCCTGATCTGCACTGAACCCTCAGGCATCGTGCTACTCCGTTTGAGAACCGAGTCCAGGGCCAAGGACGGAACCGACTCTGCCATTCCCTCCGATTCCATCGGCTGGTCAGTAAGTTTCTTCTGGGGTACGGCCTTGCAATGGGCGAGGAAGCCAGTCAACTGTAAAGACAGCACATTATACGATGATAGTCTGAGGCCTTGTCATGGTCATAGACTTATAAACTGCAGAAGCAGCAGCTTCACGCCTCCCGTTGTACCTACCTACATTAACCCCACTAGGCCCGGTGCTCTCTAATGCTAGTGATCCGTAGTTATTGCAGCATGGAACCGGCCCTTCAGCCCCACTCATCCAGGCTGGCTATGTTGCCTAGACGCTTCGTAAATGTACCAGGACGCGCCTGTGGGCAGAAGCCTGGGACAAAACGAGTGACAGGAGGCGGCAGCAGCAGCAGCGTGGGTCCGGGCACCCTTCGCAGGATCTCCCGCAGACTGGGGAACGCTCTGGTTGCACCGGAGCGAACGCCGCGGTCGCCCTGTACAAAGCAAGATCCCGGCCGCAGCGCAGGAGACATCGGGCGGACAACCCAGTCCGTCACAAGCGAGCAGGCACTCGGTTTCGTGTCAGTGCCAAGGCCGGGCTTCCCGCCTTGTCTCGGGACCGACCCACCGCGATCTCCGGGTCTCCGCACGGACTCCGAATCCGCCCACACTCACCTCGCGTGAAGGTGCCCGATCTGCGACTGTGCACTGTGATCCCAGCCGGATGCAGAACAGAAATGGGCAGGACACCGTCTGTTACTCCTATTGGATGTGGGGACGCCGTCTCTTAGTCCTATTGGATGTGGGGACGCCGTAACTTAGTCCTATTGGATGTGGGGACGCCGTAACTTAGTCCTATTAGATGTGGGGACACCGTCTCTTATTCCTATTGGATGAGGGGACACCATCTTTTAGTCCTATTGGATGAGGCAACAAATGCAGCCAATGGTCCTGACGAAGGGTCTCGGCCCGAAACGTCGACTGTACCTCTTCCTCGAGGTGCTGCCTGGCCTGCTGCGTTCACTAGCAACTTTGATGTGTGTTGCACGGAAAGGAAACCCACATGTCATTCACACAAAATGCTGGAGGATCTCAGCGAGGCAGCATCTGTGGAAAAGTTTCGAGCTGAGACACTTTTCCATAGATGCTGCCTGGCCTGTTGAGATCCTCCCAGCTTTTTTGTGTGTGTTACTTGGATTTCCAGCGTCTGTAGATTTTCTTTTGTTTGTGATCGGAAAACCACGTGTACACGGCAAGATTCCACAATGTCCCCTTCTCAGTTGAGTTCTTTAGTCGTGGTCACCTTGCTGGGGAGTTGGGTTTTCACACCAGCTTCTGAGGGAAGGGGATCAAAAGCAAGTATTTCAGGTCGATCTGCCCTCATCAAAACTTGGAAGTAAACTTTCAAAAAGAAACAAGAAGAGGTAGACACGAGGAAATCTGCAGATGCTGTAAATTCAAGCAACACACACAAAAAATGCTGGTGAACGCAGCAGGCCAGGCAGCATCTATAGGAAGAAGTACAGTGGACGTTTCAGGTCGGGACCCTTCGTCAGGACGTCAGAAGAGGTCGAGTTGTAGAGGGGAGAGCTTCATTATGAAGAGCAGACAAAATTGAAAACTTTCAATTTAAGTAAGTGCAATTATAATTTTATGAAGGCGAATCTGTCTAAGGTGTACTAGGAAAGTAAGCTAAGAGACAAAAAAAAAGCCATGTTTAAGTTTGCTGACGACACTATTGTTGGCCGAATCAAAGGTGGTGAAGAATCAGTATATAGGAGGAAGACTGAAAATTGCGCTGTGTGGTGCCACAACAGCCTCGCACTTAATGTCAGCAAAACCAAAGAGCTGATTATTGGCATCAGGAGGAGGAAACTGGTGGTCCATGAGCCAGTTCTCGTCAGGAGATCAGAGGTGGAGTGGGTCAGCAACTTTAAATTCCTTGGTGTTATCATTTCATAGCATCTGCCCTAGGTCCAGCACATAAATGTCATCATGAAGAAAGCCCAGTAGTGCCTCTACTTTCCTAGAAGTTTGCAAAGATGTGGCATGACATCTAAAACTTTGAAAAACTTCTATAGTTGTGTGGTGCAGAGTATATTGATTGTTTGCATCACGGTTTGGTTCAGAAAAACCAACGCCCTTGAATGGAAATTCCTGCAAAAAGTATTGGATATGGCCCAGTCCATCATGGGTAAAGCCACAACCTTTCACTCAATGTCAGCAAAGCCAAAGAGCAGATTATTGACCATATCTACTGTATGTGGGGTGTTATGGCAGGAAAGCAGCATCCATCATGGACACCCACCACCCAGACTATGCTCTCTTCTCATTGCTGCAATCAGGAAGGGGCCCAGGAGCCTCAGGATCCACACCACCAGGTTCAGGAACCATTATTACCCCTCAACCATCAGGATTTTGAACCAGAGGGGATAACTTTTCTCACTTCATCACTGAACTGTTCCCACAACCATGGACTCATTTTCAAGGACTCTTCATCTCATGTTCTTGACATTTGTTAATTTATTTATTATTACTTCTTTTTGTATTTACAGTTTGCTGCCTTCTGCGCTCTGACAAAACACCCTAGCTGGGCAGTCTTTCATCGATTCTGTTATTATAATATCCTTTTTTTTCCATTTGTATTTGCACAGGCTGTTTTCTTTGCATATTAGTTGTTTGTCTGTCCTGTTGGGTACAATCTTTCATTGATTCCATTTCCTTTTTTAGATTTACTGTGTATGCACAAAGGAAAATTAATTTTCAGGGTCGGTACTTTTAATTTGAACTGTATAAATTTACTTTGAACAATGGAATAGCTGAATAGTGGCAGATATTAAATAAGCCCGACCTCGTGGGTATCTTGTGACTGTCTAACGACTATGATGTAATTGAGTGTCTTATGAGCATGATGTAATGGTCTTGTGATGGTGGGGTGGTGTAATTTTCCCGCCAGTGTGAGGTCACGTGATGACATGTGCTCAACAGGTATATATCGGGAAGCCCCTGTTGTTACACAGTCGATTCATTGTTTAAATCATCAGTTACTCCGTTATACTGTGTATTCGTCTCATGACCCAGTTTCGTTTTAAAGTGGAGTTTTAATTTCTATTATAAGTCTAGTATTGGAGAGCGAAGACCTAACTTATGTACGGGAACCTGAAGGATTGAGTAAAGTTGGTGTTGTTTGGCGGTTTCAGAAAGGATTGAACTTAATGAGTCTCGTTCAGAAATAGTTACCTACATCTGAGATAACCCCTGTAAAATCAGGAAGGTTTTTGCAGTGTTCATTCGTCAGAAAAAGGTCAGTTCCTTTAAGCCATTTTATTTTCTTCATCGTGAATCCTTTGGATGGGATCAGCAGTAACATCACGTCTTCGAAGAAATCCGGTTCCAGAAAAGTCTGTCCTTATTGACTGTGTAAATCACTTGGACTTCCGAATTTACCACTTTAAGACTGTGTTCAAATTTACCACTTTAAGAACTGTTCCAGAGTTGCCTTATAGCAGTTAATTTCCCGTTAAGTTAGACATTTGAATACTTTTCGCCATTGTTGAGCAGTCTAATAAATGTTTGTTTGTTTTTAAAACCTGACTCAATTGTATATTCATTGTTGCTGGTCACGTGACATGGGCAATTTATTTCAATTAGGAAGAGTAATTCCTTGAGAAGTAATCTGTGGTTAGGGATCAAAGGAGGTCAAAGATGATGCTGATGACTGGGAAACTTAGGACTCAGCAGCTAAAGATTCAAAAGTTCACAAGAAGGGAGAACATCTATTTTGATAGAAAACATTTGTGCAATATCACAACAAATAGGAGTTTATAGAATATACTGTAAACAGGAAGTTATGGAATATACTATAAATAGGAAGAAGGCAGCTAAGTTTAGTATGGGGCGTCAAGAAAATGAGTCTGGTATATTAACAGGATACAAAGGTTACGGGTGAAGGCAGGAGAATGGGGTTGAGGAATAATTAATCAGTCATGGTTGAATGACTCGATGGGCTGAATGGCCTAATTCTGTTCCTATGTCTTATGGTCTAATTGGCAGATTATGTTAGTGTTTTTTTTTGCATCAGTCTTAGTGACACAAACTGTAAATATTCCTTAGAAAATAGATGGGCCTGTTTCAAATAAATGAAATTGTAAAGACTGCCTACGCCCAAGTGTGTTAAAGGAAATGGCTGCAGAGATAGTAAACCAATTAGATTAGTTGAAAATTTTCAAAACTCACAGGTGTGTACCGGAAGATTGGAAAATAGCCAATTTAACTCTTGTTCGAAAAAAGGAGAAAGACAACAAGCAAGGGATCCAAATCAGAATCAGGTTTAACAGCACCAGTACATGTCATGAAATTTGTCGTCTTTGCAGCAGCAAAGGCAGCAAATGCAATACATAATAATAGAGAAAAAAACTGAATTGCTGTGCAGTGTATATTAATTAAAAAATTAAATTAGTGCAAAAACAGAAATAAAAAAGTAGTGGGGTAGTGTTCATGGGTTCAATGTCCATTCAGAAATCAGAGGGGAAGAAGTTATTACTGAATTGTTGAGTGTGCGTCTTCAGGATTCTGTACCTCCTTCCTGATTGTAGCAATGAGAACAGGGCACTTGGGTGATGGGAGTTCTTAATGATGGATGCTGCCTTTCTGAGGTATCTCTCCTTGAAGATGCCCTGAACACCACAGAGGCTGGTGCCCATGATGGAGCTGACTAAGTTTACAACTCTCGGCAGCTTACTTTGATCCTGTGCAGAAGCCTCCTCCCATACCAGACGGCGATGCGGCCAGTTAGAATGCTCTCCATGCTACATTTGGTACAAATGCTTATGCCGATTACAATCAAACCTGCTCAACATGGTTTTATGAAAGGTAAACCACGGCCAATAAACCTGCTTGAATTCTTTGAGGTTATGAGTTAAAGGGGGATCCGGCACTGTAGTTAGATATTTTGATTACGTAAAGACATTTGACAAGGGTGTTTTAGCATAAAATGAACCCAGTTGGAATGAATGTGCCCTTTTCAGGTTGTAGAGGTGTGACCAGTGGAGTACAACAGCGATCGGTTCCGCACCCTTAATTGTTACATAGAAACACAGAAAATAGGTGCAGGAGTAGGCCATTCGGCCCTTCGAGCCTGCACCACCATTTATTATGATCATGGCTGATCATCCAACTCAGAACACCGCCCCAGCCTTCCCTCCATACCCCCTGACCCCCATAGCCACAAGGGCCATATCTAACTCCCTCTTAAATATAGCCAATGAACTGGCCTCAACTGTTTCCTGTGGCAGAGAATTCCACAGATTCACCACTCTCTGTGTGAAGAAGTTTTTCCTAATCTCAGTCCTAAAAGGCTTCCCCTCTATCCTCAAACTGTGACCCCTCGTTCTGGACTTCCCCAACATCGGGAACAATCTTCCTACATCTAGCCTGTCCAATCCCTTAAGGATCTTATACGTTTCAATCAGATCCCCCCTCAATCTTCTAAATTCCAACGAGTACAAGCCCAGTTCATCCATTCTTTCTTCATATGAAAGTCCTGCCATCCCAGGAATCAATCTGGTGAACCTTCTTTGTACTCCCTCTATGGCAAGGATGTCTTTTCTCAGATTAGGGGGCCAAAACTGGACACAATACTCCAGGTGCGGTCTCACCAAGGCCTTGTACAACTGCAGTAGTACCTCCCTGCTCCTGTACTCAAATCCTCTCGCTATAAATGCCAGCATACCATTCGCCTTTTTCACCGCCTGCTGTACCTGCATGCCCACTTTCAATGACTGGTGTATAATGACACCCAGGTCACATTGCACCTCCCCTTTTCCTAATCGGCCACCATTCAGATAATAATCTGTTTTCCTATTTTTGCCACCAAAGTGGATAACTTCACATTTATCCACATTAAATTGCATCTGCCATGAATTTGCCCACTCACCCAACCTATCCAAGTCACCCTGCATCCTCTTAGCATCCTCCTCACAGCTAACACTGCCACCCAGCTTCGTGTCATCCGCAAACTTGGAGATGCTGCATTTAATTCCCTCATCCAAGTCATTAATATATATTGTAAACAACTGGGGTCCCAGCACTGAGCCTTGCTGTACCCCACTAGTCACCGCCTGCCATTCTGAAAAGGTCCCGTTTATTCCCACTCTTTGCTTCCTGTCTGCTAACCAACTCTCCACCCACACCAATACCTTACCCCCAATACCGTGTGCTTTAAGTTTGCACACTAATCTCCTGTGTGGGACCTTGTCAAAAGCCTTCTGAAAATCCAAATATACCACATCCACTGGTCTCCCCTATCCACTCTACTAGTTACATCCTCAAAAAATTCTATGAGATTCGTCAGACATGATTTTCCTTTCACAAATCCATGCTGACTTTGTCCGATCATTTCACCACTTTCCAAATGTGCTGTTATCACATCCTTGATAACTGACTCCAGCAGTTTCCCCACCACTGACGTTAGGCTAACCGGTCTATAATTCCCCGGTTTCTCTCTCCCTCCTTTTTTAAAAAGGGGAGTTACATTAGCCACCCTCCAATCCTCAGGAACTAGTCCAGAATCTAACGAGTTTTGAAAAATTATCACTAATGCATCCACTACTTCTTGGGCTACTTCCTTAAGCACTCTGGGATGCAGACCATCTGGCCCTGGGGATTTATCTGCCTTCAATTTACCTAACACCACTTCCCTACTAACATGTATTTCGCTCAGTTCCTCCATCTCACCGGACCCTCGACCCCTACTATTTCTGGAAGATTATTTATGTCCTCCTTAGTGAAGACAGAACCAAAGTAATTATTCAATTGGTCTGCCATGTCCTTGCTCCCCATAATCAACTCACCTGTTTCTGCCTGCAGGGGACCTACATTTGTCTTTACCAGTCTTTTCCTTTTTACATACCTATAAAAGCTTTTACAGTCCGTTTTTATGTTGCCTGCCAGTTTTCTCTCATAATCTTTTTTCCCCTTCCTAATTAAGCCCTTTGTCCTCCTCTGCTGAACTCTGAATTTCTCCCAGTCCTCAGGTGAGCCACTTTCTCTGGCTAATTTGTATACTGCTTCTTTGGAATTGATACTATCCCTAATTTCTCTTGTCAGCCACAGGTACACTACCTTCCTTGATTTATTCTTTTGCCAAACTGGGATGAACATTTGTTGTAGTTCATCCATGCAACCTTTAAATGCTTGCCATTGCATATCCACCGTCAATCCTTTAAGTGTCATTTGCCAGTCTATCTTAGCTAATTCACGTCTCATACCTTCAAAGTTACCCCTCTAAGTTCAGAACCTTTGTTTCTGAATTAACTATGTCACTCTCCATCTTAATGAAGAATTCCACCATATTATGGTCACTCTTACCCAAGGGGCCTCTCACGACAAGATCGCTGATTAACCCTTCCTCATTGCTCAAAACCCAGTCCAGAATAGCCTGCTCTCTAGTCGGTTCCTCGACATGTTGGTTCAAAAAACCATCCCGCATACATTCCAAGAAATCCTCTTCCTCAGCACCTTTACCAATTTGGTTCACCCAATCTACATGTAGATTGAAGTCACCCATTATAACTGCTGTTCCTTTATTGCACACATTTCTAATTTCCTGTTTAATACCATCTCCGACCTCACTACTACTGTTAGGTGGCCTGTACACAACTCCCACCAGCGTCTTCTGCCCCTTAGTGTTACACAGCTCTACTCATATCGATTCCACATCTTCCCGGCTTATGTCCTTCCTTTCTATTGCGTTGATCTCTTCTTTAACCAGCAACGCCACCCCACCTCCCCTTCCTTCATGTCTATCCCTCCTGAATATTGAATATCCCTGAACGTTGAGCTCCCATCCCTGGTCACCCTGGAGCCATGTCTCTGTGATCCCAACTATATCATAATCATTAATAACAATCTGCACTTTCAATTCATCCACCTTATTACAAATGCTCCTTGCATTGACACACAAAGCCTTCAGGCGCTCTTTTACAACTCTCTTAGCCCTTATACAATTATGCTGAAAAGTGGCCCTTTTTAATGCTTGCCCTGGATTTGTCGGCCTGCCACTTTTACTTTTCTCCATAGTACTTTTTGTTTCTACCCTCACTTTACACCCCTCTGCCTCTCTGCACTGGTTCCCATCCCCCTGTAGTGAACTAACCTCCTCACGCCTAGCCTCTTTAATTTGATTCCCACCCCCCAACCATTCTAGTTTAAAGTCACCTCAGTAGCCCCCGCTAATCTCCCTGCCAGGATATTGGTCCCCCTAGGATTCAAGTGCAACCCGTCCTTTTTGTACAGGTCACGCCTGCGCCAAAAGAGGTCCCAATGATCCAAAAACTTGAATCCCTGCCCCCTGCTCCAATCCCTCAGCCACGCATTTATCCTCCACCTCATCGCATTCCTACTCTCACTGTCGCGTGGCACAGGCAGTAATCCTGAGATTACTACCTTTGCGGTCCTTTTTCTCAACTCCCTTCCTAGCTCCCTATATTCTCCTTTCAGGACCTCATCCTGATATTTGCATTACTGAGCTGGTGAAGGAAACAATATTGCCAATGACATGAAAATAGGTGAAATGGCAGTGTGGAAAGGACAATGCAATCCTGTGATGGGATGTAGATTGATTGAGTGACTGGATGAAAACCTGGCAAATGGGGTTTAAATACGAAGTCCAACACAAGGCAGGTTATTATTTAAATAGTCCTTACTGCCCATTACACCACTGGCATTTAGGGCAGCAATGAAGGTCGTCCATCTCTCATGGTGTTCAGGGCTTCCTTCATCATGCCAGTAGCTTAGACCATAAGACATAGGAGCAGAATTAGGCCATTCAGCCCATCGAGACTGCTCCACCATTCCATCATGGCTGATTCCGGATCCAACTCAACCCCGTACACTTGCCTTTTCCCCCTATCCTTTGATGCCCTGACCAATTGGGGAACTATCAACTACCACAGTCTTTGGCAGAGCATTCCACAGATTCACCATTCTCTAGCTTAAAAAAAATTCCTGCCTGCCTCTGTTCTAAAAGGTTGCCAGTCAATTTTGAGGGTGTGCTCTCTAGTTCTGGATACCACCCCCCCCCCCATAAGAAACACCCTTTCCACATCCACCTTATGTAGTCCTTTCAACATTCAGTAGGTTTCAATGATGTCCACCCACATTCTTCTACATTCCAGTGAGTACAGGTACAAAGCTGCCAAATGCTACACATATGTTGACCCCTTCATTCCCAGAATCATCCTCATGAACCTCCTCCGGAGTCTCCAAAGACAAGACATCCTTTGAGATATGTGGCCCAAAACTGTTGACCATACTAGAGTCTTATAAAGCTTTAGCATTATCTCATTTTATATTCTATTCCCCTTGAAATAAATGCCAACATTACATTTGCCTTCTTTAACACAGGCTCAACCTACAAGACTCGTAGGTCTCTTTGCACCTCTGATGTTTGAACCTTCTCCCCATTTAGATAATAGTCTGCACTATTGTTCCTTTTGCCAAATGCATCATCATACATTTCCCAACACTGTATTCCATCTGCTACTTTTTTTCCCCACATTCTTCCAAGTTGTCTAAGTCTTGCTGCAATCACATTGCTTCCTCAGCAGTACCTACCCCTCCACCTATCTTCATATCATCTGCAAGCTTTACCACAAACAATGTGAAAAGTAGCATTCCCAACACTTACCCTTCAGGAACACCACCAGCCAACCAGAAAAGACTCCCTTTATTCCCACTCAGTGCCTCCTGTCTGTCAGCCATTCCTCTATCTATGCTAGTATCTTTCCTACAATGCAATAGGATTTTATCTCATTAAGCAGCCTCATGTATGGCACCTTATCAAATGCCTTCTGAAGATCCAAATGAGTGACATCCACTACCTCTCCTATTGTCCACCCTGATAGTTACTCCCTTGAAGAACTCTAAAAGATTTGTCAGGCAAGGTTTCCTTTTACAATAACCATGCCAACTTTGACTTATTTTATCATTGGTCTCCAAGTACCCCAGCACCTCAAACTTAATAATACTTTCCCCAACCAATGAGGTTAGGCCAAATAGCCCATAATTTCTACTTTTGCCTTACTCCTTTCTTAAAGAATGGAGTGACATTTGCTTCCGCTCAAGTTTCATTTCTGTCAGTCATGCCATGCAAGTCTTGGGTGGAGACTCAGGAATACCATTGCACGCAGACGTAGAAGTATTCTTCATTACTGAAAAAGGATCTAGTGCTTTATGACAAATAAACTCTTCTCCGACTTGTTTCAATGACAAACTCTGCTATTTCATCAGGGATTCCTTGGTATTTAGGAGAATGAGAGGTGGCCTTACTCGAGATCCTAAGGGAGCTTGGTAGGATAGATGTAGAGATGTTTCCCACCAGTGGGAGATACATGGACGGGGAGAAATAGTTCCAAGATAAGGACCCAGTATTTTAGAACTAAGGTGCACAGAAATTTCTTCTCAGGAGGTAGTAAATCCCTGGAATTCTCTGCCCCCTCCTGGTTTCTACTCTGCCCAAAAGTAATAGGGGTCAGTCCACGAGATACACTTAAGCTGGGAGATAGGTGAAAGACAACCCCTTTGGATTTTAAAGATCCAGGAATTGAGAGTTATGGGTATTTGGCACAAGAGGAGTTAAGGACATTGTAGATCAGCCTTAATTACATTGGATGGTGGGGGCAATGTACTCCAAACTAACAATTAACTGACTTATTTGTAATATTTTCTTGTAGTCTATTGATAACAATTGTCTCACTAAACCATTGGAGTAAGGGGAAATATTGGAGCTTTAATTGGAGTAAGGGGAAATATGAAGCTATCAGGCAGGAACTTGGAAGCATAAATTGGGAACAGATGATCTCAGGGAAACATACGGCAAAAATGTGGCAAACATTCAGGGGATATTTGTGTGGAATTTTGCACAGGTACATTCCAATGACACAGAGAAAGGATGGTAGGGTACAGGAACCATGGTGTACAAAGCCTGTTGAAAATCTAGTCAAGAAGAAAAGAAAAGCTTACGAAAGGTTCAAAAAACTAGGTAATGACAGAGACCAAGAAAATGATAAGACTAGCAGGAAGGAGCTTAAGCATGAAATTAGGAGGGGGGCCATGAGAAGGCCTTGGCGAGCAGGATTAAGGAAAATCCCAAAGCATTCTACAAGTATGTGAAGAGCAAGAGGATAAGACGTGAGAGAATAGGACTAATCCAGTGTGACAGTGGAAAAATGTGTATGGAATCAGAGGAGATAGCAGAGGTACTCAATGAATACTTTACTTCAGTATTCACTATGGAAAAGGACATTGGCAATTGCAGGGATGACTTACAGTGGACTGAAAAGCTTGAGCAGATAGACAGAGGGATCTTGGGTCTGTATCCATAGGATACTCAAAGCTGCTGCGCAGGTTGACTGTGTGGTTAAGAAGGCATACAGGGCATTGGCCTTCGTCAGCCGTGGGATTGAGTTCAAGAGCCAAGAGGTAATGTTACAGCTGTATAGGACCCTGGTCAGACCCCACTTGGAGTACTGTGCTCAGTTCTGGTCACCTCACTACAGGATGGATGTGGAAACTATAGAAAGGGTGCAGAGGAGATTTACAACGATGTTGCCCAGATTGGGCAGCATATCTTATGAGAATAGATAGAGTGATGGAGGATGAGAGGTGTATAAGATGATGAGAGGCATCGAATGTGTGGATAGTCAGAGGCTTTTTCCCCAGGGCTGAAATAGTTTAACACGAGAGGATACAGTTTCAAGGTGCTTGGAAGTAGGTACAGAGGTGTCAGTGGTGATTTTTTTTTTTAAAAACGCAGAGAGTGGTGAGTGTGTGGAATGGGCTGCTGGCGGCCGTGATGGAGGCAGATACAATAGGATCTTTCAAAAAGCTCCTGGATAGGTACATAGAGCTTAGAAAAATAGAGTGCTATGGGTAACCCTAGGTAATTTCTGAAGTACGTACATGTTTGGCGCAGTATTGTGGGCTAAGGGCCTGTATTGTGCTGTAGGCTTTCTATGTTTCTAACCAGTTTTCACATCCAATGGCTACTATCGTTCTGCAGCCTTCTACAAATGAAAGGCTGTTGACCTGTAAGATTAACTCAACTCTCCTTTTGCAGACACTGTCTGACCAGCTCAGTATTTCTGCTATTTCAAGATTTTATTCCAGAGTTCCACAGATCTCTGGGTTTTAATTCTCCTCCCTGATAGCACAGTATGCACCTCAGAGCAACCCTGGCCAGGAGGTTTGGATCTGGGCTTCACAGTGGCCTGTGCCTTGGCTGGGTGGGAGCTTTGCAGGACCCTCTGTTCAGATGGTTTTACCTTCTTGTGAAGTGCAAGGTGAAGAACTTGAACAGGAAGCTTTAAATCAACAAATCCAAAGGGAATGTTAATATCTTTATCAACCACCTCCCAACTTCATTTATTGTCACAGACACCCCTTGAAGTACTAGAACAGGAGAACTGATCTGGGGCTCCTCAAGGATTAAAAGAATTCCAAAGGAGATTCATTTTGAAAACAAAGACTTTATAAATAAGTGAAGAGCAGCAGAAGGAGGGATGGGTTGTTTTGAAGCCTGACATTTAACTGTATGACCCCTTGGTGTGCAAGCAGCTTTCAGCGAGTGAGCTGCCGTTCTGAAGCACCAGGTAGCAAATAAATCAGGCAGGGAGGTGGGGTGGTGGCTTAGTGTGAGCCTTACCCAGTAGCAGCAGTGGTGTATCAGTCAGTCAGAGGACTCGACTCCAAGCAGGAGGAGGGGCTGCCGTCTCTCTGATTCTCCCTTCAAAGGAAGATCAGGTTCCCATTTGAAGTGATTTACCTGCATTATCTATACGGAGCTCTGAAGAGGGAAAGCAGAGACTGGAAACCGCTCCTTGCCTCAGGTATGTATTCTGTCTAATCGTGGTCAATTAACAAACTGTTGTTAACATCTTATTAATATAATCACTGCTATTTGAATAACTTGATAAAGTACAGTAAAACTTTGGTCATTAACAAATCCAACTCATCGCTGCCTAAAGCTCGTCTGCCAAGACTGATGTTACCTCCAGATAACTTACCATTTATTTATACTGTCCCAGTTTTGATCCTTTCTCAGATTTCATCTCTCTGCTACTGGTCTCCATCCTCTGCAATTCCCACCACCACTTTCCCTAAACCTCTTTTCACAATCTTGAGATATCCCCCTAACCCCCTTATTTTTGATTACACTACGGTGGAGTATCTTCAGACAGCTTGCAGTGTTAGAGGTGATACATCTATGGGAAATGCTGTTGCTAATGGACAGTACACCACACTAACTGCAACTGCTCTGAGACTTTGGTGGCATTCTGTGATGACATCCATCAAAAAACATCTGTGCTGGATGTTCTCTAAGGTATCTCCTGTTGTGGGACTGCTCAGACAGAAAGAACAATAGGAGCCTGAAGGTAAGATATGCTAATAGGACTAGGAATGAAATTTTTGAGCTAATTTCAATATTCTCAAAAGGAGGTGAGAGAGGAGTAAGTATATACTCTATGGCCACTCTGTTAGATACACCTGCTTATTAATGCAACTATCTAATGCAACAACTCAATGCATAAAAGCATGCAGATATGGTCAAGAGATCAGTTATTGTTCAGATCAAACAGGAGAATGGTGAAGAAATGTGACTTTAACTGTGGAATGATTGCTGGTGACAGATGGGGTGGTTTAAGTATCTCAGACACTACTGAGTGGCAGTTGTGTGGGCAAAGATGCCTTGTTAATGAGAGGTCAGAAAAAAACTAGAGGCTAGACTTGTTCAAGCTGTCAGGAAGGTGACAGTAACTCAAATAACCACGTTTGGGGGGGGCTTTGTTGTTGCTTGCATGGTGGGTGGTGAGAATGCTGATGCTTTATGCTAGAATAAATGGGGGGGAGAGTTGATGTTGCTTGTGCGTGGGAGGGGGCAGGGGGCTGGGGGCTTTGGGTTCTTACATTTTTCCTGTCATTCATTCTATGGGGAATTTCTTCTGTCTGTGAAGAGTAAGAATTTCAGGTTATAAATTCTCTGATATTAAATGGAACTATTGAACTATTACAACTGTGGATTGCAGAACTGCATCGCTGAACACACAACACAGTGAATGTTGAAGTGATGGGTACAGCAGCACAACAGCACACTGAGTTCCTCTCCTGTACCTAATAAAGTGATCATTGAGTCTAATTTTAAACAAAGTACTGGAGGAATTCAGCAAGTCAGGTCGCATCTACGAAGAGGAATAAACAGTTAATGTTTTGGGTTAAGATCCTTCATCTGGTAGTTCGGGCTAGGACCCGAGGATCTCAGCCCAAAATACCAACTGTTTATTCCCTTCCGTAGAAGCTGCCTGACTTGTTGAATTCCTCCAACATTTCAGCATCTGCAGTATCTCTTGCTTGTTGGTACAATTCTCAGACCAGAATCAATGCAGTTGTATGTTCAATAGTTCTGGCCCACAGCTGCTTTTGGAGACAAAATTATTTGCCTAGTCAAATAAGATGGTGTTAGCATAGCCACAAATGAATCAGCAAACTCCCAGGGGTTTGGGGTGAGGGCAGTGAAGTGCCAGCACCTTTAGAAAAACCTTGGAATTGGGCACAATATTGAGGGAGCAGGGAGTCCATCACTGAGCCTCACACCATGGACAAAAATCACTATACTGCTAAACCAGACCCAGCAGGTCTGTCTGATTGAGGAAGACATAGATGGAGAATTGGGAGCACTGACCCAGACAGATGCTGTGTTCAGGGAGATCAGATTAATTGCTGTCTATTTGTTAATCTGTCTTTCACTGAGCCCCTGAAAACTGATGCCATCATTCAGACATTGGTCATACCCCAGAATGTAGCCAACCTTCCTCCATTTCGGGCATTTCTGGTTTAATCCATCTCGCCAAGCGTCTAGAGGGAGATTAAAACCAATTATTTAACACAAGGGGCCATGTTTCACAGGAGCTTGTTACTCCAACAAATGCTGAGATGTTGATCATATTTTGTAGGTGGACACTTGTGTTTACTTGTACTTGCTCCTTGAGTTCTGCCCTGTTTTGCCTCCCACAGGACTGTTGCTGGACTTGCTAACTGTACTTCACACGGGCTCAAGAATGTCCACAAAGGCGGTCACAGCAAATTACATTGCTCACACTAGAAAGGCAGTGGAACAGCTGCGGATGGAGGCTGGCATCGACAGGATTAAGGTACCTTAGCAGTCCCAATTGGTCAAAAGATTATCTGGAGAATATGTCGGGGTAGTAGATGCTGGACTGTAGACTGATAGCAAAATACAGTAACAGTAACTGCAGAATTGGCAAGTGAAGTTCAACACATTAATACTAGGTAGTACATTTTGGTGCAAAAATAGGCAGGTTACTGAATGACTGGGCAGGGTAGAGGAACAGGAAGATTTGGAGCACGGATACACAAATTACTTAAAACTGTACCATGGGTTAACGTAGCAATTAAAACTATCCAAACCAAGCACTGGGGTTTAAGAAAGGGGAAGGTACCATTAGCTGAGGGGATCTTAATTAGGCCACATGAGTACCATTAAGTTGTGGTGACAGTATTGTACAGTGTTGAATAGTGAGGGATAGACCAAGGAGGAGGTGCTGACATTCAGTGATGGACTGGGTGAAGGGGAGAGGGGAGTCAGTGAGTGACTGACCTAGAGGAAGGGAAGGGGTGGATGATACTGATCTAGTAGTTCTGGACACATTGAGCAGAGGACACCCTGACCAACCCCAGCTGCAAGAGGAGGAGGATTGGGCATGGGGCCAGCAACTCCATCCCCATAAGAACCCAGAACAACAGAAATACCAACGAAAGCTCCAAAGATCTATTCCCTGGGAGAGGAAAGATAAAAATAGGCCACTTGAAAGACTGGCACAGGACAGAGAAATCTGGAGAGATGCTGTCCGCAGCCTATGCCCCCAGTATGGGTGATAGGCTTAAGAAGACAACACCCTGACTGTGTGGTTGTGATGCAGCCTTCGACTGGCTCACTGATTTCCAGTAGAGAAGAATTTGGGATTAGATTCAAACTCAGTGGCAAATGGTGTAAAACGGGCAAAGGATTGTTAGTAATTCTGTAGGAAAAACAAAAATAAAATCAATGACAAATCTATCCAAGCAGAGAAGACATGTTCCTGGATTTTAAGGACTTTTTAAAAATCAGACAGTGGGTTACATTCTTAAACTTAATCCTAAAATTATCTCATTTCGGCACACTAACGTAGTGATTAGCACAACACCTTACAGTACAGGCAACCGGGGTTCAATTCCAGCCGCTGCCTACGAGGAGTTTGTATGTTCTCTCCATGGCACATGGGTTTCCTCCCAAAGTCCAAAGACTGACTGGTTGGTAGGTTAATTCGTCATTGTAAATTGTCCCATGATTAGGCTGGGGTTAAATCAGATACTGCTCGGCAGCGTGGCTCAAAGGCCCATTCCCTGCTGTATCTCAATAAATAAATTTCCAACTCGCAGTAATTCAGTACATTTTGAAGTTTGCATTTTGTTTCATTCAAGCTACATGAAGTAAATTCTGATCAATTTCATACATCAGTCAAAAAACTGGTGTGGATATTGATCACAAGCGGGATATTGCTCCATCTTTCTTCACCACCTCTCTTCCTATCAGCACATTCTTTTCTACTCCCGTCACCCTATTTGTTTATCCAATGCCTCAAAAAGGTGGCACCCATCATTCAGAACCCCCATCACCCAGGGCATGCTCTCTTCTCATTGCTACTATCATGAGCTGGCACAGGAGCCTGAAGAGACACACTCATCATTTTAGGAAATTTCTTCCCCTCTGCCATCAGATTTCTGAATGGACAATAAACCCACGTACATTACCTCTTTTTATTTGTTTGCTCTTTTTGCACTACTTAATTTTTAAATATATTTAGGTTGCAATTCAGTATTTTTATGTATTGCAATGTACTGCTGCTGCAAAACAACAAATTTCACGACATATGCCAGTGATATTAGATCTGATTCTGAGTCCCCAGAAACATGACAGTACTATTCTCCTCAGTGACAGTCTTTGTGAAACAGTTCCACATTTTTCCTAAATTTCTAATGAGATTTGTCGGGTTTATGTTCTGCCAGGCTCTGGGGATGATTTTATTGTTGAGGGTGTGTGGGGGGGGGGGAGAAAAGGGAGGGAAAATGCTCATAATTAGTCGTACTGTCTTATACCAGAGATGAGAAAGTTAGGAGCTGCTGGTAAGCGGGACAATTTAACTACCAGGGGAACCAGCTCCAAGGCTGCTCCCTGCAAAATCAGCTGTGAAAGGTCTCAAGCACCATGACCTTAAGGCAACACACACAAAATACTGGAGAACTCTGCAAGCCAGGCAGCATCGATGGAAAAGAGTTATGAGTCAACGTTTCAAGCCCAGACTTCATCAGTACTCATGACTTTAATCTCATTTTCATGGTCAATAACTTTGGATTGGGGAAGAGAAGTTTGAGTTAGGTGTATGTCTACCACCCCTCATGCTAGCATCACCCCATCTCTCTTTCTCTGACCTAATTTCTCTTCTAGGTTTCAAAAGCTGCAACAGACCTGATGAACTACTGCGAGGAACACACAACAAAAGACCCACTGCTGACAGGAATCCCAACCTCAGAGAATCCTTTCAAAGACAAGAAGCCTTGCATCATATTGTAGCCTTACTGACACATGTCGACACCCAGCACCTACCTGACATGCCCTGGAACCACAATCCATTCCTGCATTATCCTAATAGAATCAGCCTCTCATTCCTCACCATTTTGGATAACGTATTCACCATCCTTTCAAAAGTGGGAGGTTGCAAAGGGAAAGGAGCTTGTCATAAGACTGAGGAGTGATGGCGGGGAAAAAAACTCTAGAAACATAGGAAATTACCCAAGCACAATTGTTGCAAATGTCAATTGTTTTATAGCTTGCCCAGAGAATTGAGTTGGAGTGGGAATGACACAGGGCCTTTGTGTCTTCCTACTTGCCCAGAATTTGATTGTTCACCTCAGACACTGCCCTGAGTACAGGCTGCATTCTGACTTCAGCCTTGACAGCAGACCTAGTTAGCAAGGATCCTGGGGGCTGGGCAGAAACGCAGACAGAGGGTGGGGGGGGGAAGGGGCGCTGAGGCTGATGCAGTTTATAGGGATCATCAATTTTGATGCACAATTGTTGGAAATTAAAGGCTTTTGTCACATTTCATTCAGCTTCAGCCTTCTGTTTGTCATGACCGAGAGTGCTCCAGCAATAAGGTGCGAGAGGTGATGAGTTATTTGATTAGCATCTGCCCCAGTTTCCTCACGTTCCACAACAGCAGCAGGACCTCCCCAGATCAACAACAGCAGACTGAATCCAAAAGGTATCAAAGTGTCAGGGTGAGGAGGGATAACACGAAGATAATCAGACACTAAGATCCAGTTAATTATCCAGAATTTTATGTTGCTTCTCCAAGAAGGGTGAACAGGAAGCATTTACTGTTAGAGAATGGTGGTGATGGAAAAGGGATGGGGAAGAACGCAAGCTGGGTTGGGGAGTGAGGGTGTAGACACTGATGAATTGATACCAGCAAGAAGCTTCAAGATTATGACATGTCTAACCTGGAGCTGGGCTGTCTACTGGTGAAAATCAATACCAAAGGGCAAATTAAAGATAGGCATTGAATGGTTCTAAGGTCAATTTGCTCTTGTAGTGATAGAAATAGTATAGCAAGCTCACAAGAAGAGTGACGTGATCAGATAGAGTTTTATTGAATCCCATACAACAGTGTGACACACTCTCAATGCTGCCCCCTGCAGTGGATGTCACAACCCCACTGCTGTCCCACTGGCAACACAGCATACCCTCAGTGCAATAGTGTCTGCGGCTGACCTCATGAATCTGAGGCATCTGTGAGAGCAGAAGGCCAAAAAAAAAAAAAAAAAAAAATACACGCCTGTGGTCGGAACACGTCAGCTCTGGGCCCTGTGTGCACCTCTCCATGGGGTGTGGGTTATCCAGTGATGAGACACGGGACACAGTAACAGCCTGGGGATTCATCAGTGATTTCAGAAAATGTTGCAAGTTAGGCAGAATCTGTAGAAAGACAAACAGAGCTAATGTTTCATGTAATATTAACTCTTCCTCTCTCCAGAAATACTGATAGCTGAGTGCTTCTAGCATTTTCTGATTATGTTTCAGATTTCTGTCATCTGCAGATTTTTGCTTTTCAGCACTTTCAATACTGAGTCCACTTGTGCTTTCACTGCAGTGCGGAGCAGGATAACCTCATTTATACAGTTACTCTCTGTGGGAAACTGAAGGCCCACAGCTCTGGAAAAGATTCAGGCCAGCAGTCAATGAGCTCGAGTAAGGTCACTTCCCTGTCATAGTTTGATCTCTTAACTAGTCAGCATCTCATTGTAGCCTCCTGTGCTCAATTACACCACGGTCCCTCCCGACGTTGTGTCACCAGTTAAGGGCTAGGGATGCAGTAAAGAAAGAGCACTTCTAATAGGACCCGATCTCTCCATTACACCTGATGTTGCAGCTCCGTGTCTCTGCCTCCATGGTGGAAGTAGAGTTCCACCACAGCGACATGTACAGGCACAAAAACTGCATACAGTGAACAGATATTCCAGAGCAATACACACAATGTGCTGGAGGATCTCAGCAGATTGGGCATGGGAATAAATGTTGTGTGTATTGTTCTAGATTGCCAGCATCTGCAATACCTCTTCAGCCTAGGGCATTGAACAGGACCAAGTACAGGACACTAATGTTCCTTTCCTCCTCCTCAGACTAAAGTGAACAAGTCTTGAATGCAGTTGGACAACTATTAAAACAAAGACGCTTACAAGTATTTAAGTTTACAGCATTCTCTTATGTTAAGTTTCTTTCTGCTATTTGGGTACCATCTCCGCATCTTCGCCTCTTCCACTCACCAGCTCCACTCGAATATTGTTCAGAGCCATACCTTATCCGCAAAGAGATTTAGTCTCCACCTGATTCAAGCAAGGCTGGGCAATTGCCACACAGATCTGTCTTAGGCCAGAGTCTAGACAAACGGACAGCTTTTCTACCCTAAAATCACAGCTCTCAGGGACGTCAGTTGGTGGAGGATTTGTGGCCACATAGGGAGAAAAAAAAAACAGTTGGGGTTCTGTTACCTAAATGATATTAAAGTGCCTGCCTTGAGCTCCAATCTCAGTTGACCAACCTTGTCCCAAAAAGGAGTGCTAAAGGAATCCATTCATGGATACATTTATCCAGTGTCTTTCGTAGCCTCAGAGAAATGAAGAACAACGGTGAAACCTATGCACAGATTCCAACCGACGCAAAGCCCCATTTCTCAGTAGGCTGTGCTGCCTGGGAAACTTGGCAACTGACTTGCACAAACCTGAACACCTCAAGTAAAAAGATGTTGGATGGCCAGATAATGTGCCTCTGGAGTACCGGCTTAGAGGTTAACTTTTCCTAGGATAACGGGGAAAAGTCATAATACAATATGATAGGGTCTTCTAAGAGTCTCCTGGATAGGTACGTGAAGCTTAGAAAAATAGAGGGCTATGGGTAACCCTAGGTAATTTCTAAACTAAGTGCATGTTCAGCAGAGCATTGTGGGCCGAAGGACCTGTATTGTGCTGTAGGTTTTCTATGTTTCTAAGGACACATTCAGATTGACTGGTTGATGATGCTGAAGTCGGTTCATCACGGTGAGACCCATAGCTCGTTCTGTGTACGGTGCCGTATACAAGGAAAAGTTCAGGTACCAGGATTGCATACAGGCAAATAGAACTAGCGTCAGAGTTGCATGTCAGCAGGGATATGGTTTTTATGAACAACTAAGTCGGAGGCATTGCCACAGTTATTTTGAACCCACATGAAGAGCAGAGGGATCGTCCAAAACCACTGCACGACAGTGTCAGTCAATCTAGTTTATTGTGCTGAAGTCACTGGCGTAGGAATTAAACCCACAACTTTCTGATTCAGGCAGATGTGCTAACTTGCAGGTAAGGCAAAGATGAAGGGTAACTACCCGCACTAAACCCATTTACAGAACAGGCACAATCCCTGTAATCACAGAGGAAATGATTCACCAATGGAGAGGGAGAGGGGGGAGAAATGGAGGGTGGGAGTGAACTACATGGCCTGTAGTGTGATGCCATAGAACTTTACAGTGTGATTCTTCATCCAGATGTCAGCACAATCTCGAGTAAGAGTTGCTCTTCAGCGTACACAGCCTGAAAAACAGACAGAATGTCCACCATAAACATCCCACCACTGGTCACTTAACGTTTGAGGGTATCACCTTTCCCATCCCACTGCTAAGCCCCTCACCAAAATAGGTGCATATTAAACATGCAGTTATAACTTCAGGTCTCTGAATGAGTGTCAAAGAAGCAGGTGGAAGGATCCCAGAACATTGATTGGAATTGCTGCAGGACGAAAAGTTGATCTAAACCAGAGTAGCGTCAAACTTTGGCATATAATGACAGGGCCATTCACTGACATCACAACCAGCTCTTGATGTCCAGTTCTGCTCTCTTAGCACCTTCCACTCCCACAAAGAGAAAGGAGAGATTCAAGCAACAACAGAAAGAATATTAGTGTGTAAGTGTCTCATTCAATAGGAATTTAATGCATTAGGAAAATGATGGGGGTGTTGTCTGTAGTCATATGACGTCAGTGGAGGTTCTTACTGAAGATCCGGACACCACCTGTAGCCTTGCTGATGATGACAGGGGCTGAAGACCTCCTTGTGCTGCTCTTCAGAAACCAAAACACTGAGCTCAAGCCAATATCCTCATCACTTGGTCATTCTCCAGATCTCCACACACATGGATCCAGAAGCTGCTGCCAACACGTCCTTCTCCACACTTATCTGGAGCAGAGAACACCGTTCCAGCATTAGCAGAGGGTACACCCAATCCAAAATATACAGCTCTCCCCATGCCCTTTCTGCACAGAATTCTCTCCATTTCTGCAGACACTCAGCCCTCCCACACCCACTTGTGTGGACGTTCATGGGCTACCGACTAATTTATACCCACGCTCACCGCTCTCCCACCTCGTCTAGGAATTCTATGGATTGATTAGCTTTATTTGTCACGAGTACATTAAAACAGTGAAATGTGTCATTTCTGTCAAATCAAATCGGTGAGGATTTCGCTAGGCTGCCCGCAAGTGTCACCGTGCTTCCAGTGCCAACACAGCATGCCCACAACTCACTAACCCTAATTGGATGTCTTTGGAGTTGGGGGGGAGGGAGAAGGGGGAAACAAGAACACTTAAATGAAATCCACATGGTCATGGGGAGAATATACCAACTTTACAGACAGCAACAAGAAGGAAACGCTGATCTTACAGCTGGCTGTTGTAGGGTGTTGCGCTTAATACTACGATAACGTTGACACGTACACTGGCTCTTCTCGCAACTGCCTTGCAGGTGAATCAGGGATGTTGATTACCCTCACCAAGTGTGGCTTTTCCAGAGATCCCATCTCCTCTCACATTGTGAGGGACTTCGTAGATATCAATTCCCCCACCACTGCACACTGGTATGAGAATTTAAGGAATATTGAATCCCCTCCTCTTTTGCCATGTGGAGAATGCAGGGATACTGACGTCCCTCCCATGCAATAACGGGATTTTGTGTAGCACCAGCCTCTTCCTCCCATTGCAGTAGAGTTCTGCAAGGGTACAAAATCCCATCCAAACCTACTTCAGGTTTGGAATCAATTTGAGCTGGCTCACTACTGAACTCACCCCAGCGTCCATTTTCCACATGGGTGAGTGCTAACAGAGCCTAGCCACACCTGGTCCTCACCAGACAGCCCAGTGGGAAGTGGGGGCAACTGATCTTCCCCTGCATGAGCCAAGAGACCCTAGATCTAAACCTGGTCTAACCCTAGCCAGACCTGACGCTCAGACAGCTCAGCAGGAACTGGTGGCATGCTGATCTGTCCCTGGATGAGCCAAAAGCCCCTAGATCAGGGGTTCCCAACCTTTTTATGCTGTGGTTCCAATACCATTACACAAAGGGTCTGTGGACCCCAGGTGGGAGCCCCTGCCCTAGATACTCTTCAAGTACGTAACACCAGAAGACAGAGAGGCAGAATTAGATCATTTGGCCCATCCAGCACTCTGCCATTCCATTATGACTGACTGACTTATCCTTCTCAAATCCTACTCCTGCCTTCTTCCTGAAACCTTTGACGCCCTCAATAATCAAGAACCTATCAATATCCACATTAAATATACCCAATGACGTCCTCCACGGCTGTCTGTGGCAATGAATTCCAGAGATTCTGGCTAAATATATCCTAATCTCTGTCTGTGCCCTCTGATCCTAGACTCCTCCAGCACAGCAAACATCCTCTCCACATCCACTCTAAGGTCTTTCAATGAGAGCGCCAGCCCCCCCCCCCCAACTCATTCTTCTAAACTCAAGCGAGTATGGGCCAAGAGCCATCACATTCCCCTCATACTTTAACCTTTTCTTCCTAGGATCATGATCCTCCTCTGAACCCTCACCTTCCACCGCTCCACCCTCTGCCCACATCATCAGTGTCTAAGACTATCATACTGAGAAACAGGCAGCAAGCACCAAACCTTAAGTACTGACTCAAGAATAGCCACGTGCAGATATCGTACTCACCCCATTCACGACGTCATTGTGTGGTAAAGTGCAAATTGTGTGAGGTGGCGCCGTTGGCACGTGCACCTGTGGACAAAGTAACACATACAATTACAGAAACCCACCAGTAAATCAGAAGGGTGCTGGAGCTCTGCGTTGGGGCACAAACTTGGATAAACCACTTGCAATGCTCCCTCTAGGGTGCGCGCGCGCTTACACACCTTTCGCTAATAGCGCACAAAGGAATTTATACTGCGCACAAAAGATTGTCACCCTCTATCACGTTGGCATGTTAAATATATTTCACAATCATACACAATCACATTTCCTTTTCTGGTTTCTGATGCGGACAGTGTTCGCAATGTAGAGTTTGCAATGACTTGTCTGCAGATTTTAGAACTGGCTTATTGATACTTTTCACTCAAGAAGCAAATGGCGTGAAGCTCAAAAGAATTGTCAGTTTCTTTAAAGCGGAATGGCTTAATGAAACAGTAGAAACTGCTACACTGAAAACAATGAACAACAAATTGGACTTGGAAGTTTATTGTCGTTATAATAGCTTTAGGTTTACTTTCACTTAAATATTCAGTGTGCACCTGTTGTCATCACTGGGCAAAAATTTCACAGCACAAGATTTTTGCACACACTGAGATTACAAATTAGAGGAAACATTGACCACGTATTCTACTGCCAGAGAGGGGAAGATCTAATCAGCGTTTGCAGTAAGAGGGCCAGAGAAAAGTTTCCCAAGGCCAAACTAAAGAGAACAATCTCAACACTAGGAGGTAGTCACTGAATTTATTTTATCACAAACTGTATTCCAAAATATGAAGATTTTTGGAATGAGTTTAATAGATTATCCTCCAAGAGGACCACAACCTTGTTGTGGTTGGAAAGTTATGTGCCTCAATGACCTGAAGAACTACGTTGGCTGATGTGAGGGTGAGTTTTAGCTTTTGGTAGGGTCACCCATGCCCAACAGGTCAAAGGATAGAGGCCAGATTAAGAGTAGTCCAAACAGGTCAAAGGGTAGAGGCCAGACTAAAAGTGGTCTACCATTTCTCCAGGTTCAGGGGTTCAGCTTAGGGCTAACAACCCTGACTGGTCAAAATAAATTGTTGTGGAAACTCCAGTGAAGAATCCTTCTATATAGACAGAGATGGAGGATTTTCATTGTTGCTCTAAGTGACTGTGGTGTAACGGGCAGTAAGTTAATAGGTTATGAAACTAATGAATTTAGAATTAAAAAAAGACCAGTCAGGATTTAACTGAATGGTATAGTATATCTGGAAGAACTGAATGGCTACCCCTTGCTCCCTTGGAACCAGCCTTCACGATTCGTGACCTGATTCCACAGACAAGGTTCCAGGTCCTGAATGATATCTCATTATGAGTTGTCATGAAGAGTTCATTAGGACTTTCAGATATAATAAATTCTCTGTGGTTTCTGATATCTTACACCAATGTTAGCCACCAATAGCAAACAAGATTAATCTGTGCCCTTTCTATTATTTGGGAATTAGGGGTTAAATGAACAGATTAACTGATTTTATCTACAAAGGCTGTTGTAATGTAAAATACAAGGAATAGTACTTTCATACTCTGTTATCCTCCTCCAAGAGGGCCACCTTGTTCTGATTGGAAGGTTGTGTGCCTCAATAACCTGGAGAATTATGGTATCTGGTGTGAGGGCCTTGTGTTTTGGCTTTTGGTAGGGTCACCCATGCCCAACAGGTCAAAGAGTAGAGGCCAGATTAGGAGTGGTCCACCAGACCTTCAGGTTCAGGGTTTAGCTCAGGGCTAACAGCCCTGATTTGATAAAATAAAATTATTATGGAAACAGCAATGAAGAATCCTCCTACATCTGAGTGCGATGGTATTCCGGGACTTGCAAGACCAACAGCAGTGAAAACTGAGAGAAGCTAATGACACGGTAAAAGAGGCCCTAAATGGAGCACCTAAACGGCAGTAAAATAAAACTGTTACTCTACAGGAGGGCCATTCAGCCCATTGTGCTCATCCCAGTCTCAAAGCTGTCCAGTCAAGACGAGGGAGCCAAGTAGTAAAAGATTGATAGATAGATATACTTTATTGATCCCGAGGGAAATTCGGTTTCGTTACAGCCACACCATCCAAGAATAGAACATAAATATAGCAATACAAAAACCACAAACAATCAAACAACAAAAAGCAAACTATGCCAGATGTAAGATAAGTCCAGGACCAGTCTATTGGCTCAGGATGTCTGACCCTCCATGGGACATGATGGTACATGAAGCGAAACTATGCTAACTAGCTCAGGCACCTACCTTAAGAGTTTTATCCATTGAACAAGTGTACAGGGTGCCTACAGAATGTCTGATTCCTGTAAGCTGGGAACGATGGCCAACATTGAAGCACTGGGGAGAAAAGCAGAATCGTTAATTGAGAGAGACAAGATTAGTCTCAACACTCCATGAAAAATCATTTCTTTTTCCACCATTCCCAAATCCATAACCCATAGGCAATTTACACTCAGAAATGCTCTATCAGCACACACAACTCTCCCTTATTGCCAAACACAACAATGAAAAAATGCATAGGGCCTTACCTTGACATGTTGGAATTTACCATCCTGTTGGTCGAAGATGTGGACCAAGCCCCACCTGTCCCCGGCCCAAAGCTCACCACGTTCATATGACATGCTCAACAGGTAAGAGTCAAACTGAGAGAAGGAGATAAAAGCAAGTGGTATTAGACACTTCAGTGTTGGGAAAGGAATGCTGTCTACTCTATCTATGCCTCGTATAACCTTATAAAACCCTATCAGATCACCCCTCAGCCTCTGCCACTCGTGATAGCACAAGCCCTCAAATCCAGGCAGCATCCTGGTAAACCTCTTCCACACCCTCACCATCAAACTGGGGCAACCACAACTGTATGCAGTACTCCAGATGCTGCCTAATTAGAATTTTATTAAGCTCCAACATAACTTCCTTGCTTTTGAACTCAATGCCTTGACAAAATAAAGGCAAACATGCCATAAGCCTTCATAACCACCCTATTAAAATATGTAGCCACTTCCAAGGAGCTATGAACTTGGACCCCAAGCTCCCTCTGCTCATCATCTGTTGAGAGTCTTGCCTTCAGCAGTGTTCCTTCCCTTTATATTTGACCTACCAAGTTGCAACACTTCATATTTCGTCAGCTTAAGTTCCATCTGCCATTTCTCCGCCCAGATCTACGGGGCAGACACCTTTTGGCCCACTGAGTCTGCAACAATCATCAAGCACCTATCAACACTAATCAGGCTCTGATCTTATTTTATTCGCAATATTCCCTTCATCTTTTGTCCAAAACCACTGCACTTAACTACCACTTGCTGTAAGTTGCCGCCGATCAATCAATCCACACGCCTTTGGAAACTGCAGCACCCAGGGAAACCCACACGGTCACAGAGAATTACTTGCAGAGTGTACACGCGTACACACAACAATGGACATCAGGGTTGAATCCAGGTCACTGGAGATGTGAAGCAGCAGCTCAACTAGCTGTGCCACTGTGGCACTCTCGATTCAATGGTACTTGGAACCACTGCTCTGCATACTATTACTCACAATAACTGGAGCTGGAGGAGTGGTGGCTTTGGCAAGTGCAGCACTCTATAGAGTTGATTGACAAGGTACTGACAAGTTAGACACCTGAAGGCCATTCCTTTCAGACAAGGAGTCTACTAATTGGGCACATGGCCTCAGGATCAAATCACATTTAGAAATGAAGGGTGAAGTTCTTCTGCAGAGTCTAACGATACTCGTATGGAGAGTAAATTCAAAGCTGACATTGGTAGACCCGTGGACTCAATAGAACATAGTATTACAGCACAGGAACAGGCCCTTCAGCCCACAATGTAGTGCCAACCCAATTAAATTAATAATTAAATGGCCAATTAAACTACACAACATCCATTTCCCTCACACTCACTTGCTTATTGAAACACCTCTTAAAAATACTCAATGTATTTGCCTCTACCATCACCCCAGGCAGCGTATTACATGCAGTCACCACTCCTTATGTTAAAAAAAACCTTATCCTTCACACCTCCTTTGAAATTACCCCCTTACCTTCAATGCATGCCCTCTTGTATTAGACATTTCAACCCTGGGAAACAGATACTGTCAATCCTATCTATGCCTCTCATAATCTTATAGACCTCTATCAGATCTCCCCTCAGACTCTGCCACTCAGAAGAAAACAATCCGTTTGTCCAACCCCTCGTGATAGCACCTGCCCTCCAACCAAGGCAGCATCCTGGTAAACCTCTTCTGCACCCTCTCCAAAGCCTTAACAACCTTCCTACAATGGGGTCACCTGAACCATATGCAATACTCTGGACATGGCTTAATTAGAATTTTATGAAGCTGGATCATAGCATCCTGGCTCTTGACTCAATGCCTCAACTAATAAAGACAAGTATGCTATATGCCTTCTTAACCACCCCATTAACCTGTACGGCCACTTTTTGGAAGCAATGAACTTTGACCCCAAGATCCCTCTGCTCATTAACATTATTAAGGGTCTTGCCTTCAAGCGTTCTGTCTCGTTACATTTGACTTACTAAGGTGCAACACTTCATATTCTGCCGGCTTAAACACCATCTGCCATTTCTCAACCCACATCTGCAACTGCCAGTTTTCTACACTATGCACAACTCCACCAACCTTCGTATCATCTGCAAACTTACTAACTGACTCTTCTACACTTTCAGCCAAATCAGTCCGGTGAGTGGTTTATGAATCAGCTTTGCGGCCACCCTGTTCCTACATAGTGTGTGAGTGAATGGGGAGAGCAGGGAGGTGATGGCGAATGGACCCAAGGGGCGTGGGTGCCCTGGCGGGGTCAAAAGCAGGCTGATGGGCGACAACACATACCTGTAGCCTTTGTAGAACATGATTAGTTCTGCGATCTACTACCACCAGGGTCCTGTCCTCACTACTAGACAGTACAAAACGATCATCGGCTGCCAGGGAGAGAACAGCGCTGGAGTGTAGTTTCCATCTGGCCACCACGGGGTTATCAACTGTGGAATGGAGGGCACAGTGCAATTAAACAAATACCGACTTACCCACAGCAAACTATCAAAATGATACACATCACTGCTCAAACCAGCACCTACATGAGATTGCCTACTGTGTGCGAATCAGGAGGAGGGATAAATTCTACCCCTTCCCCCATCAGTAGAAAGCACATACTGACCTCGTGGATCATACACGGTGACCAGTTTATCATATGATCCCGCTACCAGGACGTTGGGAAGATACACCAAACACAGCACAGCCGCTTTTCCGCTGTGGAAATAAAATCTCAGTCAGCAATACATCAGTTTGTATTACACATCCTGCTGCCTCACATTTCCTAACCGCACCATAAGGGGGCAGGTCAGACACTGATTTGCCTCGTCTACCCCTCCCATGCCACCCAGTGGCTCAGGAACACATCTTTACCTCTGGTCTCTCAGTAAAGAGCATTCTCTTACGGGAAAATTGCATTCTGTTGTTACTGCATATCCACATGTACATGGCAAGGACTTAGCACAAAATCGGTTGGGGAGCTTATGCCCACAAGTGCAGTGTAAACTCCAATGCTTCCTACAGGAGCCAACTCCTGGACTGATACACAAGTTAAAATTTGTGTGTGTGTGTGCGCAAACAAATGAAACAACATTCCCCCAGACTATGGTACACCCACATCACATTAACCCAAATATGCTCATAAATAAGTTAATAAAATTCAAAATGCACAACACAGATAAACAGTAAACAGCTCGCAATCCTAGTGACGAGACCTCCTTGGTGACGGAATATTCACTAATCTCACAGCCTGAGGGAAGAAATTATTACCCAGCCTGGCAGTCCTAATCTTAACACCTTTGCACCTCTTTCCTGATGGTAGTGGGTCAGAGAGATTGTGGGATGGGTGGTAGGGATCCTCAACAAGGATCCTCCCTCCTGACAGTTGTAGGTCAAAGAGTGAGTGGGATGGGTGGTGGGGATTCCCGATAATGATTCAAGCTTTGTCTGCAATGCTCCCAGTAAATGTCACAAATGGGGAGGGGGGAGGGGGGAGGGAAGAGGGAAACCACAGTGATCCTCTCAGCCATTTTTACAATCCTCTTTAATGCCTTGTGGTCTGATTCCTTGCAGCTTCCATACCACACGATAATGCAGGCAGACAGGACACTCCATGGTGCTCCTGTAAAAAAGTTGTTAGAAAGGGGCCGGGGAGCCTTGCATACCTCAATCTCCTCGGAAAGCGTAGATGCTGCTGTGCTTTCTTGAGTAGTGAGGTGGTGTTTGGGACCAGGTTAGATCGCCTGTTATGTGCACACCAAGAAACTTTGTGCTCTTCACTCTATCCATGACAGACATCGATGTGCAATGGGGAGTGGTCAACATGTGCCTTCCTGAAGTCCCCCACAGACATTTCTTTTGTCTTATCCACATTGAGACTTAGGTTGTTGTTCTCACAACACTCGACAAGCCTCTCTACCTCCTCTCTGTTTGCCGACTCATCATCGTTGCTGAAGAGGCCAACCACTGCAGCATCAATGCACTTGATGATGCGGTTTGAGCTGGATCTGGCAATACAGACGTGAGTCAGCTGCATGAGCAGCAGTGGGCTGTCTGCACAGCCCCTGGGGGCACCAGTACTCCATGATGAAGCTTGAGAACTTGCTGCAAACTCGGACTGAATGAGCTCTTTCCGTCAAGAAGTCCAAGATCCATTCACAGAAAGGGGCACCGAGTCCCAACAAAGACCATTTACCCACCAGCCCCTGAGGGATGATCGCATTAAACAGCGAGCTGATGTTGATGAACGGTATCTCAGTGTATGAGGCATTGTTTTCCAGGTAGGACAGGACGGAGTGGAGGGCCGAGGCTATGGCATCATCAGTGGACCAGTTTGAGTGGTAGGCAAACTGGAAAGGGTCCAATGTAGCAGGAAGGTGGGATTTTACACAACCCATCACCAGCCTCCCAAAGGACTTCATGATTGTTGAGGTCACTGTCACTAAGTGGTAATTGTTTTGGCCAGTTACCGTCACTCTCTCGGGCACTGAAATGATGGTGGCTGCATGAAGCTTGTTATGGTTTGCACGCCTTGTCACATGCGCATGTCCCTGGTGTCACAAAGATGTCTGTGAATTTCCTGTGAGTACTCACGCTTTGCTTTCCTAATGGCACTGAGCAGCATATCCCATTTTCCTGGAATATTCTGGTGGAAGCAGGGAGGCACGCAGTATGAACATTCAGCAAGTGTGCTGACTGTGAGCCAGGGTGATGCAAGTGTCTGACAGCCTCCACATCATGGAAAACTGAAGAATCACACAGCCACTCAACTCATGCTCTCAGTTTACTCATCTCCTAAATCAGGAATCAAGAATGAGATGGAAAGCAATGAAGCCAAGACATGTGCGGACCATCCTCTGACACCTGGAACAATGAGCAACAACACTGGCTGCTTTGAGAGTCATAGAAAAGTACAGCACAGAAACAGGCCCTTCGACCCATCTAGCCCATGCTGAAAACATTTAAACTGCCTACCCCCATCAACCTGCACCAGGACCATAGCCCTCCATACCCCTATAATCCAAGTACCTACCCAAACTTCGCTTAAACTTCGAAATCAAGCGCGTACGCACCACTTATGCTGACAGTTTTTTCCCACACTCACGCGATCCTCTGTGTGAAGAAGTTCCCCCTCATGTTCCCTTTAAACTTTTCACCTTTCACCCTTAAAACTATTTCATTGTCTTTTGGAATATGAATGGGAAGCACAGGCTGGTGGTGTGTGCAGTAATGCCTCTCGGGGCACTTATATCCCAACTTTCCCGAGATAACCAGTGAAGTGGAATGCTAGAAACAGTGAATGACTAGCACCACTTCAGTGGGTTGGGGTCTAACCTCCCACTGTCGCACAATGTTACTTCACTCACACCTCCACTCCCTAGACATAGCTGTTACCTCATGTCTCGGACTGCTGCACCATCTGAAGCCATGTCCCAGAGCTTGACACTGCTGTCCCACGATCCAGAGCACAGCATATTGTCCTGGGCTGCGAGAGCCCAGACCCAGCCCTGCAACAAGAGCAGAGATAGGGTGGCACCAATGAGGCAGAGCTAATAGAATCAAAAAAACAAAACAACCCACTCAGAGCCAGAGCATTTCTACAGTGCTTTTCACTTCAGGATATTTAATAGTGCTCCATTAGTTTAGATCTGCAGTCTCTGTTATAAGGTAGGAAAAGTGGTTGTCAAAATATGCACATCAAGCTCTCATAAAAAGCAAAATCACTCTGACCAAAGTAATTTTGAGTTAATAGAATGAGTTGGAAAAACTCAGCAAGTCAGGCAGTATCTGTGGAAAAACAGTAAAAAAAAACCTCCCTCTCCTAGTTCTGATAAAGGATCTCGGACTTGAACAAAACCATTCTTCTTTCCCCAGATGCTGCCTTACCTGCTGAGCGCTTACTGCACTATTGTTTTTTTTTAAACTTCAGATTTACGTAATCAGAGTGTGTGTGTGACCAGAGGAAACACAAAATTCTGAGGCTGATAAGGTCACTGTTGGGTATATAAATTGTGTAAAATTCCCTGTTATAGATTTTTAAAGCTGGCATCCTCACCCTGTGAGTTCCCTGTTGTTCACGTCCAAGAGTTTTCACCAGAACCTTCTCATCGTCCTGGGACAAACGCCTTAGGTCCCAGATGTTAACGTTCCGATCCCTGGATCCGGAAATACAGAGTGAAGCGTTCTGAGAAACATGGAGAAGCAGGGATGGTTAAACATTGTGTGTGCTGACAGAGACAACAGAAAGAGGGAGAGAGACAGAGAGATAAAGAGAAATAGACATGGACAGAGCCACAAAAAGACAAAGACAGGCAGAGACATGGAGAGGAAAATGCAGACATCAATAAAGGCTGACAGACAGGAGGAGAGTGAGACACAGAAACTGGAAAATGGAGGCATATAGGATGAGGGAGAGAAGGCTAGGGAGGGTCACGGGGGGGGGACAGAGGAGAAGCATCAGCAGTCATAGGTGTGGCTTTGCTGGGATCAGCTGCTGAGCACGTGGACAAGACCTGGAGCATTACCTGAATCAGCAGCACACAATCCACCGAGGCAAAGTGCCCATCGTTCAGTGTAAAATGCTCCATCTTGGGATTGGTGCCTGACCAATGGGAAAGATGTTCTTCAAGTTCAATGCATGCAGTTGGCCAATCAAATTCTTTACCTATTAAAAAAAGGAATGAATGAAATGAATCAGAATTAAGTCTGCCTGAATTTCACCCACTGGTCCCCACTGAGTTTAGTCTCTTCTCTCTCACACCTCGTCTCCCTACCAGGTTTAGAGACAGCCCATTCCATGCCCCATTGCTTAAGAACGTAGCTTCTACTCTTCCCAAACTCTGACCTTATCCTGAAATCTCACTCCTTGTCATTTCCACCTTCCTTCTCCTCTAAAGTTCATCCCCTGCCATCTGTCCCTGATGTTCCTCTCCCTGATCGCAACAGTTTGGAGCTTGTGTCTCTGAACTTGTGAATATTTGAATATTTTCTCAGCTCTTCTTGGATGTTCTCCGAATACACTTGCCGAGCCTGGACACCCTTTCCAACACACCTCTAAGTACATATATGTCACTATATGAAACCCTGAGACCCACTTTCTTGCAGGCATACTCAATAAATCCATAGAATAATAACTAACAGAATCAATGAAAAAGTTCAACCAGGATGCAAAAGAAAATAAACTGCACAAATACAAAAAGAAATAATAATAATAAAATAAGCAATAAGTATCAAGAACATGAGATGAAAAGACCTTGAAAGTCCATAGGTTGTGGAACATTTCAATGATGGGGCAAGTGAAGTCGAGTGAAGTTATCCCCTTTGGTTCACAGCCTGATGGTTGCGGGGTAGAAACTTAGCCTCAACCTGGTGGTGTGAGTCTTGAGGCTCCTGTACCTTCTTCCTGATAGCAGCAGTGAGAAGAGAGCACGTTCTGGGTGGTGGTGGTGGTGGGGGGGTCCCCTGATGGTGGATGCTACTTTCCTGTGACAGCATTTCCTGTAGATGCACTCAGTAGTGGGGAGAGCTTTACCCATGATGTACTAGTCCGAATTCACTACTTTTTGTAGGATTTTCCACTTAAGGGCATTGGTGTTTCCATTTTAGGATGTGATGCAGCCAGTCAACGTACTCTCCACCAACCATCTATAGAAGTTTGTCAAAGTTTTAGATGTCACTCCCTCCGAGCTGGCATCTATTCTACAATTGTGTAGCCCCACCACAACCAAGTGTGCACCCTGCCCCTTGTCCGAGTTCACACTCAGAGCATTCTCCTCCTTCCTTGTGGGCCTAAGTCTGTATCTTCAGCCATAATGACTCATCTCTTCTCGGCACTCCCATCCAATACACAGTCCACCAAGCCCCAATTTGAACTCCCAGCCTTCTCTTACCCCTGACCTTGTCTGTACTTCCCCCATCACATTTTCCCCAAATACCCCTTCTTTGGGTTTATCACCATGGCAGTAACAATCTCAGGGGAATAATGCCGAGCAATAAAGATTAGGATGCAATGCCGTGGCTTTATAAGGCAGTGGTCAGACACTTGGAGTACTGTAAGCAGCTTTGGGCACCTAATCTACAGAGGGATGTGCTGGCGTTGCAGAAAGTTCATAAGAATCTTCACAAGAATAATCCCAAGATCAAAAGGTTCAACATATGAGGAGCATTTTATGGCTCTGGGCCCATACTCATTGGAGTTTAGAAGAATGAGGTGGGATCTCATGGAAACCTCCTGTATAGTGAAAGACTGGACATGGAGAGGATGTTTTTATGGACCAGAGGGCATAGCCTCAAAACAGAAGAGTGTCCCTTTAGAATCAGAAATGAGGAATTTCTTTAGCAAGAGGGTGATAATTTGTGGAATTCATTGTCACGTATTGCTGTGAAGGCCAGGTCATTGGGTATGTTCAAAGAGGTGGTTAATAGGTTCTTGATTAGGGGGACATCAAAGGGAGCAAGCAGGAGAATGGGATTGGGAGGGATGATATATCAGACATGATCGAATGGCGGAGCGGGCTCAATCGGCCAAATGATCTAATACTGATTGTATATGCACAAATGTAGAGCTTTATGCCAAGTCATGGTCAACTCCTTCTCTGAAGTAAATTAAATTAAGGGCCTTGTATTCCCATAAAGTAAAGGTCCTCTGTCAACCTACCCGCCAAGTAAAAAGTTCACAACAATCCCCTCGGGGAAAAAATACCCAGAGAGCCTGAGCTGATTGATGCGGGAATTGCAAACTCTGCCACGGGTGGAACAGATGGTTGGGGTTGCAGATGGGTAGTTTGAGAGAGTGCGCACTCCTTCTATCGTTTCTACTGGGCTACAAGTCTGCTCTCAACCAATGGATCATGCTTCTCAGGACAATCCTGAATGTCCTTCTCCATTTTCAGCAGTCAGAGACCAGGTACTCCCAGGCAATGAGGATGTTACATTGTTCAAAGGGGCTCGGAGGACATTTCTAAATCTTTTCTTGTCCAGCTGGCAATGGTGTGTCATGATCGAGTCCAAAACAGAATGACTATTTTGGGAGTCTGGTGTCAGGCACAGAAATGATGTGACTCACCCAGTGACTCTGACTGAGAGTAAATACAGCCTCAGTGCTGGGGATGGCGGCCAGGGAGAAGATGCTGACAGTGGTTTTGCATGATACCATTTGATGGCTCTGGGCCTGTCCATGCTGGAGTTCAGAAGAATGCAAGTAGAATTTCATTGCAACCTACCGAATATTGAAAGGCCTGGAGAGGGTGGATGTGGAGAGGATGTTTCCATAATTGGGAAGAACCCAGGACCAAAGGGCTCAGCCACAGAATACGTTTGTCTATTTAGAACAGAAGTGAGGAGGAATTTCTTTAGCCAGAGCGGGTGAACCTGTTGATTTCATTGCCACAGACCGCTGTGGAGGCCAAGTCATTGGGTATATTTAAAGCAGATGTTTATAGATTCTTGATTAGAGATTTCAGGAAGGAGGCAGGAGTAGGGTTTGAGAAGGATAATAAATCAGTCATAATGGATTGGCAGAGCACTGGATGGGCCAAATGGCCCAATTCTGCTCCTCTGTCTTCTGGTGTTACACATTTGAAAAGTACCTAGGGCAGGAGCTCCCACCTGGGGTCCACAGACCCTTTGCTTAATGGTATTGGAACCATAGCATAAAAAGGTTGGGAACCCCTGATCTAGGGGGTCTTGGCTCATCCAGGGACAGATCAGCATGCCACCAGTTCCCTTTGAGCTGTCTGTTGAGGGTTGGGGTTAGAGCAGGTTTGGATCTAGGGTCTTTTGGCTCGTGCAGGGGAAGATCAGTTGCCCTGACTTCCCACTGGGCTGTCTGGTGAGGACCAGGTGTGGCTAGGCTCTGTTAGCACTCACCCATGTGGAAAATAGACACTGGGGTAAGTTCAGTAGTGAGCCAGTTCAAATTGATTCCAAACCTGAAGTAGGTTTGGATGGGATCTTATACCCTTGAAGCACTCTACTGCAATGGGAGGAAGAGGCTGGTGCCCCACAAAATCCTGTTATTACATGGGAGGGACGTCAGTATCCCTGCATTCTCCATATTGGAGCCAATACCAGAAGTGGAGGGAATTCAATATTCCTGAAATTCTCACACCAAAGTGGAACGGTGGAAGGACTGATATCCACCGAAATCCTTTGCAATGGGAGGGGAGATAGAATCTCTGGAAAAATCACATTTGATAAGGGTAATCGACATCAATGGGTATACTTAAAGAGGAGGTTAATAGGTTCTTGATTAGTAAGGGCATCAACATTACAGGGAGAAGGCAGAAAAATAGGGTTGTGAGGGATAAATAAATCAGCCGTGGGGCAAATGGTCCCATGCCTTATGGTCTTATGTCTTACTGTCAATGTCGTACAAATCACAAACCTTCCAGTATTGGGTAGCTCAAGCCAAGGATCTTCTGTGCTCGGATTCTCCAGGTCACCTCATCAGTCAGGACATATTGGAATGTTCGGCACACCAATGGGAGGACGCCAAGCACAAATCTGGCATCTAGATAGGAGAAGATCTCCAGGATAATCTCCCAGGGGAGGGAGAGCAGACTGGATTGCACATTGTCAGTTGGCAGCACCTGACTGGATCGCAACTTCACACTCAGCTCAGAAGCGCTGGACCTGCTGCTGCGGGGCTGACACTCAGCGCTCAGCTCCGGCGGGCAGCTTGGGGGTCTGGGGCCACATAGGTCAGGGTTCCGGATTCGGTCCACGTACTCCTGGGCCTGGAGCTCGAGCTCCTCTTCTGTCTCCAGATCAAGCTTGCCCTCGGCCTGAAACTGGTCACACCAGAATTCGCCCGATCCACTTGCCATACTGCATTCACTGTCCCAGGGTCAGCAGAACAGGCTGCAAGAACAACAAAGGAGTATAAATTTGCCTGGTGAATCCTCTGACAGCATTAAAAGATAGAAAACAGAATATGCTAGAGGAACTCAACACGTCAGGCAGCATCTGTGGAGGGAAATGAACAGTCTGCATTTAGGGTTGAGCGGCTTCATCTAATTCAGGTGAAGTAACCAAGGTTTGAAGTAAAAATTTATTATCAAAGTACATATACTACCTTGGAATTTATCTTCTTTCCGGCATTCAAAGTAGATACAAAGAAACAATCGAATCAATGAAAAACTACACACAAACACCAATGTGCAAAAGACGACAAATTGTGCAAACAGAAAAGGAAAAACAAAATTATAATAAATAAGTAAACAATAAATATAAAGAACTTGAGCTAGAGTCCTTGAAAGTGAGTTCTTAAGTCCAGGAATCAGTTCAGCGTTGGTGTGAGTGACATTATCCACCCTGGTTCAGGACAGGCAGTAAGTCCCAAACATCACTGTGTTGCATGCTCCAGCATCTTCACTCTATCAAGTCTGTGCCTTGCATTGGAAGAACTCCGATTGCTCATGATCTGCCAGGACTTGCATTGCTCATGGACCCTTCCCAACTAGTTTCCCCCTGCTTCCCTACCTCTCTGAACAAAGATCTCAAGCCTCGCTCTAGTCACAGCAGAGTTGCACAGGTTATGGGTTACTTTACATGCTTCATCAGTCCACACACCAAGGATAGGGTCAGGACACCAGCCTTGTGTTAACCTTTGTTCTAGAAAGGATGAATCAGTTAGGTTTCCAGCTCCTGATTACAATCCAGTGCCTATAGCTGGTGAGCGTAGTCCCAGATGGGCATTTTTGGCTACATTCCGGCAGCACCAAGTACCAGAGCCAAACACGGCATCCGCTCCCCCTTCACTAACAATCGGGAATCCCTGCAAACTTTAAAATTTACTAATTAATTTAAATACAAAAATCTTCAAGGGTTGCACAGAGTTTAAACCCAATCACAAACAAGACCTGGCCTAAAACCAATGAAAGTTGGACGTCACAGGGATTAAATGCATTTCACCTTTGCATTATATGCTCTTTGAGAAAAGAGGTATTTAGGTCTGATTATAAACAAAATGTTCCCTTTTATCTCCAATTATACCCTTCCCCTAAGCAGTAAACTCTAATGAATACTGTTGCAGGTGTTCAAGACAAGTACCTGATCATACGCCTTCACTACACATTCTTACTTAAACCCATCACTTTTAGTAAGGATCTGACAGTGTAAATGCTGTAGGTAAACATTTGAGGACAGTGGTGGATGGGGGGGGGGGGGGAGGAGGAAGAAGGAGTTCAACTGAAACATTTAAGAGAAGTTTGGATAAGTACATGGATGGGAAGGGGAGTTTATTTATTTATTGGGATACAGCAGGAAATAGGCCCTTCAAACTGCACCACTGATTTAACCTTAGCCTATTCATGGGGCAATTTACAATGGCCAATTAACCTACCAACTGGTACGCCTGTGGACTGTTGGGAAGAAACCGGAGCACCCAGAAGAAACTCAGGCCGTCACGGGGAGAACGTACAAACTCCTTACTGGCAGCAGCAGGAAATGAAACCAGGTCGTCAGTACTGTAATGCATTGTGCTAACCACTATGCTACCATGCCGCCTTATGGAGGGTTATGGACCAAGTGCAGGTTGATGGGACTAGGCAAAAAAAAAACAAACTAGTCAGGCAAGGACTAGATGGGCCAAAAGTCCCGTTTCTATTCTGTAGTTCTCTATGACTCTTAAGTGTCCCACACACCTGGCGCCAACATGGCATGCTCACAATGCTTGAAATGGACACTTAAATCTGAAATATCAAAATGCTGGAAACACTCAGCAGGTCAGTCAGGATCTAGAAAGAGAAACCATTTCTAAGTAATAGGCACAGACCTAAAAAGTTGACCTTTTCTCCTTCCACACACACTGCCTGATCTGTTAATGTTTCTGGCATTTTATTTTTAATTATGGTCTGTACAGAGTTAGATGTCTTGAGTGAGGAGTCTCGGAGCCACAAAAAAGTGTCACTGTTCCTGGTTACAGAGACAGAGAGGTAGTTCAGTCAATGCTGCTTACCTGATCACTTGTCTCTGCAGGGGCATGCGCATGAGCAGTGAATACTGGATGAAATCACCATTCAGTTGAACTTGAAGAATCAGAGAGTCGTAGAAAAGTACACAGAAACAGGCCTTTCGGCCCATCTAGTCCATGCCAAAACCACTTAAATTGCCTACTCTCATCGACATGCACCAGGACCATAGATCTCCATACCCCTATTGTCCATGTACCCATCCAAACTTCTTAAACATTGAAATCGAGCTTGCAAGCACCATTTGTGGTGGCAGCACGTTCCACACTCTCACGACACTCCAAGTGAAGTAGTTTTCCCTCATATTCCTCTTAAACTTTTCACCTTTCACCCTTAACCCATGTTCTCTAGCTGTAGTCCCACCCAACCTCAACAGAAAAAGCCTGTTTGCATTTACCCTATCTATACCCCTCAATTTTACACACCTCTACCAAATCTCCTCTCAATCTTCTACGTTCTAACATATACAGTCCTAACCTATTCAATATTTCCCTATAACTCAGGTCCTCCAGACCCAGCAACATCCTTGTAAATTTTCTCTGTACTCTTTCAACCTTGTTTGGCGGGGAGGTTTGCTAATGCTATTGCGGATGGTTTAAACTAGATCTGCAGGGGTTGGGAACCGACATGAAGAGCAGAGGTGGGGAGGTTGAAGCATAAGTAGAAACAGCCTGTAGGGAGTCGGTGAGGAAGGACAGGCAGATGATAGAGCAAAGATGCACTCAGCCTGATGGCTTGAGATGCGTCTACTTTAATGCAAGGAGTATCATAAACAAGGCAGATGAGCTTAAGAGCATGGAACAATATGTGGAACTGTAATGTTGTGGCCATTACGGAGACTTAGATGACTCAGGAGCAGGAACGGCTGCTGAGCAATATGTTGGACTCAGGATAGATCTTCAGAGATGTTGACAGGAACTTGAAACTGCTAAGTCTTTCCACTGCTGGGTCCTTGATGAGGACTGGTGTGTGCTTCCTCGATTTCCCCTTCCTGAAGTCCACAAGCAATTCCTTGGTCTTAGTCATAGTCATACTTTATTGATCCCAGGAGAAATTGGTTTTGGTATAAATAATAACTAGTAATAAAACCATAAATAGTTAAATAGTAATATGTAAATACTGCCAGGAAATAAGTCCAGGACCAGCCTATTGGCTCAGGGTGTCTGACCCTCCAAGGGAGGGGTTGTAAAGTTTGATGGCCACAGGCAAGAATGACTTCCTATGACGCTCTGCGTTGCATCTCGGTGGAATGAGTCTCTGGCTGAATATACTCCTGTGCCCAACCAGTACATTATGTAGTGGATGGGAGACATTGTCCAAGATGGCCCTTGTGGCTAGAGGGATCAGGGGGTATGGAGGGAAGGCTGGTACAGGGTTCTGAGTTGGATGATCAGCCATGATCATACTGAATGGCAGTTCAGGCTCAAAGGGCCGAATGGCCTACTCCTGCACCTATTTTCTATGTTTCTATGGCATGCAACTGGACAGCATCCTCTTTTCAGACACCACCAGAGTCCAGTTCCATCCCCACAACATCACTGGCCTTACGAATGAGTTTGTTGATGTCTGCTACCCTCAGCCTGCTGCCCCAGCACATAACAGTAAACACAATCGCACTGGCCACCACAGACTCGTAGGACATCCTCAGCATCATCCGGTAGATGTTAAAGGACCTCAGTCTCCTCAGGAAATAGAGACGGCTCTGACCCTTCTTGTAGACAGCCTCAGTGTTCTTTGACCAGTCCAGTTTATTGTCAATTCGTATCCCCAGGTATTTGTAATCTTCCACCATGTCCACACTGACCCCCTGGATGGAAACAGGGGTCACCGGTACCTTAGCTCTCCTCAGGTCTACCACCAGCTCCTTGGTCTTTTTCACATTAAGCTGCAGATAATTCTGCTCACACCATGTGACAAAGTTTCCTACCGTAGCCCCGTACTCAGCCTCATCTCCCTTGCTGTTGCATCCAACTGTGGCAGAGTCATCAGAAAACTTCTGAAGATGACAAGACTCTGTGCAGTAGTTGAAGTCCGAGGTGTAAATGGTGAAGAGAAAGGGAGACAAGACAGTCCCCTGTGGAGCCCCAGTGCTGCTGATCACTCTGTCGGACACACAGTATTGCAAGCACACGTACTGTGGTCTGCCAGTCAAGTAATCAAGAATCCATGACACCAGGGAAGCATCCACCTGCATCGCTGTCAGCTTCTCCCCCAGCAGAGCAGGGCGGATGGTGTTGAACGCACTGGCCAAGTCAAAAAACATGACCCTCACAGTGCTCAGTGTCACGGAGGGATGGTCTACTAAGTCAGTGTGGGTGGAAGTCAGAAACAGGTAAGGGGCAATAGCTCTACTGGGTGTTTTATTTTTGACCCCCCAATAACAACAGGGATAGGGAGGAGCAGATATGGAGGCAGACTCTGGAACAGTGTGATAGTAGTTGGGTCATTGTGATGGGAGATATTAACTTTCCTAAGATTGATTGGCATCTCCTTTGCACAAGGGGCTTAGATAGAGTGGAGTTTGACAAGTGTGTTCCAGAAGGCTTCCTGACGCAATATGCAGATAAGGCAACTAGAGGAGAGGCTCTACTTTATCAGGTATTGGAAAATGAACCTGGTTAGGTGTCAGATCTCTCGGTGCGAGAGCATTTTGGAGGTTGTGACCACAATTCTACGTCCTAAACCGTAGCGCTGGAGAGGGATAGGAGCAGACAATTTGGGAAAGCACCTAATTGGGGTAGGAGGGAATATGATGCCATTAGGCAGGAACTCGGGAGCAGATGTTCTCAGGAAAATGCACGGCAGAATTGTGGCAAATGTTCAGGGAATATTTGCACGGAGCTCTGCACAGGTACATTCCGTTAAGGCAGGGAAAGGATGGTAGAGTTAAGAACCATGGTGTACAAAGTATGTAAAAAGTCTATGTCAGAAGAAAAGCTTACGAAAGGTTAAAGAAATTAGGTCCTGTTAGAGCTCTAAAAAATTACAAGGTTGCTAGGAAGGAGTTTAAGAATGGAATTAGACCCAGAAGGGGCCATGAGAAGGCCTTGGTGAGCAGGATTAAGGAAAGCCCCAAGACATTCTACAAGTATATGAAGAGCAAGAGAATGAGCATTGTGAGAATAGGACCGATCAGGTGTGATAGAAGAAACGTGTGCATGGAGTCGGAGAAGATCGCGGAGGTACTTAATGAACTCTCTGCTTCAGTATTCACCAGGGAAAAAGACCTTGGCAACTGTGGGGATGAAGCGCTTGAGCATATAGACATTAAGAAAGAGGATGTGCTGGAGCTTTTGAAAAGCATGAAGTTAGACAAGTCACTGACTGGATTAGATATACCCCATGCTACTGTGGGAAGAGAGGGAGGAGATTGCTGAGTCTCTTGAGATAATCTTTGCGTCATCAATAGGGACTGGAGAAGTACCGGAGGATTGGAGGGTTGCAAATGTTGTTCCCTTGTTCACGAAAGGGATTAGAGATAACCTAAGAAATTGCAGACCAGTGAGTCTTACTTCAGTAGTGGGAAAGTTGTTGGAGAAGATCCTGAGAGGCAGGATTTATGAGCATTTGGAGAGACACACACAATCTGATTAGGGATAGTCAGCATGGCTTTGTCAAGAGGCCTTATGAGCCTGATTTAATTCATTGAAGATTAAACAAAACACATTGATGAACGTAGAGCAGTGAATGTAGTGTATATGGATTTCAATAAGGCATTTGATAAGGTTCCCCATGCAAGGCTCCTTCAGAAAGTAAGGAGGCATGGGATCCAAGGAGACCTTGCTTTGGGGGATCCAGAATTGGCTTGCCCACAGAAGGCAAAGGGTGGTTGTAGATGGTTTGTATTCTGCATGGAGGTCAGTGACCAGTGGTGTTCTGCAGGGATCTGTTCTGGAACCCCTCTTTGTGATTTTTATAAATGACCCGGATAAAGTAGTAGAAGGGTGGGTTAGTAAATTTGCTGATGACACAAAGGTTGGGAGTGCTGTGGATTGTCTGGAGGGTTGTCAGAGGTTACAGCTGAACATCAATAGGATGCAGAACTGGGCTGAGAAGTGGCAGATGGACTTCAACCCAGATAAGTGTGAAGTGGTTTATTTTGGTAGGTCCAGTTGAAGACAGAACATAATATAAATGTTAAGAATCTTGGTAGTGCTGAGGATTGGAGAGATCTTGGGGTCTGTGTCGATAGGATACCCAAAGCTGCTGCACAGGTCGACAGTGTTGTTAAGAAGGCATATGGTGTGTTGGCATTCATCAACCATGGGATTGAGTTAAAGAGCCGTGAGGTAATGTTACAGCTATAGAAGACCTTGGTCAGACCCCACTTGGAGTACTGTGTTCTGTTCTGGTCACCTCACTACAGGAAGGATATGGATACTATAGAGAGAGTGCATGGAGATCTACAAGGATGTTGCCTGGATTGGAGGGCATATCTTATGAGAATAGGTTGAGTGTACTTGGCCTTTTCTCCTTGGAGCAACAGAGGATGAGAGGTGACCTGATCGAGGTGTATAAGATAAGAGGCATTGATCGTGTGGATAGTCAGAGGCTTTTTCCCAGGGCTGAAATGGCTGAAACGAGAGGGCACAGTTTTAAGGTGCTTGGAAGTAGGTACAGAGATGTCAGGAGTAAGTTGTTTGCGCAGAGAGTGGTGAGTGCATGGAATGGACTGCTGGTGACTGTGGTGGAGGTGGATACAATAGAGTCTCTTAAGAGGCTCCTGGATAGGTACATGGAGTTTAGAAAAATAGAGGTCTATCGGCAACTCTAGGTAATTTCTAAAGTAATTACATGCTCGGCACAGCATTATGGGCCGAAGGGCCTGTAAGGCGCTATAAATTTCTATGTTCATATTTCCAGCTTTGACCAAAACTTCACACAATACTCCATATTAGGCCTCACCAGAGTCTTATACAACTTCAACATAACATTTCATCTGCTGTACTTTGATTTATGAAGGCAATATGCAAAAAACTTTCTTTACGACCATATCTACCTGTCATGCCACTTTCAATGAATTATGTACCTGTATTCCCAGATCACTTTGCTCTACCACACTCCTCAGTGCCCTAACATTCACTGTGTAAGACCTACCCTGGTTGATCCTTTCTAAGCGCAAATCCTCACACTCGGCTGCATTAAATTCCATCTGTCATTTTTCAGCCCATTTTCCCAGCTGATGCAGATCCCTCTGCAAGCCATGATAGCTTTCTGATTGTCCACTACACCATTAACCTTGGTGTCATCTACAAATCTGCTGATCCAGTTAAACACATTATGATCCAGGTCGATGATATAGATGACAAAACAGAGGGCCCAGCACTGATGCCTGTGGCACACCACTAGTCACAGGCCTCCAGTCAGTGTGGCAACCGTTTACGACCGCTCCCTGGCTTCTTCCACAAAGCCAATATCTAATCCAATTTACTACCTCATCTTGAATACCAAGTGACTGAACCTTCTTGACCAATCTCCATGTGGGACCTTGTCAAGTACCTTACTAAAGTCCACGTAGACAATATGCACTACCTTACCTTAATCCACTTTCCTGATAACTTCCTCAAAGAACTCTAAGACTGGTTAGACATGATCTGCCACACATAAAACCATGCTGACCTTTCTTAATCAGTTCATGTCTATCCAAATAATTACATATTTGGTCCTTTAGGATTCCTTCCAATAACTTCCCCACAACTGATGTCAGACTCACTGGCCTATAATTTCCTATTTTATCTTTAGAATCTTTCTTAAACAGCAGAACAACATTGGCTATCCTCCAGCCCTCTGGTACCTCTCGTGTTGCTAAGGATGATTTAAATCTCTCATCTGGGGCCTCGACACTTGCCTACCGTAGGGTCCGACGTGATACCTTGACCGGCCTGGGGGATTTATCCCCCCGATTTGCCTCAGGATAGCAAACACCTCCTCCTCTGTAATCTGTACATGGCCCATGAAGTTGATGCCACTTTGCCTCACTTCTACAGACTGTGTCCATCTCCTGAGTAAATACAGATGCAAAATATTTACTCAAGATCTCCCCCATCTGTTTTGGTCCACACATGGATTACCAGTCTAATCTTCAGGAATACCAAGTTTGTCTCTTGTAATACTTTTGCTCTTAACATATCTGCAGAATCCCTTAGGATTCTCCTTTACCTTGTCTGCTAGACCAATTTCATGCCTCCTTTTAGCCCTCCTGATTTTTTTCTTAGCATTCTCTTGCAATTCCTGTACTCCACAAGAACCTCATTTGTTCCTACTTGCCTATACCTGCTGCCCACCCTTTTTTTTCTTAACCAGGGCCAAAATACCTCCTGAAAACAAAGGTTCCCTACACTTGTTATCTTTATCTGTTACTCTGACAGGCACATACAAGCTCTGTACTCTCAATTCTACTTTTGAAGGCCTCCCATTTACGAAGTACACCTTTGCCAGAAAACAGCCGGTCCCAACCCACACTTGCTAGCTAACTTTTGATACCATCAAAACCGGCTTTTCTAAAATTTAAAACCTCAATACACGGACCAGACCTATCTTTTTGCACATTTACTTTGAAACTAATGGCATTGTGGTCACTGGATGCAAACTGTTTCCCTACACAAACCTCTGTCACCTGCCCTGTCTCATTCCCCAATAGCAGATCCAGTACCGCGCACTCCCTTCTACGTACTGAAGGAGGAAACCTTCTCAAACACATTTGACAAACTTGAACCCATCCAGTCCTTTTACAGTATGGGAGTCCCAGACAATATGTGGAAAGTTAAAATCAACTACTGTAACAACCCTGTTTCCTGCAACGTCTGCGATCTGCCTACAAATTTGTTCCTCGAAATTCCTCGGACAGCTGGTGGTTTGTAACCCCTCCCACACTGTCATATCTAAAACAATGGAACCCCAGAATATCAAGCATAGGATTTCTTCTGCTTTTCTGCCTATGTCATCGGTGCTAATGAAATGTCCTATCATACTCTCAGCCTCCTGAATGACCCAGAGTTCATCTAGTTTCAGCTCCAACTGCTTAACTCAGATGGAACACATCATGCAATCAATTCATGATATAAACTAGAAGCTTCAATAACCAGAATCAGCTCATTGTTGGATTTTGTGTTGTCCACAATGTGCAAACATCCCTTGGTATAAGGCAGGCAGTATGCTATAACAAACAGAGGTGTTCCCTGGAAGCCTGTTGCAGGCAAATTAGCTGCTCCATACCCTACAAAGGAAACCACATAAATAAGGCTCCACACAACTTAAGGTGAACTTCAAACAAAACTGTAGCCAAATTGTGGACAAGACAAAGTTCGAAAGTTCAAGGTAAATTTATTGCCTAAGTACATACAAGTCACCACATTATATCCTGAGATTCATTTTCTTGTGCATAGAATCACCGTACACAAAAACAAGCAACCAACGTGCAAACGACAAAAAAAATTGTGCAAATACTAAAATAAAAACAATTACATATAATTAAAAAATATTTTTGAGAACAGGAGGCATAGAGTCCTTAAAAGTGAGTCTACAGGTTGTAGAATCAGTTCAGTGTTGGGGTTCAGGAGCCTGATGGTTGAGGGGTAATAACTGTTCCTGAACATGGTGGTGTGGGAGCTAAGGTTCCTGTACCTCCTTCCTGATGGCAGCTTTGAATTTAAGTTGGGCGAAAGTAAAATTACGGCTCCAGAACCTGCTTTATATAAAAGATTTGCTGAAATTAAAACTAAATATGATCTTCTTTTAACTTATCCAATTGAAACCCAACTCCTAAAAGATAAAAGTCAATTTTATATTCATGGAGATAAAATAGGTAAACTATTGTCTGATCAAGTTAAAATCTTTAGAGCTAAACAACAGATTAAAGAAATATGCAAAGCTAATGGTGATAGGACAACTAATTATTTAGAAATAAACGATACCTCCAGAGAATTTTACTCTAAACTCTATAGTTCTGAATCTTCTAAGGATGATACTGTAATGAACAACTAAATATTCCTACAATTTCTGCCTACAACAGAAAACTGTTCGGACAACCTATTTCCTTTGAGGAAATTGTTGAGGCTGTGCACTCATTACGTTTGAGGAAAGCTCCGGGTCCAGATGGATTTTCTGGAGAATTTTTACAAGATCTTTTCCTCACTGATTATACCTCATTTATGTTCCGTTTTTTCAGATTCATTTAAGCCGGGCAGACTTCCTCAATCTTTTTATGAGGCTTCCATTTCGCTCATTCTTAATAAGAATAAGGATCCAACTGAATGCTCTTCTTATAGACCAATTTCTTTACTTAATGTTGATGTTAAGATCTTATCTAAAGTTTTGGCCCATAGGATTGAAAATATTTTACCATCTGTCATTTCTGGTAACCAAACCGGATTTATCAAAATTCGATATTCTCACTTTAATATTCGCTGGTTATTAAATGTTATTTATTCTCCCTCTAACATGGAATCGGAATGTGTGGTATCCCTAGATGCTGAGAAAGCTTTCAGAGTTGAATGGAGTTAATTTATTTAAAACTTCAGAAAAATTTAATTTCCGACCTGTTTTCATTCAATGGATTAAATTACTTTATTTAGCCCCTTCTGCTAGGGTTATCACTAATTTTCAGAACTCCAAACCATTTAAGCTTCAACGTGGCACTAGACAAGGTTGTCTGTTGAGCCCTTTGCTTTTTGAGCTGGCCTTAGACCCTTTAGCCATTGCTTTTCGAGAATCTAATGATATCACCGGTATTTTAAAAGAGAGACACTATTCATCAAGTCTCATTGTATGCTGATGATTTACTGCTATTTATTTCTAATGTTGAGTCTTCATTACCCCATGTGCTTTCTTTACTGTTTTAGCCAGTTTTCAGGTTATAAATTAAATCTACATAAAAGTGAACTTTTCCCTTTGAACAATTTGATACCAATAAATTCTAACTTTCCTTCTAAAATTGTAAGAAACCAATTTACATATTTAGGTGTAACAATCACCAAAAATTATAAGTGTCTATTTAAAGAAAATTTTCTTACTCTACTGAATCATGTAAAAAGAATACTATCAAATTGGTCGCCTCTTTTGTTATCATTAATTGGTCGAATTAACTTTATCAAAATGATATGTTACCTAAATTTATATATCTTTTTCAGGCATTGCCAGTTTTCATTCCTAAATCCTTTTTTTGATTCTCTTGACTCTATTATATCTTCTTATAGATGGAAGAATAAGCGTTCTGGATTAAGTAAGATTCATTTTCAGAAAGATAAAAAGAATGGAGGATTAGCCTGACCAAACTTTATAGTTTATTGTTGGGCCGTTAATACAAGAAATCTTACATTTTGGTTATATTACATAAATCGTGAGGATTGCCCGATGTGGGTTTTTTTAAGCAGCTAATTCTGTTAATAAATTCTCTATTATTTCTCTTCTTGGATCCTCACTTACTTTGTCTTTGAGTAAGTTAACTGATAATCTGGTAGTTAAACACACTATGAGGATTTGGATACAATTCCTAAAATATTTTGGCTTACTGAGATTTTCTCTTTAGAGTCCCATTTTCTCTAATTTTTTTTAAACCCTCTATGACTGATGTGGGTTTTAAAGAATGGGATAGATTAGGTATTAAATGCTTTCAGGACTTGTTCAAATGAATAAAGACTTCCCCCTACAAACAATTGTCAACTAAATATAGTTTACCCAAAATGCATTTTTTTTGATATCTGCAAATAAGATTTTTTATGGTCTCAAATAAGTACATTTCCTAAAAGTCCTGATAAGAATCTACTAGATGTAATCTTTAATCTGAAACCTTTTTATAAAGGATCTATATCTAATATTTATAATATGCTATTGGGAATGAGAAGTATTCCTTTAGATAAAATTAAAAATCTTTGGTAACAAGATTTACAGACTTCAATTTCTGAGGAAACTTGGAATCAAATTTTTAAATTGGTCAACACTTCATCGTTATGTGCCTGTCACTCTCTCCTTCAGTTTAAAGTGGTCCATAGGGCCCATATGACTAAGGATAAATTGTCTCATTTTTATTTAGACATATCTTCATATTGTGATAAATGTAGTAATGGAGAAGCTTCACTCATTCATATGTTTTGGACATGTCCGAGTCTTGGAAAATATTGGAAAGTATTTCAAACCTTTTCGATACTTTTTAAAGTAAATTTCAAGCATAATCCTTTGATTGCTTTATTTGGTATTGTTGGAGGAAAGGATATTATTTTGGAGCCACCTGATTTGCACATTTTGGCTTTTATGTCTCGTATGGCCAGAAGGACACTTTTGGTTAAATGGAAAGATGTGGCCCCTCCTATTCACGCCCAATGGTTACATGATGTGATGCCATGTTTAAATTTAGAGAAGATTCGATGTTCAATCTTTGAATCTAATCAAGACTTTCAAACATTGTGGGGACCTTTTCTGAATTATTTTAAAAATCTTTGATTTGCTCTTAAAGCACAGATGATGACTAACAATCTTTTTTCTTTTTTTTCCCCTACTAATCAGCTTCAGTCTTGGTAGTGGGTTAGATTTTTTTAAAAATAAAATTATTATTTTTCAATGTTACAAACTAATTGACTCGTACAAATATAGAGTAAGGAGTCTTTACATGCGATTTAGTTTAATGTATTGACATATTTTTTTCTGTACTATTTTCATATATATATAAAAATTAATAAAAGTATTGATAAGAAAGTAAAATTACTTTTATTAATTCAGGTTATCTGCAAAAGACAATACAGGTATTCACTTCTGTGGGGAAAACTGCTTAACCTACATAAAACATGTCTTAAACATAAAAAAACATTTAAATCCTGTTATTAGACCATGATTTTTTAACATCATTAACCATATTTTTCCCCGCAACCTACTCATCCAGAAACATGCTCCTCAGTGCACTGCACAATAAATTGCTCCAATCCAGGAATGTGACTGGTCTGTTTTGCAGTGTTGGCTGCAGAAACAGGCAAGTCTGGTGTCTGGGATTGGGGATGCAGAATATAAATTCCAGAAGAGTCTCCAGGAGGTGCTTAGGGACCTAAACTGTAGGGAAGATGTTAGGAAACAGTGAGTCAGACAACACAACCCATTCCGGTAGAGGCCCGATAGTGTGGGACTTAAAAGAAAGGCCTTTCATATAAATAATTTCACTGGTTGTGAAGAACTTTGGGTGACCTTGGGTCTTCAAAAGACACTGCAAAACTTATTTTGAACCAATACTTTGTGCAAGGCTCAATAAAACATTGGTAGAATACCAGTCCTCAGATCATTCTAAGTGTGGTTAAAAGGCAATGTCATAGCAATAACTAAACAAAGGATAAAGTCCTCATATGCTAAAAGAAGATATTGAGTGCGAGACTTACATTTCAGGAATAGTCCACAGCTGAAGAACACTGATGGAATATGTCTCCACAAATCACTTGATGCCACATTGCGATTCATCAGTTGGACTGAAATCAGTCTCAGCAGCCCCTCCCTCAAAGCCAGAATCGACCGCCGGCGTGGCACGTACAACACCGTCCTGAGGTTGTGTTTCAAGAGTCAGCACTAATCAAAGATCAAAAGTACTTTACCCAGGTTTAAATACACAAGCCAACTTTTCCCTATACTCAGAGCCTAAATACTTTGAGCCCCAATGCATCAAGTTAAGAAATTAGACTGACATGGAATTACGCATGAAGGGTAATTTGTTACAATGGCTGAAGGGTCAGTAACCAAAGGAAACAAAGACATTGGCAATCAGAGGTAAACTTTTCTTTAAACACAGCAGTTTGTTGCAATCTGCAATGTGTGATTGGACTATATCAAGAGGGTATTGTGAAAAGTGCTTGAAAGTGGAAACATTTTCAGCGTTATGCAGAAAGAACAGGGCTTAATTAGAGAGCTCTTTCAAGGAGCCAGTGCAAGAACAATAGCTTGAGTGTATATCATTATGATGCCACAGTGACATTACTCTCACAAAGCATCAAATACTTTTTGACCAGCTTGTAATTCTACAACTGATCCTTCCTAGTTTTAAGACTAACACTGAAGTCCCAAAATAAAAACAAGAAATGCTAGACACACTCAGAAGATCTGCAGCAAGAGAAACAAAATTACCATTTCAGATCCACGGCCCTTCATTGGAACAGAGAATGAGAAAACAAGTTAATTTTCAGTATCATGAAGATGGGGAGGATGGTTAGCACAAAAGCAACAGCTCAGATAGGCCGAAAACAGATGAGTAGAGCAAGTCTGCTCCACTATTTGATAATGGCTGATTTGGTTTCCCTCTCAATCCCATTTTCCTCTAACTTTTGATGCCCTACCTCTGCTAAAAACACTCAATGACTTGGCTTCCACTGCTGCATGTGGCAATGAATTCCACAGAATCACAACCTTCTGGCTTAAGATATTCCTCAACTGTTCCAAAGGGACATCCTTCTGTTCCGAGGCTGAGCCCTCTGATCCTAGACTCACCCACTATAGGAAACATCCTATAATCTAATCTAACATCCTTTCCACCTCTACTCTATGTTTGTCTTTCAATATTCATACTCTTAATTCTTTCTAAGTTCCAGCAAGTAACAGCCTAGAGCTATCAAACTCTCCTCATATGTTAAACCTTCCATTTCCAGCATCATTCTCATGAACCTCCTCTGGACCGTCTCCATTGCCTTTCTTAGAAATACACACTACTCCACTGTGGTCTGACCGATGCCTATAAGGCCTCAGAATTACATCCTTGCTTTTATATTTTACTCCTAGAAATGAATGCTAACGTCGCATTTGACTTTCTTATTATTGACGCAGCCTGCAAGTTAACCTTTAGGACTCCCAAGTCCCCTTGCATCTCCGATTTCTGAATTTGCTCCATTTAGAAAATGGTCGACATCTTTAATGCCTTCTACCAAAGTGCATGACCATACACTTCCTTACAGTGTATTCCATCTGTCACTTTTATGTTCACTCTCCTGATCTGTCCAAGTCCTTCTGCAAACTCAGTTTCTTCAACACTACCCGTTAGATGGTGATATATCATCCAGCTTGGTGATAAGTAGTGGAAGCAACATCAATCCCTGCGGAACTCCATTAGTCACCAACAACCAACCACAAAAGGCCCCTTTTATTCCTTCCTGTTGCTTTCTGCCAGTCAGTCAAGCTTTCTGCTCATGCTAGTATCTTTCCTGTAATAAAATGGGCTCCTGTCTTGTTTAACAGACTCTAAGGAAAGAGTTAATAGTGATTCCTCCTTGGTTCATGCCAAAATAAAATGGAAGTTTGAAGTCGACACTGTGTGAACTTGGAACGTGGAGTCAGTCTATAGCTGTACACTAGTACCTGTACCCTAAGATTAGATAATGAAGAATATTTCCCTCCTTACAGACCTGTTGTCTGTTTTCCTCAATTGTGTGTCTGGGCTGAGGGTTGTAAGAGGTAAGGGGTGTACCTCTCGAGGATGGAAAAGATAATTATGTTACTTTTTTTTTAAAGGAACTTCTGCAAATCCAAGTAAACAGCATCCACTGACTCTCCTTTATCTACCCTTCCTGTTATTTCCTTGAAGAATTCCAACAAAGCAAGATAACTAACCTGATGTCAGACCATTTCACTGTATGCCTCCAAATACCACGAAACCTCATCCTTAATAATGGTCTCTTAACATCTTGCCAACCTCTGAAGTCAGGCTAACTGATGCATAATTTTCTGTCTTTTGTCTCCATTTCTGTGTCATTTGTGATTTTGCGGTCCTCTAGAATCTAGTGATTCTGGGTCCTTTTCAGGTCTGAAGAAGGGTCTTAGACCGAAACATCGTTTATTCTTCTCCATAACCTGCTGTGTTCCTCCAGCACTGTGTGTGAGACTCTGGATTTCCAGCATCTGCGGAATCTCGTCAAGTCAAGTCAAATTTATTTATAAAGCACATTTAAAAACAACCATGGTGACCAAAGTGCTGTACAAATGCAAGAAACACAGGTATAAACAAGGCACACATCTTATAGGCACAAAATAAACAACACATGAGCCTAAGCACAAGCCAAAATTCAGCCATATCAGGAAGATTCAAATGCTAGCAAATAAAGGTAAGTTTTGAGCCTGGACTTAAAAGAGTCAATGGAGGGGGCTGATCTGATAGGGAGGGAAATGCTGTTCCACAGTCTTAGGGGATACAACAGCAAAGGCGCTGTCACCCCCGAACTTAAATTTAGATTGCCGGACAGCCAGGAGCCCCAAGTCAGCCGACCTGAGGGACCTGGAAGTAGAATAAGGGATTAGAAGGTCTGCGATATAGGAGGGGGGCCAGCCTATTTAGGGCTTTAAAAACAAACAGGAGAACCTTCACATCAATTCTAAACCGTACTGCTAGCCAGTGGAGAGAGGCCAGGATAGAAGTAATATGGTCCCTCTTCTGGGCACCTGTCAGGAGCCTGGCTGTGGCGTTGTGTCAAGTGATCACTGTTAATGCCTCTACAGTCTCTTCAAGTATCTCTTTCAGAACCCTGGGATGTAGCTCACCTGGTCCAAGTGACTTATCTACCTTCAGACTTTTTCACTTCCCAAGCATTTTCTCCTTAGTAACAGCTACTGCAATCACTTCTGCCCCTAACACTCACAAATTTTTGGCATGTTGCTTTTGTCTTCAACAATGAAGACTGGCGCCAAATACTTATTTGGTCCATCCGCCACTTCTCTGTTCCCCATTACTACCTCTCCAGTGGCACTTTCTAGCCTGTTCATGTTCACTCCTGCATCCTTTTTACACTTACGAAAAAAACCTTTTGATATCTTCTTTTATGTTATTGGCTAGCTTACTCTTGACCGTCATGATAGCTACTTGCCGCCATTGACTTCGTCCTCTCATGCCTTTACTAAACTGAATCTACTGATTTATACACGAATTAGCAAATTTAGCATCTCCCTCATGAACTACTACAGGAGGTAATTCCATTATATTATGTTTGCTGCCTCCTTTGGGTTGCCTTTCCCTTAAGCTCCCTAATTAAATTTGTTTCACTACACAACGTCCAACCCAGAAGTGCCTCTTCCCTAGGGGACTTGACCACACCGCTCTAAAATACACTCAGTGGCCACTTTATTAGGTGCTTCCTGAAACTGATAAGAGCGGCCACTGAGTGTATGCTCGTGATCTTCTACTGCTGTAGTTAATCCACTTCAAGGGGTGATGCATTGTGCATTCAGAGACACTCTTCTTCACACTACTGTTGTAACACGTGATTATTTGAATTACTGTCACTTTCCTGTCAGCTTGAACCAGTCTGGCTATTCTCCTCTGACCTCTCTCATTAACAAGGCATTTTTACCCTCAGAACTTCAGCTCTGGATTTTTTTTTTTTTTTGTTTATCGCACCATTCTCTGTAAATTCTAAAAACATGCGTGAAAAATCACAGATCAGCAGTTTCTGAGATACTCAAACCACCCCGTCTGGTTCCAATCATTCTACGGTCAAAGTCACTTACATCACACTTCTTCCCTCTTCTGATGTTTGGTTTGAACAACGGATTCCCGTTTAGGCATTGTGTTTCTGCCCAGTGACTGGCTGATAAGATATTTGCATTAATGAGTGGGTGTACAGGTGTACTCAATAAAGTGGCTGCTGAGTGCAACTTCTCTAGGGATCCAGCACCAATCTGATTTTCCCCAATCTACTTGCAGATTTAAATCCCCCATGACACTGTAGCATTGCTTTTTTTCTAGGCCTTTTTTTAAATCTCTCATTGTAATTTATACCCCACACCCTGCCTACTGTTCGGAGGCCTGTGTGAACTCCCATCAGCGTCTTTTTACACTTGCAGTTTCTTGTCTCTACCCAGAAGGATTCTACATCTTCCAATCTTATTTCACTGCTTTCTAAGGATTTTCTTTTTTTTTTTAATAAAAAAAACCCACAAACCAATCCTCAGAGGGATCAGAGTGGGGAGAGTGAGCAATTTCAGGTTCCTGGGTGTCAACATCTCTGAGGACCTAACCTGAACTCTCGGCCTGAAACGTCGACTGCACCTCTTGCTATAGATGCTGCCTGGCCTGCTGCATTCACCAGCAACTTTGATGTGTGTTGCTTGAATTTCCAGCATCTGCAGAATTCCTGCTGTTTGCACACCACATTGATACAGCTATAAAGAAGGCAAGACAGCAGCCATATTTCATTAGGAGTTGGAGAGATTTAGTTTGTCAACTAAAGCACTCAAAAACTTCTAGAAATGTACCATGGAGATATAGTGACTTGCTGCACCACCATCTAGGTTGTGTGTGTGTGTGTGTGTGTGTGGTGTACAAGATTAAAGTAAGTTGCAGAAATTTGTAAAATTAGTCAGCTCCATCATGGATACTAGTTTATGTAGAATTCAAGGTATCTTAAGGAGCGACTCCTTAGGACAATGGGATCAGAGCTATACAAAATTATCAACATAATCACAGTCCTTTTCCTAGGGTCAGGGAAACTAATACTGGGGAACATAGGTTTACGTATACTGAACTGGGAGCGGTTTAAAGGGAACCTCGGGGCAATTTTTTTCCCCTTCACAGGTTGGTGGGCATGTGGAACAAGTTTTAAGAAGAAATGTACAAAAAGAGTTAAAGGGATATAGGCCAAATGCAGACAAACAGGAGAAGCTCAGGTCGGTATCTTGATCAACATGGACAATGACCTGAAGGGCCTGGTTCCGTGCCATCTCTCTCTGACTCATCTCAGCTATGTTTAGTACTCCTACACAGGAGTTTGAATACAGAACAGAATCCAATCCCTTACCCCACCTTTCTTTGTTTTGTTACCTTTCTCTTCCAGTTGAAAGGCCTCAGACCTGAAATATTAACTTCGTTTTTCTTTCTATGTATGTTTCAAACAATGTTCTATTATTTCCCAAATTTCGGACTCCCAACTGCTAAATTTCCATTTCCTGGAGATCGTTATTCGAACCTCCAAAGGAGAGAATTGGGAAATAACAAATTTCATGACATATGTCAGTAGCAATAAACCGGATTCTCAGGATAACGCAAGAAAACCCCCGACATCACCAACCATCTCCTCTGGCTTATATATGTACCAAGTTAACCTGCTCCCTTGCATCCCTCCACCCTTTCCCCATGGCCCTAACCTTCCCCCCTCCAACTGACCTCGCCCCTCAAACTAACCCTTGACCCATACCACCAGTAGCCGGTCGCGTCCGGCACGTAACTGAACCCTTCTGAGGCGGCGGCCTGAACCGAGAAGCTGGGGGTCCGGATACCTCCGGCGGGCGGCAAACCCTCCCTGACCCGCCTTCGCTCCCGCTTAGCCGCTGCATCCTGGCTCCGCCTGCTTACGGCGCCTGCTGCCTGCGTCACAAATACCACGTGACATAAGCTCTCCCTCGGCGACTTTTTGTGACGTCACTGCCCTGCTGCGGTTTGCAGCATTTCGCATCATAGGCACCGCCCCCGTCTTGTGCTCGGAGTCCTCGGCCAGGAGCGCCTAGGGTTGCCTAGGGTTACGGATAGGCTGCTGTGGCTCGGCTTGCGATCCGGCCCCTTCCGTTCCTCATCTCCCGGATTACGACGGCTTTCTAATTTTGCCATTTGTCCTTAACAGGATCATCATCTTTTAAAAATCACATGAACACATTTAGTTTTTACATATCCATTCAGTTTATGCACTGAACCGCGTTGTAGATTAGAACTGTAGACGCTCTTGCTTAAATAATTAATTTCTACCTTTCGTGCCTATATATTCCCAGCATCAAATACCCCCCAGCACTGTTTTCTAACTGTTTCCACCAACCATCACCACGTTTCAATTTGCCCATCATCCCCCCCCACCTCAACACGCTCTACTTTATCAGCCCATTTCACACACCTCTCTAGCTTGGCTTTCTTCCTTCTGAGCTCTCACTCCAAAAGCAGTGTAGCAAGTTGAAACATCAATAATCCCTTTGCCGCCACATGACTGATCCAATTTTTCGCTCTCAGCCTTCTCCCTGTATCCCTTCATGCCCTAACCAATCAAAAATCTATCAAACTCTGCCTTAAGTATACATAAAGATTTAGCCTCCATAGCTGCCTGTGGCAAAGAATTCTACAGATTCACTTAAAAGACTCTAGCTAGACTTCCAATAAGTCACCCCTTATTCTTCTGAATTCTCATGAATAAAGGCCCCGAGCTATCAAACACTCCTATGACAAGCCATTCAATCTTGGAATCATTTTTGATAATCTCCTTTGAACCCTCTCCAGTTTCAGCACATCCTTTCTAAGTGGCCAACCTGCTCACAATACTCCAAGTAAGGCTTCACCAGTGCTTTATGAAGTCTCAACCTTACATCCTTGCTTTTATATTCTAGTTCTCTTGAAATGAATGCTAACATTGCATTTGCCTACCTCACCATAGACTCAACCTGCAAATTAACCTTTAGGGAATCCTGCAGAAGGTCTCCTAAGTCCCTCTGCACCTCTGTTTTTTTTGTATCTTCTCTCCATTAAAAAAAGTCAACCCTTTCATTTCTTCTACAAGTGTATGACCATACACTTCCTACCACTGTATGCCATCTGCCATATTTTTGCCCATTCTCCTAAAATATCTAAGTCCTTATGTAGCCTCTCTACCTCCTCAAAACCACTTCCCTCCACCTATCCTCATACCGTCTGCAAACTTTGCAAAAAAAAAAGCCATCAATTCCATCATCTAAATCATTGACATATAACATGAAAAGAATGAGTCCCAACAGACCCTTGTGGAACACCACTAGTCACTGGCAGCCAAAGGCTCCTTTCATTCCCACTCTTTGCCTCCTATCAATCAACCACTTTTATCCATGCTAGAATCTTTCCTGTAATACCATGGGATCGTAGCTTGTTAAGCAGCCTCATGTGTGGCAACTTGTCAAAGGCGTTCTTTAAATCCAAGTACACAACATCAACTGATCCTCCTTTGTCCATCCTGCTTGTTATTTCTTCAAAGAATTCCAAAAGATTTATCAGGCAAGATTTTCCCCTTGAGGAAACAATGCTGACTATGGTCTATTTTATCATGTGCCTCCAAGCACACAGAGACCTCATCCTTAATAATTTTCCCAACCACTGAGGTCAGATTAATTGGCCTATAGTTTCCTTTCTTCTGCCTCTCCCCCTTCTTGAAGAGTGGAGTGACATTTTCAATTTTCCAATCTTCCAGAACTATTCTAGAATCTAGTGATTCTTGAAAGATCATGACTAATGCCTCACAATCTCTTCAGCCACCTCCCTGGTGTACATTATTTGGTCCAGGTGACTTACCTAGCTTCAGACCTTTCAGTTTCCCAAGAATTTTCTCTCTAGTTATAAGAACTTCACACATTTCCACTTCCACCATACTGCTTGTCTTCCACAGTGAAGACTGGTGCAAAATACTTATTCGGTTCATCTACCATTTCATTGTCCCCCATTACTATCTCTTCAACATCGTTTTCCCAGTGGTCCGATATCCACTCTTGCCTCTCTTGTACACTTTACAGATCTGAAGAAACCTTTGGTGTCCACTTTAAGATTGTTAGCATTTGCTCCATGTTTCAGCAGCTTCCACTTGTTTGTATGGTTAAAGTAAGCAGGAATGGAGAGGAAGACATCCAAGTCTACCCTTGCTGCAAGTATCACTAGACGGGAACCATTCTAACCTCAAGATTAGACAACTGGATCAACCACCCCGACAGTCCAGAACATAAAATATACTGCAGATGCTGGAAATATTTTCAGCAACAAAAACAAAATGCTGGAGGAACTCAGGCAGCATCAATGGAGGGAATAAACAGCTGATACTTTGGAAGAGATAAAGTGGGGGGGGGGAGGAAACAGAATCGCCAGAAGTTATTAAAAAAATCATGTTCATGTCTTAAGGTCGGAGACAACTCAGACGAATATGAGGTGTTGCTCCTCTGACTCGAGTGCAGCCTCATTGTAGCACTGGAGGCCATGTCAGAATGGCAGACCACTGGGAAATACCACGTTTTTACACCTGATGAAGTGAAGTTGCTTGACAAAGTAGCCCCTCAAACTACACCATGTCTCACCAATGTAGAGGCTGCACTGGGAGCACCAAATACAATAGATGACCTTGAAAGACTCACAGATGAGGTGTTGCCTCACCTGGAAGAACTGATGTACAATTTCTTTGTATTCAATTTAACTGACTATCATATAGCCCTCATCTGAAATTCCAAAAATACAAAAACCTCCAAAATCCATTAAAAAGAAAATCCACAAGATGCTGGGAAGGTTCCCAGGCAATGCACAGGTCTCAGTGCACCACAGACAGATCTGAGACATGACATGACATACGCAATGAACAGAAAAATGAACCAAAAATTGAAGTTAACTGAATATTCAGCAGGCAGTTTGCAGAAACGGAAAAGGCACTGCCATAAGATTTTAAAAGATAAAGCATCTGCTGATAATGATGCTACAGATAAATTCATACGTTTGCAAAGATTGTCGCTGATGAAAATCTAACCAGAACAAATCCATAATGCTGATTTTTTTTTAAGGTTTTTATGCATGTAAAATTAAAGTAAACAAATAGAGCAGGGGTGGTCAACCTTTTACATTCCATGCGTCAATTTTTTCCATTCACGAGTTCAGATGAGCTATACAGCTCTTGTACCCCCAAAAATGTAAAAATGTTAATATAAAACTTGCATGTGAAAAAAATCGCATCTGAACTCATGCATGAAAAAATTGACGCATGGAATATAAAAAGTTGGCCACCCCTGAAACAGAGTGCACTGTAACCTTTTAATCATAACTTAGCACTGGGTGGAGACTGAAAGCCTGTCGTTCAACAACTAATTCAGGTATTCTCTCGATGCTGTTGTGTTGCTCTGGACCCTGCACCCATTATAGTTTCACATACAATATGTAGATAAGCCTACAAGAAGAGAGGCTATACTTGATCTGGTATTAGGAAATGAACCTGGTCAGGTGTCAGGTCTCTCAGTGACAGAGCATTTTGGAGATAGTGATCACAATTCTATCTCCTTTACCATAGCATTGGAGAGGGATAGGAACAGACAAGTTAGGGAAACATTTAATTGGAGTAAGGGGAAATAAGAAGCTATCAGGCAAGAACTTGGAAGCATAAATTGGAAACAGGTGTTCTCAGGGGAATGCACAGAAGAAATGTGACAATTGTTCAGGGGATATTTGCGTGACATTCTGCATAAGTACGTTCCAACGAGACAGAAAAGGATGGTAGGGTACAGGAACCATGGTGTACAAAGGCTGTTGAAAATCTAGTCAAGAAAAGCTTACAAAAGGTTCAAAAAAAAAAAAAAAACAACAACTAAGTAATGACAGAGATCTAGAAAATTGTAAGGCTAGCAGGAAGGAGCTTAAGAATGAAATTAGGAGAGCCAGAAGGCAAGTAGGGTTAAGGAAATTCCCAAGGCATTTTACAAGTATGCGAAGAGCAAGAGGATAAGACATGAGAGAATAGGACCAATCAAGTGTGACAGTGGAAAAGTGTATGGAATCAGAGGAGACAGAAGTACTTAATGAATGCTTTGCTTCAGTATTCACTACGGAAAAGGATCTTGGTGATTGTAGGGATGACTTACAACAGACTGAAAAGCTTGAGCATGTGGATATTAAGAAAGAGGATGTCCTGGAGCATTTGGAAAGCATCAAGTTGGACAAGTCACCGGGACTGGATGAGATATACCCCAGGCTACGGTGGGGAGCAAGGGAGGAGATTGTTGAGCCTCTTGTGATGATCTTTGCATCAGCAATAGGGATGGTAGAAGTACCAGAGGATTAGAGGGTTGCAAATGTTATTCCCTTGTTCAAGAAAGGGAGTAGAGATAGCCCTGGAAATTATAGACCAGTGAGTCTTACTTCTGTGGTTGGTACGTTGATGAAGATTTTGAGAGGCAGGATTTATGAACATTTGGAGCAGCATAATATGATTAGGAATAGTCAGCATGGCTTTGTCAAAGGCAGGTCATGCCTTATGAGCCCGGTTGAATTTTTTGAAGATGTAACTAAACACATTGATGAAGATAGAGCTGTAGATGTAGTGTATATGGATTTCAGCAAGGCATTTGATAAGGTACCCCGTGCAAGGCTTACTGAGAAAGTAAGGAGGCAGAGGATCCAAGGGGACCTTGCTTTGTTTATCCAGAATTGGCTTGCCCACAGAAGGCAAAGAGTGGTTGTAGATGGGTCATATTCTGCCTGAAGGTCGGTGACCAGTGCTGTGTCTCCAGGGATCTGTTCTGGGACCTTCTCTTCATGATTTTTATAAATGACCTGGACGAGGAAGTGGAGGGATGGGTTAGTAAATTTGCTGATGACACAAAGGTTGGGGATGTTGTGGATAGTGTAGACGGCTGACAGAGGTTACAGCAGGTCATCGATAGGACGCAAAACTGGGCTGAGAAGTGGCAGATGGTGTTCAACCCAGGTAAGTGTGAGGTGGTTCATTTTGGTAGGTCAAATATGATGGCAGAATATGGTATTAATGGTAAGACTCTTGGCAGTGTGGAGGAGCAGAGGTATCTTGGGGTCCGTGTCCATAGGACACTCAAAGCTGCTGCGCTGGTTGACTGGTTAAGGCGGCATACAGTGTATTGGCCTTCATCAACTGAGTAATTGAGTTCAAGAGCTGAGAGGTAATGTTTCAGCTGTATAGGACCCTGATCAGACCCCACTTGGAGTGCTGTGCTCAGGTCTGGTCACCTCATTACAGGAAGGACGTGGAAACTATAGAAAGGGTGCAGAGGAGATTTACGAGGATGTTGCCTAAATTGGCGAGCATGCCTTATGAGAATAGGTTGAGTGAACTTGGCCTTTTCTCCTTGGAGCGATGGAGGATGAGAGGTGACCTGCTAGAGGTGTACAAGATGATGAGAGGCATTGATAGAGGCTTTTTCTCAGGGTTGAAATGGCTAGCATGAGAGGGCAGTTTTAAGGCGCTTGGTAAGTTGTTTTTTTAAAAGAAGTGGTGAGTGCATGGAATGGGCTGCTAGTGACAGTGGTAGAGGCAGATACGACAGGGTCTTTTAAGAGACTTGGATAGGTACATAGAGCTTAGAAAAATACAGGGCTCTGGGTAACCCTAGGTAATTATTGAAGTAAAGACCTGTACTATATACGTATTACTCAGGTTGAAGGCTCTTTAAGTATTGTTGCTTTCAACATATTAATTGTATTTTATTTATCTCTTACTGGTCTTAATTGTTAACCAAACATTGTTTCTCTTTTTACGGAACTGTGCATTATCTTCATTGAATAATTTACTCCAGATCAATCAAAGGAAAGGGAGCAGGAGCAGCCGCTTTGCACAAGCTGGTGGCTTCATGCGCTGCCTCATTAATCTGCAAACAATACTTTATAAACAACCTATTTGTTATTACCTGCGAAGGGTTTTCAACGCCACTGTGGTGTGCATTGATTATGGTTCAAAGTAGTAGGGTCTGGACTTTACAACTCTATGATGGAACAATATAGTGCAGCACAGAGTCACAAACCTGACATCTAGTATAAGAAAGAGGTAAATAAGGCAAATAGAAGTCTTTTCAGTGTTAAGTCAGAGAAATATTCATACTTACAGTCCTCCTTTAATTAGCAGGAACCAAGGAAAGGAGTGGGTGGACTACAACACCAATAGAAAGTGGCTGCCTTAACTCTATAGCAACGTGTCCACAAAAGAAACACAACCGACTTGAATTAGCTGCTTGGAAAAGCCAAAAACCATAACCTGCGTGAAAGGTTAGAGATAATCAATTGCACTATGGTGGGGTGGAGCAAGAAGGAAGAAGCGTTGGAGAATTCACGAAAGCAAAGCTGTGGAACAGATTGATCATGAGTAAAAGGGTGGAAACATTAGAAGCATTTGCAGACTATATTCAGTATAGTGTATTACTTTTTCTACCATTGCATATGGAATAAATTTAAAGCACGTATAACAAATGAAATGCTATGTTGTGGAGGACATGAATCTTCAAACAGACTAAATGACCTAACACTGCAAAAATACTTTCAAGACAAAACTATCAGTACGCAAAGAAAACTAGGAACGAGTTAACTTCAGAGTTAATATGATACAGTTAACTGTTAGGAAAGCTAAGAAACCTGTTGGGGAAATAGTTATTTCATAGAATTTAATAACTAAGGAAGATAAAGGAGAAGCCAGTCTAGAATATTTAAATTACCAAAAATATTCATTAATATGCCATAATTAAAAGTTAGAGTCCCTATATTAGGGAGCTTTGGGATATTTTCCAAGTTGGTGAGCTTTCAATAGTGGGATAATGAAATACTGGGCTAAAGGATCAATTATTCATACAAAATAGCAGACTGCAGAGACCAAGTATAATTTATCCAAGTTTCTTAATGCAAGGTTGGATAGGATTTTAAAAAAATTCTTTAGAGATACAGCACAGTAATATACCCTTCTGGCACAATGTGCCTACACTGCCCAATAACAGATGATCAATTAACCTACTTCTTTGGAACGTAGGAGGAAACTCAGTCACAAGGGAACATACAAACCCTTTACAGAACGTGGTGCCTTTGACCTGGATTGTAGGCAGTAGCTGGGAGGTCTCTTACTAGGTCAAAATAAGAAGCAAATGACTGGAGGATAAAACCATGCAAAGATATTAGAGAAAAATTATTAAGTATTTCTTCTGATGAAAGACATGTTTATTTGGCAGGAACTGGATGCTCTTGTATACAAATCCTAACCAATTTGGAGGGGTGGAGAGAGAAGGTTATAGCAGCTGCTTCACAATTCTAACAGCCTGGCCTCAATCCCAACCTTGTATGTTCTCGCTGTGATTTCTTGGTATGTTAACAGGTACTCTTGTTTCATCCCAGATCCCAAAGATGTCAATTGGCAGCTTAATCTTCTGTTGTAAATTATCCATAGTGCAGGTGGGCACAAGAATATCATAGGGGACATGAGGAGCAGGTTAAATAAGTTATGGGGAAGTGGGAAACAGCTGCTATTACATCATAAGGAATCTGAATAGCTGCTATTACATCATAAGGCTCTGAATAGCTGCTATTACATCATAAGGAATCTGAATAGCTGCTATTACATCATAAGGCTCTGAATAGCTGCTATTACATCATAAGGAATGGAGACACCAGGACATTAGCCTTTATTACAGAGGAATTGGAGTAGGAGAGCACTGAAGTGTTACACAAGACTTTGGTGAGACTTGTTTGTAATTTTGTTTTTCCCAATTTAAGGAAGTCTTTGTCAAGCAAGTGCAACAGATATTCACTGGATTGGGACTGGAGAGAAGAGAGATGAGTGTGGTAATAGGAGGTAAGTAGATTAGAACTGCATTCCCTAGAAGGTGCAATTATATTAAAACCAAACCAGTAATTCCTGAATGGGGATTCCACAGCTATGATGACCTCAAAGTATCCTCACTACACTTGATGGCAAATCTTTGGAAATTTTCTACTCAACCCAAGCATGCATGTTTGTTTGTTTGTTTTTTTTTTTTTTTTTTTTTTAAACTGAGTAGTACCCAGATCTAACGCTTGAATATAAAGAGGCATGATTTTGGGGAAAGATCTTGGAGGTCGATTATCAGTGGTCTGCAAGGATCTGTTCCAGGACTCCTGCTCTGATTGTTATAAATAACTTGGACAAGGAATTGTAAGGGTAGGTTAGCAAGTTTGCTGATGACACAAAGGTTGGAGGTGGTGTGTCTACTGTAGAAGCTTGTTGTGGATTCAATGGGTCATTGATAGCATGCACAGTTGGGCTGAGAAATACAAATTACACATTGTAAGGTTGGCTTGAAGGCAGAATCCTTAGCAGTATGGAGGAATGGAGGGACTTTGGTGTCCATATTCACAGATCCCTCAAAGTTGCCTCACAAATTGATAGGGTGGTTAAGGAGTATGGTGTGTTGGCCTTCACTAGTCAGAAGTTTGAGTTCAAGAGTCATGAAGTAATATTGCAGCTCTATAAAACTAGTTAGATGACACTTGGTATTATGAAGGATGGGGATGGTTTACCAGGATGCTCAGTGAGAGCAAGAAATTTGACTCATCTTCTGCAATACTTTTATTTAAGAGTTGGGATATAAATGTGTATTGTTGACAGGCTAAGGTCATCAGAGCCAGGGGCAGTAGTGGGGATAAGCTGCCACTACCTATCAAATGCTCCCAAGGCATGCATTTCAAATAGCCTCTGACAACCAAGTCCGGCTTCTGTCCTTTACGCTTGGGTTAGCTACTAAGCCTAGTGAAACCATTTCTGACAAGAGGTAAAGGTGAGTTACTGGCACCATACAACCAGTTGCTTTGGGAAGATGGGGCTTGTCTGTAATGGTGGATAGCTCACCTAGAAGGAAAAGTGATTTCAAAACTCTGCTGCTTTGCAGTATACTCACTCATGGGGAAGGCGTTGGGAGTAAACACTAAGGAAAAATCCAGACCTGGAGTCCCTAAAGCAGCTCCAAGTTGAGTTCTACGCTGACTGGCAAACAGTATTGTGTGGAGGGGAAGCTTGCTGCATGGATAAGACCTTGATTTCCATATCATACTGCCCTGACTCACCTGTCATGCAGACAACTAGGATGCTAATTGCTGACAAGATAACATTGGATTCTGGGCTACATAACAGAAGCTAGGAATATTTTTAGACTTCGAAAAGGCAGTTTGCCAACTCTCCAATTGTGATTAGCACACTTTAGGATGAAGCACAAGAGGTACAGAGAAACAATTTACTAAAGTAGCTCCCAGTGAATTAAGTTTGAGAATCAGCAAGGTGGCTGTTCTTCTTGGAGCAGATGTCAAGAGATTTGATGCTACACTGAGATGAACTATTCCCATTAGTAGAGTTACTAGTGATTTTTAAGACATTAAATTTAAATATACCATTTAAAAAGGTCATGATGTGGCCTCCGTACCATTCCCCTGTTACCCTATAGTTCAAATGAACATCAGTCTCAGATTTGAATACATTCAATGATACTGGGGACAGAATGGTGACATTTCTTGACTCAAATTCCTCCTCTTCACTTTTAATTAGCAACCTCTTATTCTAAAACTAGGTCCCCTTGTAGGAATTAAGCCCACCTAAGAAAATCAATTCCCCTCAGAATTTTGTTTCAATATGAACACCCCTCAGTCTTCTACACTAAAGAGCATGGGCTGAATATGTTTGATCTTTCTTGTTTGCCCCTCCAACTCAAAACAACTTCACTACATAGCCTCCAATGCAAGTTGTTAATTCCTAAAAATGGAATTCCATATTCCAAGCATGGCCTCACCAGAATCCTGTAGTGGCACCAAAATCTTTCATTCTCCATATCCTTTAAGGCCAACAACATTAGTTTCTGTCATACCCATTTACAACTTTGTTTAGTGTACCAGTTGGCAAGATGATTTTGTACTACATTATATACTCAAAGCTCAATTTGTGTTTAAAGGATAAATTAATGTTTTCCCATATTACATTCTACTGTCAATTTTTTGCCACAGCCTGTCTGCATCTCCTTGCAGGCTTTTTGGTGGCCTCTTTACAAACTGTTAACCCAGATTCTAGCAAATCTGTCAAATACATTTCCTTCATGTTAACCAAGTTGATTCTGCTTTATTTTGAAATGTCTTGGCCTTACGTAATGAATTGCAGTACTTCCCAGTCATAGATGATAGGCTAATTAGTCTAGATATTCCATCTGCAGCTTTCTAATCCACTTGGACATCTCCAGAATACAGTGTTTTGTTATATTCATGGTCAGCAACCACTAAACTTTCTTCGATGCAGGCCATCAGGTCCAATGTACATCATCCTTTAAATCAGTAGTCTGTCTAGTGTTAGAAATTGTTTTTGCTTGTTTCTATATAGCCCTGTCATCATCTTTATCAAGATGTTGTCTTCTGTGATGAAGTATTCAAACCAGTACAATCTGTCCATTATTAATCTGTCAGTAGCATTTATTTTAGTGTACATAAGCTTATAAAGCTTTGTTTTTATATCATTTGCTAGTTTACTTCCATTCTCTTCATGTCAATGTTTGTTGGTTTGAAATAGTTTCCTAATCTCACCTACTATTAAATTCTGCAGCAGTGCCCACTTTTTGTTGTTTATAACCTTCCTAAATTCCCTCCGGCAGCCAAAGATGACATCTTTTTCATGGAGCCTTTCTTTCTCAATGTGGTGCAGGTGAAAGCTCCAGACCACTGTCGATCAATGTCACTAAAGCTGGGCTCCAAAAGATGAAACCCAATTCATTGTGAAATCATAATAAAAAAACAGGACTGCACAAACTAGAGTCACAAGAAACCGATTTTAGTCCATAAAGGAAAAAAATAAAAAAACAAATTTATATAAAAATGAGAAAAAATCTCAGTTGAGCAAAGGTGCAAACGGCCGGCATTACACTGATCAATTCACAGGAAACACACCGCACATTTACAAATATACAACTCAAAGTTAAAAGGGGACAACAGCATAACACTTGTACAGGAGTTTAGGGAGGGGTCAGTTTTAGTCATAGGTTCAGCAATAAGAGTATCTGAGAAACAGTCAATTCATCCCTTCTGAGCACCTAGTGTGATAACAAACTTTTTGACAGAGCAGCACACCTGCAAGAGCTTGCCTTCATGCAGATCAAAGGATACTTATTTCAATTTAGCCAGACTTGATCTGGCTCACTCACTGCTCAGACTTGCCAAACAGCCTGCATTCTCACATTATAATGCACCCAGCTGCCACAGACTGCCTTCCCACATTATAATGCACCCAGTTACCACATCTCAGAACTGGAGACTGCACAGCTTTTGTGAATGAAGGTCATTTTATAAATGGTCTCCTGTTTGGGTTTTCTCCGAAGAATGTATTACCACAACAGCAGCATTTCAGAAGCAGGCACTGAGATTTTCTACTTGAATACAAATAGTTGCTGGCAAAAGCAGGCAGCAGGACTTGGCAAAATCTAGCAGGGAGACTTTTCTCAGATACTTTCTTTGCCTGAACCAGATTTCACAGCTTACAGTGTTTTTATTCTCAATCTTTTCTGTAAACCCAAATTCCATAAAAATATTCTGAAATAGGACTGTTAGAACAGTCAACCATTATAGTTTGTTGTATAATTGATAACTTTTGACAAAAAAATCAAGCTAAACCATCTTTTTACAGGCCATTGAGATTAGTATCAGTGATAATGTTAACACAGTACACAGTATACTGACACAACTCATTTCCTTACTAGTGGTCCGCACCACAAGACAGGTATAAGAGTCCATCCCAATGTGAGAAAATGTGCCAATCCTCTGCCCACTCAAAGTCCGTGCACAGGGTCCACCATCTGCAAGCAGCAGTGGAACCAGGGAGCAGCGAAATTCCAATTCAGTCTTCATCGCAGTCATGTTGGTTAGACTAGTACCCAGCATAGCCAGGAAGCAGACCACAGCAAATGCAGTTGCTCGACTCTCAGCCAGAGGAAAGGAGACGTAGAATTCAAATCCCTACAAAGGTTTCCTAAGGGGTTCCCACCCCTCCCTTTAATCATAATTTATTAATACAATTTAGTTATGCAATACATATCAGACACCCCTGTAAAAATGCTTGCTGTTTCCAGGCGAGCTCCCACCTTGACTTCCTCTTCTACACCCAGGGAAAATGACTGCTCTGCAGACCATCACGGGGAAATCTCACCTCTGCCTAATTCCAATTGATTGCCGGAACACCAAACAATGGAAGAACACCTTTCAGCCAACGAGGCCTGGTGAGGGCTTTTGACTTTTTTGGTGTAACTTCACTCACGGAAATGGTAGTGAGTGAAGAGGCAAAAAATATACCAAAAACTCTTGGTCACACAGTTAAAACAAAGCAGCTTGATATCTGTTCAATGCTCTGTCACTAACATCCCAAATTACCCTTTCTTCCCCCCTCCCCATTTACCTTTCCCCCTAACCCACCCAACTCCCTGAAATCACCACCTTCCCAGTTTAGATCTTCAAACAATATACCCAAGTTACATCTTGATTACATCAGCATGACAAAGATACACTGCTGTTTACATCTATGAATAACACTTAAGGATACGGAAAGTATGCATCACATTGAGCATGCAACATCCAGTCCACAAGTGCTCAGACAGTCTGAGATACAGCCAGATAAAGTCAACTGTTTGCTTCTAGATGTCATGGCAGAGGAGCACCACAAACCCTTTAACAGTTTCACTCACCTTCAGAGATCACTCTCGCCTACTTACTGGTACTGTAGAGGGCCACAGCTAAACACAAACTTAATAAATTAAAACAGACAATGAACACAATCTATCGGTAGGTACTCCAAGCACAGCTTTCTTCAGCACCCATTGCAAGCCATACAAAATACAACTTGACCCTAGTCTTGGTGATTGCTGGTAAAGTTAATATTTGGACTTGCTTCACAGAGGAGCCCTAGGCTCTTAGTCCCATTTTTTGTCCAAAGGGAATTCCATACCCATCCACTGCACCCCCGCCCCCCCAAAAAAAGAGACAATTCCTGGCAGGTTTGTACCCTACCACTCTAGTGGCAATGTGTCTAAAGATCTGCTATCAGGATCTATGGCAGCAGACAGACAGCACTAACTGCCTAGTGCCACTTCAAACTGCAGAAATCAGAAACGTATAAGAATATCTCACTTTGGGCAGGGGGAGAGAGGGTTATTTAAGATACTACAGAATAAGCCCTTCCAGCCCGATGAACTGCACCCACCGACTTAACCCCATCCTAATTACAGGACAATTTACACGAGCCAATTAACCTACTAGCCAATTTTGGGACTGTGGGAGGATTTCTGGGAATGTTTGTAGAAAATCAAACACAAGACAAACTTGAAGGCAAGAAACTGGGAATGAAATCCCAACATTAAGGGTAGGTGGCCAAAAATGAAGTTACTGGGTCTGGTCCAAAATTCCTGCTCAACTATCACCCCCTACCACCAAGTGGAACACCAGCTAACACCAAGTCTGGTTACTCATTAAGGGTTTAAGCAATCTATTTGCCTGGCAACATGCATGAATGACCAGTGCCTACACAGCCCACAGGACAGCTCAGAGCCAGACATTCCACATTCCCCAGCAAAATCAAACTCAATTGCAGACCAGTATTCTCACATTAAATTGGACAGACAAAAATCTTTCACTTTTAAGCTTAAAGACAAACGGGAGGAATGCAGTGAATAGAATCCTGCCTAACTAATGCAACAGACGCACAGACTCTGGGCAAGTTTGACCAACTGTAATCCTTATGACCCTAGAACTTCACTTAACAGCTGGAAAACATTTTAAAAAGACTCTTCACAGGAACAAACTTGCCAAGAGAAAACAGGACAGTCAAAAATGGTTAAGAACACTGCTTCCCTAGAATAAGAATAATGGGTATGAATAGTTCACACTGATCAACACTGCCAAAGTGCACCAATAAACGTGGGAAGTTGTATCCATGTCACTGTAAGCCAGTTATACAGCACTATTTTTGGTGGGAAACTGTTGTGATACTAGTAATCTATATGGTCCACACCAAAATGGCGACACTTTGCTTCAGAGATCAGAGTCCACGGCAGGCTGGATTCAGGTTTGATAGACATAAAGCTCAATGCTCACATACACGAGGCAAAGGCATTCAAGTCCTTGGGCGTAATTGAACTGAACACTCATAAGAGGATATAGGCCATTTACAAAAATATTAATCATGACACTTATCGCCACAAAATACTACATCAGCTATGCAGGACTTGGAGTGAAGCCGTTTCATGAGCTACTCACTGAGATGCTTTGTCACAGGGTTCAGTCCTACAATGCCAAGTCAGGTCTTCAAGTGTGTAGGATCTATAGGAGGTTGCCACAGTGATCAAATTTAGAACCACTGACCTTAAAAGCAAAACTGAGAACTCCTAGCATGAAGCCACCATTACCCATTTCCTTAATGGCAAAGAGTTCTAATTTCAAGGACCCCACACTGCAAGCACAAAATCACAGTCACAACACTGACCAAATTATGGCAAAGTAACCATGAAACCATCTAGGATGCAACTTATCCAATTCCCACCTTCCCACCATCTTGTGAGACTCGTGGTACTTCCCTTTGCCACTCTCAATGCAGCAGCTTGATCAGTTAGTCCCTCATCTGTTCAAACCCCACCAGTCTCTACCATAAGCACACCCATGTCAAACTGCAGTTCAGGAAGATAGAATCAACTAAAGAAAATTTAAATAAATCACAGGACCTACCAAGGGTATTTTGTTAAAAAAAAGTTTCTCTTTTTGAACACTTGCCTTTTCAATTTACACATTTTTAAAAAGAGCGCAGCAGCACATTATCACAAAAGATAATTAGGAACAACTCAAACAGTTCATCATTTAACAGGGCATTGCCAGAGCCCGACAGTACAGACATGCTTCATTACAGGATCAAGGTACAGACTTCAGCTCCTCATCTCCCCCCTCCCCCCCGCCCCCCACCCACAACCCTCCCCTTCCCACCGACGATCTCTTCTGCCCACTGTTGGGCTCGAGGGAAGCAGAAAGCTGAGCGCTACTGTATTGGACCAATCCATTACAAACCATCGGAAATGATAGTGAAGCCTTGATCTATATAGAGACACGTGTTATGGTTCATTACATTCTGTTCAGAGATCACTAGAGTATTACAGCTCACCACCATGCAGTCTAGCTTGAAACAGTGACTCTTTAGATGACTGCTGGGGATCTATGCAACAGTACAAAGCTTGGTATGCTTTCTAGCTTTAATGTGTTAAAAAAAAACTAACTTTTAAAAACTTCTACTCTTAAACCACGGCACAAGCATCAGACTTGATGTTACCCAAATTTAGATGGACAAGGCTGTTTAAACCTAGCCAATTTCATTAACCTTTTAGAATTCTTCCCTAAGCTTGCCTAGATTTTAATTTTTTCCCCTAAATTTCCCCAACACGTTTTGCCCCCTCCCGAGTTGTCCAACTGAGAGATTTGACTCTCAGGAATCTTTGGATTATCCCGTGTGTAGTGGCAATTGCCTCATTAGAGAGAAGGCGTGCAAGATCTTTCAGCCTAATTAATCCTGTTTGCTCTGCTTTAGAGGCTCTTTTCCCCCGATATTTCCGGAGAAAGGGGGTGTTTATTTTAGTCCCACCAGCTCCACCCTAACCCCCCGTTGACAGGGCATTGCAACTCCTAGATGTGGATGATTTCCCAGTAGCCCTCCCAGCAACAGAAACCTGACAAAAGAAAGAGAAAGACTTTAGTATATATCCAATGCATTACAGAAATAAAAGATTCATCCTTATCCGGTTTAAACTCTGCATTAAAATCATATAACCACCCGCCTTGCCTCTCCACCTACAGAACACATCTTAAACCTAGACTACTAAAGGAATTACTCAGACAGTTTTTGCACCAGATACTGGGATTGCTGTCAAGCCCAACCACTGAAAAAAAAAAATCAAAAAATAACTGCAGATGCCAGGAAGCCAAAATAGAAAATGCTGGAAGTACTTCAGATGTGGCTCGACTTGCTGAGTAACAGAAACAACTTTTCAGGTTGAAGACTCTTCACATCTGAAATGCAAGCTGTTTCTCTTCCCACAGATACTGCCAAGCTTCAGCATAATAGGTGAAATAGGCCTTTCCAGCCCTTTGAGCCACGTCACGCAGCAACCCTGATTTCACCCCAGCCTAATCACAGGACAATTTACAATGACCAACTAACCCACCAACTGGTACACCTTTCAGACCGTGGGAGGAAACCGGAGCGCCCGGTCACAGGGAGAATGTACAAACTCCTTACTGGCAGCAGTGGGAACTGAACTTGGGTCGCATAGTGCTAACCACTATGCTACCATGCCGCCCCGCAAGTCATGCTACTTCAGATATTCCTTCTAAGAGGAAGACTTCCCGTTCTAAAGCCAATAAACAGAGGTGGAGAGCTATCAACACTCCAAACCTCACTTAGGCAGCCAAGGAGATATGAACTGAAGAAATACCAGATCTTGTGCCTCCTGGACACTGTCCTTGTACCCCATTAGTCTCAGGCACAGGACACTTACCTGACATGTCCCTTAACTTCAGCTATACGCCATAGAATGCAGACAGCCGCTCCTTCAGAAGTGGTGGGAACTGTTCAGAAAATTGTTGCCAGTTCTGCTCACCAACCTGCTCCTTGAACCCATGCAGTATCTGCAAGGCAGAGACAAATACAATAACATTCCAAAGTACTTAGCATTAAGCAAGTCTTATCTTCTAGCAGCAGTTAAGACCACACATACACCACAAAGTTCCAGATCAGATCCAGAATATCTACTACACCCAGAGGGCAGCAATATGCTGTTCTTCATATTCCTAAACCTGACCACAATGAATGGACACAGCTCTGCAAACATTGTAAAACAAGCCAAGTGCACTCCCCAGAGAATCTGTGAAAATGTTAGGACACCAAACTAAATACTTGATGAAAGGAAGGGGCTTTAAAATCATTTAAAAGAAACAGTGGGCAAGTTTGAGGAGACATGAATGTAAAAGTACAAGATACAATGAGAGGAGGGCTTCAACAAACAAAAAGCTGATTTATGGTTACACACTCAGAGCTGACAAAAAAAGTTGTAAGCACACCTCAGACCTAAGAGATTCTGCAGATGTTAGAAATCTTAAGCACACAATATGTTGGAGGAAGTCAGTGGCAGCATCTATGGAGGTAAATAAACAGTTGATGTTTCAGGCCAAGAAAGACTTGGTACAAAACATCAGCTGCATTTGCCTCCATAGATGCTGCTTGACACAGAGTTCCTCCAGCATTTTGTGCTTTAGAGGTGCATCCCCAACTCATAGGCTATGAATGGTCAGATCAATTGGCTATTTGTTGCTGAAACAGTTCAATAGCTTCTGACTTCACAATATTTCATCAGGGGACATTACAGTTCATTCAATACTGGGTAAACATTCTGACAATACAACAGTGGCATTGAGAAATACCAGCAACTTGTACACATACACACGAAGAATCACTATTTGAGACACCAGATGGCCCAGGAACCTCCACAATATCTAGTTGTTAATGTGACAGAAGTTGAATTCTCTCCAATTGATTAGACAAGTGTCTCCAGCCTATAGACTCACTTTCAAGGACTATGTTCTCAGTATTATTTGTTTTTTTTTAATTACTTGCACAATTTGTCTTTTGCACATTGGTTGTTCAGGAGTCTTTGTTTATTCATAGTTTTCATAAATTCTGTCGTACTTTCTCTGTATATGCCTGCAAGAAAATGAATCTCAAGGTATATTTAGTGACAAATATATACCTTGATAATAAATTTTCTTTGACTTTGAAGATCTTTTAGCTCTATTCACAATAAGATAACCAAAGGGTGATCACTACTCATTTGTTTTGAAAATTGTAACTACTTTTGAAATAATATCTACTCTCCATTTTGCTGTACAAACTGCCGATAGCAAAAGAAGAATCCAATCGCTCACGAGGGGAGCAAGTGCAGTGGCCAAACAGCCAGCGATCTCCAGGTAAAATCAACAGTACAAGCACTTACCTTATAAAACATCTCGCGCAGGTCATCTTTTGGGTTCACCCATGAAGCAACAGCATCACAAAAAAAGATGAAATCCTAGAAGGAACAAATTGCTCAGCTTTCATCTGCTGTCGAGTGCATCTCCTCCACACACCGAACATACTGTGTATGACTCACCCATGTCAACACTGATTAAAATTAGCACAAAACAGGGAATACAGAAAATGGTGAACATTCTCATTTCACCAAAAATATCCAAGGAAAATCCCATACAACCAACATAACACTCCCTCTCCACATGGTGTTATCCTCTGAATGACAATGGGCATCATCTATTTGAGATACAGCACTGAATAGGTCCATCAAGCAACACCATCCAGCAATCCCTTGATTTTTAATTTGAGCCGAATCACAGGACAATTTACAATAACCGATTAACCCACCAACCGGTGAGTCTTTGAACTAGCACGAAATCCATGCGGCCACAGGGAGAACGTGGCAGCAGTGGGAATGGAAGCCAGGTCATCTGTACTGTAAAGTGTTGTGCTGAGCGCTACACTACTGTGCCATCATTTGTTTCCCCCAAGTATCTCACCCACGAAAAGTTCAGCAAGGAGCAGGTAAAGCAGCGTGCCTCTGACCTAGGGGTACAGGGCTAACAGATGATCAGTCACCTCAGCATCAGCTCGGGTCAGAGTGGTTCAGCCAGAGGGTAGACTACTGAAAGAATATTTACCTGGACTACACCCCCTGGATTCACTCCAATCATCATACAGATCCCTCGGAATGCAGAATCCTTCTCTTCATTGTCACGGATGTTTCTCAAAGACGTGCACCTGTGAGTGACAAGTCATACTGACGTTTAAAAGCAGCATTACACAAATTTCTGGCATAAAGATCCCAACCTCTGACAAGGTATATGACTTCCAAGTGAGGTCATCTTAAATCGGAGTAATAGCCCTGGGCCAGAGATCGCAGCTGGATGGCTTTGAGGGCTGGGGAGGAAAGTGATGGTGGTGTGTTTGTGGATTGAGAAGCTGTTAATGGAACACTCACCATGGCCTAATGAATTGCTGCAGCATGGGTGCTACTTCCTGAGGACACACATAACCCAAGCGACCAATGGTTATGGCTGAGGAGGAAGAAATATAAAGTCAACAAACATCAACACAGTCAATTGAAATCTCTCACAGCAAATATGCTCAGAATTGAAAAATTCAACATTTAATTCAGGATTCAAATGTCTGCATTTTCTAATCATCACTGCAGTGTTGACAGGTGTCAGCCACCACCCTCTCTCCTGGCTTAAGAATCTAACAATGGTCACCCAGGATAGGTTCAACACACCTGTACCAGGTTGGTATTGGTACAGGAAAACAAAGGCAGATAAATTTGACAGCTTTAGGAAAGCATAGCTATTTTAGACCGTAGTAGTCAGTACATAATTGGTATACAGATCCGTTTCTTACCTGTGTTTTCAAGCAGAGTTTTGGGAGTGTTTGGTCTATTGATGATTTCCACTAAGTTATTCAGGACTAGTGACACATAAGGCTGCATCTCTGAACCTAATCAAAAAAAAAAAAAGCAAGGTTCATATACAGAATACATTGCTCAAAAATGGTCAACAGCAGATAAAATAGTAAAAAAAAAGCTTTCCCAAATGAAAATCAGGCAAAAAAATTGAAAATTAATCTCCTTTAATTTGAAACATTTAGCTTGTAACTGATTTTTCATTTGAAGATAAAGCAACATTTCAAAGGCATTTTACACACCGTACCTTTTAGGTATCTTTGTGGGTGCCCTTTGGTCCAAAGTAACAAAAAAAAACACAACCCAAGGTGCATCATACTTGGTTAATCATCAAACTTACCCATCTGCATGCAAATCTCCCCAATTGCCCAGGTGGCATTGTTGCACACGGATATGAACTCTGGGTTCAGATTGGTTCCCAAGATAGGCATGAACTCAGCTGGAGAGAGTAAAAGGAAAATATTAATCATAACAGTAAAATGCTTCATGCACTGCTACATCCACACTAAATGGAGAGATGCAAGACACAGAAGGTAGCCATTCTAACTAGCTTCAAAGCCGGTACAAGCTACCAACTTAGCATCTAGGGAAGGAAAGGAGTCTGGAATGTGAGGTAAAGAAGATAATTTGAGAGCAGAATCAGGTCAGACTATGCAAACCGATTAGCTCAGCAATATTTGGGAGCATTCCTGAAAATGACAGCTGAACATAGGATTTTCACAGAAGCTACAAAGTCATATAGGTAATGCCCGCAGTTCTGTACCCCAGTGAGGTCAATGCCTGTGGAACAATACACTTAAGTTTAGTGCCTGAGAGTTCATGCAGAGTCAGAGCAAGGAAACAGGAATCTTTAGCCCAACACATCCATGCTGACCAAGATGCTAATTGAAATGAGCCCAGTATCTCTCTGAACCTTTCCTATCCACGTAACTGTTCAAGTGTCTTAAACATTGTTTAATTGCAACTGCCTTTGCCACATCAACAGTCAGACTGCTAACAGCCACCTAGACATACAGACTTGTGGTTTTAAGCCACACACTCACCTATACATGGTTTAACATGCTGGAAACAGGCTTTGGTGAGATCTCCTAAAAGTGCAAATGAACTCTGACGGACCTCTGGCATGGTGTCCTGTAGGGAAGAGACTAGACAAGTCAGTGACATTGCCAAAACCGTGGCCCAGAATGCTGCATGAATTGATCTTATTCCTCAATCCTGCTCATTTTCTGTACTTGATGCTGGTGCCAACAGACACTTCATTCTTACATTCAAGAACAACCCTGCATTATCTAGTTTGGTGTTAAACCAACAAAGGCAATCAAGTAGCAGCACTTTCTCTGAGAAACTGCCCAGGGTGTAATGTAAACCCAAGGGTCCAAAACCTTCAAGAGAACCGCAACCATGTCATAGTTTGGAGGTGTACCTGCCTCAATGACCCACAGAACTAAGCAGGCTGAAGTCCTGACGAAGGGTCTCTGCCTGAAACGTCGACTGCACCTCTTCCTACAGATGCTGCCTGGCCTGCTGCGTTCACCAGCAACTTTGATGTGTGTTGCTTGAATTTCCAGCATCTGCAGAATTCCTGTTGTTGGTTGAAGTTAGTGTTTTTTTTTGCCAAACACATCAAAAGGTAGAGGCCAGACCAAGTGTGGTCCACCAGTCCTCCAGGTTTGGAGGTTCAGCTCAGGTTTAACACCCCTGACTGGTAAAACAAGACTTACAGAAACAGCAACAGTACATCTGTGTGCTGTACTTCTTCTAGATCTGCATATTCCTGAGTCTCCACCCAGGACCTGCATGACAGTAAACAGAGCGGAAGCTACTGACACAATAAAGGAAGCCATGCACACCACCACAGTTGGACGACCTTCATTGCTGCCCTCAACACCAGTGGCATAACAAAAAAAGAGGTCCAAAAGAACCAAAGGTTAGAAGAATGAATCAATCAGCAGACAACAACCAGGTTCACCTTCAAGTAAGAAGTCATTTAGTTCAGAAAAACTGCTATTTTTCCTTTACTCAATGGCAAAAAAATAGAACCCATCTCAAAGTTGAGCAAAATTAGTGCCATACTGAACTTTACTTGCCTGCATGCACTGAAATAGAAGAGTCATGATGTTACTCCGAGCAACCAACTGCTCTACATTGCCCCCAAGACCCTCTGCCAAGCCACTGAGTAGATCCAGTGCCACAATCATGAAATCCTTGTCTGGAGCCTCATACTGATCCGGCTGAGTATTGTACATCTGAGGACAAGAATAGCACAGTGGGTAGTGTTAGTCCACAACATGGAAAGGAATCTGCCCTATTCTTACATGGAGAACATTAAAAATAGTACATGCCGCACTCAGAATAAAAATATTCAACAGATTTTTTTTTCAGTATTCAAATGTCTGCATCTTTATTCATCACAGCAAAGGCATATCCCACATTTAACTACTTGCAATCAGCATAACCAAGCTGAAAGTCTATATCACTTTCACCTACCTAGTCTTTTGCATCTCACATAGGTTAAACAGCATCTTCATCACGACCTACAGAGAAGGCAACTTTAAACATGTTTTGACCCATTCACCCAACACCACATAGCGTATACACAGCATATTCCATTGTGTGACACTATGGTCTACTCTATAGATACATACTCTGCAGTGAATGAATCTGCTTAGCTAGCTTTAGACAAAAGATCAAATTCCATGCTGCAAAAAAAAGGTAAATGTCACCAATAGTATTCTTTATGGATTTAAACACCAGTAAAAGGATCTTACCATTGCCTGGGCTAGTGTTTTCTGGACAAGAGTGACACAACGTTGATAAACAGGCTCACAGTAAGGGAGGAAGCCACTTTGTAGAGCTGTGGCCACTGATGAAAGACACTGGGGAAGAAAAAGAATCAATGAATATAACTAAAAATGGGAATATTAGGATCAATGGAAAATGTCAGAGCAACCACACAGGTAACAGGGAGGGAACCATCATTGTGGATTATTTAACAGTCTGAATGACGCAATTATTTTATTATGGAACCCAAATTCCCACAGCAGACACTCCATCACAAGCTTCCACGAGGCAGTGAACTCTGACACATCTTAATTCCATGCCCAGAGATCAGCAAAAACCTGAGGCGGAACCTAGAATTTTTGGTGACTGAGTATCACCTAACAATTTAGAAAGCATTTGGATGTCTTTGCAAAGGACAAGATGGAAACTATATAGGATAGCATAGTATAGGCATTCAACCAACCAGCCCACGCAGGGCTTTGCATTCCTTGTACTACTGCTCCTATAGTGTCTCAATTTTCCACCATTTGTTATACTTGTAGAAAGATAATAAATATACATTTGCTTAAGGTTCATAAGGCAATAAAATATTTTCAATATCTGGAGGTCAAAGGTAACGTCAGTAGAGGAGACAGTAAAAACTATTCAGTGATGCGGCAGCTGAAGGTAATCAATTTGAAAAGAGCACAGTCGACGTTTCGGGCCAAGACCCTTCGTCAGGACTGGAGAGAAAAAAAAGATGAGTCAAAGTGGGGGAAGAGGAGGAAGAAACACAAGGTCATGGGTGAAAGCAGGAGGGGTGAAGTAAAGAGCTGGGACATTGGTAGGTGAAAGGGATACAGGGCTGAAGGCGGAAACGAGAAGATGACAGAAGGCCATGGAAGAAAGGCAGGCACCAGAGTGAGGACACTTCTACTGTCGTGTCTTAATAAGGTCACACTCAGTTTGTTGGACCAATACCTTGTATACCGCCTGGATAGCCTCCAAACTAAGGCATGAACATAGATTTCTTGAACATCCAGTAATGCAGCACCTCCCCCTCCCTTCACCATTCCCCTCTTTCACCTCAACCCTTACCTGCCCATCACCTCCCTCTGGTGCTCCACCCCACCACCTTTCTTCTGTCCTCTCACAAACCATCGCTTCTTCAGTTCTGTATCTTTCACCTGTCAACTTCCCAGCTCTTCATTCTACCTCTCCTCCCACCTCCCGGTTTCATCTATCACCGCGTTTCTTCCTCACCCCCCCCCGCTCCACTTTCCTACTCTGACTCCTCTTTTTTTCCCTCCAGTCCCGATGAAGGGCCTCGGACTGAAATGTCGACTGTACTCGTTTCCATAGATGCTGCCTGGCCCACTGAGTTTCTCCAGCATTTTGTGTGTGTTGCTTGGATTTCCAGCATCTGCAGATTTTCTTTTATTTGTAATCAATTTAAGCTCAATGTAGATGAAAGGCAGCTGGGGACAAGATTAGGATATTTGACAAGAAACCAATAAAGCATTCAAAGCACTATCTTAAGTGCTGTGGATCATCAACAAAAGAAATATGTGGAAAGCTTTGAGAGAGTCAGTGGAAGCATGAAAGTCAGGTATTTCTTTCACTAAAAAAATTTTCAATTCTATTCTGTCACTTTAGGGTACTGAGATAGTGTATGGAATATTGACACCCATATCTATATGATATGACTCTAGGCATAGGCATCTCTGGGAAAATACCACCCAATGATCACTCACCTCCAACAGAGGGAAGAGATCCTTATCTTCATCCTTGAGTTCATTCCATTTCTGAATGAGTGGAGGCATTAGCTTCTGGATGTATTCCTGTGGACACAAGTTGTTATAAACATCTACTCTTATACAAATGAAGCTCTATGGAGCATAAACTGTCCACACACAGGGGACTAACCGCACAAAATTACCGAATAATTTCCAATATACTTCCTATTAATATGAAAACTATTATGTACGTTACTCTTTGGGAAGCCTGACAAGGGCAGATGAATCTGAAGGCTAAGAATGGTTTGTCAATACATCACACAAATAAAACTGCATCTAAGGTACAATGTAAGTAAATATTACAGTAATTGAGTGCACTTTGGTAGGAGAGAAAAAGTACGAAGGCTCAAGACAAAACACCAAGAAAAAGACCGAGTGCTACCAATAACAGCACTCTCCATCACTTTGCTGATTGAGACTTGACTAGTTCAATAAAAAAAAAAAATCCACTAATTAGCCAGATACATTTCCCACTTTATGGATAGAGAACACACTTAGTTAAGTTTCCTCACTGTTGGGTAGACAGGCATTAAACTATGCTAGAATAGCTTGGTTACAGTTACAGCTTCTTTTCAAGGCATTTCTTAAAAACCAGAGTAAACTGACTTCTGTACGATTGATTTGCTGTGGAAGAGTGGATCCTCTGGGTGACTGGCTATGAATAGGGGGATCTCAGGAAGAAGCGACAGTGGATCATTTATTTTACACACCTGGATGAATAGTTACAAATGCTTCTGCCGTTCAGATACTGGGCCCCATGACTACTGAGGATGGAATGTTCCCAGAGCCGCCTTCTATCACTCGTTAACTGCCCATCACCATGCGTGATCAGACCTGGCAAGATGGCCATAGCTTTGATTGGACCCACTGACTGCACACTTGCTTACTTCTGTCTACCTAATGCTGTTTGTGTTTAGCTGCAGTGTTTCCAGGCTTACACCTAATAAACCAGGCTTGATGTCCCAACTTTATTGCAATGGACATGCACTGGGTAGAATGAAGCAATAACACAGGGTTACCAATTGCAGCAACCCACCTCATGGATGCCCATTTTTGAATGGCTTTTTAAAAAAATCCGTTCTGGGTTATCCTAAATTCAATATCGTTCAAATTATGTATTGGTCTCGACTCAGAAGTAGGTGAAAATCCCCTGACCCACATCCTCCCAAGTCACATTTGCTGCCTACCGGCTGATTGAGATGATGTCCAACAGAGTCTGCCAAAGTGCCAATAGCATCATACAAGATCAGTAGGTTCTTGTGCTGATACTTTCCAAAGGCAAATACCAGTGTGTCGAGGATATAGCTGAGATATGGCACAAGCTCAGTGCAGGCCTCTTCCTCCAATGTAGCAAATGCACTGGGGGAGAATAAAACAAAGTCAGCATTATACAGACAGAAATTTCTGAGTGATGAATGTTTAAAGTTGCCATGTGGCAAATGATCTACATTGCTTCCACAGTCAACTGGAAAAAAAAACCTGGTTCATATCCATCATACTGTCTCATTTATAGAATCTCGATCCAAGAGTACGAATGCACACACCACGATACTTCATGTGCTCAGAAAGATAACGATTGCAACTGACAAATCCACCCCCTTCCAAATGAAGCCGAAATGGCTCAACCTCATCTCTTCAGCTGCAACGTGCTAAATTCAAGAATGGGAGAACCCAATCTGCTCATCTGCGTCACTACTGCCGGAGTGAACTCAGTGTGACTGAAAACCCTCCCGCAGTCTATCAGTTACAGGTATTTTTCCTATAATAGTCATTTAGGCAGCAGTCGGCAACAGTGTACCCAGCTGCTCTCTGCATCCAAACTGATGAAAACAAGCAATTCTACAGATGCTGGAAATCCAATGCAACACATACAAAATGCTGGAGGAACTCAGATCAGGCAGCATCCATGGAAACAAACAGTCAACATTTAGAAAAGTCTTGGCGTGAAACACTTGTTGGCTGACCTGCTGAGTTCCTCCATCATTTTGTATATTGCCAAGTAATTATCTACTTTGTAAGACTTACTGAAAATGGTTCAGCAGCATCAGGCTTCTCAAACAACCTTCAGGATCACGACGAACAGCTCTTATACACACAAGACTTAGATAAATACATCAATCGTACATTTTCAGTACTAATTCGTTACATCCTCAAAAGGAAGAAGCTGAACAATCTGACCCAGCTTACCTGCAGGCTGCCTCTTGGACTCTCTTATTTCCATCCAGGATTCGTTTCAGAAGTTCAGTCATCAATGGCTTAAGGTACTGATCCGGTGGCTGACTGACAACCCAGTGTGCATAGCGACTCAATGTCCAGCAGGCAATTGAACGCACCAACGCCTTCTTATCCGGCAGACACTGAATGAGGTGCGGGATTAACTCTGGGAGGTAGGGAACCATCCCTTGCATACAACCTAACAGCAGAAACAAAGCTTTAGGCAATGAGTTGGATGGTTTGGTGGGGGGGGGGGGGGGGGGTGCAATTAGCCATAGTGTTTAGAAGCATGATCGAGTAAAGTGGAAAATTCATTAAACCAGCAAGCACATACGTTGCTTAAACACATTCAGATGAGAAGCAGATCAGAATCATAGCTCAACAGTGCCTAAGCAGTGGTTTCTTACAGTGAGGCAGGCAGGGCTGAAGTCTGCACCTCTAGAATTTTGGAAGCAGCTATTACAAAGGATTTTGCACATGGCTCAGAGAGCAGCAGCAGTCTCATTTATAAGATAATTTACAAAGCAAGGCAGGCAAACAAACACAGGCTTTAAGGATTGATTCTCATGCATCTTAGGAGAGGCAGCACAGTAGCATAGTGGTTAGCACAATGCTAACAGTACCAGCGTGACCTGGGTTCAATTCCCATTACTGCCTATGAGGAGTTGGTACGTTCTCTTGGTGACATGGGTTTCGTCCAGGTGCTCCACCCCCTGCCACAGTCCAGAGACGTACCAGTTGGAAAATTAATTGGTCATTGTAAATTGTCCCATGATTAGGCTAAGATTAAATTGAGGGACTGCTAGGCAGTATGATTCCAAGGGAGTACTGTCAGTAAATAATATCCCCCCAGAGCTGTTTCAGCTCTTTTTTTTCCAAAACATACCTTCAGCAATTGCACCTAAAACCAAGATTCCAGATTCCTTAACAACCCAGTCCGGATGGAACAACAATCCTTTCAGCAGTGGCAGAAGGTGAGGCAGAAGATCATCTCGGAAAACATTTGCCAAGACGTCCAGTGCAGCAGCTGAGCACTTTCCTAATGTGAAAGAACAATGACCATCAGTACCCACATGTCCATGACTACTCACACTTAAGACAGCATGGAAGTGCTGGTCTGGAGTGTGCATAGACCCGCCAGAATACATTTACCCAACAAAGAGTAAATAACCAATAGGAAAAATCTTGGGTGTCAAACAATGTGCTGATGATAAACTATGGTCAAAGGCCAGTTACTCACAGGCAACACCAAATGCAAAGTCACTCAAAGAATACCTTCATTTCCTGTTCTCAACCTGGTGAGAAAGACTAATGGAAACTACAAAGCTAGAGATGTCTCCTGTGAAGCGCCTCCCCATGCATCTGTGTTGCATCTAAAAGGCACTGATTTTCATGTATTCCAGAACTACAAACAGCCTGTGACAGCTGAGGGTATCCAGAGGTGATACAAAAGCTAAGGAAATGCGTGGACTGGGCTGCCGGTGGCAGTGATGGAGGCAGAAACAGTAGGGTCTTTTAAGAGACTCCTGGATGGGTACATGGAGCTTAGAAAAATAGAAGGCTATGGGTAAGCCTAGGCGGTTCTGAGGTAAGGAAATGATCGGCACAGTTTTGTGGGCCAAAGGGCCTGTACTATGCTGTAGGTTTTCTATGTTTCTATGCCCTCATTTACAGAGCACCCTGCACAGTAGGAATAAGTAGTGGTCCCTATCCACCCCATTCAGCAAGCTCAAACCAAGTATACCCTCTAGGGGCCCTGCAACCAAAGCAACTAATCTAGCTTATATTCTCAATGTAACTACAGTGGGTTGGATGGCTTTTGGATTTTAACACTGCCTCAAGTATCTGAGTAAATAACCCTTCCTGGCAAAAGTCACTTAAAATAATCATACTCAGGTTCCAATCTGAAAGCGTGTCATCATCGTCATCAAAGTCCTCATCTTCCTCAGTGGCATCCTCCTCATGCTGCAGGGTAACCGTGCGGGACTTGTGAAAACGGGGCTTTATATCTTGCTCACTGTCTGGGACGGTATCATCCTCTTCCACATCACCCTATGGGCAAATGTTAAGACAGTGAGAAACATCAGATTCAGAAGATACAATTTCGATTTTTAAAATTCTATAAAGTTTAGAAAAAGCCAGCCCATGAACTGAATAACAGATCCACTTGTGCACCATGCAAGTCCCAGCTCCAATGTAATTCCCAGAAAGCATTACAAGTGTTAACTGCCCTCACCTTTAAAAGGATTATGTCAATCTCCGAGTATTTCATTCCATTCACTAAAATAGGAATCAACCTTAAAGACAAAAAAAAACATCAGCTCTCATTTGTAACCAGAATAAACTGCATCCACCACAGCACTAAGATATCCAATAGCCAGCCCCCTCTAGTACAACCCAAAGGTCAGTTCACTGCTTCCACATCAAAAGAACTGGAGAACATGGCCTAAACATCAAGTCAAGTCAAACTGATGGGGTAACATGGGGTAATTCAAACTGATCTAATGAAGTGATTCGGTGAGCAATCTTTAGACAGTGTTCCTTAGAAGGTGGCAGAAGCACTCGGGTTTTTTTTTGCTATTCTATTGATTGACCCAAAACTGCAAGTTATTTCAATAACAAAAGATGTCATTTGGAGCCGTATTCTAATTCAGACCACTTGTAAAGTGCTCATTTTTCCAAAGCTCTCCACCGCCAGTTTACCTCTTTTTTTTTAAATGACTACCAGGATATCAGAAGGGGAAGCAGCAATCTGTATTTCTAATGAACCCCACTCCTTTACTTACTGGATCAAATGTCCTGATAGGGCTTCTTTACAGATTGGCTGTTCAGCCAGTGTCAGCCAGAACTCGCACGCCTCCAATGCTACATTTTCATCAGTATCTTGCGTCCTCTGCAACATGTACTAAGATGGGGGGGGGGGGGGGGCGGTGGAGAGAAGAGAATTAGGTGCAAAAGAATGGAAAGAGATCCTGAGATGAACTACAAGAACTGTAATTGCAGAGATAAGTTTGTAACACTAGCTAGATTTCTAGCTTACTCAATTTCTGTACAGATAGCACTTACTCAAAAACACTAACCCCCACACAAGTCAAGTCAATGACCTAAAAGGTCTGGTGGCAAACAAGACAAGAGAAAATCTACAGATGCTGGAAGTCCAAGCACACACACAAAATGCTGAAGGAACTCAGCAGGCCAGGCCGCATCTATGGAAGAGGGTAAATAGCCGACATTTGATGGGTCCTGATGAAAGGCGTTGGCCCAAAACATTGACTGTTTACATTTTCATAGATGCTGCCTGGCCTGCTGCATTCATCCAACATTGTGTGTGTGTAATCTGGTGGTAACTTCCTCAGATCAGAAAAAAGCATTACCCAAAAGGGTCACACTTTATGCATGGAAATTCCATTGCCCTTCTTAAACCTTTGAAGCCATCCTTCACTAGAGTCGCACGCATGTTCAAATTTAAGTTCTTTATGGAACAACTTAGCTTGGTTCATTATCATACTGCCCGACAAGTTCTATCACTCCAACGCTGGTGAAACCATTCAATCAACACTCAATCATGCTCAGTGCTCTTACCAACTTTCATAGTTTTTCTAATGCTCATTTGTTTGGCAGAAGGCAATGGCAAACCACTGCTGTAACTTGCCTCGTACACTCTACCCCACTACGTCTGCTAACTGGAGAAACTCCGGATGCGATGTACCTTTTCTTTCCATTTGTTTTAGTGAATCACTATTTGCATAGAATTGTAAAATGTTCTCTTTGGTGCTTTATATCATACACAGTTGATGAACCTATGCCATACAGGTCACACAGCTTATGCATAGAAACACCTTGGTAAAGTTTTTTCAACATTTCCGCCTTCTTAGATCAATATTGACTGACGTTTACATTTGACACCACCACTGGTATTTGCACTCATCTTAGAAGCCACAGCTAGGGTTAAATTTATATAAAATATGCACAAATATTGGGACTACCATCAAGTGCAATATAAATAATAAAAATAGTGTGCTTTTGTCAAAATGAGCCTCGCCACAGATGGCGCTGCGTGCACTACATACAGTGCCATCTGGTGGCAGCCCAGTAAATGTCTTGTAATTTCATCTGAATTAAAAGAGGAGCTGAACCACCAGTTTCTGGAAAATCGGTGGACGACTTAAGTTATTGACAGAGGAATTAATCCAGAAAACACTTGTGTTCTTTTGATTAACTGTAAACGAACAAAATCAGTGCATACACCTGGTGCAGATAATACTTGAATCAACTGCATCCTTCAAATCTTCATTTTTATTGTAGCATTCAAGATTATTGTTGATACTTTCATAATTCCTATCTTTTTGTAGTGAAATTGTTTCATTTTTACTCCCGGCTTTTTTTGCCATTTCCAAGCCTGAAACAGCAGTAAGCAAAACACTTCTGAATTGTCTTACTACTTATTTCTTACCAACTATCAATGACAAAAATCACTGTTTTCTGAACACAAACATGCACAACTGATGCTACTTAAGAACTGATCACTTTAAGCAGGTGTAGTATCTAATAGCCGCTCAAGAGCATGCACTTGACACCAGTTAGAAACTGTTCAGCAGTAGTCTTCTGTCCCAATTAAGCAGCATAGTGTCCCAAATAAATAAAGGGAATCCCGGCTATTTTCTTGATTCAGTTTTTTTGTTCTTTAAATATTTTCCAAATAAGCCATTACCCCAATAAACTAATGGTCCAATTACCAGAATCTACTTTAAATTGTAGTTGTGTATCTTAAATACAGTTCATTTAGTTTGGTTGAATAATGGACCTCACTGAATTTTTTTTTTTAAATATAAAGCTGAAGAGCTTCCAGATTCATCAACATTCCATTGGCGTGATGGTAATTTAAGCTCCGCTATTAGGGTTGGGTTTGGAGTAGCTGCACCATGTAGGAGAAATTCTACTCTAATAATCTCCACAGGCAGCTCAAAGAACATAATGAGGTGCAATGAATGGATTTGTTTGAAGGTGGATGAATTTGTGAAGCTCACAGCTGACGAAAACCCCAGTCCCAAGCAGGTAAAACTGCATCATTCTGGCTATGTACACCTAGAAAACATTAGCAATAGAAGCAGATCCCACAGGATTCAAACAGAGGACAGAGTTAAGGACAGAGTTACCATTTTGGGGTGCTTCAACGCAGCAGGTGCTCAAAATGTAAACCAGTGGTCCCCAACCAACGGGCCGTGGACCGGTACCAGGCCGCAAAGCATGTGCTACCGGGCCGCGAGGAAACGATATGATTTGGCAATATGAAACGATACGAGTCAGCTGCACCTTTCCTCATTCCTTGTCACGCCCACTGTTGAACTTGAATGCACGTGAGGTCATTAGTCGGTCATTAACCTGCAACTATTCGATGAGTAAAAAGCAAATGTCGCTTGAGAGTTTCTTTGGAAGGAGACATAAAAGGCCTAACGATGATGATAATGCAGAGACAGCTGAGGCCGAGACTGCAAAAAGAAAGCATGCATTCAACAGACAATACGGCAAGTCGTACATAAAATAGGCTTTATTGCAACTGGTGACTCGCACGCTCCAAGCCCCGTGTGTGATATGTGGAGACAAGCTGTCTAATGAGGCAATGAAGCCCTCAAAACTGCTTTGGCACCTTGAATCCAAGCACCCTGCACTTAAAGACAAACCCATTGAGTTTCTTGAGTGGAAAAAACGTGAACAAGCGGAACAGAAGCAATCGCTGAGAGCCACCATCTTCACAAATGCTGCTGCTCTGACAGCATTGTACTGGTGGCTAGCCGTATTGCTAAGGCTAAGAAGCCTTTCACTGTTGGTGAAGAATTGATTCTGCCTTCTGCCAAGGACATGTGCCATGAACTGCTGGGAGAAGCTGCAGCTAACAAGATGGCATAGGTTTCTCTTTCAGCTACCAGTTTCAAGGGGAATCGGTGACATAGCGGAGGACATCGAAACACAGCTGTTGGAACGGCTTAACAAGTCTGGTTTCACTACCCAAGTCAAAGAGGTTGCTCCTGAATGCCAGTCTACACACTGTGTCACACACAGGGAAATGCTGGCTAGCCAAAAAATGTCACCTGATCTTAACAGCGTATTGAGTGACGTTGAAGTTATCAATCACATCAAAGCAAAAGCCCTGAACTCACGTCTGAGCAGCTTTGCGAGGAAATGGTTGCAGAGCACAAATGCCTTCTCTTACACACTGAAGTCAGGTGGCTATCAAGGGGGAGAGCCCTGGCCAGGGTTTATGAGATAAGAGAGCAGCTAGAGTTTTCTTTTAAGAAAAAAGTCACCACTGGCAGCACACTTCAGTGAATAGCAAAACTCGCTTATCTGTGTGACATCTTCAACCTGCTCAATGAACTCAATTTGTCACTTCAGGGGAGAATGACAACTGTCTTCAAGCCAAACTGGAACTGTGGGGACTGAGAGTGGACAGGAGCATATTTGATATGTTCCCAACATTAGCTGGGATTTTGGAAGAGACTGAGGCTGCACCATCCTTCTCACGGCTGGTGTGCGATCACCTATCTTCGCTGTCGACAGAATTCGAGCGTGACTTCCCAACCGCAAATGACCCAAGACGTGCAAAGGAATGGGTCTGTGACCCATTTGTGAATGTCCCCGGTGAATCATCCATGTCAGTGTGAGAAGATGATCAGCTCCTCAAGCTTGCAAATGACGATGGGCTGAAAAGTATGTTTGACATAACATCTCTGCCAGCATACTGGATCAAATTCAAGGCTGAATATTGTGAAATTGTCACAAAAAGCACTGAAAACACTACTTCCATTTCCAACATCATATCTCTGCGAAGCGGAGTTTTCTGCAATGAATGCAACAAAAACTAAATTGCGGAATAGACTGAACATAAGGAACCCCCTTGTAATTGACTTATCACTATATTCATGTGAGGAAAATATGCACTGTGTTTAATATTAAATTTGTTAGATAAACCCTTTTAAGAATGAAATTGAGTGTATTAGCCACTGATAAGTGACTTATAGTTGACTTATCACCTATATTCCAGTCGTGATTAACACTCCCCACCCCCGTCGGCTGGTCTGCAAGAATATTGTCAATATTAAACCGGTCTGCGGTGCAAAAAAGGTTGGGGACCCCGATGTAAACCACTGGTAAGTAAAAACCCTAGGGCAGTGGTCCCCAACCTCTGGGCCGCGGACCGATACACTGCCGCAAAGAATGCAGCAGTAGCCGGAACACACCCAGCACATCTTTAAGAAAAAAGCCGAAATAAACAAGCTAATTAATTAGGTGTCGCATGGCACGTAAGTGTTGGCCCAGATCAGAGGAGATGCAATTAGCAATCGTCTCTGATCTGGGCCGACATTTACGTGCCAGGCAGCACCTAATTAATTAGCTTGTTTATTTTGGCTTTTTTCTTAAAGATGTGCTGGGTGCGTTCCAGCTACCGCTGCACTCTTCGCGGCAATGTATCAGTCCGCGGCCCAGAGGTTGGAGACCACTGCCTTAGGGCCTTGAAAGGTGTTAAAATTGACCCAGTAACATATTGTGCAAATGAAAATGTCTGGATTACCACCGATATTATGGTAGAGTGGTTTGAAAAATATTTTGTGTCAGAAGCCAGAGCACATTGCACATCTACAAGGCTACCCAAAGGTTGCAAAATTCTTATTTTGGACAACTGTTCAGCTCACCCCAAAGCTGAACTCCTGTGTAAGAATAATTTTTTAGTGTATTCACCAAACTGTACATCACTTATCCAACCTCAAGACAAAAGGAATACTGCGCTCTCTAAAAGCCAGGTATCGCTTACTTTACATGAAACGTGTTAGATGACGTGAATGCTAGCAATTCTGTACAGATATTTATTAAAAATTTAACATGGATACTCTTTGGTTCATTGCTTGAGGGTGGGAGAAGTGAGAACATTCAACACTAAAGAATGGCTGGAATAAGCTGTGGCCTGCCTTGATGTTTGTCAATGCACCTGAAGGCAAGCTTGTCAATGATTTTACAGGATATCAAGTTCCAAAGGAGAAAGTTGTTCATGGTTTGCTTGCATATGAAACAAGTGTTCAAGTGTTACAGGACCTGCTTTGAAAGCTATAGCAAGTAGTCTTAATGAAGAAAATCTCTAGCGTGGATGATTGTCAACGACAAAACACCTGTTCTGCATCACCTTACACAGGGGTCCCAACCGTTTTTGCACCGCGGACCGGTTTAATGGGGGGGGGGGGGGCGGGTTCAAGTAGGGTTAAACTCACCTCAACGTGTCTTTTACAGTTAGGGTTGCCAATTTTCTCACTCCCAAATAAGGGACAAAAGTAGCAGTCAAATCCTGACGAAGGGCCCCTGCCCGAAACGTCGACTGTACCTCTTCCTATAGATGCTGCCTGGCCTACTGCGTTCACCAGCATAAGTGTGTGTGTTGACGGGACACTTGTGTTTACCCCGAGAAAGACTACCGTGACCACGAAGCCTTGCGCGGGCACCTGTGTGCGCGTGCGTGACGTACGGATACGCGCAAGTGCCGATTTTTCCCCACAAATCGGTTTTGGCTTAATCTTCCTGACTACACTGTACATACATTATTTCTACTTTATATAGGCTGTGTATTCATCATATCATTAATGCTTTTACTATATGTTAGAGTTATTTTAGGTTTTGTGTGTTATTTGGTAGGTTATTTTTTGGGTCTGGGAAAGCTCAAAAATTTTTCCCATATAAATTAATGGTAATTGCTTCTTCGCCTTACGCCATTTCGGCACAAAAGGTTTCATAGGAACGCTCTACCTTAGTGGGGGAAGTACAGGACAAGGGCGGTCCCGTATGGGACAAACCAATTTAGCCCAATATATGGATGTCCCCGCAAATATGGAACCGTTGGCAACCCTATGTTCAAGTTCAACAGTGCGTGACAGGGAATGAGGAAAGGTGCAGCTGACTCATATCGTTTCCTCGTGGCCCGGTAGCACATGCTTTGCGGCCCGGTGGTTGGGGACGGCTGACCTTATAGATTCAGAAATTATACAGTGCTCTGAATGCTGATAAAAACACTGCAAGTGATCAAGATGGCAATGATGATGGAACAGACAAAACTGAACAATTTACTATTGACAAGTTAATGGAGCTGTTCAGTAACTTAATCAAATTATAGAAACGTACCTTCCTTACGGAACAAAAGTGAATGAGTTTTTATATGATGCAAGAAAGTTACACGGGAAGTGATCAAAAAAACATGAAACAACTTCGCCTGGATGAAATGTTTTAAAAGATAACTAAGCAACATTTGTAGGTACAGTAATTAATTTACTTTTAATTTTTAATTGTTAATCCTTTACAAGCTTCTGCAGCCCATTTTTCCCATTATTATTGCATGACCTCTTAATCAGGCAAAAATGTTAATTCATCAAAGGCTCAGGAATAGAGGGAGCCAGAAAAATAGGTGGTCAACCTGTGTTAGGAACTAATACAGTTTTGTAGTACTGTAGAGGAACTGGTAGTGTTCCAATTTATTCTGCCTTTCATTTAAATACACAATTTGTTACTCAGATAAATGGCAGTTAGTTTTTGTTTTAAATACCTTTTAACCATTTCCATGAAACTTTAGGTAATGGGCCAGCTGCTTAATTGGGCCAAAATGTACTAGTCCCAATTAACAGAGTCCATGATATTTTACATAAAATAGATAAAATAATCAAATCCTACACATTTCATAAGAATTCCTCATTAGATAAACTGAACAGTGGACTGCTCACAGGGGTCAATTTTCTAACTTGCAAATTTCTACAGATGTAGAGTGGAGAGTATTTTGCATCCTGGTATGGAGGCTCCAATGCACAGGATCACATGTGGCTACACATGCACTTGTAGAAATGGCAAGATCCACCTCCTCTGGAAGGAAGGGTCATCTTCAAGAAACAATGCATCAAGGCAGTGGCATTAAACACCCTTGCCACCTGAGACATGCTCTTATTTCTACCATCAGGGAGGTGGTACAGCAGCCTGAAGGTCCACACCCTGATTCTTCACCTCTGCCTTCAGATTACTAAACAGTTGATGAACACCACTACATTATTCTGTTATATTGCACTATTTTGTAATTTATAGTAACTATGTATTTTGATACCACAAAAAATAATCTCAAGTCTTCTGATCCTCATTTGAAGTTTGGTTCTAACACAATTAAAACATATTAGACACAGGGACTTCTGGCCTGGAGTTGAGTGGCCGAAGGATTTATCTAGAGGAAGGTGGAAATGGAATTGCTTTATTATTGGCACATGTACTGCGATGGTGATAAACTTGTCACGCAGATAAAATCTGTTCACACAGATGCAATCATTACATAGTGCACTGAGGCAGAACAAGTAAAACAATAACAATGCAGAATAGACCAACAGCTACAGAGAAAGTACACGAAAACAGTGAGCTCCAAGACCATAGCAAGGCAGAATACAAGGTCAAGAGTCCCATCTTATCATAATGAGAAACTATAGCTTCAAGCTAGAAGTTGTTAAGCCTGGTAGTATGTGCGTTCAGGTTTTATATCTCCTTCCACTGGAAGAGGAAAGAAAGTCCAGCCCTGATGATGGGTTTCGGCCCAAAATGTCAACTGTTTACTCTTTCCCAGAGGTGCTGCCTGACCTGCTGTGTTCTTCCATCATTTTGTTTCTTTGCTTGAATTTCCAGCATCTGCAGACCTTTTCATTTTACAGAAATTCAGGGGGGGGGGGGCAGTCGGGGAAGTGTATTAAATTATGCCAACTGCTTTACTGGAGTAGTGAGTAGAGTTCACATAGGCTAGTTTCTGTGATGAGATGAGCTCTCTGCAGCTTCTCGCAGTTATGTGCAGAGCAGTTAACACATTAGTGATGTGCTGTACTTTTGGCAAGATCCTATATCAAGGCCATGCTTGAAAGCTCCACTTGTTCAAACTAACCCTCAAGGATACTAACCAAAATTGCTCCTCGCAAAAGGCAAAAACTTAGATGTCAGTCACATTGATGCAAACAGCCTTACATAAGGATACTAATTTACTGGCTACAAACAATGAAGATTTGAGTACTTCCTTCTACACCAAGTACAATAACTGATGCTACTCACATTTACTTTCCCTGGAGTGAAGGAGACGAGGGACGGCATGGGAATGTGGTGGTTAGTACAATGGTTTGTAGCACAGCCAATCCAGATTCAATTCCTGCTACTGCCTGTAAGTAGTTTGCACGTTCTCCCCATAACTGTGTGGGTTTTCTCCCCATAACTGTGTGGGTTTCCTCCCACAGCCCAAAGACATACCAGGTGGTAGGTTAATTGGTCATTGTAAATTGTCCGATTAGTGTAGCATTAAATTAGGGGACTGCTGTGCCTCGTGGCTCGGAGGTCCAGAAGGGCCTACTCTATGCTGCATTTCAATAAAATAAAAAAATGACCATATGGTGCTTTGTAAAATTATGAGGGGCATTGCTAGGGTACGTGGTCAATCTTTTCCCTCGAGTACAAGTCCAAAAATTGGAGGCAAAAGTTTAAGATGAGAAGGCAAGATTTAAAGGAGGTCCAAGGAGCAAGCGCCCCCCACCCCCTACTCCATAAAGGGCAGTAGGTTTATGGAACAAGTCGTCAAAGGCAATAGAAGGTACGGTTATTTAACATATTTGGACTGGTACATGAACATGAAGATTTAGAGCAGGGATTTCCAACCTTTTTCATGTGAATAAGCCTAACCCAAGGGGCTGGGAACCCCTGGTTCAGAGATATGGGCTAAATTCTGTCAAGTAAGATTAGGTCAGTCAGGCACCTTGAATGACATGGACAAATTGGGCTGAAGGTCCCATTTCTGTGCCATATAACTCAAAAGTTTGTGCACACCTAGCCATGAAGCTTTGTGCACTTTTTTTTAAAAAAAAATTGAGATATAGTATGGAATAGACTCTTCCGGCCCTTTGAGCTGTGCCATCCAGCAACCTGATTTAACCCTAGCCTGATCTTGGGAGAATGTACGGTAACCAATTAACCTACAAAACTATAGCACCCAGAAAGCCACATGGTCACAGGAAGAACAAACTCCTTACAGACAGCGGCAGGAAACAATACACAGACAGTAGATATCTTACCTGAATTATACTGTGCATATGTGGGATTAGGCGGTCTATCCGAACTTCCAGCAGCATCACCAGTGCCCGGCATACATTCTTCCTCACTTCTGAATCCTCATCTGTTGCCAACGCAAATAGGTGCTGCAGGAAGCAAGCTAACACTATCACCCGATCAGAACTCACACTGAATAATGTTTACATTTATATAATGACGTTAATATGGCAAGTATATCACTTACTACCAATTAAGCCATGAGCCAGCCAAGTGTTTTAACACTGCTTTTTACATTTATCCCATGAACTCGCCCACGCTAAAAGGTCGGCATTGAATGCATAAACTGAACTTGATACACAAATCAGACTGCTTTCCAGCCAAAGGCAAGCAAGGTGACTATTTACAGTCAGGCACAGTCTAGGAGATAAAATTAAACCTTAAAGTCAAATAGAATCAGTAAAATGTAAGGAAAAGGAGCCTTTTTAAAAAAATTGTAGACAAATGGAATTGAAGGAGTAGCAGCAGCCTGCATACAAAACTAAACAGCAGGCAGCAGTAAATGATCATTTGTCAGGAATGAAGGACAGTAGATTGTGAATCCAGAAACTAATGTTGGGAATCATTCTTTTTATAACAATGATTTATTGAAAGATGGATGTATGAGGCAAAATTTCCAAATTTGCAGATGACAAAGTTTAGAAGTTTGATAAACAGAAAGATTGTAATAGACTGCAAGGCAGTAAGGAAAGACAACTGAAATTATATTACTGGTGTATGAAGTGATATACTTACACAGAAAAGAGGACAAACCAAACAGCACAATTTTAATGGGAATGTAGGAACAGAGGAATCAGGGTGTGCATACAAATTACAGAAGACTAATTGATAACAACCTTCAATAAAAGAGTTGGAATGAGACTGATGAAATTGCTGGTTTAGACTTGCATAATTCAAACTAAAACTCTTTCACCGAGGGCCAAACATTTTCAAAGAGTCCATGACATACCTCTAAAAGGCAAAATAAAGGAAATACAAAATTTAGTAAAATACCCTTTGATTTATTGTCAAGTCAGCCAATTCTTACTTCATTCAGATCATTGTGCAATCCTCCCAACCCTCACCAAGAGCTTACTTCATTTTGGTCTGACCACTTTGGAGAAGTACACAGGAGCAATCAAGAAGTACATTCAGTGAAGGTATAATACAGTGTCCAAAGGCTGCTCATTTCCTGTACCTTCAATAATGAACTTCAGATGCATATAGGCAAAGAAATAAAACGCTAATACTGTTTTTAAGGCTGCCACTGCACACTCTCCACCCTCCCCTTCTCCAAGCAGCTAAAATACTTCCTTAACACCCAATTCTCCACACTAGAGCTAGCAAATATGATGGGCAGCCTCTGTATTTAAACAGCTTACAATAGGATTCTTAACATGCTCCGGAGCAGGATTCCTGGATGAATTCTCTAATTCAGGAATCCCCACTCCCCAACAGCTTAGGGATTCTTGAACAGATGGGATCACAGCCTTCAACCCAACTACCCAAGCACTTAAACACGATACCTCAATGAAAGTATCGACATTGTCCATGAGTGCCTGGGCCCTGCCGATGATGAACTGATTCACACAAGCAATTGCGTGGGATCTGTGAAACAAAGACACACATGCATTTCAATAAAGAACCCAGGGCCTCTATCTCTTGCATAGCTCACTAGGATTAAATAATTTCTTACCTGATCTTGGGACTACAATGTTTGAAAAACTGCAAGAATTTGGGAATCATGATGTTGAGAGGTCTATTCAAAGCATCACTGTCCAGCATTTCAGAAGAATCCTCACAAATTTTTTGTAAGGCTCCAAAAGAACCCTCACATGTATTGTAGTCTTCAGAGTTGAGCAGGTTACAGAGTTGAGGAAGCAGCTCTGGCCAAGCTTGCAGCTCTCCCTTCGAAGCAATAGTAGTGATCAAAATACCTGAAAAAGATTATAGGGTCAAGAAAAACTTGCAATTCAATGGATCAATAAGTAGCAGAGTTATACCACTCTGCCCCTAAAGTATATTCCACCATTCAAGATCACAGCTGACCTGAACAGAACCTCAACACCATATTCCCATCTAGCTACAATAACCTTTCACGGCATGAGAAGATCAGTAAAATTAGATGGAAGAGCTTGAGTGAGAAGTTAGCCAGAGGTTCAGATCCGATGAATCACGCACACCGGAGCTGAACTTCGAGGTATAAAAGTGCAAATAAATACTACTAGAGACTCTCAATCAAAATCGTGTGTAATGTCACTGGTATATGTCGAGAAGTTTGTTGTGCGGCAGCAGTACATTGTAATACAAAATAATAAAAACTGAATTGAAATATGATTTTTTTTTTTTTTTTTACACACACATGGTTAAATTAAATTAGTACAAAAGAAGTATGAGGTAATGTGCATGGGTTCAATGTCTAATCAGAAATCTAACAGCAGAGGAGAAGAATGTGTTCCTGAATCACTGAGTGTTCGCCTTCGGGCTCCTGTACTGCCTCCCTTTTGGTAGCAATAAGAGGCTATGTCCTGGGTGATAGGGGTCCTGAATAATGGATGCCACCTTTTTGAGTCATTGCTCATTGAAGATATCCTGGGCATTAGGGAGGCCAGTACCTATGATGAAGCTGACTACATTTACAATTCTCTGCAGCTTATTTCAATCCTGTGCAGTGGTCACACCTCCTCCCCATACGAGACAGTGATCAGCCAGTTAGAATGCTCTCCTTGGTACATGTAGAAATTTGCAAGTGTCTTGGTGACGTAACAAATCTCCTCAAAATCCTAATGAAATATAGCCACTTTGCCTTCTTTACAACTTCAAAGATACGTTCAACCCAGGATAGATCCTCAGAGATATTGACACCCGGGAAGTTAAAATTGCTCACTCTCTCCACTTCTGATCTGAGGACCGATGTGTACTCCCTCATCTTACCCTTCCTGAAGTCCACAATCAATTCTTTGGTCTTACTGACATTGAGTGCAAGGTCATTGCTGCGACACACTCAACTAGCTGGTACATCTCGCTCCTGTACACCTTCTTGTCATCATCTGAAATTCTGCCAAAGTTATGTCATCAGCAAATTCGTAGCCACACAGTCCAGGCTTTACCCGTTTTTATTCCTAAATCCTTTTTTGACTCTCTGGACTCCATTTCAATCCTCCTACATATGGAAAAATAAACATCCTCGATTGAATAAAGTCCATCTCCAGAAAGTTAAAAAGAATGGAGGTTCAGCTTCACCAAATTTTAGGTTTTATTACTGGGCAGCTAATATACGGAATCTCACATTTTGGTTATACTATATTAATCATGAGGACTGCCCCGGGTGGGTTTCTTTAGAAGCTAAATCGGTTAATAATTTTTCTATTATCTCTCTTTTGGGATCTTCACTTCCTTTATCCTTTAAGTAAGATAACTGAAAATGTGGTAGTCAAACATACTTTGAGGATTTGGATACAATTCAGAAAATACTTCGGTTTATTGAGATTCTCCCTTTCTAGCCCATTTCTTTAAATGATTTTTTTTTAAGCCTTCTATGACTGATGTAGTTTTTAAACAATGGGAAAAATTGGGCATTACATGTTTCCGGGATCTGTTGTGGAGGAAGTCTTTCTTCGTTTGAACAATTGTCAACTAAATATAGTTTACCAAAAACCCATTTTTTTTCGGTACTTAGAAATTAAGAGATTTTCTGTGATCTTAATTATATACATTTCTTAATAGTCCTGATAAGAACGTATTAGATGAAACTCTTCATGAAATCATTTTATAATAGTTCAATATCCAATATTTATGATTTGTTGGGAATAAGAAATGATTCTTTACACAAAATCAAAAATCTTTGGGAAGATTTACAGACCTCAATTTCTGAAGAAACTTGGAATGAAATTTTTAAATTGGTTAATACTTCATCGTTATGTGCTCATCATTCCCTCTTACAACTTAGTGGTTCATAGGGCTTATATGACCAAGGATAAGTTATGTCATTTTTATATGGATATATCTCCATACTGTGATAGGTGTAACAATGGAGAAGCTTCAATTATTCATATGTTTTAGACGTGCCCAAGTCTTAGAAAATATTGGAAGGAAGTATGCCAAACATCTTTTGTACTCTTTAAAGTAAATTTTAAGCCTAATCCTTTGACTGCCCTATTTGGTATTGCTGGAAGGAAAGAGATCATTTCGAAGACATCTGATTTGCACATTCTGGCTTTTATCCCTCTTATGGCTAGGAGGGTGCTTTTGTTTAAATGGAAGGATGCTGTTCTGCCTAACCATGTTCGGTGGTTACGGGATGTTATGGCATGCCTAAATTTAGAAAAGATACGTTGTTCAATTTCTTAAGATTTTCAAACTCTGTGGGGACCATTTTTAATTTTCATAATCTTTGACTTCTTGTTAAAGTACAGAAGTTGGTTAATAGCATATTTTATTATCTGATAAAGTTTTTTTTCTTTTATTCCCCAAACAGCTTCGACTTTGGTAGTGGGTGTGGATCTCTATTTTTAAAATAAATTTGTTTATATTCTAATACAGCGGTCCCCAACCACCAGGCCACAAAGCATGTGCTACCAGGCCGTGAGGAAACGATATGATTTGGCGATATGAGTCAGCTGCACCTTTCCTCATTCCGTCACGCCTACTGTTGAGCTTGAACACACGTGAGGTCATTACACACGTGTCATCCATGTCAGTGCGGGAAGGAGATCAACTCCTCAAACTTGCAAATGACAGTGGGCTGAAAAGTATGTTTGACATAACATCTCTGCTGGCATTCCTGATCAAAGTCAAGGCTAAATATCCTGAGGTAGCCACGAAAGCACTGAAAACGTTGCTTCCATTTCCAACATATCTCTGCAATGAATGCAACGAAAACTAAATTGCGGAATAGACTGGACATAAGGAACCCTCTTCGAGTATCGCTGTCTCCCATCACCCCTCGATAGGACCGTCTTGTTGCAGGGAAACAAGCCCAGGGCTCCCACTGATTCAGCAATATTGGTGTGTTGCAATGATTTTATATGTTCATACGGTTAAAATATGCGCTGTGTGTTTAATATCTAAACTTTACTTAAAATGTTATGATGCTATTGACATAAGTGACTTATATAACCATATAACAATTACAGCACAGAAACAGGCCATCTCGGCCCTTCTAGTCCGTGCCGAATTTTTACTGTCACCTCGTCCCACCGACCTGCACTCAGCCCATAACCCTCCATTCCTTTCCTGTCCATATCCCTATCCAATTTTTCATTAAATGATAATATCGAACCTGCCTCTACCACTTCTACTGGAAGTTCGTTCAACACTTACTTCAAGCTCCTCTGTCCTCCCCTGATAATTGACTTATCACTATACTCATGTGAGGAAAATATGCGCTGTGTGTTTGATATTAAATTCGTTAGATAAACCCTTTTAGACATGAAATTGATTGTATTAGCCACTTATCACCTATATTCCGGTTGTGATTAACATCCTGCCCGCCCCCCCCGAACAGAATCACCAAAAACGATTTGTAGATAAAAAAAATCAGCACGTACACGCATGCGCACTGGTGCCCATGCAAGGTTTCATGGTCATTGCAGTCTTTCTCCGGGAAACAACGTATTTGACTGCTATTCTTGTCTGTTGGCAACCCTATCCCGCACCCCCCCTCCCCCCCACCCGGGTCAGCCAGTACGCAAGAATATTGTCAATAATAAACCGGTCCACGTTACAAAAAAGGTTGGGGACCCCTGTTCGAATATACAAATTAATCTAATCTACACGAATATAGAGTAAGGAGTTTGTTAATGTGATTCAATATACTGTATCTGGTTTCATTATATTTTTTATTTTGCTTTATAATATGTATTCTCTTGGACTCTATTCTTCTATATAGAAATAACTAAAAAATATTGGAAAAGAAAGCCACACAGTCATGGGTGTAGACAGACTAGAGTGGTGGGCTCAGCAGACATGCTTGAGGTGCACCACTGTTGATCGTCAGTGAAGTGGAGATGTTATTTCTGACCCGCACAGACTGTGGTCTTCTGGTGTGGAAGCTGAGGATCCAGTTGCACAGGGAGACAGGAGGCTCAGGTTTTGGAGCTTTTTAAAATCAGAATTATCGGAATAATTACGTTAAACGCTAAGCTGAACAAAAGCCTGGTGCAAGTATTACTGTCCAGGTTATCCAAGGCCGCACAAGGAACAAATGAAATTGCGTCCACTGTAGACATATTGCGGTGACAGGCAAACTGCAGTGGGTTCAGGCCACGACCTAGCTCCCCCAAAATACTTACACCCATGAGGACGTGTGGATTTAATACACTAAAATCTATTTCCAAGTGAACCACAAACAAGAGAAAATCTGTAGATGCTGAAAATCTGAGATGGAGGAACTCAGCAGGCCAGGCAGTATCTATGGAAAAAGGAACAGTCGATGTTTTGGGCTGAAATCACTCAGCAGGACAGTCAAGGGGTCTCAGCCCAAACCATCGACTGTAATTCCCCCCCTCCCCCCCACAGACACTGACTTCTTCCTCCAGCAATGTGTGTGTTGGTTCACTTGGAGCAATCAGGATCACCGGATTAAACACACCTGGGGACTTTTAATCGTGGGAAGTTCCTTGCAACAACCCATTCAAGGTATATGCAACCAAATCAAAAACATTTAAAAGACTCACAAGAATGAAAGTGTCAAGCACACATGCAAATAATCTGAACCCATGGTTCAGAAATTGCACATTTGAGGTTTCAGTAAGTCGCCTTGCATAATGTTGCACAGGACCAGCTTGACCAAAGGTAGCCTGATTTCTCAACAGCTACTGAATTCAAACTGGCCCTTATGACACTGGCTAGTTGGGGAACTAATTATTAGTCAACAGATTCATGTGATTAATCAAAAATTAACCACTGAAAAAAAGTGAATGTTAAGATGATAGGAATAAAAGGAACTGTGCTAATCTCTTTTGCAGAAGGGTGGTTCTGAACAGATCAATTCTGCTTACTCAGCTATCTGGTATAATTTCAGCATTTCCCCTCATTTGCCAAAGTTATCAACTCTGTATAGCTACAAATGCTGTAGAGGTTATCCCGTGTCTGAAGAAAGTGTCGAGAACAATTAACTGTTACATTTCACTGAATTTCCTAATGATTGATAATTGAACACCTACTTGTCAAAAAATCTAAATAATGAATTGAAAGTATATTAAGAGATTGCTTTTAAAATTCTAACTTTCAAAATGACGACTATGAGCTATGAAAGAAATTAACTCAAAACTTCAGATGTCCTTTAGTTTCGAAGGGGTTTAAAATAAAAGATGTTGCCAAGTCTCCAGGGCTCTACCTTTACTCAAAAGCCACCAAACTATATTATAGAAACAACATTCAAGGTTTAAATTACATTTTCTGTGTAGAAGTTACAGCCATTTAAACTCAAACTCAGCCACTGATCACATGGAAATCTGAATGCAATAAACAATTTAAAACTGATATTAATTGTCCTTTGATTTTAATTCAAAGGACAATTAACTCAAATTTAAAAGGTACTGGTTACAGCACATTGGGTTGTCAGAAGACTTAAAAGTTTAAAGTGAGATTTGGAAGACCGCTTCAATTTTATAGCCTGGCAAGTGAGGTTAATGTGGTCCAGGCTGGAGGTAATTCTTTTATCAGTTATGCAGCTCTCTCCCTGGGCAGAAATGTCTAATAACAGAGGGCATGCATTGAAGGTGAGAGGGGTAGGTTTAAAGGGGATGTGAGGGGCAAGTGTTTTTTTTTTAAAATATATAGAGTGGTGGATACCTGGAATGCACTGTCTGGTATGGTGGTAGAGGTAAATACATAAGAGGCTTTTAAGAGATGCACATGGATGTAAGGAAGCTGGAGGAATATGGACATTGTGTAGGTAGGAGGGATTAGTTCTTGGGAGGGTTTAATTTACTTTTTATCTGGCTCAGCTCAACATTGTGGGCCAAAGTGCCTGTTCCCATGCTGAACTGTTTCATGTCTAATATGCTTGCTATAGAAAAATTAGATAATATGCCAAAATGAAATTTCAAAACCGAATTTCAAGTTAAGGAAGTTGCGTAGAGGCAAAAACCAAACAGTTTAAGATGGAAACAACTACCCCCATCCACCTCCTGACTGATAAATGTGGCAAGTCTGTCCAAAGCTGCAAACCACCATACTTCAAATGAACATCAAGAACAAAACTAAACAAGCAGATCCAAAACTCATTTCTTCCTGAAAATGACAGACAGGCACATTCATTGGAACCTACTTTCAAAGGCAAATGTTAGTTTATTGAATCCAAGTCCCTCACATTGCAATACACTAATAGTTATTGGGAGGAGACTGACTGGTGAATATATCAAGTTCTCCTACCGAGTGTCCACACTGGTCTGGTTAGTAGTTACCTATGGTTGCTCTGATGAGTGGGGAGGCATCGCCAATGTTATTTAAACACTCCTGTTTGATGAATTCGGCAACCCCCTGGGGAAAACTCTGGTAATGAGCTTTCACATTGTTCTTGAGAATGAGGCCACTGAGGGACCGTGTTGGTTCATCTGAAAGGAAAGAAACAATGTTATTTGCTAGAATTGCCCCAGATTACAGGATCATAATACAGCATCTCTGATCTAAAAACATCACTTAGGTACTGTCACATCTTCAAGATTCAGCTATGCACTCTCCCACTGACAAAGTGAAAATTATTTTTTTTCCCCCTACAGATAATTTATTAAACAGCACCTTCAGATTTCAGTCTGGTTAGGACAAAAATCAGGTAGTTGTTGAAGTCTGGATACTGGTTCAGCTGCTCCAATTTCTGGGAAAAATGGCTCAGGAAAGTAAGACAAAAAATACAGACATCCTCAACAAATATCAGATAGATGCCACAAAGAAAATACCCCAGAACACCAGAAGTCTGAAAATCCCTAATCTCAGAGAAAGAATCCGAGGATTAAGGACCACTCCCAATTTCACTCCTGATTTTTTTTTAAAATTATCCCTCATTACATTCCCTACAACTACTTTCTTATAGCTAATTAAAATCCCCTTAATTCTGCATACCCATACCTTTAAGAAAGTAGTCAGAAAAACAATCCTTGTCAACTCCGTTTTCAAATTATAATGTAGTGTTTCAGCAATTTAGGTGAAAGAAATCTGCCCTTACCTAATTCACAAGTCACTGTCAAAAATTGGAGATTTTTACAGGCCTCTGCCTGTGAGGAGTTTGTACATTCTCCCCGTGACGACATGGATTTCCTCCAGGTGCTCTGGTTTCCTCCCAGTCTAAAGGTTAATTAGTCATAGCAAATTGTCCCATGATTAGACCAGGGTTAAATCAGGGGATTGTTGGGTGGCACGGCTCAAAGAGTCTATTCCACACTATCTTAATAAATAAATATTCCATTATAGTACATCATTCCCTCAAACTGAGAAAATGTGTTTAACACTACTGTCATATGTCTTAAGCACACAAGGGTGACAGGGTAGAGATACGTCTGCCAAAGGTGTAAGGTGCTCCTTGCCTCTGCTAGCCTGTTGCTCACCCTCAGGCAAGGTGTAGCACCTGCTTAGCCCCCTCCCCGGATCAGGGTCACATGAAGCCATAGGAGTGGGTGGTGGATGGCCAGATGAGCAGCTGGTGCACATCACAAGTCCTGGTTATGCAATCACTGACACCAGGCAATCTCTGAAGAGTCTGAGTCTTGATGACGACTGGGGTGGCGGGGAGGGAGGAGAGAATACTCATCTTGCAAAAACACTGCCCAGAAGGTTGCAATGGCAAACCACTTCTGTAGAAAAAACAATTATCAGGAACAAGCATGGTTATGGAAAGACCATGATTACCTACATCACAACAAATGAGCATCTTATGTTAGTCAAAGAAGATTCTGCACTCCAAATTCTCCTTTAAGAATTGCAACTGCATAACCTTTTATTTGCTTTCCACCTCTTTCATTTGCACCCAACTACTCAAATTTCTGTTTCCAATAACTCCTGGTGATAATTTAAATTTCAAATTATTGGTCCAAAGTGGATATTTATAAACCACTTGCCAGTTCCCCCCCCCCCCCCCATTAACATCTTCATACACATTAGCAACTGTCATGAAATCATCTACAAACCCTGTTAGGGAGTTCCAAATAAGTCTACATTTGCCCCGTGACCATATGGGTTTCTTTCAAAGGCTCCACTTTCCTCCCACATTCCAAAGATGTATGGGTGAATAGGTTAATTGGCCACTTGGGTGTAATTGAGTGACATGAGCTTGCTGGGCCTCTGCTGCATCTCTATTGAATTTAATACACATAGCAAAAAGTCTACGTACATTTTTTAAAAGAGAAAGACAAATCCCCATAGACAAAGGAACCCTCAAATCACAGATTTTATCAAGATGGACAGTTGGAAACTAAATATAGTGAACTCTGATATCCATCAATTTGGTGGTGCTGATCTGAAAATTTCTGGGCTGTCAGACGTTATTCCTTTAATATTCAATACTTTCATGCTTTAAAGAAAAAAACATTGTATAATGAAATTTTCAGTGAACCCTGTCAATTTAAAGGGAATGTTAAATAGAAAGCTGCAGGTTTCAGCTTAGTTGCTTCAGTATGTGCAAATACACTGTACACTGGCTATAGCTGCAAACTTACTCATATTCTTAAGTCTGACCCTGACTGCTGTTGCACACTGAATGCATTCTGGACCCCTGGCTCTCACACACACAACTAATGAGCTAGATACTAAACCATCAGTAATACCAAAAATTGGTCACTGGACTATTTTTTTTTTTTTAAATTGTAATATACAGCAAGAAGACTAGGTCACACCTAAAGTACTGGAGGATTAGCAATAGCCACAGGACTCCACTTCCCCGAGCGTCCTACAGCAAATGCATCTTCATTATGTCTTTTGTTAACCTTAACTGAGAGGTTAGAAAAGATGTCTCAAACATATGCTGCCCCATGCTTCTTTCTGAAGACCACACCTAGTGGGATCTCCAACAATGTGATATGAATAGAAAAGAGCTAACCTTCTGAACCTGGTATGAGAGAATACTCAGATAAACGAAGGAATGAATATTTCGAATAAGAAATACCAATGTAGCCCAGAAGCTGGCATGGAGGACCAATGCTAAGATAACTGCTGCAGTGAAACCAACACCACTGGGAAGGGAAACAAAGCAAAGGCAAGATTAATGGGGAATACATCTTCCCAAGGGTGGTGGGGGGGGGGGGGGAGGGTAAAAATCAAGCAGTGACCCCACTGCAGAGGCTTAGGTTTGCTGTCAGGAATAGTGCTGCTGGCACATTCCCTGAAATTGCCTTGGGTGTCAAATCACCCTTTGTCTACACCTTAAAAACCAACACATCACGATTATCAATCATTGAAGCACACATTTCCCTGTTCCACAATGGAGGACAGGATAAGATTTTACTCAGTTTGCAATAATGTCCTTGTCTCTACAGCAGGGAACTAGAATGGAATTATCACAAGAATTGCAAGGGAACGCCAATATTAACAGCATCCCATTTTTGACAACTGTGCTCAACGTGGCTTGATAATGATAAGCATAATCTTCTGCTAAAAAGCTTAGTATCCTACGTGCTACCTACCAAACCACAGATCATGCTCTGTCTGCCATGATGAGATGCCATCAGGACCAAATGGGAGGACCTCTGGATCAATATGACAGCCTTTAAAATTTGCATCCACAAGCATCAATGTCTTACTCTTGAGAAAGTCACTCCAGTGTTATGCACTCATGTACATTTTGACCTTTACGGTTTGCCTTCAAGCTTCTGTGTGTTATGTACTGAATGTAATCACATGCGAGACTTGAGTGAAGTTGTTCTAGTGAGGGGAGTGGTACATGTACGGTGGAGATTAACAAAGAAACTTCCACCATACATAGTTAGAGGTGGCTATCCAGTGCTTCTGGGCTGCTCGTGATTGAAGCAGCTCAAACTCAACTGGCATGAAGTGCACTTGATCAGTGGGAGCACTAATCTACAACAGGCTTTTAAGAAACACACAGAAGTATTCAATGGAGAATTGGGCAGTATGAAAAGAATCACTGTTGAACTGACAGTTAGGCCTGACACCAAACCTAAATTCATGAACACAAGTCGTGCTCTATATACTCTCAAACCAAAAGCAAAGGTTGAAGTGGAAAGCTTTTTTGACATGGGGACTATAGAGAGATTCATGAGGGTAGGGCAGTGGATGTCATCTATGTGGATTTTAGTAAGGTGTTTGACAAAGTCCCTCATGGGAGGCTAATCCAGAAGATTAAAATGCATGGGATCCACAGCGAATTAGCTGTTTGGATTCAGAGCTAGTTTGCGGATAGAAGACAGAGGGTAGTAGAAGGGACATTCACGCTGGAGGTCGATACTAGTGGTGTTCTGCTGGGACCTTTGCTGTTTGTAATGTATATAAATGACTTGGATGAAAATATAGATGGGTGGTTAGTAAATCTGCAGTTGATACCATGATTAGTGGAGAGAGACAAAGAATACAAAATATAGATCAGTTGCACATACGGGCCAAGAAATGGAGATGAGTTTAACCCAGATAAATGTGAGGTGTTGCCCCTCAGCAGGGCGAATGCAAGGAGACAGTACACAGTTAAAGACAAGATCAACGGTATTCCTGAGCAGAGATATCTTGAGATCCAAGTCCATAGCTCCATGATAAGGTGGTTGAGGCAGCTTATGGAATGCTTGCTCTTATTAGTGAAAGTCAAAAGTCAGGCTATGTTGCAACTTTATAAAACACCAAAACCTCATCCCAACTGTGAAGCATGGTGGAAGGAGCATCATGGTTTGGTTCTGCTTTGCCGCCCCAGGGACTGAACAGGTTGCAACTGTTGTGGGGACAATTAATCCAAAATTGTATCAAGGCATTTTACAGAAGCTCAGGGTAGCAGTCTGTCACCAGAAGCTTAAGAGACGTTGGATGATGCAACAAGATAATGATCCAAAACATGAGAAAATAAACAGAATGGCTTAAAAAGAAAATCTGTGTTCTGGAATGGCCAAGTCAGAGTCCAGATCTTAACCCAACTGAGATGCTGTGTCATGACCTGAAGAGGGCTCTTCGTGGAAGGTATTCCATAAATATTGATGAACTGAAACAGTTTTGTATGAAGGAATAGCCCAAAATTCCTCTTTGCCATTGTGCAAATCTGATCAACAGCTACAGGAAACATTTGGAGGTTATTGCTGCTAAAGGAGGTTTTACCAGTTATTAAATACGAGGGTACACATACTTTTTTTTTTAAGCCTGGACTGTGAATGATAAGACAATGTGTTCAATAAATACAAGTACAATTGTTTGTACAATTAGTTTAGGCAGATTGTGTTTGTCTATTGTTGTGACTTAGATGAAGATTAGACCCCATTTTCCGAGTAATTAATGCAGAAAATCAGGTAATTGCAAAGGGTTCACAAACTTTCTTGCAACTATGAGTCAATTAAGATCTTTCTTAGGACTACTAACATACTACAAAGTTTGTTCCTAACCCAGCTAGAAAGCTAAAAACTTCAGATTTTAAAACAAATCAACACACACTGGCAGTTGACAGATCACTGTGAAGAGGCTTTTAAAAACCCAAAGCAGTTTTGTCACAATCTGAAGCACTCATACACTTCCACCTGTCACTGCCCATACAGTTGACCTGCAACCCATCACCCTATAGCGTGGGGGCAGTTATCTCACACATCACTGCATCGGGTGAAGTCCCCAATCGATTTTACTTCAAGGACATCAAGCAAGCCAGAAAGCTACTATGCCCATATTGGGCAGGAAGCACATGCAATTGTCTTTGGAGTTAAATCCATCAAATCTTTAGCTAACAATTTACATTACTGACAGGTCGCCATGACACCAATTTTTGGTCCCCAGGGAGGCATTCCTTCCCCGGTTGTTAGTCAAGTGGAACATTGGGCTCTGTTACTATCTGCACATCAGCATGATGTAAAGTACAAGAGATCCAAGCACCATTTAAATGCTGATGGACCACCCAGACTTCCCTTTGCTGTTAGCTGCAGGGTAAGCCCGGAAGCGCACACGTACTGAAAATGCAGTAACCAAGCCAAGATCTATACATACACCACCAAGAGATGAAATAACTTTATCATCCCTAGGTCGTCCATACACTCACAGGAACAGGCAGACCCCCACCCAATTGAATCACATTTAGTGACTAACCCTTAACACAGAGCAGAATAACCCCCAGGGTTACATCTGGGAATAAAGGCAGTGTATCCGCTTTCCCGAGTTTAGAAAAAAAAAGTTTCGTTGTTGGTTGAATTTGATGATCACTCCATTGTATGTGAAGAGTTCAGCAGCTAGTCTATATATGGGAAGGGGGAGAAACCTTTAAAATAAGGGAGGAAGGATATGTTATGTATTCACGTAAATTTTGACCTTACAGGTTGCGATCAAGCTTCCCCACTCGTTACGTACTAAACGTGATGATGTAATGAGAGGGGGCATTCTGGGTAGACTTACAAGTATAATAAACTGCGTACATTTTGTTTCATCACCCCCCCCGCCCCCCCAAATCTTTCGTGTGTTATTTGCGGCCATCTGGTTTTGCAGCACCACAAACATAACATCCAATGCACAAGCTTTTGATTCCAGATGCCAGAGAACAGCCACCCTCACTGAATTTTCCTCTCCCAGCTCTCCATTGACCAAATCTTAGAAGGCAGCAATGGAGAAAAACAGAGCACTCAGTGGACCTAAAGGTTGGAGGCACTGACTTCAATGACTGAGGTAAAAGCTATTAACTACCTGATGCAGCACTACCCAAAGCAAATGCAATTTTACTGCTCAGGAAGTCATTGCCCATGCAGAGTTACAATGAAGGAAGAAATGGGAACACCCACCCTCAGCAACATCAGGCCCCAACTGGTGGAATGCATATCCACCCAGAATTAAGCTCATCAATAGGTGATATAGTCACGTAGCACACACTTGCTACCCACCACTTTGCCATCAAGCACAAATTACATTAACCCTATATTTATCCCATTTTATTCCGCCCACATTCCAAACAACACTACAGATCCTACAACTCATCCACGCATTTGGAAGCAGTTTATAGCAGCCAGGAACCCCATGCAACGGTAGAGAGAATGTGCAAATTCCATGTCAGGAGATACGAGATCACTTCATTTGGAAGTACCAGCAGCAATGCTGACTGTTTCAGGGAACTGGCCGGCACATCAGGCACAATTGAGTATACTGACAACTGGTTCACTATCTAAAGAATTTGATAAGTTGGCAGTCCAAGTTCCTAAATCAGAGAGACTGGCTGCCTGGCTGGGATATGACCGAGCAGATTTACTTTGCAATATAGACAGTATATGGTGAACAGTGATAGGATACTTGTTGAACTGCCCGTTGTGTTGCTGTGTCTGGCGATTGAGAGTCTTTGAGCAGCTGGAGCACTTGCTGAAGACCCTGTTCATCAGGTTGCCACTCCATCGTAAACAACAAACCTGCAACGAAGGGAGAAAATCCATGAAACATCTGGTTAAATCAGGACACCAGCACCAGTTTATAACTGCATAACTTGCAGGAGAAATTAAATCAGATAGCAGAAAAGATAAGCAAGCAGAACTAAAAGCACAACCAAGGTCGCATCTGACTGCTGGGCGAGTCCAAATGTACAAAACTAGTAAGTGGGGTCACCTCAAATTAAACAAGCAAACCAGTCACTCTGAGCCTGGTTAATATAAAATGTAACAGACACATTATAGTTTCTAGACACTGTCCTCTTCCATGATACCCTGTACAACCTAACAAATGCATGCAGCTGAGCATAATATAAACTTTCACTCAACATAAGCAATACCTAGAGATCATACATGAATCATTGATGAGAAAGCCTGAAGAACAAGTGATGAATATTACTATCACGAGTAATACCCAAGCCTCTCTGGAACTTGTGGATTGTCAATATCCATTTCTAAACAAGCTTAAATGGCACTTTGTTTTATAGGCCCAAAACAAACCTCTTTCAATAAACAGGCCATACAATTAACAAAACACATCCTCCACTTCAGCTCGTACCACTAATCAAGTCTGAGAAACACTTTGAAACTGTCCCCAGCCTAGGTGAAATTTCCTGAAAACATTAAATACCACCAATAAGGCTCCGAAGTGTTCAATTGGGATAATATCAGCATTGATACATTTGCTGCAGAAGAATTTGCTCAGCATCTAGTTTAACCAAAAGTTAACATACGGCTAGCAGATAAGCTGAAGGATCAGAGGCTGAATTTAATACCAAATCATATAAAACTGGATATTGGAAGAATCCGTAATGCTGATGGAAAGGACAATTTTTGACATTGAAAGAAAGTCTGTAAAGCCAGAGTACAACAGTTATAGGCAGATTTTAGCTGTCGCTTGTTTAATCCGTAGGCTCAAAGTAAAAACACAGTACTTTACAAAATACACAGAACATGCTAGCAGGACTCAGAATCCCTGGAAATGAATAAGCAGTTGATGTTTTGGGCTGAGATCGTTCTTCAGGATTGAGAATGAATGGAGAAGATGCCATAATAAAGAGGTGGGGGGGGAGAAGAGAAGGGGAAGGAGGCTAGCTGGAAGGTGCTGGGTGAAGTCAGGTGGGAAAGGTCAAGGGCTGGAGAAGAAAGAAATTAGTGTCACAGTAGCATTACAAGGGCACAGATATAAATATTTGAAGAGAAGTAGAAAGAATAAACAGAAACAGGCGGGGGTCATCAGTTCCCCGGCTATAGGTTGACTCATTATAAAGCCGAATGGCAGAGGACAAGAATGACCTCATTTGGAGAAGTGCAGTTATCTTAATCTATTACTAAAAGTACTCCTCTGTTCAGTCAAGGTGAGAAACCTTGACCAGAATTGCCAGGATTTTCCATAGGGTCCTTTGTTCTACCACAGCCTCCAATGTGTCCAGTTTGACTCCTATAACAGAGTCTGCCTTTCTAATCAGTTTATTGAGCCTGTTGGCATCACCCCTGTTGATCGTCCGAGAGGAGAGTGAAAAAGAAAAGTGACGGGTAAGTGAGAAGAGGTAAAAGAACAGATTGGAGAATAGAGGGGACGGGGGATTTACTGGAAGCCATCAGGCTGGAGGGTCCCTAGACAGAATACAAAGTGTTGCTCCCCCACCGAGGGTGGCTTCATCTTGGCACAGGAGGCGGCCATGGACCGGCACGTCAGAGCAGGAATGGGACTCTGATAAATGTTTAGCTGCTGGGAAGTCTTACTTGTGGCAGATGGTGCAGAGGTGCTCGATGAAACTGTCCAATTTACAAATGGTCTCAGCAATGCAGAGGAGGCTGCATCGAGAGCACTGGCACAATCGACAACCCCAGATCTGCAGGTGGAGTGTTGCCTCGCTTGGAAGGACTGTTTGGGGCGCTGAATGAATGGAGGTGGTGTATGGGCAGGGGTAGCACTTTGGCCGCTTGCAGAGTTAAGTGCCGAGGGGATGATTAGCGAGTAGGTACAAATGGACAAGGAAACTGTGGAGGAAGTGATTCTCAGAAAGTGCGGTGGGGGCGGGGGAGAAGTAAAGAAATGTTTAATGGCAGGATCCCTTTGTAGATGGAAGATGTGTTGGATGCGGAGACTAATGGGGTGGTAGGACAAGAAGAACTCTGCCACCGTTAGGGCAGTGGGAGGATGGGGTGAGCGTGAATACATGGGAAATGGAAGAGACACGGGTGAGAGCAGCATCAACAGTGGAGGAAGGGAAACCCTGTTCTTTAAAAACCATGTCCTGAGAACAGGCAAAGAAACAGAAGGGAATAGCATTTTTACAAACAGGTTTTTACATTTTTTAACAAAGAATTCAGAAAAGAACTCAGGTGACAGTGTTATCTATGGTGTCTTGTCAACTTAATAAAAACAGCTTTGTAAAATCATTTGCTTTGGTTCCTGAATGCCTTCAATTGTCTGACAAAACATGTGCAATATTTCAGCAGTTTTAACAAGATGTCCCACACAGACACCATCTTATTCAATTGTCTGTGCATCTTTCACACTGCTTTAATATACAGTCCATCGTTCATTTTAATTAATTACAATGAATCCACTGTTGCTCAGGGTCACACTGAACTCAGGAGCGATCTCAGAATCTACTGTAGTGATTATGACAGCAAGTACAAATCAGAATCCCTGCTTTACCCGACTATTTTCGTCAACTTGCACATTATGGGACACAATGGCAGAAAAAAAAATGCTCTTAACCGAGTGGAATAGTACAAGTAGAAAGGGACAAATAACTACTACATTAAAATTTATTGAGCTGTGTTGTAAAAACGCGGGCATTAAATTTAAATCCTGACCCTGCTCATCATACAATTCTCCCAGTGTTCGGATAGCAACCTTGTAGATCACCCCACAGAAAGAATACTTAGTTCACCAAGGCCCAAAGTCTGTGCAGAAATCAATACCTTTGTTCTCACCATTCCTCCCAGTAATCATTTGGAGGCTTGAGCATGAAGTAATCGGACATGGTGCAATGGCCTGTCGCCTAAAAGCACACCACTACCAATTCAGACTAACTTCACCCAGGACCGCCGGCCGGGTGTCCAGGCCTCGATATATGCAGCCGCCAACACGGGGGCGTGTGGCTCCGCCTATGGGCGGGAAGCGGGTTGAAGCGAGCGAGGCCTAAAGCCTGCAGTTGCTCGGAGCCGGCCGCGACCGAGACGAAAGGAGAGCCCTAAGCAGCGGCTTGCACACATCCCGGTCCCAAGCAGCGGACCTTCCTCTCAGTCCCCGACCGCCACGGCGATTGACTCACTGGATCCGGCGCCTTGTCCCAGTGTACCCATCCTCCCAGTCCACCGCTGAACTCCCGCCTCGGCTTCCCCCACCGCCAGAGCTACGGAACCACTTCGCCCGCTGCCCGAACGGACATCATCACCCACTGCCTTCGGCATCAGCTCATCTGCTCGCAGACCCAGCCCATTCACTCAATCCCCACTACCTCCCCCCAAGGCCCACACGACCTCTCCGCCCCAAGGCCTAAACCTCCATCCTCTCCCCTCCATTCCGGAGCTTTGTGCTACATGCCCTGCCTTTAGCTATGCCGCCCTCCAACCCCACGCAGACAATCACAGGCCTCAACTCCTGGGGTTCTGTTCAGGCCTCCGCCGTCTCATTCTACGACCTAGTCAAAATTACTCCCCTCCACTTGCTCCTCATCCGGCGACCAATATCAGCACCCCACCCCCACACCGTGGAATACACCCACACCGCTTCTACACATCCTCCACCTCCCTTACCCTCCAACACCCCTCGTCCTCCACCTCCCTTACTCCTCCTCGTCCTTCACCTCCCTTACCCTCCAACACCCCTCATCCTCCACCTCCCTTACTCCTCCTCGTCCTTCACCTCCCTTACCCCCCAACACACCTCGTCCTCCACCTCCCTTACCCCCCAACACCCCTCGTCCTCCACCTCCCTTACCCAACACCCCTCGTGCTCCACCTCCCTTACTCCTCCTCGTCCTTCACCTCCCTTACCCCCCAACACCCCTCGTCCTCCACCTCCCTTACTCCTCCTCGTCCTTCACCTCCCTTACCCCCCAACACCCCTCGTCCTCCACCTCCCTTACCCCCCAACACCCCTCGTGCTCCACCTCCCTTACCCCCAACACCCCTCGTGCTCCACCTCCCTTACTCCTCCTCGTCCTTCACCTCCCTTACCCCCCAACACACCTCGTCCTCCACCTCCCTTACCCCCCAACACCCCTCGTCCTCCACCTCCCTTACCCAACACCTCTCGTCCTCCACCTCCCTTACCCCCAATACCCCTCATCCTCCACCTCCCTAACCCCCAATACCCCTCATCCTCCACCTCCCATACCCCCAATACCCCTCATCCTCCACCTCCCTAACCCCCAATACCCCTCATCCTCCACCTCCCTTACCCCCAACACCCCTCGTCCTCCACCTCCGACCCCCCAATACCCCTCGTCCTCCACCTCCCTGACCCCCCAATACTCCTCCTCGTCCTCCACCTCCCTTACCCCCAACACCTCTCGTCCTCCACCTCCCTTACCCCCCAACACCCCCGTCCTCCACCTCCCTTACCCCCCAACACCCCTCGTGCTCCACCTCCCTTACCCCACAACACCCCTCGTCCTTCACCTCCCTTACCCCCCAACACCCCTCGTCCTCCACCTCCCTTACCCCCCAACACCCCTCGTGCTCCACCTCCCTTACCCAACACCCCTCGTGCTCCACCTCCCTTACCCCACAACACCCCTCGTCCTCCACCTCCCTTACCCCCCAACACCCCTCGTGCTCCACCTCCCTTACCCCCAACACCCCTCGTCCTCCACCTCCCTTACCCCCCAACACCCCTCCTTGTCCTCCACCTCCCTTACCCCCCAACACCCCTCCTTGTCCTTCACCTCCTTTACCCCCCAACACCCCTCGTCCTCCACCTCCCTTACCCCCCAACACCCCTCGTCCTCCCTCCCTTACCCCCAACACCCCTCGTCCTCCACCTCCCTTACCCCACAACACCCCTCGTCCTCCACCTCCCTTACCCAACACCCCTCGTCCTCCACCTCCCTTACCCAACACCTCTCGTCCTCCACCTCCCTTACCCCCAACACCCCTCGTCCTCCACCTCCCTTACCCCACAACACCCCTCATCCTCCACCTCCCTTACCCAACACCCCTCGTCCTCCACCTCCCTTACCCAATACCCCTCATCCTCCACCTCCCTTACCCAATACCCCTCATCCTCCACCTCCATAACCCCCAATACCCCTCGTCCTCCACCTCCCTTATCCCCAACACCCCTCGTCCTCCACCTCCCTGACCCCCCAATACCCCTCGTCACCTCCCTGACCCCCCAATACCCCTCCTCGTCCTCCACCTCCCTTACCCCCCAACACCCCTCGTCCTCCACCTCCCTTACCCCCCAACACCCCTCGTCCTCCACCTCCCTTACCCCCCAACACCCCTCGTCCTCCACCTCCCTTACCCCCCAACACTCCTCGTCCTCCACCTCCTTTACCCAATACCCCTCCTCGTTCTTCCCCTCCCTTACCCAATACCCCTCCTTGTCCTCCACCTCCTTTACCCCCCAACACCCCTCGTCCTCCACCTCCCTTACCCCAATATCCCTCCTCGTCCTTCACCTCCTTTACCCCAACACCCTTCGCCCACAACCTCCCTTACCCCTCATCCACAACTTCCCTTACCCCTCATCCACAACCTCCCTTACCCTCAATATCCCTCATCCTCCACCTCCCTTACCCCAACACCCTTCGTCCACAACCTCCCTTACCCCTCAATACCTCTCGTCCACAACCTCCCTTACCCTCAATATCCCTCGTCCATAACCTCCCTTACCCCTCAATACCCCTCGTCCACAACCTCCCTTACCCCAACACCCTTCATCCACAACCTCCCTTACCCCTCAATACACCTCATCCTTCACCTCCCTTACCCCCCAACACCCCTGGTCGTCCACTTCCCTTACCCCCAACAACCCCTCCTCGTCCTCCACCTCCGTTACCCCAAACACCCCCATTGCCCAAGCCTCTCCTCGTCCTCCCCCTCACTTGCCCCCCAAGCCTCTCCTTGCCATCCCCCTCACTTGCTCCCCCACACCTCTCTTAAAGCCCCCCCCAACACCTCTTCTCATCCTCCACCCACGGCCACCCCACACCTCTCATCCTTTACCCACGGCCACCCCACACCTCTCATCCTTTACCCACGGCCACCCCACACCTCTCATCCTTTACCCACGGCCACCCCACACCTCTCATCCTCCACCCGCGGCCACCCCACACCTCTCATCCTCCACCCGCGGCCACCCCACACCTCTCATCCTCCACCCACGGCCACCCCACACCTCTCATCCTTTACCCACGGCCACCCCACACCTCTCATCCTCCACCCGCGGCCACCCCACACCTCTCATCCTCCACCCGCGGCCACCCCACACCTCTCATCCTCCACCCACGGCCGCCCCACACCTCTCATCCTCCACCCATGGCCCCTACATTTCCTCATCCTGGGCCCCACACTCGGACCCTCCAACTCATCCTGCTTCCTGGGTACCATATATTCCGTCCACTCCCACCACTTCCTCCTCATGGAACCCGCGGTTCTCTTTCTTTGGTCTGCCTCCAAAGCATCTCATCATTACAAATCTGGCCAGCAATCCCCCCCTCTGGAGGGCGAGGAGCCCGCCCTCGCCGCTCTCCTTCTCCTCCTCCTCCCTTCGGGCCTATTTGATCCGAACTTCTCTCTCCTCCCCTCACCCTTCACATCGTGAGACTCCAGCACGCCACCCACCCCGACCTTCCGCTCCTCCAGCAGATCCTTACCCTCACCCGGTCCTGCCTCCCTCCCTTCCCCTTTTCACTCACCTCCTTTTCCCTTTTCTCTCGCTCTCTCCGGGTTGCTCGCGCCGCTGCCCTGGACCCGGTTTAAATTCTCTTCCGCCAATCCTAGCCGCAGCTTCTCTACACGTGACCGTGAGCCTATTCTACCCAGAAGGCGCTGCGCTCCGAGCATGCGCTGTTGGATGAGGGCGGCTTACCTCCACTACCCCTCCCCCCCATGCCGTGTTGCTAGGATACGTGCTTGGATCCCCGGCTTCAGCTTGAAGCCCACAGTAGCTGCAAACGGCTAATTATGTTTTTAGAGATTGTAGCTATCCATTTTTATTAATTCAACGGCATTAACTAATTCTAGAGAGAGAGAGAGCATAACTTGTATTTATGCAATTGTTCCAGACTGAAGCAGGGATTGTGGGGAGGTGCCCGCTTTGGCCGGCATGAGGCTGCAAAGGATATCGAGGCAACGAACGAGGTAGGTAGGTGAGCTGCTAAGTACGAGCGAGGGTCAGAACAAGAATTAGGTGATTCTAAAGAATAGAGAGTATTAACGTGAGTGGGCTGGAGCAAATAGATATCAAATTCAGTTGTTCTGAGGTTGCAGTCGGCATGGCACCCGTTGGCTGGAGTGGGATGTGCGCAGCTGGGTAGTTGGGTGAATGGGCAGCTTGGATGGTGACACATTCCTTCCGTAGTTTGTCCTTCACTATTGTTAGAGCCTGATGCATAAACACAATTTCTCAGCAAAAGCACAGATGATGATCCCTCGTGAGCGGTCATGAACTAGGTGTTCTCTTGGGTCATTGAGAGTGAACCTATTGTCATTTTATCAAGAAGACATAGAAACCTAGGACCAGCATCAGAAGAAGCACACTACACACAAACAACCCAAAAGTAATCCCTGTGCTTCCTGGCATGGAATGTGTGGGTTCCACAGTAAACCTCAAAACCTATTAAATTGGAGTGGAAGTAAGTCACCCTTGATCGTGAGGAACGGAATAGAAATCATTGAAATTGTGAAAACTTAGCAAATTCAACATCCTGCATAATTATCTTACAAAATTGTTTGTTGAAGAAAACAGGAAATTATCACTCCCTTTGTGGCGTGTACTGGTGCCCAAGAACAGTGTGGTGACCTGCCTCAATAGTTATCATCTAGTTGCACTTAGATCCACAGTGATGAAGAGTTTTGACAGGTTGGTGTTGAAATATAGCAGCTCCCGCCTGAGAGGCAACTTGCATCCACTCCAACTTGCCTAACGGAGCAACGGGCCCACAGCAGATGGCATCTCATTGGCTCTTCTCTCAATCCTGGGACATCTGGACAGCAAAGATGCATACAGCAGGTTGCCCTTTGATGACTACAGCTCAGCATTCAATATCATCATCCCCTCAAAACTAATCAATAAACTCCAAGATCTTGGCTTCAATACCTCCTTATGCAATTGCATCCTGGATTTCTTTACTTGCAGGCCCTAGTCGGTTCAGATTGGCGAAAACATCTCCTCCATGATCTCCATCTGCACAGGTGCACCAGAAGGCTGCGTGCTTAGTCACCTGCTCTGCTGTGTGACTAAGCACAGCTCCAATGCCATTTTCAAGTTTGCTGTTGTGGGCTGAATCAAAGGTGGTGATGAGTCAGTATACAAAAGGGAGAATGAAAATTTCCCTGAACAATGTCATAACCACAACCTCTCACTCAATGTCAGCAAGACCAAGGAATTGATTAGAGACTTCAGGAGAGGGAAACTGGAGGTCCATGAACCAGTCATCATCGGAGGAGCAGGGGTGGAAAGGATTAGCAACTTTGATTTTAGGGGACCTGTCCTGGACATAGCACGTAAGTGCAATTGCAAAGAAAGTATGGCAGCACCTTTACTTCCTTAAGAGTCTGCAGATGATATCTAAAACTTTGACAAACTTCTATTGGTGTGTGGTGGAGAGTATATTGACTGGCTGCATCACGGCCTGGTATGGACAAACACCAATGCCTTTGAACAGAAAATCCTACAAAAGATAAGTGAATTTGGCCCAGTACATCACAGTTAAAGCCCTCCCAGCCATTGAGCACATCTACATGAAATGTTGTTGTAGGAAAGCAGCATCCATCAGGACTCGCACTACCACCCCTCAACCATCAGGCTCTTGAATAAAAGGAGATAACTACACTCACTTATCCCATCAGAGAAATGTTCCCACAATTAATGGTCTCACTTTAAGGACTCTTTATCTGATTATTTCACGTTCTCATTATTTATTGCTATTTATTTATATTTGCATTTACTCAGTTTGTTGTCTTCTGCACTCTGGCTGATCTTCCGTTGATCCTGCTGTAGTTACCATTCTATACATTTGCTGAGTGTGCCCACGTGGAAAGGAATCTCAGGGTTGGATTTGGTGACAATTACGTACTTTGATAATAAAATTTACTTTGAGCTTTGTGCAGCTGTTCCTTACTGCTTGACACAGCTGCCAAAGTTAAGGATCAGTTGTGGCTGGAAAATTGGGCTCATAGTTGGACTTGTTCATTTAGCTGTAAATTATATGGGCACAGTAGTTTTATGAATCAGAACAGAGCCACACCTCTCTCTCACACACTTAGAGGTGCTGTGGATATCTTCCACTTGGCAATACAGCAATAAGAAAATAAGCAATAACTTGGGTCCAAACAATTATCAATTATCATTATCAAAATGGTAATGGTTCCTTAAGGTTGTTATAGCCGGGGGTGAAAATGGGGACAAGCTCTCTCTGCCTATTAAGTGCTCCCAATGGTGTATGCCTCAAATAGCCTCTGACAACAAAGTTCAACTCCTGAGTTCAATGTCAACTGGCAACTCTTGTGATGCTGCTGGTAGCAAACTGTATCGGTCTCTGCCATTCCTTTGGGTTCATCAGATGTGTGGACAGGGGGAGCTTGCTACATGGGCAACAGCTTGCTCTCCATATTGTACTGACCAGGCTTGAGTATTGAGACAGATAGGATGCATTATCCATGGTCAACTCTGACCGATGGAATCCCCCTTCATGAAAATGGTAATAGAGCTTTGACCAGCAACCAAACTGGACATCAGATGTTGGCGAGGAGGGGATTTCATTCGCATCCACTGGCTGAGTAGAAAAGGGAGCAGTGGGTTGCAACAGCATATTAAAACTTTGCCCAGCAGCAAATCCTGACATGGTAAGTTTGACAGGAGGGGATTTCACTGCCAGAGTAGAAAAGGGAGCAGCTGGTTGCAGCAGCGTAGTAGAGCTTTGAACAGCGACCAATCCGCGTTTGAGATTGATTAGCAAAAGCAAACTAAAGAAAGACGGGCAAGCGCAGCGGCCATCATCTGGGGGGACAGAGTCAGAGGGGTGATCTTGAGACTTTACTCTTTGAGGCTTTAGTCAGAGAAAGCAAAAACAAAGAAAAGCTGTAGGTTATGTTTCTTTTCCTTCCCTCCTTCATATCTGCTCAGTTAGGATGACTAGACATGCCAGGCAGGATAGTGGAATGCTGCTCTTGCAGGATGTGGGAAGATAGGGAAACCTCCAATGTCCCTGACGACTATAACTGCGAGAAGTGCGTTCAGCTGCAGCTTCTAACAATCCACATTCAGGAGCTGGAGCTGGATGAATTCCGGATCATTCGGGAGACTGAAGGGGTAATGGATAGGACATATAGAGAGGTAGTTACGTCCATGGTGTAGGACACAGGAAAATGAGTGAGAGTCAGGAAGGGGAAAGGGGTTGAGGGGCCAGTGCAGAGTACCCATGTGGCTTTTTCCCTCAACAACAGGTATGTGACTTTGGATACTGTTGGGGACGTTGATCTTACAGAGGAAAATCACACTGGTTGGCTCTCTTGCACTTAGTCTGGTTCTGTGACTCAGAAGGGAAGGGGGAAGAAGAGGCACGCTGTGGCAATAGGTGACTCATTAGTTAGGGGAATGGACAGGAGGTTCTGTGGGTGAGAGTGAGATTCCCGGATGTTATATTGCCTCCTGGGTGCCAGGGCCTGGGACATCACTAGATTGAGTCCTCCGCATTCTTAAGTGGGAAAGGAAGCAGCTGGAGGTCATTGTCCAGGTAGGTACGAATGATGTGGGTAGGATGAGTGACGAGTTTCTGCATAGGGAGTTCTGGGAGTTAGGTGCTAAATTCAAGGGCAAGACCTCTCAGGATTGCTACTCGTGCCGTGTGCTAGTGAGGCCAGAACTAGGAAGATTATACAATTTAATATGTGACTTAAGGAGTTGGTGTAGGAGGGAGGCATAAGATTTTTGGATCATTGTGCTCTCTTCCATGGAAGTTGGGGCCTGTACAAAAGGGATGGTTTGCACCTGAACTGGAGGGGGACTTAATATCCCAGTGAGAAGGTTGGTTAATGCTGCAAGTTGGAGTTTAAATGAGAGCTCCAGGGAGATGGGAGTGAGAGTGCCAGAACAGTTAGTGGTGAGGTTGTGGACGCAGATGTTGGTAAGACCTCTGACAAAGTTAGAAATCAAAAGGTTGAGTTCGGTGCGACTGGTGCCCTGAGCTGCGTGTATTTCAATGCAAGTATCGTAAGAAAGGTGGATGAGCTCAGGGTGTGGATCAGCACCTGGAATTATGACTTTGTAGCCATTAGTGAGACTTGGTTGCAGGAGGGACAGAACTGGCAGCTCAGTATGCTGGGGTTCCATTGTTTTAGACATGACAGAGCAGGAGGGATTAAAGGAGGAGGGGTGGTGTCAGGGAAAATATCATGACAGTGCTCTGTCAGGATAGATGGGAGAACTCCATAAGCGCGGGTGGAACTGAGAAATAAGAAAGTTTTGACCATGTTAAAGTTGCTATATTACAGACCACCCAAAAGTCCTAGGGATTGGGAGGAACAGATTTGTAAAGTGATCGCAGACTGTTGCAGGAAAAATAAGGTTGTTACAGTAGTTGCTTTTAACTTCCCACATATTGACTGGGAATCTCATACTGTAAAAGGACTAGATGGGATAGAGTTTGTCAAATGTGCTCAGGAAAGTTTCTTTCATCAGTACATAGAAGTCCCAATGAAAGGGCATGTGATATTGGATCTGCCATTAGGGAATGAGACAGGGCAGGTGACAGAAGTTTGTGCAGGGGAACGCTTTGCATCCAGTAACCACAGTGCCATTAGTTTCAAAGTAATTATGCAAAGAGATAGGTCTGGTCTGCGGGTTGAGATTCTAAATTGGAGAAAGGCCAATTTTGATAGTATCAGAAATGATCTGGCAAGTAGGGATTGGGACATGCTGTTGTCCTGGAAAGTGGGAGGCCTTCAAAAATGAAAATTTGAGAGTACAAATCTTGTATGTGCCCGTCAGAATAAGAGGTAAGAATAACAAGTGTAGGGAACCTTGATTTTCAAGAGATATTGAGGCCCTGGTTAAGAGTAAAAAGGAGGTGCCTAACAGGTATACGCAAGTAGGAATAAATATTGTGCTTATGGAGTACAAGAAATGCAAGACAACACTTAAGAAACAAATCAGGAAGGTTAAAAGAAGGCATGAAGTTGCTCTAGCATACAAGGTGAAGGAGAATCATAAGGGATTCTACAGGTATGGTAAAAGCAAAAGGACTGTTAGGGACAAAATTGGTCCTCTGGATAACCAACATGGTAATCTACGTGAGAACCAAAACAGTTGGAGGAGATCTTAAATGCATTATTTGCATCCTTATTTCCTCAGGAGGTGGATGCAGAGTCTATAGAAGTGAGGCAAAATGGCATGAACTTGATGGATCCTGTACAGATTACAGAGGAGATGTTAGCTTGCTTGAGGCAAATCAGAGTGGATACATCCCCAGGGCCTGACAAGGTGCTCCCTCAGACCCAACGGGAGGCAAGTGCAGAAATTATGGGGCCCAAGCAAAGATATTTCAGATGTCCTTTGTGACGGGAGGGGTACCAGAGGACTGAAGAATAGCCAATGTTATCCTTCTGAAGGCTCTAAACAGACACCTGGAAATTATAGGCCAGTGAGTCTGACATCAGTTGTGTGAAAGTTCTTGGAAGGTATCCTAAGGGGCCAGATAAGGGGCCAATTATTTGGATAGACTGATTAGGGACAGTCAACATGGCTTTGTGCGTGGTAGGTCATGTCTAACCAGTCTTACAGAGTTTTTTGAGGAAGTTACCAGGAAAGTGGATGAAGGCAGGGCAGTGGATGTTGTCTGCATGGACTTTAGTAAGGCATTTGACAAGATCCTGTGTGGGATGCTGCTCAAGAAGGACAAGTCGTTTGGCATTCAAGCTGAAGTAGTAAATTGGATTAGACATTGGCTTTGTGGAAGAAGCCAGAGAGCGGTCGTAAAGGGTTGCCTCTCTGACTGGAGGCCTGTGACTAGTGGTGTGCCACAGGGATCGGTGCTGGGCCCTTGTTTTGTCATCTGGATCATAATGTGGTTAACTGGATCAGCAGATTTGCAGATGACACCAAGGTTGAGGGTGTAGTGGACAGTGAGGAAAGCTGTCATGGCTTGCAGAGGGATCTGCATCAGCTGGGAAAATGGGCTGAAAAATGACAGATGGAATTTAATGCAGACAAATGTGAGGTTTTGCACTTCGGAAGGATCAACCAGGGTAGGCCTTACACAGTGAATGTTAGGGCACTGAGGAGTGTGGTAGAGTAAAGTGATCTGGGAATACAGGTACATAATTCTTTGAAAGTGACATCACAGGTAGATAGGGTTGTAGAGAAAGCTTTTTGCACATTTGCCTTCAAAAATCAATGTATTGAGTACAGAAGATGGGGTGGAAGTTGGAGTTGCATAAGACTCTGGCGAGGCCTAATTTGGAGTATTGTGTGCAGGTTTGGTTACCTACCTACAGGAAAATGTAAACAAGGTTGAAAGAGTGCAGAGAAAATTTACAATGATTGTTGCTGGGTCTGGAGGATCTGGATTACAAGGAAAGATTGAATAGGTTAGGACTGTATTCTTTAGAATGTAGAAGACTGAGAGGAGATTTGAATGAGATATACAAAATTATGTGGAGTACCGATAGGGAAAATGCAAGCAGGCTTTTTCCCACTGAGGTTAGGCGGGAATACAACCAAGCGTCATGAGTTACGTATGAAAGGTGAGAAGTTTAACGGGAACATGAGGGGAAACTTCTTTACTCAGGGGGTCGTGAGAGTGTGGAATGAGCTGCCAGCACAAGTGGTGCATGCGAGCTTGATTTTAACGTTTAAGAGAAGTTTAAATAGGTACATGGATGTAGGGATATGGAGGACTATGGAGTAGGCAGTTTAAATGGATTTTGGCATGGACTGGATGGTCCAAAGGGCTTGTTGCTGTGCTGTACTTCTCTATGACAATGATTCATCAGAAAAGGCATAAGTCAATACCATTGCTCGGAGAAGGTGACATCAATCAATGGTATAAGTTACGGTTATGGATTCCACAACCTGCCTGGGTCATAGGGGTGCTGTATAGATCAGTGCTGCACCAGTTGCCTCCATCTCTCTCAGTTGTGGGTGAGTGCCTGGGTTGCGGCAAAGCTCTGTCTGGTCCACTCTGTAATGTTGACTGCCCATTTCTTCCTTTGTCTGCCCCTTTTCCTTTTCCCCTGCACCTTTCCCTCAAGAGCAGTCTTTGAGAGTCCACTTGATCTTGCTATGCGGCCATACCATCTCAGTGTCCTCTTCTTTACTGTGGACAGTGGGTCTTTGTAGTGTCTCATATGCTGGGTGATGGTTCTTCACACTTCATTGTTTGAGACATGGTCAGTATAGGAGATGCCGAGGGGCGTTCTGAAACATCTCATTTCTACTGCCTGGAACTTCTTTTGCAGTTCTCCTGTCAAAGTCCATGATTTGCATGTAGGACTTTCAACTTGGATCTGAGATCCAATAGAAGTAGAGCTGTTTGTGGAGAATAGTTATTGTGTGTGGTGGTGTGTTTGCACCTCATTGTGTCCTCTGACGTGAAAAACGTAATTCATTGTGTTTACAACAGTAAGTAATAAAGGCATCCGTTAGTCTTGCGAGACCATGGATCTGCGCCTGGAAGGTCTTCACTCTCCAGGGCACAGGCCTGGGCAAGGTTGTATGGAAGACCAGCAGTTGCCATGCTGCAAGTCTTCCCTCTCCACGACACCAATGTTGTCCAAGGGAAGGGCATTAGGACCCGTACAGCTTGGCACTAGTGTCGTCACAGAGCAATGTGTGATTAAGTGCCTTGCTCAAGGACACAACACGTTCCCTCGGCAGGGGCTCGAACTCACAACCTTCAAGTAGCTAGTCCAGTGCCTTAACCATTTGGCCATGTGCCCACTTACAATAGTAACAAGTACAGTTAAAAGTGAATACAGTTATTTGGACACATCGACTTCAATGAGATGAAGAGAGTGGCCCATTTTTAGTTTTGTTGGATGGAGAATTAACTGTGGCCAAAGTTCCACCTCTAATTTTGCCATGTGACATATCTATTTGGTAGTGCAGTCCTTCTCTTTGGACTAATTAAATTATGTGCTTAAGTGTGGAATACCAAGTTTCCTGAAAGTACGTAACAATAGACAATTAACACGGAAATGAGTGCTGCCAACTGAGCCAAAGTAATTCTGTGTATGTAGGAAATGCATTAGGTGACAAGTATTTGTACAAGGAGTAGGTATCCTATGTGGCAGCACTAAAGATAGTGTTAATTACATGCAGCATGTTTACTCACAAGCTGCCTAATTATTGACAGTGTAACTTAAGTGTACAGGTTTCCCCCACAATCCGAAGGTAGAGCGTTCCTATGAAACGGTTCGTAAGCCAGAATGTCGTAAAGTGAATAAGCAATTACCAGTTATTTATATGGGAAAAATTTTTGAGCGTTCCCAGACCCAATAACCTACAGAATCATGCCAAATAACACATAAAATCTAAAATAGCAGTAACATATAGTAAAAGCAGGAATGATATGATAAATACACAGCCTATATAAAGTAGAAGTACTTTTCTGCAGCACTGTCTAGCGCTCTTGGCAGAAACACAGTGCAAGTGCTCTTGGCAGAAACACTCTCTCCAGTAACCTTTAAGTTATGAAGCTGCTAAATCATACCAAATAACACATAAAAACACATAGCCTATGTAAAGTAGAACTAATGTATGTACAGTGTAGTTTCACTTACCGGAATCGGGAAGACTCCAATAAATTGCAGTTTTGTCACAGTTAAACACTTGCTTATACAAATAACCACCTTCTGTAATTATTTTCTTCAGTTCTGCTAGGAACTTTTTGGCAGCTTCAGTATCAGCTGAAGCGCTCTCTCCAGTAAACGTTAAACTATGAAGCTGCCCTTGCCTCAGAAACTGATCAAACCACCCATGACTACCTTTAAATTCCACTTACGCAACACTTTCACCACCATCGTCCAGTGGTTTTTGTTTCAGCTTATTAAAAAGACTGACTGATTTCTCCTTAAGTAGAAGAAAACTTAACGGAACACCACGCTTTGTACACCCATCAATCCACTCAAGCAATAGATTTTCCATTTTATCCATTATTGGACGCCGACTAAGAGAGACCACTTTGCTACGAGCAGAACCAACAGTAACATCGGCAGCTTTCAAAATTCTCTCTGCGTATAAATAGTGCGAATGGTGAACGCAGGCAAGTTCAACGCACGGACAATGTCCTTACTTCGTTCACCATGATCGAAAGGCTTAATTATGTCTAGTTTTACGCTAAGCATTACACCCTTACGAGCTCTTTTAGGCTTTTCCGATACCTTAGGACTCAGCTTGCTAACGGATGCACAAAATAAATCGAGATAAAGCACGTGTTTAAGCAATGGCAGCTAGAATGCAGTTCTGGGGGAAGAGCTTGACTGTTCGGGCAGGCACTGACTTCTTTCGTAACAGCGAGGTGTCGTAAAGCGAACATTTGGAAAATGGGGGCCACCTGTACTATGTAAGTGCTAGGAGGCCCTGAATGAACTGTGCATGTTTACACAGTCCACATGGGAGAAATACCTGTAAGAACAATGGGTGCAGAGACAGCTGATATATGGGGAATAGATAGTGGCAGCCTCACTGACTACAAGCTTAGAGACATTTTATGCACAGACCACACAGCATGCAGGCAGATCTTTATTGTTATTTATTGCGATACAACGCAGAATAGGCCTTCCAGCCCTTAGAGCCGTGCTACCCAGCAACCCTCTGACCTAACCCCAGCCTAAACATGGGATAATCTACAATGACCAATTAACCTACCAGCCAGTACGTCTTTGGGCTGTGGGAGGAAACCAGAGCACGTGGAACGTACAAACTACTTACAGACAGCGGCAGGAATTGAACACAGATCGCTAGTACTGTGAAGCGTACTAAGCACTATGCTATCATGCTGCCCCATCTTGTATGGGGTGTGTCTGTGTGTAAAACTGCTAAAGGGACCTATGTGTATGTGGCCAGGCAGTGTGGAAACTATGTGTGCAGTATATTTTTGAAAGGGGTATAGGTGTATTGGGAGTCCCTGCATAGACAGTATGTGTATGTGGTTAACTCATAAATGGATCTTAGTTATACAAGGTCTTAGGGGAAGGTACGACCTGTATAAAAGGAAGGGGTTACATCTGACCCTGAGGGGATCCAATATCCTTGCAAGCATTTTAGCTAGAGTTGTTCGGGATGGTTTAAACTAATTTGGCAGGGGGATGGGAACTGGTATGATAGTGCTGAGGGTGAAGTAGTTGGTTTACAAACAGAGGCAATGTGTAGTGAGGAGAGGCTGATGACAGGGCAAAATTGCAGTTAACAGGATGAGTTGGAATGTAAAAGGCAGACAAATTTTTTTTAAAGGGTCAATACAGGACTCAAGGTGTTATATTTGAACGTTTGCAGTACACGGAATAAGGTAGATGAACTTGTAACGTAGTTACAAATTGGCATCTATGATGTAGGCATCACCGAATCATGGCTGAAAGAAAACTACTGTATAGTTGGGAGTTTAATGGCCAGGGATACTCATTGTATCAAAAAGATAGGCAGGAAAACAGAGGAGGTGGCATTGCTCTATTGGTTTAAAAAAAAGAAATCAAATCATTAGAAAGAGGTGACATAGGGTCAGAAAGTGTTGAATCATTGTGGATACAGCTAAGGAATTGCAAGGGTAAAAAGACCTTAATGGGAGTTGTATACTAGCCCCCAAATAGTAGTAAGGATGTGGTTTACAAATTACAACAGAGATAGAAAATACAATAGTCGTGGGGGATTTCAATATGCAGGTAGGTTAGGAAAATCAGATTGGTGCAGGATCCGAACAGAAGGAATTTCTAGAATGCCTAGAAGATGGCTTTTTAGAGCAACTCGTGGTTGAGCCCACTAGGGGATTGTATTGGATTGGGTGTTGTGCACTCAACCAGAATTGATTAGAGAGCTTAAGGTAAAAGAACCTGAGGGGCAAGTGATCATAAGTGGGCAGGGATGATGGCAGAGCAGCAATTCGGAAGCCACAGGATATATACATTCCAAAGAAGAAGAAGTATTCTAAAGCAAAGATGACACAACCATGGCGAATAAGAGAAGTCAAAACCAAAACAAAAGCCAAAGTGAGGGCATATAATAGAGCAAAATTTAATGGAAATTTAGAGGATTGGGAAGCTTTTAAAAACCATCAGAAGGCAACTAAAAGTCATTAAGAAGGTAAAGATGGAATACAAGAGTAAGCTAGCCAATAATATTAAAGAGGATACCAAAAGTTTCTTCGGATACATAGTCTAAAAGAGAGATGAGAGTGGATATGTCTGCTGAAAAACGATGCTGAAGAAAGTGAATGTGATTGGTGGAAGGGAATGATGCTGGGGGACAAGGAAATGCCGGATGAACTGTATAATATTTTGCATCAGTCTTCACTGTGGAAGACTCTTTAACAGTATGCCAGGAGTTTGAAGGTGTTGGTGGACAGAAATGTGTGAAGTTGCCGTTACTAGGGAGAAGGTTCTTAGCAAACTGAAAGGTTTGAAGGTAGATAAGTCACCTAGACCAGATGGTGTACACCCCTGGGTTCTCAGAGAGGTAGCTGAAGAGATTGTGGAAGCATTAGTAATGATCTTCCAAGAATCACTGGATCCTGGAATGGTTCCAGAAGATTGAAAATTGCAAATGTCAGTCCACTCTTCAAGAAAGGAGAGAGGCAGAAGAAAGGAAATTATAGGCCAGTTAGTCTGATTTCAGTGGTTGGGAAGATATTGGAGTCAATTGTTTCGGGTGTGGTTTCCGGGTACTTGGAGGCACATGATAAAATAGGCCGTAGTCAGCATGGTTTCCTCAAGAGAAAATCTTGCCTGTTGGAATTCTTTGAAGAAATAAGAAGGAAGATTGACAAAGGAGAATTGGTTGATGTGTACTTTGACAAGGTGCCACATATGAGGCTGTTTAACAAGTTATGATCCCATGGTATTACAGGAAAGATTCTAGCATGGATAAAGCTGTGGCTGATTGGCAGGAGGCAAAGAGCGGGAATAAAGCGAGCCTTTTCTAATTGGCTGCCGGTGACTGGTGGTGATCCACAGGGGCAGACATCCCACCCCTCCCGGAAGTTCCAGGAGTCTCCCGCATATTAATAGTGGCTCCCTGATGCCCGCAAATTATATACAATGTCCCGGTAGTCAATTTTTTTGAGAGAGTGAGCGTGAGAGAGAGAGTGAGAGAGCGAGAGCAACCATGAGAGAGAGCAAGCGTGAGAGAGACCATGAGGGCGGGAGAGCACGGGAGAGAGAGCGAGAGCGACCATGAGAGAGAGAGAGTGAGAGCGACCATGAGAGAGAGAGAGAGAGAGAGCGCGACCATGAGAGAGAGAGCAAGCGAGTGTGAGAGAGACCACGAGAGCGAGAGCGACCACGAGAGAGAGAGCGAGCACGAGAGACACCACGAGAGCGCGTGTGTGTGTGTGAGAGAGAGAGAGAGAGAGAGAGAGAGCGCGCGCGTGCGCCATGGCAGAGTGTTCCAAAAAAAGAAAATATGAAACGTACGTCAGTCCAGACTACACTAAAGTGTACCCCTGCCTAATAGGGGTCAAAAATAATGATAGTGTTGCTCGCTGCACTGTTTGCAACAATGACTTTTCTATTGCCCATGGATATACATGTCAGAATGGGAATGGGATGTGGAATTAAAATGTGTGGCCACTGGGAGATACTGCTTTCTCTGGCGGACAGAGCGTAGATGTTCAGCAAAGCGGTCTCCCAGTCTGCGTCGGGTCTCGCCAATATATAAAAGGCACAGCCTTTTGTCTATCCACGGCCTCCTCTACTGTAAAGATGAAGCCACACTCAGGTTGGAGGAACAACACCTTATATTCTGTCTGGGTAGCCTCCAACCTGATGGCATGAACATCGACTTCTCTAAGTTCCGCTAAGGCCCCACCTCCCCCTCGTACCCCATCTGTTACTTATTTTTATGCACACATTCTTTCTCTTACTCTCCTTTTTCTCCCTTCTGTCCCTCTGAATATACCTCTTGCCCATCCTCTGGGTCCCCCCCCACTTTGTCTTTCTTCCCGGACCTCCTGTCCCATGATCCTCTCGTATCCCCTTTTGCCTATCACCTGTCCAGCTCTTGGCTCCATCCCTCCCCCTCCTGTCTTCTCCTATCATTTTGGATCTCCCCCTCCCCCTCCCCCTCCAACTTTCAAGTCCCTTACTCACTCTTCCTTCAGTTAGTCCTGACGAAGGGTCTCGGCCTGAAACGTCGACTGCACCTCTTCCTACAGATGCTGCCTGGCCTGCTGCGTTCACCAGCAACTTTGATGTGTGTTGCTTGAATTTCCAGCATCTGCAGAATTCCTGTTGAATGATGGAATTGATGGCTTTTTGCAAAGTTTGCAGACGATACAAACTTAGGTGGAGGGATGCGTAGTTTTGAGGAAGCAGAGAGGCAATAGAATGACTTAGACAGATTAGGAGAAAATGGCAGTTGGAATACAGTGTCAGGAAGTGTTCGGTCATGCATTTTGGTGGAAGAAATGAAAAGCTAGACTATTTTCTAGATGGGGAGCAAATACAAAAAACAGAGGAACTTGAAAGTCCTTGTGCTGGATTCCCTAAAAGTTAACTTGCATGTCGAGTCTGTGGTAAGGAAGGCAAATGCAATGTTATCATTCATTTGAAGAGGACTAGAATATAAAAGCAAGGTTATAATGTTGAGACTTTATAAGGCACTGGTAAGGCCTCACTTGGAGTATTGTGAACAGTTTTGGGCCCCTTAGAAAAGATATGCTGAAACTAGAGGGGGTTCAAAGGAGGTTCATGAAAATGATTCCAGGATTGAATAGCTTATCATATGAAGAGCGTTTGATGGCTCTGGGCCTGTATTCAGTGGAATTCAGAAAAATGAGGGGTGACCTAATTGAAACTTACCAAATGGTAAAAAGTCTTGATAGAGTGGATATGGAGAGGCCGTTCCTATGGTGGGAAAGTCTAAGACCAGAGGACACAGCCTCAGAATAAAGGGGCGTCCTTTTAGAACAGAGATGAGGAGGAATTTCTTTAGCCAGAGAGTAGTGGATCTGTGGAACTTGTCGCCACATAGTGTTGCCAACTGTCCTGTATTAGCCGGGACATCCCATATATTGGGCTAAATTGGTTTGTCCCATATGAGACCGCCCTTGTCCCGTATTTCCCCCGCTAAGGCAGGGCGTTCCTATGAAACCGTTTGTAAGCCAAAATGGCGTAAAGTGCAGAAGCAATTACCATTAATTTATATGGGAAAAATTTTTGAGCATTCCCAGACCCAAAAAATAACCTACCAAGTCATACCAATAACACATAAAACCTAAAATAACACCAACATATAGTAAAAGCAGGAATGATATGATAAATACACGGCCTATATAAAGTAGAAAAAATGTATGAACAGTGTATCAGAATCGGAAAGATTAAGCCAAAACCGATTTGTAGAAAAAAATCGGCACGTACATGCATGCGCATGCACGTATGCTCACACAGGTGTCCGCGCAAGGCTTCGTGGTCATGGTAGTCTTTCTCAGGGTAAACACAAGTGTCCCGTATTTGACTGCTACTTTTGTCCCTTATTTGGGAGTGAGAAAGTTGGCAACTCAGGCAGCTGTGGAGGTTAAATCTTTATGTCTATTTTGGAGCGGGAAGCGCAGAATCAAATATCGCTGTGATGATTGTACGTTCCAGTATCAATTGTTTGGCGACAATAAAGTATAAAGTATTTAAGGCAGAGGTTGATAGATTCTTGATTGGTTAGAGCATGAAGGGATATGGGAGGAAGACAGGAGATTGGGGCTGAGAGGAAAAATGGATCAGCTGTGATAAAATGACAGAACAAATTTGATGGGCCAAATAGCCTATTTGGCTGCTCATTTGTCTTATAATCTAAGTATTCAGGGCTCTGCTTTGCCAGGTCATAGGCATCTCCAATACTCATCTTTAAAGGAAGGAGTTTCCTTCAGGAGACTTTTGTTTAGATCAAAATATTTGAATATAAAAATTCCAAAATGACGTTCCCAAGTTAATAATAGTCACAGAGTCTGCATTATAAAAATAATAAGAGCTATTTATTGGGAGAACATCAAGTTCATTCGAAAGTCTTATTTATGACTGTCTAATATGGCTTTATAACATCAAACCATTGAAAAGCTGCTGGTGAATTGGAGGCACCCAGTTCCTTGGGATCCCAGTATTAGTAGAGAGCAGAGTGAGTGAGGAACAACTTGAGTGATCCTGAGCTTTCACAGTACAGTGCATTCATGATATTGTTACATGGAGCAGCAACAGTCGGAACTTACTGCCATGAGTAAACATATTGGATGTTGTGCAGGTCGAGCAATTTCTTCATCAAAAGGATAGGCCATGTTTGACATGACTCTGAGGAACTAACAAATCCATGAACAACTTAAAGAAGGATTGAATTCTCCATTTGCCTCTCAATGCCCAGAGGTAGAAATAGGTAAGGCTAGACAACGGGGCTCTGGTGAAGTTGTGTAGACCAATCCCCTGTACATTGGATGCAATGGATTACAGAAACATTGATGAACTCCAGCCGACTTTGTTTGAAGGAGACAAAGAAGTGTACAATGATATATGCTCCACTGGAGTTAAGAGCCCAAGACCAATTCTTCATTTGGAGAATCAAGTTGTTTTCTGTTGAAGCCTGAGTTGAATAGGTTCCAAGGCTTCCTTCACCAGTCACATTCACTTTCTATGATTAGATTGATTAAAGTTATCTCTTCAGGAATGCCAAAGCTAGCAGTAATGCACAATGCTCAGAACAAGATGTTGAAATTCTGTGGTAGCTTGGATGCATTTTAGTTACCCCAGCTATTTTGAAGGTTCATTGTTAGTGTTCCTCCAAACCCAGCCACTGCTCTTTTCTGTCTAATTGCCATTCATCTTCAAGCAGTTCTTCTGGCGATGGCACATAGTGTTTCTCATAGCCAGAGGTGATGCAGGCTCTTCCTGGTATTTTTGTGCTGACTGGCTTTTCTTCAGGTTGTATATCCTGACCAGTGCAGGTGTGTGGAGAGTTTTCTCCATTCTGAGTTGGTATGTTTTTCAGTAACAGATCGTCGGTGTCTAAGCTGTTGGTTTCTCTCAGAGTAAAGCTGTTGCTAGTTGTTTGGGGAACCAGTGTCACAGTCTCTTCCACTTTAACAACTTCTGGATCATTCTCAATCATTCCAAAATGGTCTGGAGTGATAAGATTCTGAAAGTAGATGCAGAGTATTGCAGAGTTAGTATTGGGTTCAAAGGTAATTTGGTCTCCCATGGAAAATGCATCCTTATTAGCTCAAGCTTTATTCCCCCCTTAATATTCTCCCAACCGTGGTCCCAAACTTGCATATTTCTTCACCTTCAATCTTCTCTCACCTTATTGGCTCTCTCAACTCTGTTCTCACCAAAATGCTCACTATCAGGTTTACTTCCTAGTTCTCTGTCTAACTCAACTCCACATCTGGGTCATTATCACTATCTTAAAAAATCTAATTTTTGACACTATCATCTTAGAAAATCACCTCCCCATCTTCATCCTCTCTTCCCTCTCTAAAGTCCTTGAATATGTTAATGCCCCTCTTAATTCATGTCCCTCTTAACCAGAACTCCTGTTGAATTCCAGACACAAGAGGTATTGCAAATGCTGGAGCAATACGAAGAATGTGCTGGAGGAACTCAGCAGATCAGGCAGCATCTATGGATGGGAATAAACAGTTGATGTTTTGGGCCGAGATGAAGGGTTTCAGTCCTGTTGAAGGGTCTCAGCCTGAAATGTGGGCAATGGATCACACCATCTTCCTCCAAACCACTCCACTGTTTTCCACTCATTCAGGGACTGGCTTCGTTGTTCAGCTCAGCATAATTCTACCTTCCGAATTCGACCTAGCATTCAGCCATTTCATATAATGAATATTTTCAGTATTTTATGTTAGATTTCCAGCAGTTGTTCCACATTCCCTCAGTAACATTTTAGAAACCATTTTATATTTGTATAAATACATGGCTACAAAGGTTGATAGGTGGTTAAGAAAGTTTATGGAATGCTTGCTTTTATTCGTCGAGGCATTGAGTTCAAAAGTAATGAGGATATGTTGCAACTTTACAGAACTCTGGTTAGGCCACATCTGGAGTGTTGCATACAGTTCTGGTTGCTCCACTATTAGAAGGATGCTGAAACTTTGGAGATGATGCAGAAGAGGTTTGCCAGGATGTTGGCTTGTTTAGAAGGCATGTGCTATCACGAGAGGTTGGATAAACTTGGGTTGTTTTCTCTTGAGCAGTAGAAACTGAGGGGAGATCTGATAGCGGTTTATAAGATTATGAGAGACATACATAGAGGAGTATCTTTCTCTCAGGGTAGAAGTGTCTAATACCAGAGAGCATGCATTGAAGATGAGAGGAGTAGGTTCAAGGGGAATGTGAGCGGTAAGGTTTTACTCAGAGAGTGCTCTGCCTGGTATGGTGGTAGAGGCAAATACATTAGAGGCTTTTAAGAGATGTTTAGACAGGCACATGAATATGAGGAAGAAGGAGAAATATGGACATTGTGTAGGTAGGAGGGATTCATTTTTGGGTTTTTTAAAATTTACTTTTTAGCTGGTTTGGCACAACATTGAGGGATGAAGGGCCTATTCCTGTGTTGGACTGTTCTGTGTTCTATATATGCAAGACTTCTGTTATCTTATGCATTTGACCTTTAATCTCTCCCAGAGCCCACCCTATTCCAGGAAATTATAGCTGAAGAAGAGCAATGTGCCAAAAATGGTTTCAGGTTAGTACCATTTTCCAGTATTTGGTCCTTAGCCGAAATAGTATTAGCATAACAGCCATTTATAATGTTAGGTTGTGTGTAGTTTATCATTGATTCGACAGTGTTTCTTCCTACTTATTGTGAATGCCTGCAAGAAAATGAATCTCGTTGTAGTATATGGTGATATGTATGTAGTTTGATAATAAGCTCATTTTAACTCTGCCATGTACCGTCCCCACCCCAGCTGCGGAAGGAGGAGAGTTGGGCCTGGGGCTAGCAACCCCATCTCATAAAAACGCAAAGCTACAGAAACCATAAACAGAAGCTCCAAAGGCCTCATCCCTGGGAGAAGAAGGATACACCAAGAAGATGGGCTATGCCTGGAAGCAAGATGAAAGAATGGCCTGGGACTGAGGACCCGGGTGAGCTACTGTTGGCAGCCTTTTCCCCAGTAGGAGTGATTGGCTTCAGAAGGAGAAGAAACTTACTTTGAACACTTAAGTTTTTTGGTTCCTTTCTTCCCAACTTACTTTCTTTTCAAGCAACACACTTCAAAGTTGCTGGTGAACGCAGCAGGCCAGGCAGCATCTCTAGGAAGAGGTACAGTCGACGTTTCAGGCCGAGACCCTTCGTCAGGACTCTCTTTTCATTTAACGTTAAGTTACCTTTTGCAGATCCCAGTTCTGATGAAAACCTGATTAACTTGGGACATTGACTTTGTTCTTCTCTTTACAGATCATAAGTTTCAAGACATATTATATTTTTATATCGGACTTACAGAATCTGAAATGTTTTATTTGTCTTGGTTTTGAGATTCTTCCGTGGTTTTACCCCCTCTGTATCACAGTAATTTTGAGTCTTCTGACCTCCCTGAGTTATCTTCACTTTTACATTTTCGTTCCTTTGAGTTAATTGTTTTGTCGAAGACCCAAGCTCAAATTCCCCATGTTCACTTTACCACCCTTTACTACACTATTTTTAAAATGTACTTTTTTTTTTGACACAGTCACTAGTTGCCTTTGCCAATTTCTCTTAAGTAGTTTTGTATCAGTATTTTTGTTTCAGAATGCTATGAGGTAACCTGGGATGATTTATTTTCTTACAGGGGCCATCTGCACACACTGCTGGAATTACTGCCTCCCTGTGCATAGAATAGAGCCCGTTTTCTCTTGCTAATATTCCCTTCCCATTTTCTTCCGAAGGTGCTCATACTCAATGAGGCGCAAGTTCCAAGGGTATCAGTTACCCACAGTTCTTAACCATGTTGTACAAAGGAGCCCAAACCTTAGGTGAGTTTCTTGCTTTTTGACAAATCCAAGACGAAATCCTGATAATACTTGGCCCTCTGTAAAAGCTTATTATGTATCTTGCCACATTGATAATGATATCAAAAGGAACTTGTATTTTGGTAGGTGTTTCATGACCACATCTTTGAATTTGGCACCTCCCTGGATTAAAAAGATGCTTCCTTCTAATTCCAACATGCAAGAGGCTACTGGGCCCATGGGGGTTCGTGCCTGTTCACAGCACAGCAATCACATTAATTCCATTCCGCCTCTCTTTCCTGGAATACCTACAACATATTTTCTCACACATGCCCATCAACCCTCATTTAATTCTTTCCTTTATCCCATGCGTAGGAGAATGGGAAGATAATGGAGCACATGCCTGTAAATGGCTGTTACTGAGGACGAAAGAAGAAAAATTCGGAGTTGGCAAAATCTTAAAAAGCCAATCTACTACCTTCTCAAGAGTAAAGGCAAAAGAAGGGTCTATAAGAACGTATTAATTTTTCCCCTATTCATTGTTTTTATTCATTGAATCTTTAGAGGAGACTTGATTAAAACATGTTCAAGTTCTCACCTGCTGGAGCCGAGTACGGATGATTTCAGGGTCTGGGATTTTCTGGCAACACCACTGAGGTATCAAGAAGGAGATAAGGCTTTTTATCCTGAAAAATAAATGGCAGATTTGTTCAAGAAAGGTAGTTGACATAATCCTGTGAATTACAGACCAGTGAGTCTTAGGTCAGTAGTCGGCAAACTATTGGAGAGGATTCTCAGACAGGACTTATGAGCATTGGAGGAGCATAGACTGTATTAGGTTTCATCAGCATTGCTTTGTGAAAGGTAGGCCGTGCCTTATGAGCCTGATTGAATTCCTTGAGGAAGTGACAAAACAAATTAATGAAGGGAGAGCAGTGGATGTGGTGTATATGGATGTTAGTAAGGAGTATTACAAGGTGCCACATTGTAGGCTTAGTTAGCAGGCAAGGGAATCAAGAGAACTTAGCAGTCTGGGTTCAAAATTGGGTTGCCTGCAGAAGGCAGAGAGTAGTAGTAGATAGGAGTGTATTCTGTGTGGTGGTCAATGACTGGTGGTGTTCCACAGGGATCTGTTCTGGGACCTTGCTGTTTATGATGTTTATAAATGATGATTGAGGAAGTGGAGGGGTGGGTTAATAATTTGTGCATAGAACAAAGATGAGAAGTGTTATGGATGATGTAGAAGGTTGATATAGGTTACAATGGAACATTGACAGGATGCAGGGCTGGGCGGAGAAGTGGCAGATAGAGTTCAAACTGGAAAAGTGTGAATTAATAAGGTAATGAGGTAATGTTGCCATTCTATAAGGCTAGTTAGACTGCTCTGGAATACAGTGGTGTGTTCAGTTCTCATTGCCTCATTATAGGAAAGATGCGGAAGCTTTAGAGAGGATGCAGAGGAGGATGCTGCCTGGATTAGGGAGCCTGTTTTATGAGGAAAGGTTGAGTAAGCTCAGGCTTTTCCCATTGGAATGAAAGGAGGATGAACGGTGACTTGACAGAGGTGTATAGAATGATAAGAGACAAAGATATAGAAGACAATCAGCACCTTTCTCCCAGGGTAGAAAGATCTAAAACAAGAGAGCATAATATTAAGCTGATTGGAGGAAAGTATGGGCTGGATGTCAGGTAGGCTTTTTACATGGGAGTGGTGGGTGTGTGGAGCACGCTGCCAGGGTGGTGGTAGAGGCAGATACATTATGGATATTTAAGAGACTCTTAGATGGGCACAAGAATGAAAGAAGAATAAGAGGGTTATGTGGGAGGGAAGGGGTTATAATGATTTTGGATAGATTAAAAGTCAGTGTAACATTATGGACTGAAAGGTGTGTACTGTGCTGTTATGTTCTATGTTCAGATTAGGTGCATCACAGCAGGAGCAAGCAATTCACCCCAACAGCCCTTTCATGCCATACCATTAGATCACAGCTGATCTGAATCTTAAATCTATCTGTTCACCTTTGTTCTTAATCCACAAATATCCATCAACATCTGAGAATTTTATTCACCTGCACTACTGATGAAGAGCATGTTGAATTTCAAATCATCCTCTGCAACAAAGTGTTTCTTAACGTTACTCCTAAAGGATCTATCTTTAATTTGATTATACCTCTTTATTTACCTAAAGAAATAATCCACTTTATTTACATCAAAGAAGTGGATCATTAGGTCTAATTGCTTCATATTGAGTTCCTCCAGTATGAAATCCATTTTCCAACACTTGTTGTTCTATCAGCATTTGGTTTCATCATTTTCTCTCTTTTGAGTGGTGCCATATCCACCACTCTGAATTTCTATTGCTCTCCACCACATATGTCCCACACCTGCTATATCTACCCTTTTAAAAAATGAACTGCATGTTCTTATGAAAGCTGCTTCTACAATATCTCCAAGCTAATAACTCATAATCTAGATCAGGGGTTCCCAACCTTTTTTATGCCATGGACTAATACCATTAAGCAGGGGTCCATGGACCCCATTTTGGAAACCCCTAACATAGAAGGATTTGGATAAAGCTGACCATTCTTTCATTGCTGGGCCTTAATTCTTGAATTGCAAACTCAGTAACTTTATGGGAGCATATTCAAAAGATCAGGGCTGTACCACACTGCCATCATCTCAAGGAAAACTGGGGATGGACAATAAGTGAAGTTGTGAATAAAAGAGACTCCTCTGTCTAAGCAGTTCGCAGGTGGTTCCTCAGAGTTTAAGGTGATCATTTTAGAGAGGAGGACGCCCATGCATGAATTACTTCAATATAGGATGGCTGTTACAAACTAGTTACTACGTGATGTTCATAGAATAAGGTCACTATCCAATTGTAATGAGATTCAAGATAATTGACATTAGCCTTTGTTTAGATGGATTTTATATGCATATATACATGGGCATATAGATAAATTTCTTGAATTTTACCAGCAGGAGTTGGGCTCTTTCCACACACATATGAACACACATATGTGCATACAAACCACTCTTGCCTGCGTTCTCATACCCTTCCTCAAGATGCCTTCTTCACCAGCTCCCAATTCCCCTTCCCCTGAGCCCCACATCCTCTCCTTTTTTCCAAATCCTCCATTCTTTCCCTATTCCTTCCGATTCCCTGTCCTGCATTCCCCTTTCACTCCCTCCACCAACTCACTGCCGCCCCCTTGCTCTAATCACAAATACACCCTATCATTTGCCATCTTTGTGTCTTTCACTAGCCGTATTCAATTATATTCTAACTGCATTTTCTAATAGGACGTTATCGGTATCTGCAATATCACATAATAGATGGCATCTGTGAATATTAGGTCATTAGACATGGAAGCCCACAATGCTTACATGTAAGCACTGTCACATGCATGGCCACATATTTGCATTAGGGTTGAGTTACCTGATGCATGCAGGCTCAAATATACAAAATTCCACTAACATAAACATCTAGCTGCATTTTGAGCAACTCTTCATTAATGTCTACAACGTGTGTCTATGCACCTGGAAGAGGTCAGCTCACCTTTGGTGAAAACAGCATTTTCCACAGATAACGCAAAGGAAAATACCTGCCAAGATGACAAGTACCGGCACAATATGCTTCCAGATCGTAGTATGTGAAGCTAAACACAGCAGAAAAGTAATATTAGAACAGAAAAAGCTATCCCATTGTGAGAGCAGTACACTGATGACTGGATATCTTAGCATACAACTTGCTATCAATGCCTATTGTCTCTGATTTTTTCAATAGCGGCTCTCCTCAGTCAGATTATGAGTTCAATCCCCATTCCAAAAATTGAATGTATAATCCAGATGACACTGTAAGCATGGTATAGACTGCCTGCTGCACTGTTGAAGGGGTGGTAGGCAAGCTTTGTTGATGAAGGGTTGGTATTGTCAGAAAGCTAGTATAGAAGTATATTGCACAAATTCGAGAAAATATCGCCCACCATCAGTAGCCTCCACGCCCAGCACATAATTCTCCATAGCTTCCACCATCTTTAATGGGGTCCCACCACCAAGCACATCTTTCCCTTCACCCCCCTTTCCACTTTCTGCAGGGAATGCTCCCTACATGACTCCCTTGTCTACTTGACCCTCCCCACTGATCTCCCTTGTGGTTCTTATCCTTGCAAGAAGAACAAATGCCACATCTGCCCCTACACCTCCTCCCTCACTACCATTCAGGGCCCCAAACAGCCCTTCCAGGTGAGGTGACAGTTGTGGGATTGAATTCAAGAGCCATGAGGCAATGTTACATAAGACCTTAGTTAGACCCCACTTGGAGTATTGAATTCAGTTCTGGTCACCTCATTACAAGAAGGATGTGGATACTACAGAGAGAGTGCAGAGGAGATTTACAAGGATGTTGCCTGGATTGGAGAGTATGCCTTATGAGAATAGGTTGAGTGAACTTGGCCTTTTCTCCTTGGAGTGACAGAGGATGAGAGGTGACCTGATAGAGGTGTATAAGATGAAGAGAGGTATTGATTGTGTGGATAGCCAGAGACTTTTTTCCAGGACTAACACGAGGGGGACATAGTTTTAAGGTGCTTGGAAATAGGTACAAGGGGGATGTCAGAAGTAAGTTTTTCACACAAGAATGGTGGGTGCATGGAATGCACTGCCAGCGAAGGTGCTAGAGGTGGATACAATAGGGTCTTTTAAGAAACTCTTAGATAGGTACATGGAGCTTAGGAAAATAGAGGGCTATGCGGTAGGGAAATTCTAGGCAGTTTCTAGCGTAGGTTACGTGGTCGGCACAACATTGTAGTCTGGAGGGTCTGTAATGTGCTGTAGATTTCTATGTTTCTGTGTTTCACCTGCAGTCTGTTGGGGTCATCTACTTTATCCGGTGCTTCCGGTGTGGCCTCCTGTATATCGGTGAGACCCATCATTAGATTGGGAGACCGCTTCGCCAAGCACCCCTGCTCCATCCACCAGAAAAAACGGTATCTCCCAGTGACCACCACTATAATTCTAATTTCCATTCCCATTCCAACTTTCAGTCCATGTCATGATGAGGCCACACTCAGACTGGAGCAGCAACACCTCATATTCCATCTGGGTAGCCTGCAACCTGATGGCATGAACATTGATTTCTCGAACTTCCGTAATTGCTTCCGCCTTTCACCATCCCCATTCCCATTTCCGTCTCTCACCTCATCTCCTTACCTGTCCATCACCTCCCTCTGGTACTCCTCCCCCTTCCCTTACTTCCATGGTGTTCTAACCTCCCCTATCAGATTCCCCCCCTTCTCCAGTTCATTATCTTTTTCACCTATCAGCTTCCCTTTACTTCACTGCTCCTCCTCTCCCAGTTTCACCAATCACCTACCACTTCGTACTTCTTCCTCCCCTCCCCCCACCTTCTTGATCTAACTTCTCATCTTTTGTTCCAGTCCTGATGAAGGGTCTCAGCCCGAAATGTCGACTGTTTGAACTTTTCTGTAGATGCTGATTGGCCTACTGAGTTCCTCCGGCACTTTGTGTGTGTTACAGAGGTATGTTGTTCAATTGGAGAGGCAGGACGAAGTTATGAGTGTAATATTTTGGAAGTAATGTTATGGATTAGTTTATATGAGTATAGTTAGGAATGTTGAAGTGTTATTTACATTAAAATATTAACTACATGATATACATATGTTGTAGTCAGGGAAGAAATCATACCAGGACAGAAAGAGCAAAAGGATTTTGAGACAGTATTCTTTTAAATAGTAAACATAATCACCTTTAACAGAGCTCCAAAACCAATTTCTCGTGTCCTGTGGATTTCAGCCAAGACCAGGTTTCTCACATTTCTCAGGGGAAATAAAATAAACATACTGGTTTGGCTGCAGTTGAAGGAAGAGGTGACCCTGATGCCAATACTTGTATATACTGATAAGACAGTTGTGCTAATTAATTCAATTGAAGTGGGCTTAACAGAAAAAGGTTGTCTGAGCAAAATGTACCAAGGGAAAGAATTTGTTATGTGCATTCGGGAAAGTTGTGCCAAACAATATGTAGATGATCCTACGGGTGTGGGTGTGGGAAACACACTCAACCCCCTAATACTCAACCTTCTATTGGGAAATAAGGCTGAGCAACTGGCTAAAGTGTCAGTGGGAAGGGCTTTGTACCAGTGAACATAATTCTTTAATTTTAAAAATACTTTCGTTGTAAGGTGGGACTTGTCCACAAGCACTGTGGCATGGTATTGTAGTGATTAGTGTAACACTTTCTAGCGTCGGTGATAAAATCGGGGTTCAATTCCTGCTGCTATCTGTAAGGAGATTGTCCGTTCTCCCTGTCACCACGTGGGTTTCTGCCAGCTGCTCCGGTTTCCTCCCACATTCCAAAGAAGTATGAGTTAGTAAATTGAGGCATGTTGGGGCTGGAAGTATGGCAACACTTGCGGGATGCCCCCAGCGCATATTAGACTGTGTTGGTTGTTGAAGCAAACAACGCATTTCACAATATGTACTGGTTTCCATATATATATATATATATATATATATATATATATGTATACACACACACACACACACACACACACACACACACACACACACATATATATATATATATGTGTGTGTGTGTGTATGTATATATATATATATGACAAATAAAGCTAACCCCTTAAATCTTTATCTTTAAAATGTTGAAGTCCAGTATGTACTGCTGTTTCCATATATGTCTGACAAATAAAGCTAATCTTTAAATCTTTATTTTTAAAAATTTAGTATCCTAAACTGGAGCTTGGCTTATTATGATAATACTCATGACAGCAAAAAGGAGTGGCTGATTCGGAGAGACTTTTGGCATATGAAGTGGCATCTGGCAAGTGGGAAGTGAGGTAGGGAGAATCCAGAGCCAATATGTGCCTGTCAGAGGGAAGGGTAAGGCTGGCAGGATTAAGGAACACTGGATGATTAGAGATTCAGAGACTGTGGTCAGGAGGGAGGAGGTATATGTCAGGGATATGAATTTATGATCAAGTGAATCCCGTAAGGAGCATAATGGATGTAGGTGTACACCTAAAAGGGAAATCAGGAGTGCAGAACAAGGACATGACAGATGAGATAAAGGAGAATCCTAAGAAATTCTGTAGTAATATTAAGAACAAAAGGGAAACTCGGGAGATAATAGGTCCCCTTATGGATCGCTGTGGTTGTCAATGCGTGGAGGCACTGGAAATGGATGAGGTCTTAAATGAATGCTTCTCATCGGTACATTTCTCTTGGAGGAGGTCAAGGAAGCTAGGTAATTCAGGAATGGGAATAGTGATGCCCTAAATCATATTCACATTAAAAAAGAGGAGGTATTGGTGATCTTAAACACGTAAAGGTAGATAGCCACCTGAATCTAATTAAGTGTATCCTAGCACATTGTGGAAAGCCAGGGAAGAAATTTCTGGGGTTCTCGCAGAGATGTTTGTATCATCATTTTCCATGGGTGAGGTATAGGGAGACCGGATGGGCAAGGGTTCTAATGCTGTGCTTTGTTTAAAAAAGACTGCAAGGACACACCAGGAAGTTACAGGTCAGTGTCTAACATCAGTGGTGGGAAGGTTTCTGACAGGGATTCTTAGAGACAGTATCTATTTGGAAAGGCAAGGGCAAATTGCACATGGCTTTGTGCATGGGAAATTATCTGCTCAAGCACCTGTCCAACATTACCTTGTGTCTTCAATTTGAGGCGTAATCCACTTTTGCCCTCCCCTTTGATAGTGGAAGCTGTCATCCAAATCTCATAGGTACTTGCTGGCTCCAAATTCGATAGTATGAAACTGTGTAATGCAGAACTTATATTGAGGGCTATGAGAAAGAACACATTTTTTAACATTCGGGACATTGAATTCATGCACTCTTTCATCCTCCTGTGAACTTAATTATTCACTGATTAGCTGATCGATCAGTTGTTCATCAATATCATTGCCAAGCTTAATGGTTCAAGAAAAAGTGAAACAATTAGCCCCACTGCAAGATGACCCTTTCCTCCAAGAGGACTACAACCTTGTT